>NC_069686.1:54031409-54653909 GCF_023699985.2 Odocoileus virginianus | reverse complement strand
TTGAGAGTTGCAATAAAGTGTTCAGAGTGATTCTGATGAAAATCGCAGTGGTTCCTCTGGTGGAAGAGCAGTCCGTTTTTGCTCAGATTAAATTCTCAGGATGAAATACAAGCAGACAAGAAACATCTCACCAGAATCACCATGTCAATCTTAGCTAAAGACCCATCACTAAGTTTTGTTTGGCTTTTTTAACAGCCTGCATCCCATATAACCAAACAATGCATGTTGCTTTCTTTGAGAAGTTATTTTTGAGAGCAATTATGTTTCTGATGTCCTAGAATGATTCTGGTGGAAAGAATCCACACCTAGACTGATCATAATCTAAACAAACAGCCTTGAAAGTCATACACACACCCCACCTCACAGTACAGTGACCCACGTAACTAAGTGGCAAGCCACAGGTGCAGCCAGACCCTTCCCTGCGAAGAAAACCACATTCCCAAAGTTGTTTTTCCCCAAAATGCTGGCTTTAAAACTTGAGCCTTTGCATTAATCTGCTACCAGATTAAAAGGACTCACTTAACCCTTCCAGGCCCTCCACCAGGCTCTGTGGGTAGTGCAGTCCAGTCAGCTAAACAGAAGCTGGGCTTGGGTTCACTGAATATTATTCATCTATCATTTCAACATCTTTAAAATGACAAAGTCTATATTCATCGACTTGACCTTGGAAATGAAACCCTAGTTCACTAATTTCCCCAAAGTTCCAGTTGTACTTTAAGGGGAGTTTTTGACTTCTGGAAAGACTCCTGGGAGGGGCCGGCAGCTCCTGCTCAGTGAGAAGACTCTGCAGGAAATGAGAGAGGTTTGCGCTGCAAGACCGACCTCGCCTTCTTCCTCCACCTGGCCGGTGCCCAGGCTCTCTGTCAGCCTGCCAGCAGCTAAGCCTGTGGGACTGGAAACTACATTCCTTTGAAAGATCTTGGCAATTTGTGCCTGGAATTTGATGCATTAGTTCTAAAATTAAATAAAGATCCTGTAGTGTTCTTCAAAGAAATATGGCGTGGCTCTCTGACAAAACACATTTTTCAACTGCTGACCTCTGGGAACTTCAACTAGCTTCATATTTCAGGCTGACACTGCTCACAGGCTACTGTCTAGTTGCCCGAGCAGGGCTGGTTATCCATATATTTTCCAGTCTCCCGATCAGCTTTTAGCAGCGGAAGGTGAGGGGAGTAAATAAAGAGGAGAGCCATTCATTTAAATGCACAGCCCCTTCCCAGTTCCTTGGGGAGAAGCCCTGGTAATTAACTCTAATGAGATTAAAGTAACTTGGAACTCTCCATCTTCCCAGCATTGTAAAAGTAAATCCGCGATAAACCAGTGTGTGCATGATATCAAAGTCAATCTTTTCCTGTAATGCAATGGCCCCTCACTTCTACCGAGGCCCAGGCTGGAGAGGGGAGGAGGAGGAGGGGGGCTGCCAGCGTCTTACCTGCGCTTTGCTCCATCACTTCTTTCTGACACATGTCTTGAACGTTCACCGTGCAATTCACGATGAACTCGGGGGACGAGCAGTCGTTATTCAGCTGGAATTCTTCACACTGGTAACACTGAATTTGCAGCGCAAAGCCTGTGGGACAGACGCAGTCGGGTTCAGACCCAGCCTCACAGGGACCACCCGGGAACCCACCGCCCTCCCACTGGCCCCAGCCAGCGTCGCTTCCGCGCTCGCGTCTGGGGCTCCCAGAAAGGCGGCTGCGGCTGAAGCCAGCAGAGGGCGGCGTGGCTGCCGAAGGTCCTGCGGGATAAAGTGCGATTTTGCTCGCGACCCTTAGACCCTCGCTCCAGAAACAAAGAGCCTATCCGACACCACACCTGGCCATTCCATACGGAAGTAGGAAGGAGGAACATGCAGCCTAGGAGCGGAGTAGCTCCGGAGACTTGCGTCAGCTCCAGTCTACGCCGAAGATTTGCCTGATTGTTAATTGGTTACAAATGAGTTAATTGCTATTTTGGCACCAGTTGCGATTGCCTTTGCAGACGCCGTTTCGCTTTTCTTTGATTTTTGGCGTCCGCATTCCAGCGCTGTGGTTCGCAGGCTCCCTACGCTGAAGCTCTGGAGGAAGTGCCGCTGCGCCCCGAGTCCCCCACCTTTCTTCGGGACTGTTCCCCCGAAGCAGCAGGGGTGGCCGCGGCGTGGGAACGGGCATCCCTGGCCGCTTTCTGCCCCACTTTCGGCGGCTCCGTTTAGCTAGGGCTCCGGCTCGGGGTCCCAGCTCTGCAGAGCAGGGTTGGAAGTCGGTCTCTGGAGGGAAGGAGTCAGACGTTTCGCACCTCTCTCCGCTCCAGCCTGACTGCTCCGCTTGCATCTACGAGCTGCCTTCCAGACCCAATTCCCCCGGCTCCCAGGCAGACGAGCCGCGGACCCGGCGCAACCCCTCCCAGCCCCCCAGCGGTCGCGCTCCGAGCGCAGCAACCCAACCCGGGCGCGCCCCGGCCACCGGCTGCCCCGCGTGCTGCTCACCTGTCGGCGGCGCCACTCCCACGGGTTGCTAGAGACGCCCGACGACTTGGCGGGTTCGCGGTCTGTCGCCCCAGTTCCCTAACCGAGACCCCACGCTGCTCGGACCCTCCCTCCTTCCTAGCTTCTTTCTACCGCGCAGTCCAACCATCTGCAGCCAGAGTCCCACCAATCCGCCGCTCCCGCCTCTCTTGCAGCGCGGGATTTGGAGACCTTCCCATCTAGCGCCTCTGAGCACCCCTCGCTGCAGCCAAACTCCCGCTGGGCAAACCCGGAGCAGCACAGGACCGGAGGTGGGCGCCCAGGCGGGGCAAAGGGGCCGGCGGGTGGATGGGGTGTGCGCGCCTGGCCGGACAGCTGGCCGCTTCGTTTTCTTACCTTGAAGCAAGAACAATCCGCAAAAAGTTGCTGCGACGCCGAGGACCCACATCCTCCCGGAGCCGCGGGGCCGGGAGCGAGCAAGCGCATCAGAAGCTGCGACCGCGGCGGAGGCTGTCCGGGCCGCAGCGGCGGTGGCTGCCGAGGCTGCTGGGGCCCGCTCTGCTGCCGCCGAGGCGACCGCCGCCGCCGAGAGGAGCCGCAGGTGCCGGCGGCGGCGCCCGCATCGCCCGAGCCGGGGCTCCGGGCTGAGGGTCGCCGCTGCTCTGACTCGAGCTCCCTGGCGGAGCGCGGCGTCTCCGGAGTTGGCCACGGAGAATGAAGGAACTACGGGCGATCCCGAGCACCCAAAAAAGTCTCCTCTCTTCTCCCCACCTCCCACTCCGGGCACCACGTGACGGCTGCCGAGTTGGGGTGGGGGTGGTGAGCGGGGAAGGCTGGGACAGTCTTTTCACGTCCCACCCCCTTCCGCTCGCCCTCTCCTCCCGCCTCCGCGCGTCCCCGGGACTGGGACGCCTAGAGGGGTAGAGAGAGCGTGTAGTTCCCCGAGGCCCGGAGGCTGGAGATCAGGGAACAGCGGGAGGAGGGCGCAGCAGGTGCCGCGGGGATCCGCCGGGCGCAGTCTGCAGGACCTGGGAGGTGAGGTCGCGAGACTGCGTGCCCGAGGCCCTCTGCTTGCAAGGGCGCGCGCGCCCCCCACCGCTTCCCTGCGCCCCCGGGGCTGGCAGGCTCCGCCGCCGCAGGGTCTCTCCGGCCTGCGGGACTGGGGCTGCGGGGCCGCGGGGCCCGCTCCAGTGCGTCTGGCAAAGTTGCACACCTGTAGGCCCTTTACAGTGCCCCATGCTGCCGCGCCTTCTCTTCCTTCTAGAAGCCCCTCGGTCGTTACCGGGATTGGATTCAGCTGCGGCGGGGTGGGCTGGGTGTGGTGGGGTCCGTGACCAGCTCCGCGCGCTCTGCACTCGGTTTATTTGCCGCGCACACCGCTGAAGGGTGCGCTGACACCGCCCTCGTAGCCTAGCCCAGGAGAGGGCCACCCCGGGGAAACCTAGATGAGCTCCCACTAGAAAGCAAATCGGGGTGAAGACGGGAGTTGCTCTACTCCATCCCGTTTCTCGAAAAGACCAGGCAGCTACCTCGACTTCCCTCCTAGCCATGGGAAATTAGCATATACACCCGCGTCCTCGCGTGTACCTTGCCTTCCCAGCCCAGGACTCGGTTGCTGGCTGAATCCCGCACGTCGATTCCTCCTTTCTCGACCGAGCAACCCACCTGGAGTGCCCGCGGGACTACAGTTGCCGTCCTGACCGCCGAGCCCTGCAGCAGGTGGTGCGGGAGCCCGCCGGGAGCGCCGTGGAGCCCCCGCCCCCAATCCCGCTCGTGGCTCTCCCAAGTCCCTGGGGAGCATCCACTTCTGTGAAAAGGGCTTCAAAAGCTTTGTCCCTCTCAACCTCGGGCCTCCTCTAGGAGGAAGCTCTCTCAGGCCGAGATGCTGATCATTGATTTGCCTGTCCTGCCGGCAGAGCGTGTCTGGAAATGCGCTTAAACGGCTTTCTTGTAATTCCTCCGCAGAGGTCCCTACCTGCGTCGGGCCCCCTTTGCTCACCTCTTCCTCTCATTTTTGGTTGGTTAACCCCTCAGGGAGATAAAACTGCTTTGACCATTACTGGCTAGTTTGCAGACTCCAGTCTTACTGCTGGCTGAACTACTCTTTCTGGAACTATAAGGCATTTGCTTATTAGTCTGTTTCTTCTGGGAACTCGTAGCTAGAGCATGTGTGAGATTTAAACAACTAATTGGCTCAAAGGGTCCTTGAATAAGTTTTTAAGCTTTCAGTGCGTGCCATTGTGATATGACGTTTATTTAGCAATGAAACAAAAGAATCTTTAGAAGTTTGAAAGACACAATTTTAAGACAACAAAATTCAAATGTAACAAATTGCACAAATTAACCAAATAACACTGATCATACAATACTCTTGAAAGAAACAAGTGTGTACTAAAGTATCCACAGATCCTAAAAATATTTGTTATGCCTAGTTTACAAGCTCCTGTACAAAAGCAATTATAAATAGTTCACATCTAGAAAAAATACACAGTAACCTTTAAAATAGAATTTATCCTTACATATAAACAGCCTTTGTAGAAAAAAAGGATATTAAAAGTAAGCATTTTTCATAGCACCAATCATCTTATTTTTTACAAAGTGAACATTGCAAATAGGAATCTGCTTTTATTTATAGATTGATCAGATTTTAATCAAAAGAGCAGGAAGATAAAAATCAACAAATAATGTTGAGAATCACAGAGAACCACTAAGTAGAAGCGGGTGTAAGGAAATGATTGGAGGGAAAATAGAACTACATCATTTCTGATACATATCACTTCTGATCAGTGTCGCACTTGAGTTCCTTTACAGTTTTCAATAGAAGCAGGATAACACTTCTTGCTAGAACCTGAATCTTTCTGTCAACAACTTGGAATTTGCACTAGAATTGAAGTTTCTATCAAACTGAGATTATGAGAGGGAGATGACAAGAGCCCTCTGTTTTTCTGGCAGGCCCTGTTTTCGTTTTACAGAGTGTACCCACAATCTGAGGACTAAGACAGTGACCTAAACAAAAACTTGGTTTGGAATTTTTAAAAAATATATTATCAACGTCTAAGACTTAGGACATCATTTCAAGAGCATGGCACTGATTCAATTTATTGCTGGCATTTTTTTTTTTTTTGCTACAAATATAATTTCTTTTTCAAGAAAATTTACAACTTCTGTACAAGTATTCAAAAAAAAAGTGCAAAATTAAGACTTCTGTATCCTGGGTGTGTTTACTTTTAATCCTTGTGGAACACAACAAATAGAATCGATCTCTATTGCCCTCTCAGGGAAGTAAAGCTCAGTGGGCTGCTGGCTCTGAGTCTGACAGCGTAGGCTCTGGTACTGCGATCGTTCACGTGTTGTCATCTCTACCTGCCCTGCTCCTCCCACCCCTGTTTCTTAAGTGCTCCATTTCCAGCTCACTATGGGGCAGGGGGAGTCCTTTATACATCATTTGAACCCTGACTTGCACAGGAAGAGAAGCTATCATATAAAGAATCACTCAAAGATTCCAGGTGGTCTACCCCAGGCCTATCGGAGCTACTCAAAGAGGCCTCTTCAGTTTTCTCTTTTTCTTCCTTCTGTCCTTCAACCTTGTTCAGAGAGTTCTTCTCCTTTCCTAATAAGATCACAGTATTGCCGTTATATTTATTGAATGACTCCAGGGAAATTTTGCATAATCTGTTCTCAGGATCTTCTCTTGTTTCTTCAACTTGTTTCAATTTCTGCAATAAAAAGAGGAAAATATTAGAAACATATTTCTTTGCAAAATCAAGTTATTCTAGCCAATATTCAATTTTTGTCGGTATAAAGCACAATTTAAAAGGATAGAAGGAACCTACAAGTCTTTTAACAAATCTTCTAGTATAATTTAATGTAATAATAAAACCAATTTTACAGATAAATCAAAACTTTAATCATTTTACTGAGATAAATAGGTCCCAATTTGCAAATCATTTAAGTGCCACTTAATTTCATTTTAAATGGATCCATCTGAAATTTGTTCAGGTAAAGTGTCTTCTTTTTCTTAAAGTTTCAAACGCCTTTCTTTTCCTAAATATTATTAGTTGTCCTATTTCTAAATATGGATAGGGATTGAATTGCAGCCAGAAATGACATTTCTATGTTAAATAAAAGGGCATACAATCCTTTAAATTGCCACACAATTTAAGTACACGTTAAATTTGTCAGAAGCATTGTCACGTGTGTATTTCTTCTGCTCACAAGTCTTATGCTATTGGAAAGAGATCTTGGGTCTGAGGGGATAGAGTCTTCAAGGCCCAAGGGCTTAAAAATCATACTAACAGTTCTGCATTCTGCACCCCAGTAACCTCTTCTCCAGGAGGTTCTAGTTAAACCGATTTAAACAGGGGTACTTATATGCTGGTAGTCTCTGGGACTTCATAAAACAGTGCAGTCATATTTGATAATTATTGTAGGTGAACTCTGTAAACATGAATATATTCAGTTGCTTAAGTAGTTCCTGAGGTCCAAGGTGACCGGAGGCATAGATACGAAAACTGACAAATGTGGAAGTATTAAAGCCATGACCACATCTCTCATCTCCTTTTCCTCTTTCAGGCAAAAATTCCATCAAAACGCAAGGAGGACACAGGAACAGGCCTTAGAGATAATAACAGTAGCTACCATTTATTAAGCATCCACCATGTAAAAGACACTGACAGTACTTTATCTATAAGCCTTTCCCTCCACCCCCCAACAAACCTGTAAGTTACAACTCTTTGCGACCCCACAGACTGTGGCCCACCAGGCTCCTCATCCATGGAATTCTCCAGGCAAGAATACCGGAGTGGGTAGCCATTCCCTCTCCAGGAGGTCTTCCCGGACCCAGGCACCAAACCTGCATCTCCTGCATCGCCTGCAGCTTCTTTACTGCCTGAGCCCCCAGGGAAGCCTGCACGACACACGTCTCCACTTTACTGAGGAGGAGAACAAGGCTCGGACTGGCCGGGTTGCCTGCCCAAGGTGGCTCAGCAAGTGATGGAGAACGAGATTGCAATTCCTGTCTGGCAACCTCCCATGCTTTTGTAATAAAGGACAAGGTGTCCGGTATGGGTTATTTTTGCTGTTGTCATTTTGCCACCCAAATATGCCAAACCATCTCAACTGCTCCTGTCAGAGGCCCTAACAAGGCAGTTCTACTCCCCACCCCTCCCCCAACATTGCTATGACGGATGTCAAAGGTACAATGAGGAAACTGTATTTGGATCTGGGGAAAAGCAGACACAGTCAAAGCCTGTGAATTCTCACATGCTAAATATTTAATTTGTTGTTGTTGCACAGTTGATCAGTTGTGTCTGACTCTTCTGCAACCCCATGGACTGTAGCCCACCAGGTTCCTCATCCATAGAATTCTCCAGGTAAGAACACTGGAGTGGGCTGCTATTTCTTTCTCCAGGGGCTCTTCCTGACCCAGGGATCAAACCTGTGTCACTTAGCATTGGCAGGCAATTCTTTACCACTGAGCCACCTGGGAAGTCTGTTACTATTTAATAGAAAGAGAAAAGGACACAGAAGTGGATGACTCTGGTGTCCCTAGACCAGGCTCAGACAGCATCTGTCTCTCTGCTGTGGGAAATGGCGTAATTCAGTGGGAATATTTGAAAATCATCCTTGAAGTGGTGTTTATTTCATTATACTATTAACATAGGAGCACTATTCACAGAGCTAATTTTCAATCTGAAATGGCTACCTCGAGACCAGAGATGGGCTGATGAAGAGATTCCTAGGTGATTACAGAAAAGTGGCCCCATAATTAGGAACAACTTCATGTAGCAGCCCGTTTTCATGCTGTGCCAATTTTAAGCATTCTTTTAAAAGCAATTATAAAGTACAATGTGAAAAATACATGGAGGGGGTAGAAAAACTTTGCTTATACTAAATATAGGTAAATAAAGGGCATTCAATGTAATTTCCTCCTCACCTGAATATCTTCTCCCTTTTTTCTTATTCAAGAACCACAATTCTTTTTCTCGCCTATTTCTGGTCATTGTGGATCTCAAATTCATTCAATAAACACTCACGAGAGAAGCTATCGTGAGGCAGGTGGAAGGTTTTGGTGCTGAGGATACAGAGATGAATAAAACTGCAGGCCTCCGTGGCGGCTCAGACAGTAAAGCATCTACCTGCAATGCAGGAGACCCAGGTGTGAGTCCTGGGTTGGGAAGATCCCCTAGAGAAGGACACAGAAACCCACTTCAGTATTCCTCCCTGCAAATCCTACGCACAGAGGAGCCTGTACAGACCCTGGGGCCATGAAAGAGTCAGACACACTTAGTGACTAAACAAGAGGGAGAGGGTTATTTACATGAGAACACCCACTGTTTATGGGACAAAACAATGCATCTTGTTTTCTAAATGTTTCCTACTTGTAGGTTTGGTTCTTTCAACAAAAGCCTACACTGGCCGAGGAGGCAATGGAAATTAAGGAATGGCCCACTATAAAATCACATGCCTTCTCGGTCTTCCATTTGTTTTCACAGTTTTGATGAGGGGTGGGTACCAAATATTCTGGACTGTGAGAACATCATCAGTGCAAGAGTGACAGGGAGGACACTGACATTCGACCTTGGTGTTGGGGAGCTGTAGGGGCTGGTGAGGACTGTGGTCAGCTCAAGAGTATGTGCCTCAGCTAAAGGCAGGAGCAGCTACTGAGATCTAGCTCATTGGTGCCGTGCGGAAACATGAGTCCAGATTGGGTCCAGATCTTTGATTTTAAAGTTAAGGGCACAATATTTGCTTGTATTTAAAGTTCTCTAATCTTAATTATTTACTTAGATTAAGAAAAAAACAAAACAACAAACCCCCACTGCAAATGTCAAGTAGTAATCTTTGCAGTGTTTGAACTCCTGAGCTAGTGATTTTGTTTTACAGGTAATAGCTGACCCCCTCATACGCCTTCTCTCACAACCTAAAAATCTAGCCCGATGCTAACCATCAGCAGATTCTCGATGGAGAATGGAAGATGGGTTCAGCTCTCTCTAGCATCAGCAGAGTTTTAGCTGTTGGCTTTGGTTTCTCCAGTGGTCCTACCAGCTAAGAATAAAAACAGTGAAGTAGCTTACTTTCCTTCCTTGAATTAGAAGTATACCCAGCCAGCCTCAACATTGTCTTGTCAGATCTCAGGTATGTTAATTTTGAAGTCACAAAACATTTAAATTTAAAACATAAGGAGGGATTAAGGTCCAACAGGACTGTGCTTAGGATGGATCTGTTGAATGGTAACAAAATAGTGAAATAGAACAGGACCCTTTGGTCCAAACTCCCCTCCCCAATGTCCTCCACCTGTCTTTTGTCAGTAGAAAAATTTTAGCCAAAGGATAAGTTTAATTAAAGAAATGAGAAAATCCAGAAGCAAAGGAAAACAATCAAATGAAACCATAATAGTTTAGTCAGTAAGCAAAGTTAAAGCCCTTTAGTTCTTTCTCAAGGGCTATAGATAATATTCTGAGCCATATGATACCGCCATATCCGAACTGTCTTATAGATACTGAAACCGCTATTTGGTGGAAGAAGTTAACTGCCTGATGACTAGACTCTAGCCAGGACATAAACTGGCTTCAAAAAATGGGAATAAACTGACCCTGGAACTGAAGACTGACTGTACATAAAACAACCAAGATGATGCTTATAAGACCATCCCATGACCAATTTCAAAATGCCGGTCAGAGCTGCCTGTGTTGATTCTGCAGGTAGCCCCCTCCCTCTGCCTGTGAATGTTCTAGCCCACCGACAGTCTAGGGGGTTGGGGGAGTGGGACAGATTTGGCCTATGGACAGGAGTCTGCCACAGCCACCCCCCTCACCCTCCGTAGGCTGCTGGTCTCCAAAATAAAGCAAACTACCCTTTCCACCAGCCTTGCCTCTTTATTGGCTTTAGAGCAGTGGGCAGCTGGACTTCCATTTCGGTAACAATAGTGCACATCCGTTGGTAACAAATGCATGTGAAGGTGCTTTGAAAACTAATCATGGTAATAACAGTATTTAATTAAGTGTCCCTGATCGTGCAAAGATTGAAGGCAGGAGGAGAAGGGGATGACAGAGTGTGAGATGGCTGGATGGTATCACCTCACCAAATCAATGGACTTGAGTTTGAGCAGGCTCTGGGAGGACAGGGGAGTCTGGCATGCTGCAGTCCACGGGGTCGCAAAGAGTGGGGCACAACTGAGTGACTGAACAACAACAGCAACAACAATGAAGTGCCTGCTCTGCACAGATGCTTGGCTAAGCACATTGCATGGATTATCTGTTTTCATTCCCCATCAGTACTATGGCATAAGGTATCATTGTTCTCCCCGCTTACAAGCAATCAAGGCTAGAGAAAGTAACTTGTTTAAGGTTATGGAGCACTTCCTGGTGGGATCTGGATTTGGATCCAGGCAGTCTGCCTGCAGAGTCCAAGCTCTTAACATCTATCCTGGAAAAGAACTTCACATCTATCAGCCCATATTACCTTTAAAGGGAGCATCTGAAATAAGAATCACACAACAAAAGTGTTAGTATTAATAACAAACCTAGTAAAGATTCCTGATGAAGACTGCATGGGTTCTACATAACACTGTCATTTCCTTTGTATAGTGTCCATCATAGAAATTACGATAAAATGAATATACTACACTTGCCACCTATAGGTGGCAACAGTTGTACGGTTCACTTTTTGGTGGGGCTTTTCACTGTACTTGGGAACAAAAGTTGGGCTAAAAAGGGTGAGACTATATTTTCAAGTTTAAAATAGTTTTGCTTATTCCTAAATATTTTCCTGTCCTTTGTGTAACAACATTATTAACATTCAAGCACAAAGTAGATGGTGTCATATTCTCCAGAAATCCCTTGGTAATTATCCCTTTACTAATTTGATTCCTTTTAGTCAAATAATCAATCAAATCAATTACTAGGTGAATAATCATGTGGTCCTGATTCTCTGAGAGAGTTTCATAGAAGAGGGGGCTCTTGGAATGCTTTTGAAGTATACTAAGTAAGAAGGAGGGCATTCCAAGAAGTTTCCATTTCATGTGCCCCCACCATATCTGTAGATATTCCATTGTCTCTCTTGGGTCTAGCAGTTGCCCAGATAATCTGTCTCTTGCCTTTTAAGATTCTGTAATGGACAGAATCACTTAAAACACAGAAACATATAGCTATGCCTATCCCAAGGGGTTCAAAGAATTCCGTGGACAGAGGGGTCGCAAAGAGTCGAACACAACTGAATGACGAGCACTGCCGTGGGCTATAAATAATAAGTAGCTTTTATTTCTAAAGAGCTTTCCCATCTATGATCTCACTTTGCTCTTACATCAGCCTGGAAGGGGAGGGAGGCTGGTGTCAGCTGTATTTTACATGGAGTATTTACAGAAACTGTGGTTCAGACAAATTCAAATACAGGTGAAATTAGACCTGGAAACTTGATTTCCTGATTTTCAAAACAGAAGCACATATCATCCCCCTCCCCCCCACCCCCACCGCCCCAACAGTCAACAATAATCATGAAGTAGAGCGTCTGCCTAAAACCAACAACCTGAACACAGGGAGGAATAAAATAGAAAGTGGCATGTCCCCTTTTCATAAGGAAAAGAGGGGAGAATATATAAGGTGATACAGTAAAACTGGAGTAAATATATGTATGATGAGATCAGCCTCAGAGAGACATGTTATCCGTGTACAGTCAGAAACTCAGCCCACAGCCAAGGAGAAATAAGTAGCAAATTCATGAAATAGCACAATGGATTAGTGTTCTATGACGAAGGCTACTGTTTTATTATTTCAAGTAAGTTTCCATCTGTTGATTATATACTGAAAATATTGGTTAGTATGTCTACTGTAAAGTGTCAGGAGGAGATTCAGCTCTACTTGTGGAATTCAAACACAGCATCATTCCTCAGCTGGGCACTAATATTTGCCAAGAGAACTAGAGCTTTTCGCACAAATTAAACAGTACCTTTCTCAACAGATTTCTTATTTCTCTATTGCCATAATTATTCACTGACAATCAGTTCAACAAGACATAGGGTAAGAAAATAATAGCTACATATAGAAAGTGCTTTTACAGTGTGTTTTACTATGTGCCAGGTACTGGGTTTACTGCAGTGCATGAATTATCTCATTTAATTCTTATACCAACCCTATGAGATAGTACTATTTTCATCTGCTTTAAACACCTGGGGAAACAGAGAGTAGAGAGGTTGAAATATTTAGCCACATACACATGGCTAATAAAAGGGAGTCAGGACTCAAGAAGCAAAGGCCTGACCACAGAACTTGGGTGGGCTCTGTGTGGAACTTGGGTTACCACCACAAGGCTGGGTATTTGGAAACCAGTGTTCATATCCCGGCATTGTATTAAATAGCTGCGTGGCCCCGTTGAACCTTAGTTTCTTTAAAAAATTTATAAAGGATCTTCCCAGTCTATAAAACTCCAAGACTCTAAAGTATTCTTAATTGTGCATCTTCTATGCATCCATTATTGGAATTTCAGGTAATACAATAAATAATTCTCTTCCCCACCTTTAGTTCTGAATGAACTGAAGAAAGAGACCAAAAAAAAAAAAAAAAAAGCTGATGGAAGGCGAAAACATCAGCTTTATTATTGAGAAAGCCTCTAAGGAGAAAGAAGTTTTATCTTTAGAGAAGTGAGTTTCTTAGCAGTGGCCCTAGAAGTAGATGGACTTAGTAACTGGTAGCCCTGGTCTGGGGGCAAGTGACTTCTTCTAAAACCTACAGCATGAAGGGAACAAATTATTACGTGTGCTTCTAACAGCCAGCATGGCTTGAGAAGGGAGGAGGCAGACAGCAGGAGGTGGACTTAAGCTTTCCCATTTCCTTCCTAAGCTTGCTAGTTTTTTTCAATTGAAATATAGTTAATTTACAATGTGGCATTAGTTTCAAGTGTATGGCAAAGTGACTTATATATCTGTACATTTTATCTATCTGTCCTTTTTCAGATTCTTTTCTCATATAGGCTATTACAGACTCGAGCAGAGCTCCCCAGGCTGTCTGTCCTGGTTGTTCATCTATTCTATGAGGAGGGCATGGCAACCCACTCCAGTATTCTTGCCTGAAGAACCCCATGGACAGAGGAGCCTGGCAGGCTACAGTCCATAGGGTTGCAAAGAGTCAGACACAACTGAAGCGACTTAGCAAAAAAAAGCAAAAAACGTCTATTTTATATATAGAAGTGTGCATCTGTTAATTTGTTATTTAAACAAGTTATTCCTCCTTCTCCTGAGGAGAATGGACTGAATGGAGGTTAGAGACATTAGAAATGTTATCCTGGAGAACTGCCACATGGAAAGAACCACCTCCCCAAATGGGGAAGAAGTGTCACCGCCACGGTCCCACCATCGCCCCACATTTCTCATTACGTGTGATGATGCAGATTTTAACTAAAGGATCATATGTGCGCTGGGGCCAAAAAGATGAAAAGTTTGGAGACTGCAGAGAGTTGGTTTGGACAGAGTGCATTTTTCATGGGTGAAGCAGTAGGAGGTAGGGGATTTAGCACATGAGATAAACAGGTGATGGATCAAACAGAGGAGACGGCTGGCTAATCCTGAGCTTCGAGTTGAAGTGGAAGGTGTGATTTCCCCTATCCCTTTCCTGATGAGCAAATCTTGGGCACCAGGAAGATGATTATGTGTTACATCCCTGTGGGAATGGGGAGGAGGTATTTTAATACTGGGTCTCTTAGTTGAAGATTTGTGCATATTCAAAGTCTCTTAAGTGATGTTTGCTGGGGGCAGGCCAACCTCAAGGGAAACCTTGCAGCTGAAGTCATTTTTCTCAGAGGCACAGTTAATCTCTTCTTTAATACCACCTCTTTCTGTATTCCTGGTGGAGCTGCTTTCTGAATGAGAGGTAAAAATAGACAGTGACCTTTGGTGAACATGGAAGGCCCCCCAGACTCTTCTTGAGAGTTGTGGTGGTGACCCGGTTAACCTGGTCAAACTCCAACTTGGATAATTACTTTCCCTTGGTGTTCAGTTCCCTCTATTACCTCAACCGGACACATTACTCTTTGCTTGCCCTTCTGAAAAATTAATGTGCCGGATCAGTATTAGAGAACCATTCTCTCTCTCCACCCACCCACACACCAGGAGATATGATTCAGCACTTGGGGGCACTCTGTTTCCTTACTGAGGTCCTGAAGAGTCTTCAGTATCTCCAGGGCAAACTGGTTTTATTAGGTGAAAGAGTAATTTTCGGCTGAGATGCGCTTTTATGAGTATAGTATTAACTGTATCACTGTTCTTTATCATGATCAATGACTTCCAGTGACCTCTGATAGAACCCCTGAACTCAGAGAGGAAAAATGAGCTTACTTTTTTTGGGGGGGCGGGGAAGCAAGCAGAGAGACGTGCAATAGGAATCTTAGTTAGGGTTGTTAGAAAATAATACATCTTGTGGAAAAAAAAAGAACTCAGCTTGAAGATAAACAGTGGCTGCCAAGGCCTTTTAGAGACCAGATCAAAAGGATGGGAAGAAAGTGAAGTTATTTCATCAAAGAGACGGGAAATGTTCCCACACATGGAAAATGGGGAAGATGTGGGATCAGGTCCCTCAGTAGGAAGAGAAAAAAAAGGAATATAGAGAAAATCACGAACTTTGTCTATGGCAGAGAAAGGCATCTGGGAAAAGGAAAGGCATATAATCACAAGCTTGGGCAAAATGATGATATCAACATGCAAAGGACACATTCGTGACTTCTCTAACATTAGTGCCCTGACTTGAAATGCCCATTTGAAACCCTGAAGTTTTTGATTTTTGTTTTCTAGGAGGTGGGTGGATCTACAAATTTAATTTAAAATACAGGTTAATCACCTGAATTAATATATCAGACTTGATCACTATTGGTCAGTTTCTCCAAAAGTGAAATTTGCCCTGTTTCATAGTGACTTCTTGAGAGCTGGGAAATAAGCCGGCTCATTGATAGCTGTTTGTATAATTAACTAAACAGAACATTCTTAGCCATGCTGTTAAATTTATTTTTCTTCTTCAAGGACAATACTAATAACTAAAATGTTTATTTAGGAATGAGAACTGAGCAGGTTCTGGGTTGGAACTTCTGAATCTGTTTAACTTAGTGTCAGGTTAATGATTCTAGCCGATGAGAGAGAGGGCATCAAACCTCTGGCCTTTCATTTATAGGCACCATTATGGATAAAAATAAATTTATATGCTACTCACTTGCCTTAAAATATTGATTAGACTTTTTTCTCTAACCTTTCCATCATTTTATGTCTTAAACAGTATACCTATTTGTCCAGTGAGCTGGGCCATGACTGGCTTAGATGTCAGTGTATTTGTAGAGTAAAGAGCCCATGAACTTTGTCAGAGGGAAATACAGCATGAAGGCACCAGTTGTGTATTCCAGAAGAATAATTCTATGTTTTCACCTTGGAGTAATAGACTTTGAGCTACTCTTTCAAGAAAAAAAAAAAAAACACAGAAAAAAAAACACTTTTTGGGGGGGTGGGAATCAGACGAACATTAAAAAAAGGTTATACTATTTTTTTTTCTTCATGGATGTTCTCCTTCCAAAGAAACATCTCCAAAACCACCATCATCACAGACATCATAAAAATGTACCTGAAAGTGCTAAGTTTTTATTATGAAGTATTAGAAGGACTGATGCTGAAGCTCAAGCTCCAATACTCCAGCCACCTGATGCAAAGAGCAGACTCACTAGTAAAGACCCTGATGCTGGGAAAGATTGAGGGCAGGAGGAGAAGGGGGCAACAGAGGGTGAGATGGTTGGATGGCATCACTGACTCAATGGACATGAACTTGGGCAAACTCCGGGAGATATGAGGGACAGGGGAGCCAGTCGTGCTGCAGTCTGTGGGGTCGCAAAGAGTTGGAGGCAACTTGGCGACTGAACAACAACCAAAATGCTATGAGGGTTAAAACCAGGGGAAAACATTCTGCATTTTGCATTACTCATTAGCCTACAAATAATTAGGCAACCTGGAAGTATTTCTAACACAAGTTGGTAGTGCATCTGGGAGTCACAGTGCACTGCGGCACATAATCTATCTAGGTGGTGTGCAATAGCCATGGAATCAGGGAGACTGAGCACTAAGGGTCACCTGGAGACAGACTGATGCTTGTGGATGGAAGTGTTACCTCCACTCGGGTTTAAGCTATTCATCTCCCAACGCAATTTCTATTTCAGTTCTAGGGCCCGTCAGCCTTTGCTTTAGATAAAGCTATTTCCCATGGATGTTTGACATATCGAATCCTGAGTGTCAGAGCAACTCAGAATCAGTACCAGTTTACTGATCCTTCTTCTCAAGAGAAGATTTCTTGGAATTGTTCTAAAGACTTAGAAACATTAAGCTGTATATTGTGTTGCACACCACTGTAAGATGTTCTTATTCCTCATTACCCAGTAAGCACCAGGGGTTCTAAAATGGAAGGATGTGTTAGGTGGGAGAATGCCAATGGGAATCCACATTTGATCCAGGTTCCATCCTTTGCTCTGCCACAGCACGGTAGTGATAATCCCTATGTCAACTCTGGACCTGGATTTACTAAATATTTAAGTAGGGATTATGCTGCTCCTGCAACATCATTTATTCATTCAAGAGACATTTGTTGAGCACCTTTCATGTACTGGGTAGTACTATACTGGAGATGTCAGAGGTGCATGAGACAAAGTTACCATTCACACGGAAGGAGCATGCTAAAGATCGTTTAATATGATGTCAACAGAGAACAAAACTTCAGACATATTAGGAGATGGATGCCTGAGAACTGTTTGACTAGGCTAACCAGCCTAATATTTGGTCTTATGGGTGCCCTGGCTCTGACGGTAAAGAATCTGCCTGCAATGTGCGAGACCCAGGTTCGATCCCTGGGTCAGGAAGATCCCCTGGAGAAGGAAATGGCAACCTATTCCAGTATTCCTGCCTGGATAATTCCATGGACAGAGGAGCCTGGAAGGCTACAGTCCATGGGGTTGCAAAGAGTTGGACATAACTGAGTGACTAACACTGATTTTGTCTGATAACGGCATTTAGAACACAAATATCCTGACAAACTCAAAGTTCTGACTGTATCCCTTTACCCTAATCCTAATTTTTAAATAATTCCTTAACTTGCTTATCTTCTTTTGATCTTTTTCCATTTTTAGTCTTTACGATCATTCAAGCCAATGTTTTCCAGAGGATAACTAATAACTATTTACATTCACCTTTCTTAATCTTTCTGGGTCTAGTTATCTCCTATATTTAACAGGCTTAAGTTGGATTTTTTTCTCTTTTTCTCTAATTCCATATCATTTTTAATACTATGGTATGGGCCTAACAGAAGCAGAAGATATTAAGAAGAGGTAGCAAGAATACACAGAAGAACTGTACAAAAAAGATCTTCATGACCCAGATGGTGTGATCACTCACCTAGAGCCAGACATCCTGGAATGTGAAGTCAAGTGGGCCTTATGAAGCATCACTACAAACAAAGCTAGTGGAGGTGATGGAATTCCAGTTGAGCTATTTCAAATCCTGAAAGATGATGCTGTGAAGGTGCTGCACTCAATATGCCAGCAAATTTGGAAAACTCAGCAGTGGCCACAGGACTAAAAAAGGTCCGTTTTCATTCCAATCCCCAAAAAAGGCAATCCCAAAGAATGCTCAAACTACTTCACAATTGCACTCATCTCACATGCTAGTAAAGTAATGCTCAAAATTCTCCAAGCCAGGCTTCAGCAATACGTGAACCATGAACTTCCAGATGGTCAAGCTGGTTTTAGAAAAGGCAGAGGAACCAGAGATCAAATTGCCAACATCTGTTGGATCATCGAAAAAGCAAGAGAGTTCCAGAAAAACATCTATTTCTGCTTTATTGACTATGCCAAAGCCTTTGACTGTGTGGATCACAATAAACTGTGGAGAATTCTGAAAGAGATGGGAATACCAGACCACCTGACCTGCCTCTTGAGAAACCTGTATGCAGGTCAAGTAGTAACAGTTAGAACTGGACATGGAACAATAGACTGGTTCCAAATAGGAAAAGGAGTACGTCAAGGCTGTATATTGTCACCCTGCTTATTTAACTTATATGCAGAGTACATCATTAGAAATGCTGGGCTGGAAGAAGCACAAGCTGGAATCAAGATTTCTGGGAGAAATACCAATAACCTCAGATATACAGATGACACCACCCTTATGGCAGAAAGTGAAGAGGAACTAAAAAGCCTCTTGATGAAAGTGAAAGAGGAGAGTGAAAAAGTTGGCTTAAACCTTAACATTCAGAAAACTAAGATCATGGCATCTGGTCCCATCACTTCATGGCAAATAGATGGGGAAACAGTGGAAACAGTGTCAGACTTTATTTTTTTGGGCTCCAAAATCACTGCAGATGGTGAGTGCAGCCATGAAATTAAAAGACACTTACTCCTTGGAAGGAAAGTTATGACCAACCTAGATAGCATATTAAAAAGCAGAGACATTACTTTGCCAACAAAGGTCCATCTAGTCAAGGCTATGGTTTTTCCAGTGGTCATGTATGGATGTGAGAGTTGGACTGTAAAGAAAACTGAGCGCCGAAGAATTGATGCTTTTGAACTGTGGTGTTGGAGAAGACTCTTGAGAGTCCCTTGGACTGCAAGGAGATCCAACCAGTCCATCCTAAAGGAGATCAGTCCTGGGTGTTCATTGGAAGGACTGATGCTGAAGTTGAAACTCCAATACTTTGGCCACCTCATATGAAGAGATGACTCATTGGAAAAGACCCTGATGCTGGGAGGGATTGGGGGCCGGAGGAGAAGGGGACGACAGAGGATGAGATGGCTGGATGGCATCACCGTCTCAATGGACATGAGTTTGAGTAAACTCCGGGAGCTGGTGATGGACAGGGAGGCCTGGCGTGCTGTGATTCATGGGGTTGCAAAGAGTCGGACACAACTGAGCGACTGAACTGAAGTGAACATTTTATAATTTGATCCTTTCCTCTCTTTTTTATTCACATCTGCTGGTTTTGTTTCTCCAATACCTCGTCCACAGGGGTCTTTCTATGAATTCCTGGCCTAAGTGGCCAAATTACCCATTTCAATCTTGAACTTATATTCACTCTATTGTATAGCTTCTTTTCATATCCATGTCCTGCTTCTCAATTCGATGACACACTTCTGGAAGACAGGCATTAAATTTGGTTCTTCTTTCTTCTTCTGATTCTGACCCAATATTTTACATGTTGGAGTTGCTATTGATTGCATATCAATGAACAAAGTCACTATCAGGTCTATTTTCAATACATAATTCCATTTCAGAGCTCATAGACTTGTCTCAGTTTTCATAATGTCTATTTTTCCATGCTGAAGAGGCATGTAAAATAAGATCAATTCTGATGTTCATCTGGGCTGTGAAAGCCACGCTGCTTTCCAGTCCCGGACACACTAGCAGGAGCACTGTTGTTGTTGTTCAGTCACTAAATCAAGTCCCACTCTTTTGTGAGCTCATTGACTGTAGCCTATCAGACTCCTCTGTCCATGAAATTTTCCAGGCAAGAATACTGGAGTGGATGGCCATTTCCTTCTCCAGGGGGTCTACCTGACTCAGGGATCAGATCTGAGTCTCCTACACTGACAAGCGAGTTCTCTACCAATGAACCACATGGTTTCTGGGATTCCAGGATAGCCTCATAAAAACCAGGATGGCCCTTAGATTAATGGATGGCTGACTACCATCTGCTTTGGCAAAAGCAATTTCCCTTCTCTGGCAAGAGCAGAGACCAGTGGACTCACATCCCTCGGCCACCCTGGTCGGGCAGCTCTGCTGAGCATCCTGGGCCTTCTTCTGTGCCTCCAGGTGGGCCTGGCCTGTGGCTGGGTGAAGCAGAAGCTGCCATCACTTTCTGGAAATTCAAGAGCAAGAGCCGAGACCATAAGCTTGTATCTTGGGGTGCGATGTTATTGAAAAGATCAGGCCTGTGATAAATGGCACCAACGCTGACTCTACCCTTTTATTAAAGTGTGTCCTTCAACCAGCAAGTGCAGTCTTTCCTGGCCTGAGCCAGTCCCAGAAAGCTGCTTAAATTCAGATTTCTATCTCCTGAAGACAGGGGAAGCTGGGTGATGCGTTTTGGTGCTTTTAAGTGAAAGTGTAAACAGGACAATGATGACATTCTTAGAGACATCAATAAGACTATCTGGGTGATAAACCCACAAATATTACTGAGTGTGTGAAATCAAGAAATAAAACTGTAAGGAGATTAAATTGCAGCCAACTTTGGACAACATTCCAGTACCCTGCAGCATCCACGTGCTTTTTTATTCTCTCCCTGCCACCAGTAATATATTCAATTGGCAAACTGACTCTTGCTTTATAAAAGGGATTCTCTTCATGAACCACCTAGGCTGGCTTAACCTTACAAGGTTTGCGTCACCGATCCACTACAATAAAAACAAACTTTATTTTTGTCTCACATGCCCAGAACAATGTAATGTTTAAATTAATGCAGAACTGAAAGGCGCCTTGCTCCAAGTGAAGTACGCCTGCCCACCACGACTGTGTAAACACAACTCGATTGCTCTGAGAATTAAAGATGGATCAGCAAAAATCAATAGCTAATTGTGTAACTCAGGGTCTTTCATTTCAGATCTAATCTGGAAAGAAGGTCCAGGAGATGGCTGCTTTTGATTTTCTTAAAATATTATTTCAAGCCTTTCTGTCAGGCAAGGGAGCTCACAGGGTCTTTGCATCATTTCCATAAGTTATTTGGCTTATGAGTACTCAAGGTCATATTGATCGCTTAGCTTCTCCAGTTTTCATTTTAAAAGTCAGTATCTTTATCAGTCAAGCTGCCTCATTCTGGGTATCTGGCTGGCAATGATACCAAACAAACTTTATTTCAAAAATAACCCAACACAATAGGTGTCTTGGTACCAGACATGTTGTATAAGTTGGCTTATAAAACAACTTTTGGTCTATTTGATTACACTATCCTTTGCAGTTAAGTAGCTACACAACCACCCCAGCCCCCATCAGCAAAATACACTGTGCTCTGAAGATGCACAATTTTATGTGTCACAGCAAGACATGTAAGGTCGAGTTGAGCCCATATAGATGGGTATACTATCTGTTCTGACATTCCCAAAGGGACCAGAGGTGGGGGGAGCTGCTTGAATAGAACCTAAAAAAACTTCTTCCAATCTCATTAGCTCCAGCTGATGAGATGCGAAGGAGGGCAGGCAGGCCTCCTTTGCAAAGGGAATAGTACAATAGCATCCAGAAGACCATGGGGGTAACAGATGGACTGCCTTGACCCCAGTTATATTACAGCAGAGCTAAAAATGTAATGTTTGAACTCCTTTTCCCTTTAAAATGCAACCTTTCATATAATAAGTTAAGCTGTACTCTCTCTTACATGTTGTTAGAAGCCTTCATCCATTTTGGGGACTGAAGGCAAAATAATTCTTGAAATAATGAATCATTTTTCTTTTGCCAGCTTTTCCAGAAATCCCATGATTATTTTACTGTTGCAGACAATGACCTTCTCAAAGGAGGCCTATCAAACACTCAAGATAAATAATGAGAGGGTCTCTTTCTCCTGCCTCAAGGGGAAAAAAAAGGTGCAGAAAAGGAAAATGTTTGTGGTAGCACTAAGATGTTCATCCTAGGAAGGGCAGCAGTGCTTCAGGTGCAAAGGACCAGCACGTGTGTTTACGTGTGACCGGTAGCCTCCTTCAGCAGGACTCCTGGGCCAGTGTCTTTGGAGAGACCTTGGGGAGAAACACCCAAGCCCTTCACCCAGTAACACTGGAAACAAATGTTCTGCTAATGACAGGCAGAGCAAGCTTTAACCTCTTGATCTGTGAGCAAGTTAACTAAAGGAAAGGAAGTTAATGCTGCCTTCCAACAGTCTAGAAAACCATGGTTCTGATGTATTACATCCAGGAGCTAAAATTAATCATAGCAAATTCCCCACTTCTTCCCACTTTCCTGCCTTCCCATCAGGCAGCACATCCTCAGAGGGTGAAAGGATCTAGTCTCTTGCCATTGTTGCCCTGGAAGCCAGGTCTTCGACACCAGGTAGGGTGCTTCTCAAATAGCCACCTTGCCATGATTCAGGCACCTTGGGGATGCATGGAAGCCAGCTTCGCAAGGCAACAGATATCTGCCCATCGTTTTTTATTTTTTGATGTATAACATATCCACATTTATTTAAGGATGTGTTCCAAAATCAAATGGCAAAGATCAGCAATGCAAAACCGAAATTACTTTTGCACCAACCTAATATCTCACTGTTTTTGTTTATTTATTTTTAATGGAAGGATAATTGCCTTACAATATTGGTTCCATTTCTGCCACACATCAATGGAAATTTGCTGTCTGACTCAGGGAACTCAATCTGGGGCTCTGTAATAACCGAGAGGGGTGGAAAAGGGTGGGAGGGAGGGTTAAGAGGGGGGATATGTACACCTATGGCTAATTTATATTGATGTATGGCAGAAATGAAAACAATACAGTCCATCGCTTTATGGCTTTTGTACTTACAGCTCTGGGGACCTGAACACGGACCTGGACTTTAGGAATACGTACAAGTTTCTCTCCACACACACCCCGTTAGTCTCCTTCTTATTTTTGTTGAAACTTCCTCTTTCCGCAGAGTTGGCTGATGGATGACCTGCTTCTAGGCCAGGGAAGAAAATTCATTGCTGATGAAGCCGACTAGGAAGGATGTAACTAGAGCACGACTGCAAGGATGGCATGAGTGGGTAGTGGGGACGAAGGTGGACTCAAGTGCACCCGCTCATTGAGAGGGGCAGCTGCTGCTTATTTAACAAACATCTGGGCAGCACTTGTTCTTGTCCTAAAGGCTAGGCGGAAGGCCTCTCCCAGGGGTGCCATCAGTTACACCACTTAATACATAGGGAAAGGGAGGCACAGGGCGCTAAGCATCTCGCCCAACGCCCCACTGCTGTGAGCAGCCAGGCAAGGCCAGGATCCCAGTTCAGGAGTCCAGCAGCAGGCTTCCCTCTCTCAGTTACTATGCCTCCTGCCTTGGCACAAGCTCAATCTTATCCTGTGAGCATGTTGGCTCACTGTTGTCAGAACTGATTTTTCAAGAGAAATGAAAATCTGGACTTCGAATATGAAATCTCCCAATGTTCTGTTGCTGTTTAGTCATTAAGTCCTGTCCAGTTCTTTTGTGACCCTGTGGACCGTAGCCTGCCAGGCTCCTCTGTCAATGGGATACTCCAGGCAAGAATACTGGAGTGGGCTGCCATTCCCTTCTCCAGGGGACCTTCCAGACCCAGGGATTAAACCTGAGTCTTCTGCAATGCAGGTGGATTCTTTACCACTGAGCCACCACTACTTCCCCTGGGATAGTCAACAGCTATTTTACTCTTTCTAATGGGAGGTTGATGTGTATTTGAATGTCTGGTGAGCGGGAGGTGGGAGGAGAAAGAAGCCCTTTGACCAAAAATCAGTGCAATTAAAGTGGTTTATGAAAAACAACAACAACAAATCTAGTGATATTCCAGCAGGGGGCTGGAATCCTGAAGCTACTGGAAAAATGATGAAGCCTGACACACCAGCCCCACCCCTGGGGCAAGGGTGTTTTAAATAGACAGTGAGTAAGTGAGTGAGTGAAAGTCCCTCAGTGTGCCTGACTCTGCGACCTCATGGACTATATGTAGCCCACCAGGCTCTCCTCTGTCCCTGGGATTCTCCAGGCAAGAATAATGGAGTGGGTTGCCAATACCCTCATAATGCTTCTAAATTCTTTGTCTCTGCCTTCCCCCGCCCCCCAAAAAAGAAAATCCCCCAAATAAAAACAAGCAAAAAATTTCAAAAGCCACTCCTTAAACCTTAGGGTGACAGACAGAGCTTTCTGATGTCCGTAAACTCACATCCCACACCTGGGCCATTGCTTGGTCTGTCACCACATAGATGGAAATCAAAGATGCTTTTATTCTTAATCTTACATGGGCTTTCTAGTCTTTTCTTGGTTGCAATGGGTGGGAAAGATGATGTCTATATCCTAAAGGAAATCAACTCTGAATATTCATTGGAAGGACTGATGCTGAAGCTGAAGCTCCAGTACTTGGCCACCTGATGTGAAGAGCCGACTCACTGGAAAAGACCCTGATGCTGGGAAAGATTGAAGGCGAAAAGGAGAAGGGGCCAGCAGAGGATGAGATGGTTAGATAGCATCACCAACTCAATGGACATAAATTTGAATGTCAACTACAGTCCTCCGCTCTACCAACTGAGCTATCGAAGGGACAGCCTGGACATAAATTTGAGCAAACTCCGAGAGGGTGCAGGACAGAGGAACCTGGTGTGCTGCAGTCCGTGGGATCCCAAAGAGTTGGACATGACTTAGCGACAGCAACTGAACAAGAAACAACAAATTGCCTTTTGACCTATTATCTGCAAACCACACACCACAGGGTATTTTTTCAGAATGGGGAGAGGGGCTGGTGTGTGTGTACAGGTAACTATACTGGTTTTATATGGGGCCTTTCTTCAATAAGAGTTTGTGAACTTATTCACATGTAGGATAAGGAATAATCAAAGCCCAGTTCTACAATGAAGATACTGTGAATTTCCACAGGCTGATTGCACCTATTACTGCCCTGCATACCACTGCCTTCTACAGTCTTTTAAAGCAGGGAACCCCAACCTCTGGGATCTAAGGCATGATGATCTGAAGTGGAGCTGATGTAATAATAGAAATAAAGTGCATAATAAATTTAATGCATGTGAATTACATTCAAACAAAACCATCTCAACCCCATGGTCTGCGGGAAAAACGTCTTCCATGAAACTGGCTCCTGGTGCCAAAAAGGTTGGAGACCACCGTTTTAATGCACTGGATTGAGGTTATATCTAAGAATATATTAGGTGCAGTAGTTAGTGGTCTTCTTCTGCATCAAAAATGGAAAACTGGTGATAAAATTGAAAGACAGTTTAAAGACATAAGGAAGGAAAGGGGAAGGAGACTGAAGAGAAAGAAATTCTCTATTGCCAGGCAAAATGGGGCATCAGTGGATTTAACTGGGCAGTATCCAGTGACAATGTTGGGGGAAGGGTGGAAAAGCAATCTTAAAAGTAATCAGGATATAAATGATTCAGGGCTTTAAAGAGGAAATTAAAACTGCCCAGCAACACCTTGAACACAAGTCAGTAAGCATGTTGGGAAGATCCCCTGGAGAAGGGCATGGCAACCCATTCCAGTACTCTTGCCTGGAGAGTCACATGGACAGAGGAGCCTTGCGGGCTACAGCTCAGGGGTTGCAGAGTTGGGCATGACTGAGCAACTGGCACAAGCGTGCAGACAGGTACCAGCATTATGGTTGGTCCTCCGTGTCCACAGAGGGCCAGCTGACTGCATCAGGCCATTTTATATAGGGAACTTGAACATCCATGGATCTTGGTATCTGTCGGGGGTCCTGGGACTAATTTTGCCTGCTTAGCTGGGGATAGCAACAGGCTGAATTCTGAGCCTAGAAAGGCAGCAGTGTCTCAGAGTTCTGGCTCACATGTCTTCATCTCTCTAGTATGTCCTCCCACATTTCAAGGCTGGCCAATATCCACTATCTCTGGAGACTCTGGAGGAAAGCCTTTTCTGAATCCTTTTTTTGACCGGGGGGCCTTGACCAGTGCCTGCTTTTTTTCCTCCCTCCTTCACTGTGCAGACTGTCATCATGGTACCAGTGGCCCTTTGTGAACTGGTTGCCAGAGCTCCTTCTCTCATGTAGGTACTGTCATCCCATGTATCTTCGCATCCCTTTTGCCCAGAACATCTAGTGCATGGGACGTCCATAGATATTAGTGGAATAAAGGGAGTTTGCTAATTATATTTCTTATTTACTGGTCTCCTTTCCATTTCCTATCTTTTCTTTGTCTTTCTCCTAACACCCTTTATTGTCTTTGAAAGTGACTGAGTTCCAAGGACAAGATGCTGTATGGTCTGGTGGGGAACATTCATTTATTTCCTGAGGGGTACTTAAAGCTCTAATTACTCAGAAGACAGTTGGGTTTCATTTATTTAGAAAGTAGAGATAACTTTCCCAGTAAATAAACAGGAAAAGAGATTTTGGTTTTCAAAAAAACTTGATTCACAGACGACTTTCAAGGAGCATTTCTTTTGCCATAAACCAGGTTCTTTGAAATAATCAGCAGCACTGCAGACTGCAAGGTTAGAGATTAAAACAGAGGAAATAAGTGGGGATTATATCATCTAGCAATGCGAAGACTGAATATGTCAGCGAGGCTTTTTAAAAATCCAAGTAGTTTTATGTGAAGGAAGAAAAATCCTCATTGTGCACAAAATAAAATGGGACATTGCCTAAGAATGAAGGTTTCAGGATTCTGGGATGAATTAAAAGAATACTGGATGTCCCTAAAGAACACAAGAGACTTTTAAAGGCCTGAAGTGACTGAATCCCTCAACGCAGGACAAAGTGGGACCTTAGGGTCACCTGGAAAAATGTCTGGCCTTGGCTGTGTCCTTTGGGGCACAGAGGAAAAACGCAATATGGCAGAAGCAGACCAATGCAACCAACAGGTAGGAACATTTCATACATCAGAACTGGCGCCAGGTATAGTAGTGAGTGCGGAGGGCGCGGGGGAAGGATAATCATCCTTCAACTGTGTAAAAGTCTAGAGTCGCAGTTGGATGTGAGTGGGCTGGAGTTTCTCTTGGTTGGCTCCAGTGTAGTGGTTTCTCTGCTGCATACATCAGCAGTTCTCTAAAATGACTCGAAAACATACTTTTCCTTAAATTGATGTTCAAGAATTAGTTGGCACAATGTCCCTTAAATATGCCCACTGGGTCTATCAAAAGGTTTATTGAAACTCATGAAACTAATCCAAAGGCTGCTCCTTATTGGAAAATGACTAGAAAGAGATGTTTAAGTTCAGACTGGCTAACCATGGACACGTACACACACACACACACACTCTCTCTCTCTCTCTCTCTCTCTCCTGATCTTTCAGGAGAAGGCTACAGAAATGCCATTGTAAGCAAAGGAGGAAAAACAGAATCACCCCTCACAAAAGTGTTTAAGCACACTTTAGTCTCTTCGTCAGGGCCAATAAAGATCTCTCGCTGTGAGCCAGCTAGAAAAGAAACCAGGGGAAGGATGTTACACTTTATGTGGTCTGAATGTGATTAGTGATTAGTGCTGGTAGCTTCAGTCACTTGGGAATAGCAATCAGGTTTCTCTCCTGCAACTCTGAACAACTACACAACACCACTGGCTCCCAGCCCATACGATGATGGGATATTAACTGAAAGTCTAATTAATCTGTGAATGAATTACAGTCTAAAAATAGACTATTTTATAATCAATTTGAAGTGAGTCCCTAACAGAAGATAAGATGAAGAAAAAGCTATAAAATTATCAGAGGTTGGTACATTCTGTTCACTGTGACTGATGGTTTTAAGAGGGATAATTTTATAATCCATCAAATTTTTGTCATTTCAAAAATCATGCCTCCCAATGTATGCTATAAATTAATTTTTAAATTTACATATTTATTAAAAATCATATTGAAAACAGCAGGAAGAGAGCCCCATTTGAGTAATAACTTGTTATCCCACTGGAGATAAAAAACAAAAAAATTAAAAGATTTTTATTTTGAGGTAATAATCATATAAATTGCTATGTGAATTAGTTAAGGCAAGACTTTATATTCACTGGAAGCATCAATAGAGTATTACAGATAATCCCCCAAGTTCTCATTTTGGGGAGATGAAGCCAGTCTCACAACATGGAGAAGGCACAGGAAGATGAGCAGGGAAGTGAAGACCACGGCGCTGAGCCTGCTGGTGGGCAGGTCTGATGTGGGGACTACAATCTCCCTGGGAGGAGGTGTAGACAGGAAAACCCCAGGCCTGGCTCTTGGGTGGTGGAACACTTGAATTCATTTCAGAAACAACTTTCCAAAGAGATCCCTGATGGCATAAGCCCAACTGGCCAACCTTTCCACCCACCGTGGAAGGCTTGCCGAGGTACAAACCATCCCAGATGTCTGCATTAGCCTAGGCTGCCAAGGGGATGGACACCTACTGG
The DNA here is from genome assembly GCF_023699985.2 of Odocoileus virginianus. Taxonomy (NCBI): domain Eukaryota; kingdom Metazoa; phylum Chordata; class Mammalia; order Artiodactyla; family Cervidae; genus Odocoileus; species Odocoileus virginianus. Next base: position 54,625,432 of record NC_069686.1, on the reverse strand, counting down.
GGCGGGCTCCAGAGCACGCACGGAACTCACTGGAAAGGCCCCGGGTTGTAGTCAGAGAGATGCCATGCCACGTCTGAGAAATACCACAGCTCACTCTAGATTAACCTCATAATAGACCATCAGCTCAAAGATCTGGCCCCAAGATATGAACTGCCTGGATTCATTGACAGAGAGATGAAAGGGTCAAAGGGAACAGGGCTGGTGTGAGTCCTCATGTGTACTCACCAGGATAATGGATAACCCACTGGGCTAAGCTGACCCAAGAAGATATTCTCTATAAACTCCTAGGAGAGGTAGAGGGATGGTGAGAATATCCTTTTTCCATGAACTTCAGTTTAATCATGGCTGTTTCCTTCCACAGGGGATTCGTGATAGATATTACTACTATCTTTAAGAAAACAACAGAAATCCCTTTTTGAAGCATGAAAGGTGAGGAAGTGGCTCCTACTGCTCCTGCTACACAGAGTTCACTGCTATGGTGCAGACATGGCTAATCCGGGCACTCACAGGGCGACTGCCTCCTCCTAAGGCCATAGCAGGCACTGCTTAACCAATCACCCTCTGCTGAACATGGATACAGCCTCAGAATTCTTAATACAGTAATTCAAGCAACCTCTGTTTACTGAATGTCCTTAGCATTTGAGATGAAGGCTATTTGGCATCCCTGCTTAGTGCCTGTGTGAAATACACATACACAGTATCTATACGTTGATGGAATAGGTATATCTGTGAGTAAATCTTCATACTATGAGATAAGTATATTGATGATGTCTAAGTATGTGGAAAGTTGAAGTTATCTTACCCCTCTCTTTCTCTCTTTTTCTCATAGCCTGTGTCAACCAGCCTTCTGGTAAACTGCCAGTTTGTTCTCAGATGCATTCTTCTCCTTTTCCCTGCTTTGCATCACAGGGAATTACATTTCCCAGGCTCCCTGTTTCTCTGGCTTCTGGGCAGGTTCAGCCAATGAAAGGCAATCCTGGATGGAAGGAGAAGAGGAGAAAGCAAGGCATTTCTTCCCTTCTCCATGACCCGTGGTGTTTCTGGCAGGAGATGCTTCTCCTCCACGCTCTATCTATCTCCTGCCAGATAACACCTCTTACTCAGTGTTGCAGCTAGCATTGGATAGTCCAGCTTCTGGACTTTAATATCACTTTCTGCCATCCTCCATCTCTAGGGAATGATTGGTACTTCTTGCTTCTGCTAATCTCTGGATGGCCTGATTGTCTCCTTTTAGCTTCTCAGGTATTCCATTATCTGGGTGGTTAACTCTTTCTCTTGGAAGGCACAACAAAATGTTATATGCACCAGGACAAAGGAGAAAGGAGCAGAGACCTCACAAGAGACTAAGCCAGACGTGCCTGTGAGTCTGTGATTGTCTGGAGTCTCCAGGTGAGGTACGGATCAACAGTGGCCTGCCGTGGGGCCAGGGGCACTGACTACAACAGTCCTGGGAGCTGCTCTGAGCTGGCATAAGTCCTTTTGAAGATCGCCATTACCACCATTACCCCTGCTATAACTTGGCCACAGGCCAAACTACAAGGAAGGAACACAGCCCACCATCAACAGAAGATTGGATTAAAGATATACTGACCATGGCCTGCCCACCAGAGTAAGAGTCAGTATTCCCCACAGCAGTCCTTGCCATCAGGAAGCTTCCCATCAAGAAGGTTTGTACCTCTTATCCTCATCCAGAGGGCAGACAGAAAACCACAATCTCTGAAAACTAATCAAACATACATGGATTATAGCCTTGTCAAATTCAATGAAACTATGAGCCATACCATGTAGGGCCACCCAAGATGGATGGGTCATGGTGGAGAGTTCTGACAAAATGTGGAGAAGGGAATGGCAAATCACTTCAGCACTCTTGCATTGAGAACCCTATGGACAGTATGAAAAGGCAAAAATATATGACACTAAAAGATGAACTCCCCAGGTCAGTAGGTGCCCAATATGCTACTGGGAAAGAGCGGAGAAACAGCTCTAGAAGGAATGAAGAGGCTGAGCCAAAGCAGAAACAACACCCAGCTGTGGATATGTCTGGTGGTGGAAGTGAAGTTCGATGCTGTAAAGAGCAATGTTGCCTGGGAACCTGGAATGTTAGGTCCATGAATCAAGGTCAATTGAAAGTGGTCAAACAGGAGATGGCAAGAGTGAACATTGACATTTTAGGAATCAGTGAACTAAAACTGGATCAGAATGGGCGAATTTAATTCAGATGGCCATTTTATCTACTATTGTGGGAAAGAATTCCTTACAAGAAACTGAGCAGCCCTCATAGTCAAAAAAAGAGTCCAAAATGCAGCACTTGGGTACAATCTAAAAAATGACAGAATGATCTCTGTTCGTTTCCAAAACAAACCATTCAGTATCACAGGAATCCACATCTCTGCCCCAACCACTAATGCCAAAGAAGCTGAAGTTGAATAGTTCTATGAAGACCTACAAGATCTTCTAGAACTAACACCAAAAAAAGATGTCCTTTTCATTATAAGGGACTGGAATGCAAAAGGAGGAAGTCAAGAGATACAAGGAGTAAAAGTCAAGTTTGCTCTTGGAGTACAAAATGAAGCAAGGCAAAGGTTAACAGGGTTTTGCCAAGAGAACACATTGGTCACAGAAAACACCCTCTTCCAACAACACAAGAGAAGACTCTTCACATGGACACCACCAGATGGTCAATACTGAAATCAGACTGACTATATTCTTTGCAGCTGAAGATGGAGAAGCTCTATACAGTCAGCAAAAACAAGACTGGGAGCTGACTGTGGCTCAGATCATGAACTCCATATTGCCAAATTCAGACTTAAATTGAAAAAGTAAGGAAAACTGCTAGGCCATTCAGGTATGACCTAAATCAAATTCTTTATGATTACACAGTGGAAGTGACAAATACATTCAAGGGATTAGATCTGATAGACAGAGTGCTTGAAGAACTATGGACAGAGATTCATAACATTGTACAGGAGAAGGTGATCAAAACCATCCCCATCCCCAAGAAAAATAAATGCAAAAAGACAAAATGGCTGTCTGAGAGGGCCTTACAAATAGCTGAGAAAAAAAAAGAAGTGAAAGGCAAAGGAGAAAAGATATACATATCTGAATGCAGAATTCCAAAGAATGGCAACGAGAGATAAGAAAGCCTTCTTAAGCGAACAATGCAAAGAAATAGAGGAAAACAATAGAATGAGAAAGACTAGAGACCTCTTCAAGAAAATTAGAGAGGCCAAGGGAACATGTCATACAAAGGTGGGCTCAAATAAAGGACAGAAATGGTATGAACCTAACAGAAGCAGAAGATATTAAGAAGAGGTGGCAAGAATACACAGAACTGTACAAAAAAGATCTTAATGACCCAGATAACCACGTTGATGTGATCACTGACCTAGAGCCAGACATCCTGGAATGTGAAGTCAAGTGGGCCTTAGGGAGCATCACTATGAACAAAGCTACTGGAGGTGATGGAATTCCAGCTAAACTATTTCAAATCCAAAGAGATGATGCTGTGAAAGTGCTGCACTCTATATGCCAGCAAATTTGGAAAACTCAGCAGTGGCCACAGGACTGGAAAAGGTCAGTTTTCATTCCAATCCCAAAGAAGGGCAATGCCAAAGAATGGTCAAACTACCACACAATTGCCGTCATTTCAAATGCTAGCAAAGTAATGCTCAAAATCCTCCAAGCTAGGCTTCAACAGTAAGTGAACTGAGAACTTCCAGATGTTCAAGGTGGATTTAGAAAAGTGAGAAGAACCAGAGATCAAATTGCCAAAACTGTTGGATCATGCAAAAAGTAAGAGAATTCCAGAAAAAATTCTGCTTTGTTGACTACACTAAAGCCTTTGACTATGTGGATCACAACAAACTGTGGAAAATTCTGAAAGAGATGGGAATACCAGACCACCTTACCTGCCTCCTGAGAAACCTGTATGCAGGTCAAGTAGTAACAGTTAGAACTGGGCATGGAAAACAGATTGGTTCCAAATTGGGAAAGGAGTATGTCACGGCTATATATTGTTACCTTGTTTATTTAACTTATATGCAGAGTAAATCATGCAAAATGCCAAGCTGGATGAAGCACAAGCTGGAATCAGGATTGCTGGGAGAAATATCAACAACCTCAGATATGCAGATGACACTACCCTTATGGAAGAAAGTGAAGAAGAACTAAAAAGCCTCTTGATGAAGGTGAAAGAGAAGAGTGAAAAAGCTGGCTTAAAACTCAACATTCAGAAAACTAAAATCATGGCATCTGGTCCCATCACTTCATGGCAAATAGATGGGGAAACAATGGAAACAGTGACAGATTTTATTTTCTTGGGCTCCAAAATCACTGTAGATGGTAACTATAGCCATGAAATTAAAAGATGCCTGCTCCTTGGAAGAAAAGCTATGACAAACCTAGATTGCATATTAAAAAGCAGAGACATTACTTTGCCAACAAAGATCCATCTAGTGAAAGCTATGGTTTTTCCAGTAGTCATGTATAGACATGAGAGATGGACCATAAAGAAGGCTGAGCACTGAAGAATTGATGCTTTTCAACCATGGTGTTGGAGAAGACTTTTGAGAGTCTCTTGGACTGCAAGGAGATCAAATCAGTCAATCCTAAAGGAAATCAGTCCTGAATATTCACTAGAAGGACTGATGCTGAAGCTGAAACCCCAATACTTTTGATCACCTGATGTGTAGATTCGATTCATTAGTAAAGATCCTGATGCTGGGAAAGATTGAAGTCAAGAGGAAAAGGGGGTGACAGAGGGAGATTGGATGGCATCACTGATTCAATGGACTGAGTTTGAGCAAGCTCTGGAAGATGGAGAAGGACAGGAATGCCTGGTGTTTTGTAGTCCACGGGGTCACCAAGAGTTGGACACAACTGAGTGACTGAACAACAACGACAAATTCTTTCTACAGAAAGACATAGAATGGTTCCTGTTCCATGCTAAAGTGAAATGAAAATCACTCAGTCATGTGCAACCCCGTGGACTATACATTCCAAGGAATTCTTTAAGCCAGAATACTGGAGTTGGTAGCCTTTCCCTTCTCCGGGGGACCTTCCCAACCTAAGGATCAAACCCAGGTCTCCCACATTGCAGGCAGATTCTTTACCAGGTCAGCCACTAGGGCAGCCCGAGAATACTGCACTAGGTATCCTATCCTTTCTCAGCAGATCTTCCCAACCCAGGAATTGAACTGGCTCTCCTGCAATGCAAGCAGATTCTTTACCAGCTGAGCTACCAGGGAAGTCCTGTTCCATGCTAGACCCTGACCAATGCAGTCATCAAACTCTATTTGCTCTCTATATTTTTTCCTTCTTATTTTGGCCCCACCATACAGCTGGTAGGATCTCAGGATCTCTGATCAGCGAGTGAACCAGGCTATGGCAGTGAAGCCCAGAATCCTAACCACTTGGTACCAGAGAACTCCCAGTTTGCTCTACTTTTAAAACATGTGCTAAACCCATTTCCCTGGAGAAGGGTATGCCAACCCACTCCAGTATTATTGCCTGGCGAATTCCATGGCCAGAGGAGCCTAGTAGGCTACAGTGCACGGGCTTGCAAAGAGTTGGACACAACTCAGCAACCAATACACACACAAACCCATTCAGCTTCCCAGGTGGTACTAGTGGTAAAGAATCTGCCTGCCAATGCAGGAGATGCAAGAGACATGGGTTCAATCCTTGGATTGGGATGATACCTTGGAGTAGGAAATGGCAACCTGCTCCAGTCAAATTCTATGGACTGAGAAGCTGGGCAGGCTCCAGTTCATGGGGCTGCAGAGTTGGAAAGACAGAGTGACTAAGTACACACAAACTCATTCATTCTCCACCGTTTCTTTTCTGCTACAGTGATCAGGCCACAGATGCCATCTCTTGCTTGGATGACTGCAATGGTTTCCTAAGTGGTCTTGGCACTTTCACTCTGACCTCCTAACAGTCCATTCTCCATCCAGTAGCCACAGCATTCTTTAAAAACGCAATCAAATCACAACATGTTCCTGTTCACAATACAATCCTCCAGTGGTTTCCCTTTGCTGAGAACTTCAGAAACCTAAAGTTATTGCCATAGCCTACAGGGTCCTGTGTAATTTGCTCCTGATTTCTCTAATTCCCTTCCTCTCTATCTCTCTGTTTCAGCTATAATTCTTTGGGAACACATCACATGCCCCTACTTCAGGCTTTTGTACTTTCCTACACTCTCTGACAACATCCTCCTCTTCCGAAGAGTCACATTTCAAAGTTTCACTTCATTCACAACTCTTCAAATGTCCTCTCTTCAGAGAGACCTTAGCTGATCACTCTCTTTGAAGTAGTACCCACTCATCCTGCCTATTTTTTTTTAAATAAAATATCACTACTTGACATTATGCTTTGTTTATTATCTGTCTTCTCATCTAAAACATAATATCCCTACCCACAAAGGTAGGGATTTTTTTTTTAACTTCTTTATTTATTTATTATTGTCTGTAATACCTAGAATGTTGCCTATCAAGTAGCATAAACTCTACAAACATTCTTGAAACAATAGGAATGACTGTATCTGTATAGCACTGTGAAAAACAACTGGCAGAAATAAATACTTATATGATTAGTATAACATACAGAAAAACGTTAGAAAACATTAGGAAAACAGATCAACACTTTCCTAATTAAATCAACATATATCTTCAAAATGGAAACCCACTGCAAACCAGGGTATTGTTTGGGAATTATGACACCAATGAAGTTAATGAGTGGACAATGATCAGAGAGAAAGTCCCCAAGAATTAAAATTTCTCCCATTTTTACATCACTACCATCCCTCCTTCTCAAGCAGTGTTCCTCAGTACCTGTATTTAGCGCACTTTGCAAGTGATGTTGGAAATACTTTTAAATTCCCATGTATCAAAGAGAACCAGATAGTTTGTGAATAAAGGTCATTGGTATGATTATTTTAATTATTTAAGGTAGGAATAAATATACACCTGAGATGTCTAGAGTTATTGGCCTGCTTCTTCTTCTGGCCAGGAATTATAGTTAGGAATGACCACTTGTTTCAAGTGCAAGTTGCTCAGTCGTGTCCGACTCTTTGTGACCCCATGGACTATACAGTTCACGGAATTCTCCTGGCCAGAATCCTGGAGTTGATAGCCTTTCCCTTCTCCAGGGGATCTTTCCAACCCAGGGATCAAACCCAGGTCTCCCGCATTGCAGGTGGATTCTTTACCAGCTTGTTTAAGGGATAGATACTAATAAATCCGAAGAACTCAAAGCTCCAATACTTTGGCCACCTGATGCAAAGAGCCAACTGTCTGGAAAAGACCCTGATGCTGGGAAAGACTATGGGCAAGAGGAGAAGGGGACAATACAGGATGAGATCTTGGATGGCATCACTGACTCAATGGATATGAGTTTGAGCAAACTCAGGAAGATAGTTAAGGACAGGGAAGCCTCAGTTCATTTCAGTTGCTCAGTCGTGTCTGACTCTTTGTGACCCCATGACTGTAGCACACCAGGCCTCCCTGTCCATCACCAACTCCCGGAGTCCACCCAAACCCATGTCCATTGAATCAGTGATGCCATCCAACCATCTCATCCTCTGTTGTCCCCTTCTCTTCCTGCCCTCAATCTTTCCCAGCATCAGGGAAGCCTGGCATGCTGCAATTCATGGGGTCAAAAAGAGTTGGGCATGACTTAGCAATAACTACAACAGTAATCAAAGCTGATTTCTTCCTACTGAAGTTGAAGTCAAATGTCTGATTAATTGCTCTACCATATCATCTTCAGTTTTTTGGCTTTGGGTATACTCACGGGGCAAATTATGTCCCCTGAAAAGCTACATTGAGGTCCTAGCCCTTGATTCCTGTGAATGTGACTTTATTTGGAAATAAGGTCTTTGCAGATATAACTAAGGCACAAGTGAGGATGGGTCATACTGGCATAGGATGGGTCCTTAATCCAATATGACTGGTGCTCTTCTAAGAAGAAGAGGAAAGGACTTCCCTGGTGGTCCAGTGGTGAGGATTCTGCCTGCCAATGCAGGAAACACTAAGGGAAACTAGGCCCACGTGCCACAACTACTGAGTCCATGATCTCTAGAGCCTGTGCTCTGCAACAAGAGAAGCCCATACACTGCTAACAGAGAGCAGCCCCTGCTCACTACAACTAGAGAGCCCATGCAAAGCAATGAAGACCCAGTGTAGCCAAGCATAAGTAAACATAAAACAATAGAAATCTATTTAAATAAAAAAGGGAAGAGGAGAAGAGGTAGAGAGTCATGCACAGAGGAAGGAGATGTGGAGGGAGACACATGGAGAGGAGAATGCCATGTGAGGATGGAGACAGAGATTTGGGGTTGTCTGGCTGCAAAGCAACTGACAAATGCTGCAAAGTGTTGTCAGTAGCTACCCGGTTCCAGGGGAGCATGCCTGGGCCTGCTGACACCCTCATTTCAGACACTGGGCCTCCAGAACTGCTGCTTTAAGCTCCCCAATTTATGGTTCTTCATTACATTATGGTAACCCTAGGAGACTTGCTAGAGTACTCATTATTAACAGGAGCCATTTTAAGGTACTCCTAAAATTCCAGGTTTTACAAATATATGCTTATGAGTTTTTTTGAACTGATGAGGAGAAAAAAGGAAAGCTTATTTTTACCCTTTTTACTTTTATTGGGCTTAAAAATGGATGCTGAAGATAAAACAACTTTGTTTAACTCTGTGCTATGTGAAATTATAAAACTATGAATATATTAATTATGTAAAATATTAAAAAATACTTCATTTGAAAGGAAATATCATCAGAAAGGAAATGAAGTTATATTTAGAGTACCAAGCAATGATGGAATGGAACATTTCACGCCATGTTTCTTTTATACATGCATTAGCTCGCTGGCTGTGCTAGCATGTTAGTTATAACTGTCTCGCCCCCGCCCCCACTCCCCACCCCAATGCCCAACCCTAGTATGGCTGGTGGTGGAAAATGAGTAATCAACATTTCCTTACAAACATGTTCTTGGCCCAAATAAAGTTTTAACTAAAACTTAAGTTTTAGTCCCAAGGTTTTCCTTTCTTCAAAAATAAGTTCAAATTCAATTTCCTCTTAAAATTTGAAAATGTTGGATATAGGCCCAGGATTCTATTCCCAGCTAGAATTTCTGCTCACAGTATGCTGGGGGGAATACACCTGGTAGGCTGTGAATGTGAATGATTAACTTCCTCCACTCCCTTAGAGATGATAACCAAGTGAGTGAGTTATAGACTAAGTTAGGCACAGGCCAACTGGGGGGCCATCTGGCATAACGAAAAGAGTCTGACCAGCTCCTCATTTGAAAGCTTTTCTTAAAAGCAAGGGAAATATGAATTGGCTCTTTACAGAGTCCCTGTTGTGTCATGAAAGTTAGGTTGGCTCAAAAATATATGGGCCCAAGATGAACTCAGGTGCCCTCACCCAGCCTCCAGTGTGGCCAGGATAAACTCAGGTGCCATCCCCCAGCCTCAATAAAGTTGTTGACCGTTGTGGGCCACATCTATGCTTATGATACAGAAAGAAATCTCTTATCCAAATGGGAAAAAAATGTTACTTTCTTGGTAAAGAGCAAAAAGCTTCAGAATGAAGAGCAGCATCTCTATCCTAGAAGGTCTGTCAGGAGTGACACCTGGTTCAGTGCTGGGAAAATCAGTGAGGGAGCTGGAAATGTCAGAACCTGCCCTTCCTTTATGGGAGAAGCAACCTTCTGATCCTGGAACTTCTTTGCTTGATTCCTGACCACAGTTCCCACCTTGTGCCCCGTAATCCCTAAATAAATGATAGCTCATGACTAGTTCTCAGGGGAATTGCCTCTGTTGGCTTCCCTCATAGCTCAGTTGGTAAATCATCTGCCTGCAATGCAGGAGACCTGGATTCGATTCCTGGGTCGGGAAGATCCCCTGGAGAAGGAAATGGCAACCTACTCCAGTATTCTTGCCTGGAGAATCCCATGGACAGAGGAGCCTGGCGGGCTACAGTCCATGGGATCACAAGAGTCGGACACGACTTAGGGACTAAAGTACCACCAGAATAAATGAGCCACTATTCACTCTACAAGTTTCCTTCCTGTGATTGTTGGTGCATAAAGTGGGAATGAATCCAAAAAAGGGATGCTATAGAAATGTAGGGGCCTAATGATATAAAGTTGTGCCTTCATTTGAAACAGGATACAAGGATACTTGTAGCTGACTCATTGGAAATGACTTCAATGCTGGGAAAGATTGAAGGCAAAAGGAGAAGAGGGTGATAGAGGGTGAGATATTTATAAAGTATCACAGACTCAATGGACATGAGTTTGAGCAAACTCTGGGAGATAGTGAAGGACAGGGAAGCCTGGCATGCTGCAGTCCATGAGGTTGCAAAGAGCTGGACACAACTTACAACTGAGCACACATAACATACATAAAGATACTCAGTTGCTCCTGTTACATCCAGCTTGTCCACACCACACATACTTGTGTTTCTTCCACTTGACTCTTTTAACTTTCTACACGCCATATAATTTTACTTCTCTGATAATCCATTATTTTCTATTTAACTCTAAAAATCTTTAAAAGTGTCTCATTTCAGAGATATATACCCTTCTTCCAAGTTTAGCTGAATTTCTTTTTCTTTTTCTAAAATTAAAAATTTTTTTTTAATATGGACCATTCTAAAAGTCTTCATTGAATTTGTTACACAATATTATTTCTGTTTGATGTTTTGGTTTTTCTGGCTGTAACGCATGCAGACTCTTAGCTCCCTGAACAGGGACTGAACCTATACCCCTTGCACTGGAAGGCAAAGTCTTAACCACTGGACCACCAGGGAAGTCCCAGATTTTTCTTTTTCTAGTGATGATTAAATGTGTTGCCAAATACTACCTACACTAGCAACTAACTTTCATGTGAATATTCTGGCCTAACCAATGCTAATAAATCCTAGTCTGTTTCAAAAATTCAATGCTGAGGAAAATTTAGTTTGCAACACATATGATGGTACATACATTTATTTTAAAGTAGTAAATATTTATTTACATGGACATAGTCTGAGAAAATCAAGTACACTGGCTTTGTATGTAAAAATGAGGCCATCATGACCCCACAGAAGGACAGGTTCATGGATTCTATTTTTCAATAATTAGTATAGATTTCTGTTGGTTGATCCATTCTATAGAGTCTAGTCCTCTATAGACCAAGAGTTTATACCTACAAAAAGCTTTCCAGCTTTGGAATGTTCTAGTTCTCGTGAGCAGTTAATATTATCATTTTTATTAAAAGCTAATTGGCCCATGTAGAGATAGTGATAATATTCAGTTCAGTCAGTTCAGTTGCTCAGTCATATCTGACTCTGCAGCCCCATGGACTGCAGCATGCCAGGCTTCCCTGTCCATCATCAACTCCCGGAGCTTGCTCAAACTCATGTCCATCAAGTCAGTGATGCCATCCAACCATCTCATCCTCTGTCGCCCCCTTCTCCTCCTGCCTTTAATCTTTCCCAGATCAGGGTCTTTTCCAATGAGTCAGTTCTTCGCATCAGATAGCCAAAGTATTGGAGCTTCAGCTTCAGCATTGGGCCTTCCAATGAATACTCAGGACTCATTTCCTTTAGGATTGACTGGTTTGATGTCCTTGCAGTCCAAAGGATTTTCAAGAGTCTTCTCCAACACCACAGTTCAAAAGCATCAGTTCTCTGGTGCTCAGCTGTCTTTCTGGTCCAACTCTCACATCTGTGTGTGACTATTGGAAAAACCACAGCTTTGACTATATGGACCTTTGTTGGTAAAGTAATGTCTCTGCTTTTTAATATGCTGTCTACGTTTGTCAAAGCTTTTCTTCCAAGGAGCAAGCGTCTTTTAATTTCATGGCTGCAGTCACCATCTGCAGTGAGTTTGGAGCCCAAGAACGTAAAGTCTTTCATTGTTTCCATTGTTTTTCCATCTGTTTGCCATGAAGTCATGGGATCAGATGCCATGATCATATTACTACTTACCAAATACTTCCTGTGTTCAAGGCACTGTGATAGAGGATGTGTACACATCATTTCCTTTCATTCTTAGAACTTTATGGAGGTAGATTTCACAGCATCCATTATAGAGATGAGAAAACTGAGATTCAGCAAAGTTAAGGAATTGTAGGGACAGAAATGGCTATGTGATTCTGCATTCCTAGTCTTTTTATTGGCAAGAAAGTTTAATCATCTATATTCACTGGTGATAAACTTAGAGTTAAAAAGCTTTCAGACTTGAAGCAGAGAAAATCAAAATTAAGGAGAAATTTTCCTGGACTCACAGTTGGCAGCTTTTTAAATAATCACATTAACAATCTGTTAATATAAGTTGTTAGAGTAATCTAAAGTAATTAAAAGAGGGCAAGATAACATAGACCCCGGGGTGGCTGACAGTCTCATGTACCCAAGCTTCTAACAAGTGTCTCTTAGAGAGCAATCACTTCGGAGGAATTGGTCTTGGGGCTTTTGCCTGTCAAGACAGAATGCATGGAGATCAGTTTGGACGAAGCACTGTGACAAGCACCACTTGACTTTATACTTTGGATATTTTGTGCATTTAAACAGCAGAGTTGTAACTTATAAACTGTCCATATCATTTCTGTCATTCTTTGTTATTAGGATACTGAATCCTCTGAGAGGGATGTCATATTAGATCATATTTCTTACTCTGAAAACTGGTAGGTTTCTCAATAAATGAAAATAACATTGGGGACACTAGCAAAAGTAGAAAGAAAAATGACATCATTGTTTTCTGTTGAGCATTTTGACCTTTTAGAGGCTTCTGCAGGTCAGCTTTTGGTACTATCTTTTTTCCATGTCCTGGAGGAAGCTAAGTGTATATATACAGTGACATTTTTCATTTTGATATAGTTGATCTATTTTCCAGACTGTAGAAAACTGGGAAATGACTTTTCATTTAAATATAAGTTGAAACCCTTTGGGAAAGAAAAATAATTCAAGAAATATAGAGAAATAGCTGTTTCCAAGCCAACAGGAGAAAGGGAGACTCTTTTTGGTTTTCAAATTAGTTGTTAGGAAATAAGTTTTTCTTCCCATCAAACTTTTACTTTTCCTTCTTTAAAACAGATTAATCAAAGCTGTGGGAAAAAAAATCACTGCGGTTTAGTCTTCTGCCTGTTTGTTAAAAATGTGGAAAATATGAACAGTGGTTTCAAACTTTCTGAGTAAATTGTCATTTTGTGACATTTTATTAGCCTATATTTCAAACGCCACATTACTAGAGCTCACTCTTCACTTCTGAGCCTTTTGCTGGTAAGAATATGCTAAGGGGTTATGTACACCATGTTTTTACAAACTGACAGTACAATTCCAAAGGATAAAATAGTTCCAACCATCATCCTGTAGTATCTAAGTGTTGGAGTTCACATATTTCAGAATCTCATTATAAATAGACATCTGCTCACTTTTCCTGCTTAAACAAGACACATTTGTTTTGTCTTTTCATTTGTCTTTTATGAAATTTATATTTATCAATTTAAAAATCAAAATAGCACCCTTGAAAATTACACAACCTGCTTTAATTTCTAAAATAACTCTTTAGAGCACAAACGTAGACACACGTGGCAGACCTGGGTATGGATGTGGACTATGTGACTTTGGACAAGTCACTGACTTTGGACAAGCCTTAGTCATTGTCTAAGGCTCAGTTTTATCACATGTACCATAGGGAATAATACAGAGGATCTGGAAAACTGTATTTCTCAATAGGTGATCACCAGAGGAGAAGGATCAGCAGCATCTGTGAACTAGTTAGAAATGCACAATTTCAGGCCCCACTCCAGACCCAAGGAACCAAAAACTTTGGGAGTGGGGCACAGTAATGTGTGTCTTCAAGCTTCCATGGGATTCTGATACACATTCAATTTTGAGAACCACAACTCAACAACACAACACAAAAACAAACAACTGAATTGAAAAATGGGCAGGAGACCTAAATAGACATTTCTCTAAAAGAAGACATACAGATGGAAAGAAGCTCAGCATTGTTAATTATTAGAGAAATGCAAATAAAAAAAAACCAATGAGGTACCACCATATCAATCAGAACGGCCATCACTAAATAACATATGCATGTATCCTTTCTCCCCAAACTTTTTTTTTTATTTTTGTATACCCCAATAGAAAATAAACAGGTTTTTAAAAATCCATAAATAACAAATGCTGAAGATGTGGAAAAAAGGGGACCCTCCTACATCGGTGAGAATGTACATTAGTATAGTCTCTATAGAGAACAGGTTTGGAATTTCCTCAAAAAACTAAAAACAGAACTACTCTGTGATCCAGCAATCCTACTCTTAGGCGAAGATCCAGACTAAACTATAATTTAGTCTGGTCCAATCACTTCATGGCAAATAGATGGGGAAACAACAGAAATAGTGACAGACTTTTTCTTGGGCTCCAAAAATCACTGCAGATGTTGACTGCAGCCATGAAATTAAAAGACGCTTGCTCCTTGGAAGGAAAGCTGACAAACCTAGACAGCATATTAAAAAGCAGAGACATTACTTTGCCAACAAAGGTCTGTCTAGTCAAAGCTATGGGTTTTCCAGTAGTCATGTATGGATGTAAGAGTTGGACCAGAAAGAAAGCTGAGTGCTGAAAAATTGATGCTTTTGAACTATGGTGTTGGAGAAGACTCTTCAGAGTCCCTTGGACTGCAAGGAGATCCAACCAGTCCATCCTAAAGGAAATGAGTCCTGAATATTCATTGGAAGGACTGATGTTGAAGTTGAAGCTCCAATATTTTGGCCACCTGATACAAAGAGCCGACTCATTTGAAAAGACCCTGATGCTGGGAAAGATTGAAGGCAGGAGGAGAAGGGGATGACAAAGGAGGAGATGGTTGGATGGCATCACTGACTTGATGGACATGAGTTTGAGCAAGCTCTGGGAGTTGGTGATGGACAGGGAAGCCTGGCATGCTGCAGTCCACGGGGTTGAAAAAAAGTAGGACACAACTGAGCGACTGAACTGACTGAAACTATAACTAAAAAAGATACATGCACCCCTGTGAACACAGTGGTACTATTCACCACAGGCAAGACACAGATGCAGCCTAGATGTCCAATGACAAATTAATGGATAAAGATGTGGTATAAGTGTGTATCTACATACATATATATATATATATACATACACATATATATATATATGTATACATACACACACACAATGGAATACTACTAAGCCACAGAAAGAATGAAATAACGCCATATGCAGCACATGAATGGACCTAGAGATTATCACACTAAGCGAATTAAGCCAGAGAAAGACAAATGCCATACAGTATCACTTATATGTAGAATCTAAAATATGACACAAATGAGCTTATCTATGAAACAGAAGCAAACCCACAGACAGAGACAGAAGACTTGTGGTTGCCAAGGGGGAGAGTAGGGGGAGCAAGGGATGGGTTAGGACCCTGGAATTAGCAGATGCAAACTATTATATACAGAATGGATAGACAACAAGGTCCTATTGTATAGCACAGGGAACTGCATTCAATATCCTGTAATAAAATACAATGGAAAAAATGCAAAAAAGAATATATATGTATAGCTGACTCACTTTGCTATACAGCAGAAATTAACACAACATTGTAAATCAACTATTCTGCAGTAAAATGAATCTAAAAAAATAATTTTGAGAACAACTGCTCTGAAGATCAGCCATGATCTATACAGAGGGCTTATGTGACCCATTTTAGAAGTTTAAGAAATAGTAACTATTGTCTTTCTGTTATTACTCCAGTTATATGGAAGAAACTGAAGCACAGAGCCAGGTGGTGAGGATGCTGGAAAGGGCACCTGAGCCTTCCTGCTCAATCAAGTGGCCGGCTGGGCAATACTCCACCCTGCACTCTCTCTTTGTAGGACGCGGTAGAGAGAGAAATCTCAGTTACAAGTGCACCAAATGTAGGAGAGAATATGGCTCCTCCAAAGTTAATTTAGTAATACTAACCATCTCCCTGCTGGGGCCCAGTGATAAGAAATGGTCTTTCTCCTGATAAGAACTATCTTAGAAATTCTGAAATCATAAATTGTGATATGCTTAGAATTACAGTTTTAGAAGTGGAAGTAGTTTACAGATCATCCATTTCAGTTTTCACACTGTGCTTTGCAGAGATTAGTGGATCTCCTCCCAGAATCTCTGGAGAAACTTAAAAAAATTGTAATGGGAACACCCAACCCACAAAATTCTGACTTAACTAGTCTAGAATTTAGCTGGTTAAAAGTTCCTTATGTAGGGTTGCCAGATAAAACACAGGACACCATGTAAAACTGTACACCTAGGTAAATACTAAAACATTATTTCATTGTTTAACTGAAATAATACTTTAACTGGGTGTCATGTATTTTTGTTTGTTAAATATGGCAACCAAACTGAAGGATTTTAAGGACCAGGAAGGGTTGAGAAACACCCTTGTAGGGTTTCCATTTAAATACAGCTGCAACTATAGAGAGTAGGGCAAGTGCCATCAAACCTGCTTTTCTTTTATTAACACTTTTACATTTGAAAATTGCAAATTTTGTACATTTACATTACTAATTTTTACATTTACATTACAAAAATTTACATTTGTTATCTATCCTATGTATTAAGTTTCTGTAATATTTTGCTTGCAAAAAAAGTTTTTGTTATGAATAAAGATTTGTAAACCTCTGATCTAATTTAAGATTTTTTTTCCAGATTAGCAAAATTTAAAACCCAGAGACAATGGCTCTTAGTTAAGCTCTCATAGCTAATCAATTGCAAAACCAAAGTCTTTGATCAGATGCTATTGCTGGAACCCTTTTCCTTTTTCTGAGATAGAGGTCAGGAATAAGAGGTGCTATGATCCTATCTAAAAGTGCTGGAGGAACATTTGACAAGTCCCTAAGGTTTTGCCAGAGACTGTGCTCAGCCTAGGGATTAAGGTGTGATTTCAGTTCTCAGGGAGTTGATATAGGGAGATAAGCACAAATACTGTAGCTGTCTTTAGAAAGAAATGCCACTGACTTCTCTGGCTTGTTCCCTCCATAATTTGACTATTCAAAGTATCTTTCTTTGATATGCAAAATGAGAATGGTAGGTTGAGGTTGGAGGATAGCACTGGATGTATCAGAGGCAACTGGCATCTAATCTAAATTTGCATTTTGAAAGTTAAAGGAATCAAGAGTAAATGATGACAAATGACACGGGGATGGCTATACTTTGTACTGTGGTGTGATTCACAATGGCTACATCTGTCAGATTTTTTTGACAAATGGTCTTGAATGTTCTCCTGTTAAATGAACCACATAGAACTTAATGGGCTTCCATGGTGGCTCAGATGGTAAAGAATCTGCCCACAATGTGGGAGACCTGGGTTTGATCCCTGGGTTAGGAAGAACCCCTCCAGTATATGGCAACCCACTCCACTGTTCTTGCCTGGAGAATCCTCAGGGACAAAGGAGCCTGGTGGGCAGCGGTCCATGGGGTCACAAAGAGTCAGATACAACTGAACGACTAAGCACATGTAGAACTTAACAGGTTCGGGGAATTTAAAAATGTGTCCTCCTATTTGGGGGAATACATTAGTCCCATCCAGTGAAGGTGGGCAATCACTAACAGTGTTTCAGGGCCATTTGAAAAAATAAAATGCAAACAGGCATTGGGTGGAGTGGAGGTAATGCATTCTCTG
Organism: Odocoileus virginianus; assembly: GCF_023699985.2. NCBI lineage: Eukaryota > Metazoa > Chordata > Mammalia > Artiodactyla > Cervidae > Odocoileus > Odocoileus virginianus. Next base: position 54,607,753 of record NC_069686.1, on the reverse strand, counting down.
AGGACCTCCCCGCCAGTGTCAATTTGGCAGGGTCTATGAAGGGCAATGAGGAAAGACAGCTGCTCCTTGGCATCACTTTTGGATGCCAAGGGCCCTGAAATTAAAGGAAACTTGAGCTTCTTCTTCCCATTTCCAGGTGGCTGAAAGACCTTTTAGGTGATTAGTTGGCCTCAGGGAAAGAGATAGAGAGGAAGCAGGACTAACAAGCCATAAACAGGTCAACCTTGAGGGCAAGAAAACTCCAGAGATACAATTATCTTCCCCTAAGAGTTTGGACTCTGACTCCAAACAGTCCCCAAGGCTCACGCAATGTGCAGGAAATTGCAGGCTGTTCACACCATCTACAGAAGACTTACTGATTTCTGTGTCTTTGTATTTTCCATTTCTTGTCATCGTGCCTGTCTCCCTACCACCATCGCCGGGAACCACATTGTCTCCTCCATGCCCTTCAGTTTCATTATGGAGGTTTCCTTTCGTTGGGACTCCCAAGACTCCCCATTACTTCCTTCCAGGATCACTATGGGGCTAAGAACCTCAGGGTAGGACTCTCTCAGGTGCAGAGTAATTTTTAGGATATATAGTCTGAGTCTGTACCATTTGAGGATAAAAGGCATTTGTTATTACCAGATTTCCACAATGTTCTGAAAAATTTTAAAGTGATTAACATGTTCAATGTAAGTATTCAAACACTGTTCTTTTCAATATATTCAAGTCCTCTTGGCATATATAAATTTATTCTGTGGGAATTTTTCTTTTGAAGTTGCTTTCAGAATCAGATTATTAGTTTCATTATTTCAAAGTTATATGCCATATTTTGTTTTTGACCATAAATGGTATCATTGCCTGGATTCACCAGATTTGTATCTTAACAATGATGGGCTGATTCCAAAAACCAAATTTGCCTCTAGTGGATGAAAACATCCACTTTAAGGGAACACAAACAACATACTGAACAATGGGTTGGATTTTCCCCCTCAGTCAGTTGAAATGAATATACAAGATTGATTGACTGAGTCAGTCATTCATTAAACACTTTGTGTAAACATTAACAGGTTTAGGGATACCAAAATAAATAATTTATGAGGGAATAAGATATATGATTAAAATCATCTTGTTATAAAATTCTATAATTGCATATTTTTTAAGTTAATAGTTTTTATATCTCTAATAGCATTTTGAGCAAATTTAGCATTACTGACAAAAACGTGTAATTCCCTGGTACTCCTTGGATGTCTAAGTTCTGATGTGTTAGTTACAAAATATGATTATTAAAGTTTCTCCTTTTTCTTATGTGGTCACGTCAGTAACATAGATAGTTAACTCTCACCCAGTATCTAATATCCTATTTTTCCTTTTAATAATTGAACCTCCTGAGGTTTAATTGGAGTTCTGGCCTCCCAGCTACAGACCACATTTTGCAGGTGCCCTTGCATCTAGGCATGGCCATAATGTCTAAATTCTGACCAGTGGCTCTGAATGAAGTGATATACGAATCTTCTAGATTGTATCCATAAAATGGGGACCTTTGTCCTCCATTTTCTCCTTCTCCCTTCCTGGGAGCTGGAAGACAGATGAGGTGTTGGTGAGTCAGCTTGGTTTATAAGGATGAGAATCACACCCCAGCAGGTGGTGAAGTAACACATGAAAGGAACGTGAGTACCTGGATGGTTTTACAGAACACCACCACAGGAATCATCTTCCTACCTCTGGACTGAGATGGAGAAGGAAACGGATTTCTATCTTGATTTACATCATTGTGTTTTGGGGTCGAACCTAAGGCTACATTCCAAATGATAAATCAGGCACATGTCAAGTCAACTGTCTTTTTACTCTGAACACTTAGAAAAAGAGAAACGAAATCCTTTCATTTGCCTCTACTCTGTACTGAGTCACCCAGATGTACTGTATGCAAGATATTCTAAGAACTTTCCCATCATGAGTGGTGAGGACATCCCTCCTTTGATCTCTACATCTTCAAGAGCTCTGAACGCTCATAGTAAGACCATTCCTCCACTGGCCTCCATACCTTTACTGGCAGGAGAGAAACGGAGGCTTAGTGCAAAAATGCTTCAGATAAGAATGCCCTACTCTTGAGCCCTGCATCCTTATTGGAAGGATTAAAGTGGGGGGGGTCCCATATTGTCATACTTCTGGAAGGACATCTCCCTCTCCTCTAGTCTGCCCTCTGATATCCATAGTCTTGCCACTATCATTTTCCTGGAAATCTCAGGGTTAATCTCACAAAGACTCATACATGTGTATGTTATCAGTAGGCACAAAGAACTTAGAACTCGGGAGTGATTCATCATCCCCTGACCCCTCATCTTCCTTTGGGTCTTACTTCATGTAGAATCCATCTCCTATCCCTCCCCTGCCCCTGTGCTCTTGAAAGTAAACACACAGAAGCATTACCTATATACCCTCAACCTCTCTGAACACCCACTTCATCTTCTAATTCTTACTGAAATCTGACTCTTCTCTGGGGAAATGGCTTCCCATGAAGCCCTCTGGCTACCTTCCCCCCTATACCCTTTGTACCACTGGGCCTGGAGGTAGAAAAGAAATCCTCCATTCCCTCTTTGTTGCCTCAGGATTGAATTTCACGTCCTCTGGCTGCCATTTATTTCCCATCTTTGCTATAATCATCTACGATCTCCTGGTCATTTCCTCTAATTCCTTGATGGTTTTAGCTTATACTATCACATTCTCTGATGTAACTCCAGTTAAAAATCTTGATTATTTCAATGTCCATGAAGATAATTCTTTGAATGCCCTGGCTGTGGTCTTCTACAGGGCTGGTCCTCCACCCACACCCACCACCATCAAAGGCAACTCCTCGTGAACCTCAGTTTCAAACTTCCCAGTCTCCTCTTACCAGCTTATTCCTTCTAATACTTCAGCTCAACAGTCTTCTGATTTGAATCTATCATCCATTGATCCTACAATATTTTAATGGTTTCTTATATCCTTCATATCAACATTTCCATTCTTAGCTAACTTTGTCTTCACGGCTCATCATTGAAATCACTTCCTTTCAAGTGCTCTCAACTCCACCACCCTTTTCTCTGTGGTACTACCTGGCAAAGAGTTAACTTTGTTAAGTCCAACTCACTGGCTATTTTTCATTCGTGCTGCTGAATATGGATGTAGATGAACACACAACCCTATTCGCTGGTCTCATTTAATTCATAATTCCTAATGTCAAGTAGTCAATCCTGCTCGATTTCTCTAGCCTATTCCCTCTCCCTCTCCCCTATGTGAGACCATCTCACACTTCCTCCTCTCCAAAGTTTCAACACCTTCTTATCAGTTCTTACTCTCAGAGATGACCTTGCTTTCTATTTTCCTGAGAAAACGGAAGCAAGCAGAGGAGAATTTTCAAAAGGTCCCATTCATATCTAATACCATCTGCCCATAAATTCTCCTGCCTCCTAGTTACCATGCATGAACACATGTTGCTATCTAAGGGCAGCCCCTCTGCCTATACACACCTCCTACAGCTTCAGTTTTCCTCCTAATTTTACTAGATTATTTTCTTCAGCATACAAGGTGCAGTCATTTTTCCTATCTAAATAAAAAATACTTCTCCAGTGACACCATTTATTTATACCATTTACAGTAAAAATCCTTGAAAGATTTATATATACTTACTGTATCTAATTCCTCTCTTTCTACTCTTTTCTAAGCCCTCTCTAACTGGACAACCAACTTATCATTCTATGTTCTCCTTCCAGTCTAGATCTGCAATGATCTCCAGATCACTCAAAGGTTAATTTTCAGTTTTTATGTGAGTTGATCTAACTACTGACATCATTTGATATAATTTAATCTCTTCCCCTCCTTGAGAACTTTTTTGTAATCATAACCTACATTGAAAAGTTAAGGCAGATTTAAAATGTAAGTTGCTTGCAAGACCCTAGTGACATCAAATTCTGAATTAGGAGGTGTTTACCTCTATGAGGCAAATACTGGGATGGAAAACTCAGCAGTGGCCATGGGACCGGAAAAGGTCAGTTTTCATTCCAATCCCAAAGAAAGGCCATGCCAAAGAATGCTCAAACTACTGCACAATTGCACTCATATCACATGCTAGTAAAGTAATACTCAAAATTCTCCAAGTCAGGCTTCAACAGTCTGTGAACCATGAACTTCCATATGTTCAAGCTGGATTTAGAAAAGGCAGAGGAACCAGAGATCAAATTCCCAACATCTGTTGGATCATCAAAAAAGCAAGAGAGTTCCAGAGAAACATCTACTTCTGCTTTATTGATTACAGAAAAGCCTTTGACTAGGTGGATCACAACAAATGGTGGAAAATTCTTCAAGAGATGGGAATACCAGACCACCTGACCTGCCTCCTGAGAAATCTGTATGCAGGCCAAGAAGCAACAGTTAGAACTGGATATGGAACAACAGACTGGTTCCAAATTGGGAAAGGAGTACATCAAGGCTGTATTTTGTCACCCTGATTATTTAACTTATATGCAGAGTACATCATGTGAAATGCCGGGCTGAATGAAGCACAAGCTGGAATCAAGATTGCTGGGAGAAATATCAATAACCTTAGATATGCAGGTGACACCACCCTTATGGCAGAAAGTGAAGAAGAACTAAAGAGCCTTCTTGATGAAAGTGAAAGAGGAGAGTGAAAAAGTTGGCTTAAAACTCAACATTCAGAAAACTAAGATCATGGCATCCAGTCCCATCACTTCATGGCAAACAGATGGGGAAACAATGGAAACAGTGACAGACTTTATTTTCTTGCACTCCAAAATCACTGCAGATGGCGACTGTAGCCATGAAATTAAAGAACGCTTGCTTCTTGGAAGAAAAGTTAAGACCAACCTAGACATCATGTTAAAAAGTAGAGACATTACTTTGCCAACAAAGGTTCGTCTAGTCAAAGCCAAGATTTTTCCAGTAGTCATGGATAGATGTGAGAGTTGGACTATAAAGAAAGCTGAGCACCAAACAATTGATGCTTTTGAACTGTGGTGTTGGAAAAGACTCTTGAGAGACCCTTGGACAGCAAGGAGATCCAACCAGTCCATCCTAAAGGAAATCAATCCTGAATATTCACTGAAAGGACTGATGCTAAAGCTGAAACTCCACTACTTTGGCCAGCTGATGCGAAGAACTGACTCATTTGAAAAGACCCTGATGCTGGGAAAGATTGAAGGCAGGAGGAGAAAGGGACAACAGAGACAAGATGGTTGGATGGTATCACCGACTCAATGGACATGAGTTTGAGCAAATTCCTGGAGGTAGTAAAGGACAGGGAAGCCTGGCATGCTGCAGTCCATGGGGTCGCAGAGAGTTGGACATGACTTAGTGACTGGACAACAACAATGCCTTTTGTATTCAGAAACCTTTCCCTTCCTTCACTTCAGAAGGAATTTGTAAAGCCATGTTTCTAATTTACTGTTACTGTTATATCAAAATACAATAAACTTTTAAAATATTGATCTTATATTGTCACCTTGCAAAACATTCCTTATTATTCTAGTAGAGTAGATTTTACATAAGTTCTTTTGTGTTTTTTAATGGACATGTCCATAACATCTAAATTGAAAGAGAGAAACAATGCTATAAAAGAGCAGAGAAAATCTTTTTTAAAAATTCATGGAAAAAAATGCTTGAACACTAAAAAAAGGAAGAGATTAAATAAAAGAAACAGAAACATAAGATATGAACAAGCTAAATGCCCTGTGAAAGAGTCAGAATAAGAGAAAACAACTAAGCAAAGGTGAAAGAAAAATATGATAAAAATAAGGAAAGAACTCAAAAAAGTAAAAGTTAAAAACAACAGATTGAGCAAAGTTAAAATTTGTTTTTGGAAAAGACTTGCAAAGTTTACAAACCACTACAAAGACTGATTTAAACAAAAAGAAACATTAAATAATATTATTAACAAAAGGGGAATGTAACTGCATATGTAATAGAGACCAAAATGATAATAAGTAAAATCAATCAGCTATTTATGTCAATAAACATAAAAACTTAGACAGAGATATATTCTCATAAAACAGTACACAGTTTATCAGAACTGACAGAAGATGAAGAAGCCAGAAAAAATTTATAGCTATTAATGAAATTAAGGCAGTCATTAATAACATTCTTACAAAGAAAATATCAGGATAAGATATTCTAACTCATACAACTTCTTAAAAAGAACAGAAAAAGAGGGAGTACTACTTAGTCATTTTTACCAGACCAGTGTTATTTTGATAGTAAAGTATAAGAAAATACAAGGTAAAGAAAGCACAGGAAAATAACACTACTTAGCCATTTCAACCCATTTAATAAAATGGGTTAATAATAAATCAAATAGCAATAAAAAATTAAATGATTTAATAATACATAAGCAATAATACTTAAGCAAAATATTAACTAATTAAATGTATCAGTATACATAAAATATTACTATATTATAGATAAATTAGGTTTATGTCAAGGATATAAGGCTGGTTTAATTTTTAAATATATAAATATCTTTTACTTCATTAAGAGATTAAAGGTAAAAACCACATGATCATCCCACTAGATGCATCTATACTTTCTGATAAAAGTCAACATGAATATATGATTTTAAAAAAACCTCTTACTTAACTAAGATTAAAATAGAATTCTCTAACATGATAAAGTTAATCTACAAAAAAAAAAACAACAACAACAATACAAAAAATAATCATCCTAAATGGGGAAACACTGAAATAGTCCCTTTAAAAATGAGCAATAAGACTAGAATGCCTATCATCACTACTTCATCATTGATCAAAGAATCTTCCTTTTAGAACTATACATCCTTTTCATAGAACCTCAGGCTAACTTCCCCCTCAAATGTAACTCTAAAAAACCTGTGCTCTTAGACCCAAGGTACAGTGTTTTGAAAGGTGGAACACTCCTCCCTGCCCCAAATCATCAGCACATTCCTTTTTAAAAATGATGCTACACAGCAGAGTACATTTTATCAGGAAAAAAAAAGGAAAAAGTATAATTTGACATAGTTGTAAATCCTGAAGTATTATCCAGGCTAAATACCATCTTCCTCTGGAACCAAGGAATTAAATTCATTTTGCTTTCTCAATGCAGATCTTAAAGAGCTGTTTTAGCCCATAATTTCTTTCATCTTATGATCCAACTGGTATTATACTGAATAACATTTGTAATTTAACCATATTATGTGTGTGAACTTTGCACTCCAAAGAGACATTCTGTGACACTGAAAGGATAATTTTTTAAAAAAACCTTTTTACTTTTGAGAAAGACACTGGGAAATTCTAAGACCCTGGTTCATTTTATGCTTTCCTCTGAAAACCTACTGAGTTTTTATGAAGAGAGTAATTCATTTCAGGAGTAATGCTTTTCACTTATTTGACAAGCATTTATCAGGTGCCTCCTGTGTGCCAGGTACTGCTCTAGGCACTGGTGATGTAACAATGAACAAAACAACACATTCAGTCCTTGTGCTGCTTACATGTGCAGAAACACATGAGCGTTGTTAATAATAAACACAGGACAAAGGTGTGTCCAGAGGTTCTAGCATGGGGATCCCCAGTCCCACTATATGTTTTCCTTTTCTCTCGGAAAACCCTCCATTATGACATTTTAGGTACAAGAAAAGTGTCTGGGTTGAACTCCTTCCAGGCTTCTGTCACCCTTCTGTACCAGAGGGGTACCTCACTGAGCCTTTATTTGTAAGTTAATTTATAACAATAACAATAGCCAGCATTAAAGGACACCTTTCAAAAAGGCACACTGCATATTCTGTCTCATTAAAATCTTGCATTTAAGCATTATTATTGTCATTTGATGGATGAGAAATCGAGGCTCAGAGAAGCTCAGTGATACCATATGCTATGGATATTAATTCAAATTTTCCTGACTCCAAATTCTTCATGAATATTTCCCAGTATATCTGGCTGACCCAATCATTCATTTATGCATTCATATAAGTATGCATTCTTTCATCCACTATCTCAGCAAACTGTGAGTTAGATATCAAAGAGAACTTTGGATTTCATGGTTCTCCTGAGTGTATGCTGAGTGTAGTCTTTATCCACAACCCATCAGGACCATGTTTCTCCCAGCTATTATTACTGTGTAACCCAAATGGCATACAGATCCTCCTGTCCTCCGCCCTCACCAGTGTATGGGATAGAAAATCTCAATTAAAATGTTTTAATAATTAGAATTCTTTCCAATGGAATAGCCTGATTTGTACAGTCATGAAGGAGAGAATGAATAAGAATAGGATAAGGGGGATTCAATCATTCTTCATTTATCAAATACATATCCACTCAGTGCAAGAAATTCTCAGACTCCGGCACTAAACAAAACAGAAATTCTGGCCCTAAAGGAGCTTACATTCTAGCGAGACAAGATGGGCAAGATAACGTCTGCGTTCTCCTCTAACACTTTTGTGCTCTAGGTTATTACAAATGGAGAGGAAAAGCAGAAAGACAAAGAGGTAAGTTTTCTGATTACTGTTTCTCAGCAAAGGCTGCAGGACAGATTCAAGTTGAAAGGCAGATTCTGGGAACAGTAATAGCAAATCCAAGCCTGTTGATTATATGTGTTCTAGCTCACCTCTCAAACTCACTGGCACAGACGGATCACAACCACTGTAGGCTGGCATCACCTTTATATAAATTACGCTCATAAAACCACATGACCTCTGTTATGCTGTACCGATGGGGAAGACTGACTGTCACTGCCCTCTTCTGACCCTCTCTTCATTCCCTAATTCCCTTTCTAGGTCCAAGGAGAAATTCTCTTCCCCTTTATGCCAACTCAAAATCGATAATTCAAGACTGGCCCCAAAAGTCCCTTTCAGGGAGATAGCATGACTACTTCTTGCCTTTTGCTGGAAATCCTCATTAGCACTCAATCCAGAGTCACAGACCATTTATACACCCAGCCCTTCAATAAGCCTTCAGTAAGCTCTTCTCATATGCCAGAGCTTCAGTGGAAAAGATCACAATTCCTGCTGTTAGGAAACAAGCAGGAAGGTAGACAGGCATAGTAGTGATTTGATGGTTATGGTGAAACAAGAGGATTGTGGAATCCCAGGAGACGGATATAAGCCCAGATCTAGAGTTTTGACTTTGAGATGGTTCACTCCACTTGAAATGTGGAAAACAAGTCTTCATTTGACACAGGAAAATAAGCCCCTATGAGAGTCCATGATGTTAGGTCACTGAGAAGGCATTTTAAGTGGGACAAAGAGGCATGAGCAGGGGTGGGGTGTCTGTAACCGTACTTTTGGGAACTTACTTATATGCTGCTGATATTGTTCAGTTCAGTTCAGTTCAGTCACTTAGTCATGTCCGACTCTTTGCGACCCCATGAATTGCAGCACGCCAGGCCTCCCTGTTCATCACAAACTCCTGGAGTCTGCTCAAACTCATGCCCATCGAGGTGGTGATGCCATCCAACCATCTCATCCTCTGTCGCCCCCTTCTCCGGCCCCCAATCCCTCCCAGCATCAGGGTCTTTTCCGAGTCAACTCTTCGCATGAGGTGGCCAAAGTACTGGAGTTTCAACTTCAGCATCAGTCCTTCCAATGAACACCCAGGACTGATCTCCTTTAGGATGGACTTGTTGGATCTCCTTGCAGTCCAAGGGACTCTCAAGACTCTTCTCCAACACCACAGTTCAAAAGCATCAATTTTTCGGCGCTCAGCTTTCTTCACAGTCCAACTCTCACATCCATACATGACCACTAGAAAAACCATAGCCTTGACTAGACGGACCTTTGTTGGCAAAGTAATGTCTCTGCTTTTTAATATGCTGTCTAGGTGGGTCATAACTTTCCTTCCAAGGAGTAAGCGTCTTTTAATTTCATAGCTGAAGTGATTTTGGAGCCCAAAAAAATAAAGTCTGACACTGTTTCCACTGTCTCCCCATCTATTTCCCATGAGGTGATGGGACCAGATGCCATGATCTTAGTTTTCTGAATGTTGAGCTTTAAGCCAACTTTTTTCACTCTCTTTCACTTTCATCAAGAGACTTTTTAGTTCCTCTTCACTTTTTGCCATAAGGGTGGTGTCATCTGCATATCTGAGGTTATTGATATTTCTCCTGGCAATCTTGATTCCAGCTTGTGCTTCTTCCAGCCCAGCATTTCTCATGATGTACACTGCATATAAGATAAATAAGCAGGGTGACAATATGCAGCCTTGACACACTCCTTTTCCTATTTGAAACCAGTCTGTTGTTCCATGTCCAGTTCTAATTGTTGCTTCCTGACCTGCATACAGGTTTCTCAAGAGGCAGGTCAGGTGGTCTGGTATTCCCATCTCCTTCAGAATTCTCCACAGTTTACTGTGATCCACACAGTCAAAGGCTTTGGTGTAGTCAATAAAGCAAAAATAGATGTTTTTCTGGAACTCTCTTGCTTTTTCCATGATCCAGCGGATATTGGCAATTTGATCTCTGGTTCCTCTGCCTTTTCTAAAACCAGCTTGAACATCTGGAAGTTCTCGGTTCACTTACTGTTGAAGTCTGGCTTGGAGAATTTTGAGCATTACCTTACTAGGGTGTGAGATGTGTGCAACTGTGTGGTAGTTTGAGCATTCTTTGCGGTTGCCTTTCTTAGGGAAAACTGACTTTTTCCAGTCCTGTGGCCACTGCTGAGTTTTCCAAATTTGCTGGCATATTGAGTGCAGCACTTTCACAGCATCATCTTTTAGGATTTGAAATAGCTCAACTGGAATTCCATCACCTCCAGTAGCTTTGTTCATAGTGACGCTTCCTAAGGCCCACTTGACATTACATTCCAGGATGTCTGGCTCTAGGTCAGTGATGACACCATTGTGATTATCTGGGTCATTAAGATCTTTTTTGTACAGTTCTTCTGTGTATTCTTGCCACCTCTTCTTAATATCTTCTGCTTCTGTTAGGTCCATACCATTTCTGTCCTTTATTGAGCCCATTTTTGCATGAAATGTTCCCTTGGTATCTCTAATTTTATTGTTAGTGACTTTTAAAATTTCTAGCTTCTCTCTACTATTACTGCTAGACTGTGAATTCTGTGTGGGCAGGACTATGCCTCATGCTTCCTTTCCAATACCCACAGCACTTAACTTAGAGATGAGTTCCCAACAAGCAGGAACAGAGTCCACCCAAAAGTATGGCCAAAGGAGAGCCCAAATGTCCTAGGAGCCTTCTCATGCACACTTAACATTCTCTCCTTGCACATGTTCAGGCCCGTAATAGCCTCCAAAAATTAGTCACAATAGGACAGCACACTCTAGGATTCATCCAGGAGACCCTTGGAAACAAAGGATGTTCCTTCACCTGGCCAGGCGTTGTATGATTCTTTTTGCATTAATTAGGCCTGATGGTGAAATGACTGACACAGAATATGGGGTTGAAAGGATCAGGCTGGCCAACTGAATTATTGTACCAGAAGCAACTAAGATCTTTTCATTTTTTCTCAGTTATAAAATTGTCTCCTTCACAGCTGGTCATAAAAGAAACTGATTGATCTTCTCTTCTTTAAAGTATCTCTTTGATACAAAACTGACATAGGACAACTGGATAGTCAAAAAAAAAATTTTGGATCCATATGTGAGGACAAAAATACACACTGCTTGGGTTACTATGAAAAAACATGAATTTTTTAAATTAATAAATTTGCAGTGTGCAAAGGTTTATTATAAAAGACTGATGGACTTGACCCTATGAAAGAAAATAAAATCTATTGTAAAGAACATCCAAAGTGATGTCACAGGGAAATGAAAAAACTGGGAATGTCATGGACAGTTTGTATCACAAACAAAGGAATAATCTCCCTAAATTTTACAAAGGTCTCAGAAATGGTGTTGAAAAAGACCTATATAACTCAATAAAAACCTGGGCAAAGGTCACTCCCAGATGATTCACAGATTTAGAAATACAGATGACATTTAAGTAGATCTAAGCATAAGTTCTCAGCCTTACTCTTCATAAGATAAATAAAATTCAAACCACACTGTTTTTACTACATTTTTTCTATGTAAGACTGGCAGAGTACAGTTGTTCGACCTTAAATTTGATGCTGAGGCTTTGGGGGACCAGGCATGTTGATCACATGTGGATGTGAAAACAGTCCAACTACTCTGACAATGAATGCTTTTATACTATGACTCAAAGTCTAAATCTGGAAATCCATTCCATAGAGGACTAGTTACATTAATTATTGTACAACCATACAACATAGCCGTGAAAAAGGAGGAGGAAGACTTTTATGTGCTGACATGGAATGATCTCTAGGATATACTGTGAATTGAAGGAAAACAGAACAAGATGAGGCACAGTATACAGTTTGCTTCACTTTGTTTACAAAGTATTTGTTTGCATTTCCTTTATTTGCACAAAGAAAGATGAGAAGGATGAATAAGAAAGCAATAAAGATGGCTAACCTACACGAGGCAAGGGGCATCGAGGTAGGGTAGCAGCTTCTGTGATCAAAACAATAAAATCAAATTTTGAAAAATGAGACCTGAAGAAAACTCTGAGAAGCTCTCCAAATACCCAAGACTGCTGGATCTTGAAGCCTGAAGCTTGATGTCCAAGTCTCGACAGTCTTTATTTACGGGCTGTAGTGATAGAACATCAGGCCTGGTTGGGGCAGCAGGATCCAGAAGATATCGAGCTCTAGATGGGCCAAATGAGGGGAAGGAAGATGCTTGCTGAATATCAATAAGTAAGTTATGGTCCAAGAAGACGCAGGCATGCTTCTTCCAGTTGGCTAACTGAGTCCTTCTGCACATCTCAAAGATTTTGTCGGCACTGTGAACAACGTTAGCATAGCTTTGGGTCTTCCCTAGAAACACTGATCCCATCACCTCTCCTTCTGTGGAATCCTAATCAAATTCAGGAAGATACCTGGAGGCTTCTGGGGGGGAGGGAACATTCCAGGATGAAAAGAAACAATAGTCCTGGATAGGCCAAACAAACCAAGACAAAAAGAAGGCTTTTAAAAATGTTAAAAGATGAAGGTGGAAGAAAACACTGTTTATGATGCTTCTGTAGGGGTTCATAAACAGTAAGCTGATCAGGGGCGGCTGGAAGCCAACCATTAACCTTTTCTGCCTGCCCAAGACTGAGAGCCAGCTTGGCCAATACCATGTAAAGAATGCTGTCTCCTTTTCTAATTAAATTCCTTAAAGAGTATGCTGATTTATTCATTTATAATAAAATTCATGGTCTAATGGAACTTTCCCCACCTGACCCAGCCTCACCATATTTCTTGGGTCCCATGTAATTGAACCTGGAAACAATGATCCTGAGTGATAACTTGGGATAGTGCTACTCATTGAGAAAATAAATAATAAAGGACGGAGGATGCTACTGGGCTTGTTTCAGGGAACTTTAAATCAGTTCTTTCTTACTTAGGCTGAATTTTAACAACAGATAAAGAGACTATGATATTTCCCTTAATGAAACTGTATAACCCTGGTTAAGTTATGAGGGGGCTTTATAACCTTTCTGAGGCTGTAGCTTAACATTATTTTGGCCCACAATTTGCAAGCTCCCTGTGCTCTCCTCCCCTTTTCTGATAACCTCAACCTTAAATTCTAGGAATTGTTCTTTCCCTCAGCAGATTTAACACAATACCACTCATGTTTATTTAGCACTCTGCGGGTTGGAAGCCTTGTGACATCTATTTTCAAATCTGAACTATTCCACGAGAAGGAGGCAAGGTGGACATTGGACGGCAGATGAACAAAGGCTCAGAAAAGCTATCATTACTGGTCCAGGGCCACAAAGTATACTCATTAGAACACAAGTGTCCCAACTCCCACTTACAGGCATGTCCCAACTCCCACTTACAGGCATGTCCCAACTCCCACTTACAGGCATGTCCCACACATTTCACCAAATGGCCCAAGGCTTTTGGTTTCTAAATTCTAAAAAGTTTACAGAGAACAACCAGTTGTATGATTTGCTGAATGATACTTGACATATTCCTGGAAAAATTCCTAGCTGCTTGTGAGGAAGGGAACCCTGTTTTTGCCCTGAGCTCATCTGCTTGGTTGTATGGTACCAGGTATGTTTCTAGGGTTTTGGCTGGTTGAGGAGGGGTGAGTGGTATGGGAGAATATGAGAAATGGTGTCTGTCATTTTTCTTCAAGTCTGAGAACAAAATACTCTAAATAATTAGAATGCATCTGTCTCTTTTCTCCCCACATCTCAAAGATTTGCACATCACATTCTCTTTTTTCAAACTTTAATAATTACCTCGAGAAAGATTTTCCCTGAATACCGAGCCCTTTCTTTTCCCCACAGACCCCATTTCTTCAACAGAGCTCCTTCTACTGACCCAGCATTTTTATTCCTGAGATTTATGTTAATCTTCCTAGTCTTAACCATTCTGTGGAAGAGTTCTGGCAAGGGGCCCTTTTCAAATATCACTGTGTGCTTTTTAGCCAAGCATGAAACTCTGAGGTCCCCCAGGAACCCCAAACACCTGTTGAAGATGTTTTTTTCTTCTTTTAACATCTAATTGCAATTTACCTACTTTACTAGAGCAGCATGAGGATTAACTGTCCTCGGGTAACTTTCAAGTCTGTAAAGGATTTCTGCCTCCTCAGGGCACATGTTCTCTAAGAGAGACAGAAATGAAATACTAATAAGAGACTTAATGGGTATCAGCATTAAACAATCTGTGCTCTGTGTTAGCACTTGAGACAGTCGCAGTGTCCCTGACACTCAGACAAAAGCACGGAACAGGCTCCACAGGCCAGTGTGAGAGGCCCAGACAGGAGCACGAATGTCCCTTCCGAAGCCCCTTGGAGAGGGCGTGCATCTTGACCCCCAATCAGGCAGCTGGGCCAGGCCTGGGGCATATGCATGGCAGTCAGGCGGATTTCTCTGCTGTTATAATTTGGCACAAGTATTTGACAGCTTGTCCCTCCCAATGAACATTTCTGATACCCAGGGGTTAATTTTGTTAGGCTGCTTCTTGGCCCTGCTGAGATCTTGTGCTTGACAAGGCTTTGTTATTAGGGGCTGCCCTGTGCCTTACAGGAGGTTTACTAGCATCCACGTGCTCCATGCACCAGACAGCAAGCCTCTCCCCACCTGTGAGCTGTGACAGCCCACGGTGCCTCCAGACATTGCCAAATGTCCCCTGGGGGTTTGAGAGCTACTGGGCCAGACAAGCGGGCGTGAACAGTGGGGGTATTCCTCGGATTCTGTGTAAGCTCTACACAAAAGTCATCCCAGACTCTCTTCTGGGGCTGCAGGATGGCAAGGGGCCTTTGGAGGTCTACCAGACTCCACTTCCTTCTGCTCCCCCTGCACGAGACCGAGGGGACGCACACATTTTCACAGATGAAATGGCATCCAATTCATGGCTTGTTTATTTAGATCCATTGCCCAGCTTTCTTTCAGTCCTGGCAGCGAAAGATTGCTATTTTGCACAGCATTCTGTATCATTTGCTCCCCCCACCTATTCCACAACAAGCAGGGAGTTGCTTTGCACTTTGAAATCCTACTTGGCAAGCTCCTGTTTAAATGTTTGAGGCTATAATGGGTAGTGCTGGGGGAGGGGGGGTGCTGTGATAATGGTGGTGGGGGGAGGGGAGAACATCCATCACATAGTGACAAACTCTGGGGGGTTGGTATCTCTTCCCTCCAAAATGTCTCATTAGGGTCCCCAGACTTGGTCTCCATCTCCTCTGTATCCCGCAGTCCAATTTAATTGAGCGACGGCTTTGCCACGGCACACTGCTCTTTCGACAGGAGGGTAAACTCATTCTATCCATCGTGACATTTGCTTTCTTAAGGGCCTCACAATATGCAGCTTTAATAATTAAATGCAAGTCACATCGCAGCCTCCCTTTTCAAGCCTGTCTGAGGACACAGTGGGTTCTTTCTGACGGTTAGCTTCTGACCACGTGGTTTTTAGAAGCTAGTGGGGTTTTTTGTTTTGTTTTGTTATTGTGCATGACCCTTTTCTCCACTAAACAAAACAAAACAAAACAAAAAAAACTTCAGCAAACTGCAAACCCGATCGTAACAGCTGAAAGGGTCGTGGTGGATAAATGGTGACAGAGAGAAATCTGAGACCCTGGTTCTGGTAAGGGTCTAAGAACAGCCTGCTTGATATGGTCAGGAGTTTTCATTTGTCATCCAGGGATGTTTAATGGTAGGACACAAGTCCCTTGTGTTTTATTGCATGTGTTCATTCCCCTGGGGTTAGGATGGGTTTGTCAAATATAAAGCCAATCTTTAAAATGATCTAAATAAGACAGAAGATCCAAGAAGGACTAAATATAGCTCTTACCTGTGGTGTCCATTTCAAACAAAAGATTTCTCCTGGGGGAACTTAGAATGATTATAATGAATTTGGATTTAGTTTAACCTAATGCTGATTTTGCACATTACAACGATTTGTCATCTTTAAGTCATGTGCTTTAAAATAGATGCAACTTTGCATGAATTCTCTACAATATAGCAAAATCTGATTGCTCTATTAATAGCCAAAGTCCTTGGCCTTGGCAAGACAGGGTGGCAGCATCTTTAAAATGCATCATCTCTGGATAATTAGCTGTGAATCTGGAAATATTCAAGCTGAGGAATTAACCAGGAACTGGAGCCATTATCCTTCAACGTCTCTTTTAATGCTGGCCCACAGTCATCATGCCCGTGTGTTTTTCTAATAACCGCAAAACCAACTGTTTTTAACTCAACTGCCCTGACTGCTTGTAATTTGTTGAATGCAATCACCTCGAAATGAATAAAATGTACTTCTTGTTCAGGGAATTGGGGCTCGATTAGGGGAACATCACTGGGGGCTGTGGGACCAGGGTTCTGAAGCTTTGCTCAGTGGACCTGATTTAGTATTTGAGACTGTGGGGCCTGAGGTGGGAGGGAGAGCTCCTGAAACTAAGTTCAGGACCCCGTGATCTCTAGACCCTAGTGGGAAGTCAATTTGTGAAAAACTGAAAGGAAATGAAATTCTGGTTCCTCACCCTGAGGAGCCAACAGCATGGCCTTAGGCGGCAGGACGTAACTGTTTAGGGTTCTTGACAAGCTCCTGTCTCAGCTGATGTCTTGAGTCTGTCGGTCTGATTAGAAGCACTAAGGGAGCAGGGCTGGGTCACTAACCTGCGTCCAATCCCCAGTGTCCAGCACCGGCCTGGATGCAGAGTAAGAGCTGAATAAACCAGACGAACTCGTTTCAGCTCTCTTCTTTGCTTCTATTCTTTCTGTCAGTACTGTTCATCCACTAACCAGTGCAACTTGGAGATTTTCACAGAACAAATATCCCAAGATTAAAGGTTCTCAACCATTACATGTCTCTTTCAGGTCTCAAGGGTGTGGGGCAGTTTCATCAGGAAGAGGGGACTCTCTGTGACAGTAACTCCCACACTAGGGCAGAGATTATGAAAATCAAGCCAGGGGACATGCAACCATTTAAAAGAAACAAAACAAGACAGAGGAGTCTGATATGCCTCCAACAGTCCCCGTGAAGAATCATCATGGAAGAGGAAGCTAAAGGACATCTACACCTTTGAGAAAAATTGGAAAAATGGATTCACCGATTTCCCTAGCATAACCATCCAGAGAAGAAGAAATGTTCATATTGAATTTCCCTCTGTAGGTAGCTGCTCTGAGTCATTCTTTCTCTGGTACAGAGAAAGGCCCAAATGGATGATGGATGTTGCATGAGGAGCTGACAAGGCCTTACCCAGTCCTGTGATGCATTTTAATTCAATTCTCAGGAAGCTGTTCAACATTTATTCAGCACTTATATTGTACCAGGCCCTGTGCTAAGTGCAGAACATGAGTAAGAAGCAATCCCGGCACTAATGAGACACCTGAATATGCAAAGAAATAATATACTCTCAAGGGGCAAGGGACACAAATAAATACAGGGTAGGGCAGGAGAACAGACAAGTAAGAGTAAGCTGGGCATGGCTGATGGAGGAGCAATGGGAAGACTTCCTGGCGGACGTAAAGTCTGAACTCTCAATCTTAAAGACACAGTAGGAGTTACATAAAGCTTAGAATAGAAGTGTGTTGGAGTAAAAGCCATTCCAAGAAGCAAGATCACTAAAGCAAAGGCATGGAAGCCCCCAAGGGCACCGTGTTCAGGACAGAACAAGCTTTTCAATGATGTCTACCTAGAGTGCTGGAGAATTGATGCTTTCGAACTGTGGTGCTGGAGAAGACTCCTGAGAGTCCCGTGGACAGCAAGGAGATCAAATCAGTCAATACTAAAGGAAATCAACCCTGAATATTCATTAGAAGGACTGACGCTGAAGCTCCAATACTTTGGCTACCTGATGCAAAAAGCCGATTCATTGGAAAAGACCCAGATGTTGGGAAAGATTGAAGGCAGGAGAATAAGAGGGTGACAGAGGATGAGATGGTTAGATGGCATCACTGACTCAATGGACATGAATTTGAGCAAACTCAGGGAGATAGTGATGGACAGGGATATCTGGCGTGCTGCAGTCCATGGGGACGAAAAGAGTTGAACACAACTTAGTGACTTCATAACAACAACAAAGTTTAAGACAGGAAATGGAGAAAGATGAAGTCAGAGAGGCAAGGCCAAAGTGGGTTTTGTGACTCTTGCAAGTGGAGGAGACTGGATTTTGTCTGTGAATAAGAAAGGTTTTAAGCAAAGGAAGAATATGATGGGATTTTATACTTTATGGCAGCATGAATGGGACTGGCAGGGAGTTGAGTGGGGAGGGGCGCAAGGAGGCAGTGGGCGTGTTGACCAAATGAAGGCACTACTGTGGCAGCAGCAGAAAGGCTAGAGAATGGGCAGGTTTGAGAAGCAGCTCAGCAAGAAACCAGCAGAACCTTGGGGCTGCCAGGAGGTGGAGGCAAGAGAAGGAAGAGTCTACGAAAACTTCCAGTGTCATAGTTTGTACTGAAAGAATGGTGAGACCATCAGCTAAGACAGCGAGCCGGGGAAACAGACATTTCTCCAGTGAAAAAGGGAGGTCTTGGCTTGGACTTTTGCCCTTGAGATTCCTGGCAGGGTAGGTGGTGGTGGTGGGCAGTCAGATGGATGAGTCCAGAGCTTAGGGGAGGGGTCTTAGAGAAATTGCTGTTTCAGGTGTGAGAGCCAGGGTGTGAGACTCCTCGCTCCTCCTCACAGAGACTGGGCTTCACTGCTACAACCCTGCTGGGCCGTCTGTCCCCGTTTTCCATTCTGGCCTTGGTCTGCTCTCTGTCCTTCATAGTCCCACCTCTGTCCCTGGCTCCTTCCTGCTTTCTCCCAGGTCCCAACTGCAGGAAGGGGGTAGGAGTGTTTGTTATGCCCAACATGGCAATTTAGAGCGGATAGCTCCATGGAAACAAAGCCACAAACTTGCTTTGCCCACTCCCTCACCCGCTGTGCCACCTGCCCAGCTCCTACATCCTGCTTCTGCTGCTGCCTCTCGACCAACAACCTGGGCTTTCTACACATATTTCAAAGTCACACTATAGAAACCAGCTTCGAAGGTAAAGATGGGTATTTACTTGAGTCCTTTATGAGCCCATAGGCAGGGTTTTAAAAAGTAGGACTCTTTTGCATAAGAGGTAGAGGCCCCTGAGTGCCCAGTTTCTAGAAGCCTTGGAGGATAGATTGCCACTGGCAGGTACCCCCTTCTACCTAAGGGATATTTTAGGGGACCAGGGAGAGATGCTGTGTTTGAGAAAGGTCAACTCTCTGGGACAACTTCCACTAAGGCTTTAAGATATGGAAAATTCCATCCTGTGGGTTGGGAACCTCTATTACAAACCTTGTTACTGAAAGAGTGAACCAGCTCATGGGGGAGGGGTGGGGGAAGGGTAATCTCCCCTTGCAGACAAAGGAGATAAAAGCAAGACAAAATGGTGACTCCAAAGGGAAGAGAATCTCTACCACCTACGTAAGGCATGCACTCCTTTCCGTGTTTTTCTCTTGTTTCAATCTTCTTATCAACTTTGCCAACATCCAAAAAGTTACTGGTGCTGCATCAACCCTAAACGCCCCTTTCCAGGCTTGCAGGAAGCCAGCACACACCCAGAACCACGCCAGCTGTCTGGACACATTTTCTCTCTCTGGCAGCACGGACATCAGCCAGGGCTGGGGGTGGCTGGATCGGTCAGGGTGGACAGATGACAGAGCTCTGGCAACAAGTCCCATTTTACAGACAGAAGGCAGATGCCTGGCCAGAGGGACTGGTCTTTGTGCTGGCTGTGCTGCTTCCAGAGTTACTCTGCACCTTATTCCCAAGAAGCACCAATGGGCCCAGAGGCTATAGCAACGCAGTGAAAGAAACCTCTCAAATAGGGATTTGTTCTGGTTGGAGGAAAGAAGATAGGGAGAAAAAACCTGAGGCTGAGACTCGCTTCATTTTTCAGGGAAGTAGGGAAAAAAAAAGAAAGAAAAGTTAAAGGAGGAAGTTCTCTGTCCACCAAGATCCACAGCCATCACCTAATGTATATTCTGTATTTCTTTGCACACCTCATTTAAACAAGCTAGGTTAAAACTCTGGACCCTAAAAGGATTTCTTTCATATTGAGGTACGTCATCCTCATTCAGAATCAATTTGTCTTAATCTTGTTTCCTTTTTGAAGATGTTGTCAAACTGCCTTTAGACCATCCCTCCCCCACCCCCAGGTCTCAATATGAAGCCTGTGTCCTTCTTTTTAGCAAGTAGCATATTGAACCATGGTATCCTTCCTTGACACATTCTCTCCACTCAGCTTCGGGAATGCCACACACTCCTCTTTGCTCACTGCTGGCTCCTGCCCAGTCTCCTTTGCTGGTTCTTCCTCTTCTCCTCTCTGGCCCCCTCCTGATCTCAGCGGGACCCAGGACCTTAGATTTTGTCAGCACACTGACATCCAATTACTTCTCCAGACCAGACTTGACCTGCCCAACTCCAGACTCACACAGCCCACCACCTATCTGAGAGGCCTGGAACCTGGGGCCCTTTCCTGCAGTGCTGCAATGCTTTCACCTGGACACACCTCTCCTCGAGCAACAAAGTACAGAGAAACTAAGGGTCTAAAAATAACTGCATGTGCATGCAGTTAGGGACAGATTCCAGAACATAAGATAGAAACCAAAAAACCCCACTGCCACTTACAAAGAGCCTGGAGCAAAAGCAGGGTATTGTGCATGCCTGCTGCACACAACACGATCTAAGAGGGGGGCAAACCACCCAAGCCATCCCTCTGGCGCAACTCCTGGACACACCTCTACCCTCACCCCATATAAGGAACAAGCTTGCCCCCTTTCCTGGGGGAGTGAACAAGGGAACTTGGTGTCTGTTCTCACTCCCCACTACTGCAGCAGGAACCCTAATAAAGCCTTGCCTGAATATCGTATCTGACCTCTGATCAATTTCTATTGATGAAGGAGGCCAAGAATCTTGGTGGGTAACATACTCACACCTCTGCTTGCTTGATGGGCACATTGAACTTAGCATCAACTACTGATCAGCTTCCTCAAGCCGCAACCGCAGTCTTTTCATTTCAGTGGGCAGAGGGCTGTCCTTTCTAGGACCCCAACCTGGGAGCCACCCTCGACCCTGCTTCTTCCTTCACTCCACCTCCAATCTATCGTGTTGTATTTTTAGTTAGAACTGGAATGAGACTATTGTCACTGCTTGTATTGTACAGTGTCCCAAATCTGGTTATTAATATTTAAAGTTAATTAAAATAAAAACAAATTAAAATAGAGGAAAATGGAACTCTTAGAGAAACTATGGCAAAAAATTAAATTAAAAAATCCAGTTCTATTCTCATACTAGTCACACTGCAAGAACTCCTGAGTCCTAGGTGGGTAATGGCCATGGTACTAGAGCTGCTACAGAACATGCTCTTCACTACAGACAGTCCTGTTACTAGCCCGTGTTGCCCACTCCTTCATAGGGATCATCTTGGTCTCAGCCACTAACACATCTTGCTTGGATAAGTATAATGGCCTTCTAGTCCATCTGGCTTCTTCAGTCTTCTCAAAATAGCAGCCAGAGTGGTCCTTAGAAAGCATCTCAGATCATGCTGCTGCTCTGTTCAGATTGCCCAAAGGCACCCATGGATGGCTCTCAGGGGAGAAGCACAGTCCTCAGAAAGGTGAGCAAGGCCTTACAAGAGCTCTGACTCCTTCTCTACTTATCTGACCTCATCTCCTAGTCTTCCAACACCCTCCTTCTGCCACAGCCACACTGACTGCACCAGCATCAAGGTGTCGGCACTGATGGTTCCCTGGCTGAGAATGCGCTTCCCCCAGATGTATTAGGGGCTCACTCTCTCCTCCTCCACATGTCTGCTCAAATACCACCTTCTTAGTGAGCCTTGGGCTTCCCTGGTAGCTCAGATGGTAAGGAATCTGCCTGCAATGCAGGAGACCCGAGTATGATCCCAGGGTCAGGCAACCCACTCAAGTACTCTTGCCTGGAGAATCCCATGGACAGAAGAGCCTGGAGGGCTACAGTTCATGGGGTTGCAAAGAGTCAGACATCACTGAGTAATTAACACAGCAACAACAGTGAGCCTTATTCAGACTGCTCTATTGAAATTTTAACATCTGAGCCCCCTCCTCCCCCTCCGATCCCACCAACCACCACTCCTGAGCAGTTCTGCTCTTCCATATCCTATCTGCTTTACTTGCCTCTTCCATATCTCCTTTCAACAAAATATATTCATTTACTAGTTTATTACAGCCAGGAGATACAAGAGACACGGGTTTGATCCCTGGGTTGGGAAGATCCCCTGGAGTAGGAAATGGCAACTCACTCCAGTATTCTTGCCTGGAAAATCCCATGGATAGCAGAACCTGGAACGTTACAGTCTATGGGTGGCAAAGAGTCGGACACAACTTAGTAACTAAACACCACCAACAAATATCTATCTTTTACTGCTTGGCACAGATCTTTGTTTATTCCTTCACTGCCAGAAAGCTGACCCAGAGGAGACCTTTAATAAGTATTTGTTCAATAAATGTATGAAATTAGAGCCAGGAAGAACAGTTAAGGGTCAGTGGGGTGAGGTTATTCACTGTGGACCCATGCTAAGTGCAAGGGAGGAGCTAGACTGGGAGTTGGCCTGGCCTTGAGCATCTTCACGGAGAAGGACCCTTGACGATTAATTCCCTTTCCCCTTGACTGTTAAAACAGAGGGACACTGACAAAGCCCTGAGAGCTTACAAGGACCACAGCCTAATTAAAGGGCCAGGGGCATTGGTCACTCTCCTTTTGGTAAGTCTTTGCAGGATCCACCGTTGGTCCTGCCTTTCTGGTGACTTGTAGGATGCAAGGAGCAAAAAGGAGGCTCAGGTTAATGGCTATTCTTACATGCCCATCTTACCCCACATGTCACAGATACCAAGACAAATGGAAAACTGGTAACACACAATTACTAGTTAATTTCTTTTTTTCAAAAGTAACATATCGGACTGGTTTTAAAAAGACCAGTCATGGTTACAACAGATAATTGCCAAATTAGTATTTGATAAAAGTTGACTAGTATGGAAAGAATGATTCTCCATTGATTCATTAAAGTATTTCTGATAATCCAGAGTGGATCAGGAGAAAAGCAGATCCTGGATCACACTCTGCATTAGGGGTCATCTGTCCTCTTGTATCTGTAAGGAAATGCCATCTAACTATATATATTTTTAAATGCCTTGGGATGAAGGCTTTTCTAGTGCCAATTCTCTTTCAAATAAAAATAATGTGAGGGAGTTTTAGCATAGTAAACAGACCTGCTCATAATGGGTAACAGGTCCAGAGTTACAGAGTATGATATGAGCAGAGAGCCTGCAACACCCCATCCATAGCTCATGGGGTGATTTAACTTGCCAAAGTGTGTAATTAAGAACACAGTTATCTTTATAGCCATCCCTTCATTATGAAGATAACTCCATTGGAGACTTTTTGGGAGACGCCAGATTTGGAAATAAAATCCTTTCAGACTGCACTGCAATGTCATTAAGATAATACCAAAAAACAAATTGATGCGTGTAGACAATCTTCCGTAAGTACCAGGAAATTAGATATCAGGAGAGACACGGAGCAAAGATGTAAGATCTAAGTGAGGTTGAAACACAGCCTGGTGAAAGGCATGATCGAAAGCTACCCAAGACAGAGGCGCCCCGAATTTCCCGGGGGCCCGGCGGGTGTTACCTGGGGTGGTGCTCTTCATTGCTTTCACTAACTGGCCCCTTCCAGCTCCAAAACCATTATTTCTATAGTCCGGGTCACTGTCACTATCACTGCCACCGCTGGCAGAGTATGCACACATTCTGGGTACCTTGTCCTAAATGAGTAATATGAGACTGTTAAGATTATTCATGCAAGTCAACAGGGACAGTGCACCCCGTGAGGATGTGCATATCTGGCTGTTGGTCTGTGCACAGAACTCTATCCCCATCACCCCACCCTCACTGCCTGGCCCATTGATCTGTTTCACGTGGAACTGCTGCGTTCCACTAGGTTATCAGAGCTGCACAAATTGGAATCCGCTTATGAAGCCGTACACTGCCATTGTCCAGGTATGGAACAGTCCACACAGTTACCCCCTCTGCATTTTGTACACTATTTATGGCATCTTATTTTTCTCAAATGCCCATTAGAGCTGCTGTCCCAAGCCTAATGGCTTATTTATCTAGCTGATCTCACCACTAGCTTTCAAGTATCAGAGAGTATGATGATAATCAACCTTGGAAACAAAAGAATAAATGTTTGCCCAATACGTAATTTTATTCCAGTCCCTGAAAGACTAAAAGCCTTTAGGAAAGTACACAATTGCTGGCTCTATAGGGTTATACGTAATCACTGAATCTACTAATACTTCACAGGTCAAGGGAATCCGTCTCCTCTCTTGCTCACATAAACATACGACATGACCCATGAAGATGTCACAGGTATGGCAATAAAGCCAAGTTCAGGACCTGTTGAGGTTGTTCAAACTGTATGGATGGTTTTTCACACTGTGCACATAAGCAGAATACTGGTTTCTAAGACCTCAACCCCTTTGTGTAGAATCAAGAGCATTTGGGGCTTTCTTTTACATTTGCAGACTGCCCTCTTAGGACCAATTATTCTACACCCACCCCAGGTAGTTTATGCACAGATGTGTGGGATGTCTCTAAAGTTAAATCTGTTTGGGAGGGTGCCATTTGGTCAGAAATGATAAAAACGTATTTTAGGATGTAAGCTCCTTTATCTAGGGTTATGAATCCAAGCAATTACTCATTTCCTTTATTCCTTCATTCATTTAATCATTCATCCACCCATTCCAAAGATTCTGTGCTAAGCATCTTAGTACCTATTCTAGGCTAAGTGGTGTCCTAGGTTCTGGGGGGTACAGAGCTCAATCCAGGAAATATTGGTGGTCTAGCAAGGATGACATTTATGAAGGATGACAGGTCTACAGCAGTGGTTCCAAGGGAGTCCCGTGTCTAGGGTTCCGGCAGGAAGCTGGGTATGATGAAATGCATTTTCATCCCTTTATTCAAGAGACATGAATGGAACCAACCACTGTACTTGGAACTAGAAATATAAAGCTCACCCATACTTCACACTTTCCCTCCCTAGCAGTCAATGAAGCAGAGTTATGAGTTCCAAGCCCCAGTGATGACTCTTATAAGACCATGCAGGATTTCCAATGGACTGAGCTGGGGAAGGAACCCCAGAGAGCAGTGTGTGTGCTGGGAATGTGAATATTCATAGAGGCTCCCTCCTGCCAGCACTGAATGACATCCCCCTCTTTTTTTTTTTTGCTTTTGTTTTATTACTTTCTTGAAATTGCTTGAACCCTTTGCCACGATCATTACCTATTGTTTCTGAACTGTTTCCCCTCCAAGTCTGGGTGTCTTTTAGAGTTTTACAAATTTTTTAGTTCCACAAAGCAAGCACAGAGTTCTTGAAGCATTGCTTCTCAAAATGTGTTCTGCGGACAGCATCACCTGGGAATTGATTAGAAGTGTTTGGATCTCACCCCATCTATGCCAAACTGGACTCTGGGTGCATG
Organism: Odocoileus virginianus; assembly: GCF_023699985.2. NCBI lineage: Eukaryota > Metazoa > Chordata > Mammalia > Artiodactyla > Cervidae > Odocoileus > Odocoileus virginianus. The sequence goes on along the minus strand of NC_069686.1, from coordinate 54,581,788 downwards.
AGGCAGGCAGCAAGATGTGTAGCACTCCACATGATTCTGATGTCTGCTCACATGTGGCAGCTACTGCTTTAGAGGAAACTGAGAAAAGCCTGACATTTCTGTGTCTGATTAAGGCATGACAAAACACACTTGCTTACGCCTTTGCCTTTCAGACCCTGTTCTGAGGGCTGGATGTGGAACTCAGAGGGCTGCGTTCTAAGCCTAGTGCCACAGTAACTTCCCCTTGGACCCTGACCACGGTCCAGCACCTCTGGGGCTGGGGTCCTCTGCTATACATTGAGGCTATGGGCCCAGGGGATCACTTCCCCTACTTGTCCAGGTTCCCATCTCCATCCTGAGGTGTTCAAGGCTGAAAGAAGGCTCCACCACACTGGCTATGTGAATCTCTGATGTGGGCTAATCTGGTATTTGCTCATCACAGTTGGGTAGAAACCCTAGTAAAATAGTAACAGGGCCTCCTAATGCCAGGAGTGGGAAGGCGGAGGTGGCAGAGGCAGGAAGGGCCAGGAAGCTCTGGGGGTTGACTCTTACGTCCTTCCACGCACTCTTCTCACTGTGTGTGGGCACCACCAAAGACCCCAAAGTGGGCCAGCCCAAGGACAAGGTGAGAAATCGTGGACATGCTGAACGTGGCCCAGGTAATGAGTTGGAAGAGGTGAGCAGGAGGGTCCCGAAGGGAAATACCATGTAGCTCCTGGAGAAGACCCAACAGGCCCTGAGCCCTGAGCTCCTCCCCAGGTCCAGTCACATGTCAGGAGGCCTGTGCGTGTGCCATCTCAGGAGGGGGAAGAACAAAGGGCTGCGAAAATGACAGGGACTGAAGAAACACGTCTCACCGATCCCAGCAAGTCATTGACCACTCCAGGCCTCGGTTTCTTAATCCCTAAAGGGAATATAATCACGCCTGCTTTACCTGTCTCATAGGTGCAAGGTAAAGTTGATATAACTGATAAGATAATGAAAAAATAATCTTGAGTTCATTCTAAGTGGTGCCGTTATGGTTTGGGAGCGAGAATGACAGTACCACAACATCTCATCAGGGCAGAGAATCCTTACCTCGGGAGTCAGGGTGCAGATGGGCAGAAGCAGTTAAGTTACAAGGACACAGTGTTATCTAATAATTTAGGGAAAAAGGAGAGCCGTGGGCCCTTGGTCATTCTTCACTGAACCACAACGAATTTGATTTAACATTCACTCTACCACAGAAGTGGTTAAGGAGGTCATTTTTCACACTCAGGCCCAGCAGATGGAGGGTGCCCTCCTGGCAATCTCTCCTTACCTGGGTCTCTGCAGCAGCGCCTTCACCCTCCCAGGCTGGAAGTGGCTTGCTCGCCATTGTGTTTTCAACATATTCGAATGATGAACAATTCTGAGACCTTGGCTCGGCTTCACTCTGCATTTGGGAATTGATTTTTCCTAAATGAGGAAATGTATATGAAATCACAATCAGCTTTCTTCAACTCTTTACAAATTTAGGGAGGAGGGGAGGACATATAGAAATAATCAAAACGGTCCAAACATGGCAAAAGCTTGGTTTGCCAACATTCTGTCCCCTGCAAGTCTTGCTAACAGAAGTGTCTGCATAATTGTATGCATCGTTAGAGGATGTTCAGTCTTGGAGACCCAAAGGCAAACTGCCCTTGGACCACTTTTCCACAAGATGTTGATAGACTTTTCATGTTAGAAAGCATTTAGTGGACAAACAGCTTGGGAAACACTGGTCATTCTTCAGATAGTGTTATATTAATACATCAAATAGCAAATTGATGTCTTCTTTTAGAAAAAAAAAAAGGACTTTGTTTTAATTGGAGGAAAACTGGTTCATATATAGTGTTGGTTTCTGCCACACATGCCAACATGAATCAGCCACAGGTATGCATATGTCCCCTCCTTCCTGAATCCCCCTCCCATCTCCTGCCCCATCCCATCCCTCTAGGTTGTCACAGAGCACTGGATTGAGCCCCCTGTGTCACACAGCAAAGTCCCACTTGCTATCTGTTTTACATATGGTAATATATATGTTTCCATACTATTCTCTCAATTCGTCCCACCCTTTCCTTCTTCCATTGTGTCCACAAGTCTGTTTTCTGTGTATGCATCTCCACTGTTGTCCTGCAAATGGGTTCATTGGTACCAACTTTTTAGAGTCCAGATGCATGTGTTAATATACAACGAACAAATGGGTGTCATTTTTGGACTACTCCTCACAGTCTTCATTGTGCTGATGGGGACAGTCATGATTTCCAAAGGGAGGATTTGAATTTGCAGCTTTTCCCAAACATGGTTGATTAGGGAGCCCTGATTTTCCTAGCAACCTGATGAAGATCATTTTGAAATAGGTGGTTTGGGAAACTGCACAGAGACCCTTAAAGATCTTGCTGGGCAGTACTGTGCAAGCTCAAATGTGCATATGCCTCCAGAGCTTTTGTAATACTTCAGATTCTGATCCTGATGCGGTGGTCTGGAGTGGGGTCTGAGAACTGGCATTTCTGACAAGTTCCCAGGGGCTGCTGCTGGACCAGGGATTACATTTTAAGTAGCCAGGGTGCAATTAGCAGAGAACGATTAAAGTTCTTCCATAACCCATAATAGTGGATTAACCTGCAGAGTGTAGTCCCTCCTCATGTTGGAATGGAGAATTGCTGTTATTATTGCTCCAGCCTCAATGATTATCAATAGGACATGCTGTGAGAGCCTCTCAGTAGCATTTTGCTTGTGAGCAGAAGCAAAGTAATTGTATTTTCATCAGCAATGGGAGATCTGTACAGTTACTTCCATTTTTGATATGGGGATAAGAAAATAACCAATTCCAATGCATATTTTAACCAGAAGTGACTGCGTGAAACTACCTTCCTTTTTGTTCCATCTAGTTTTCTGCTCCTTAATTTTTAAGATGAGTAACCAACAGTCACAGAAGAGAGAGGAGTCTTAGAAAGCAGGCCTTGCCTCTGACTCATGGTGACAACATCCTAAGGTGGGCAGGAAGGTTCAGGATGGACAGTACAAAAATGTCCTGCGTCGTGTTGACCTCACTCTCTACCACATACCCCTTTTTTTTTTTTAAACAACTCTTCATGATGATTTAATTAAGACACAAACCTTAGAAAACTGGAACACTGAATATTAGCAGCAAGATCAGAACAATCTCCTTCCCATTCTCTTCCTATGAAGCAATTCAAGGCTTGCGGTTTCTATTCAATTTGTTATAATGACAGTGTTTAATCATGGAGTCTGCTTGGCAGCCAGTTGCTGAATTGAGGTCACACATGTGGCTAGTCAGGCATGGAGCACATAATCTATAACTACAATTTCGCCCCTGAATCTCTGGAGGCTGTATCATTAATTAACAATGCATTTACTTCAAAAAATAATATGCATTCCGGCCTTTTAAAATGTAGCCTTGGCTTGAGATGAGCAGAAGTTTGTGATGAAACATTCACAGCAGTTAGTATTACTGTGTGGAGGAAGAACTTAGCTATGGAAATACCCAATCACATCAATTCAAAGATGATTAATGAAAAGTCTGCATTTCTAATTTCTCAGAAGCCCCTGGTATAATCTCTACTTGTGGTTCCTTTCTCATCTTCAAATCATAAATGAAAGCCTTCAGCATTCTAGCTCATATGCTTATGCACATTATAAATGCAACATGGGCCATACAAGTTACAAATTATTTAGTGTCATCCTGAACTGTAATAAATATTTTTAATCTTGAGTGAACAGTGAAAAAACTTTGACCCTTAGCCTGGTCCTGTCTTTAATCATCAAAGCCTGTTTCAACTGACTGTAGCGAAGGATAGTTCTTCTCAGGCGGAAGGTTCCCTCCATTCCACTGTCGTTAATGCACAATCTACTGCTAATATATCAAACTACATTTTTTATAGTTCAACATATAAATACATTTGAACAGGATAGGAATATGTCAGAAGACGTATGTTTCTGGTTAGAGGGCAAACAACACTTCAGCTAAATTTATGTCTTGGGCCTAGATTGGTCTATACTCAGAGTTAAGATTTAAAAGATAAAATCTGAAGTGTATGTCATATAGGTTTTTCTGTATCAATTTCTATATCCATATACCTGTGCTTACCAGCTGGTATCCTTTAAGTGTGTGTGTGCATGTGCATGCTAAGTCACTTCAGTTTGTGTCTGACTCTTTGTGACCCCATGGACCACAGACCCCAGGCTCCTCTGTCCATGGAATTCTCCAGGCAAGAATACTGGAGTGGGTTGCCATACTCTCCTCCAGGGGATCTTCCCAACCCAGGATCAAACCGAGGTCCCCTACATTGGCAGGTGAGTTCTTTGCCACTAGGGCAATCTAGGCTCCTTAAATACTAAGAGTTGATGATGTTTAGTACTTTACTTTTGTAATTTTTGGGGGCTCAGACAGTAAAGAGTCTGCCTGCAGTGCGGGAGACCTGGGTTCAATAGCTGTGTTGGGAAAATCCCCTGGAAAAGGCAATGGCAACCCACTCCATATTCTCGCCTGGAGAATCCCATGGACGGAAGAGCCTGGCAGGCTACAGTCCATGGGGTCGCAAAGAGTTGGTCATGACTGAGCGACTTCACTTCACTTTGTAACTTCTTGGTTGAGGACATAAAGGGATTTCATGCATACCTACTTCCACTGGACAGAGGTCATTGGCTGACCTGGTGGGAACCTTTTCTGCTGCCTGTTTTCCATTTTTGTGAGCAAGTACATGACTTTGATGAGAAACAATCTCATCTGAGAGGTAAGGGGCACTGTACCTGAGGAGGCTGGTTTGGGGAGGAGACTTTGGAGAGGTCGCATCCCTCTGGCAGTCATGATGGGGTCGGATGCGGAGTGGACAATGGCATTGTCCTCAGAGCCCTGGCTATCTGCAGCGGAAGGCACTTCTCTTTCAAGGGTCTGGGCTCTCACGGAAGAAGCGGCACAAAGGGCCGGCTGGAGAGACAGGCTGGGGTCAATGTCCTCGGGGGCGTCTGCTTGGCGTATGTACCGTCCCGCGGCGCGTGCTCCTGCGTCTGGGAGTGGGAAGGTGCCAATCCCACTGTCCAGGGTCCTCATCTGGCAGTTTGTTTCTAGACAGAGTAACACAGTGAGGGTGAGAGACGGCTCACAGAAAAGGAGAGGAGGATCGTGAGCGTCTGGATCTGGTCTGGAGGAAAAGGGATATCTAGAGGGAAGAAGTACTATTAAGGGTGTAGTAAGTTTCTAATGAGTTGGATGAAACAGACATTTATTTGAACACAGAAATATTCTCATAATATGATAGGAAGTTAGAAGGCTGGCCATTATTGGCAGCAAGGGTCATGTGTACATACAATGTGCATGGTTCTCTAGAGTTGTAAGAGAAAACAGTCATTAGAGGCCAAGAATTATTTTTGCTCACTCTTATTTATTTATTTGGCTGTGCTGTGTCTTAGTTGCGGCACGTGGGATCTAGTTCCCTGACCAGGGAATGAACCTGGGCCCCCTGCAATAGGAGCAGGGAATCTTAGCCACTGGACCAGCAGGGAAGTCCCTATTTTTGCTCACTCTTATTTCAATTGAGAACCATATGACTTCAATCAATTGGGTGACATTTATTAACTGAAATAAGAAGAGTAATGAGCACACATAACAAACTGAAGTGATGTCCTAACAAAGGAGATTGTGCATCTTTTACCATGAATTATCATCCATCCAGTAGTTCACTAAGTCTCCAGTCTCTCAATTTGACTGTGAGGATAAGAAATTCACATTCTACAAGGGCATTCCCCCAAATACATCACCTATCATGTGGGCATCCTGTGACTCCACTGCCATCTAAGGTCTTCCTGAGAAGATTCTAGGGCCACTTTCTGTCTTTCCATCTACCTTTCTCAGTGGCAAAACTCATCAGTGCTCTTTGGAGTTCTTATTTCCAGGGATCCCACTATTCGCCAAAACAAACCAAGCTGATTTCACCATATGTGTGACATATTCTGCTAGTTACATCTCAACTTCAAAACGTTTTTTATCCAAGAAAAAATATTATATCTGAAAAAAATTATTACATGGTTAATTCCTGAAATGAGATGTAGTTTATCTAAGCTAATGAGATAGCTTCCAGGATTTGCCTGTGACCCAAAAGCCTCCTGTTCACATTACAATCTTAGAATGAAACATCCTTCATATAATTTATACTACCATCTTAGTCCAGGACTGGGGAATAGGCACATCTCAGCACTGTGTTAGGCATGGTGAGGAATGTAATAGAATATGTCATGATCTTTGTACCAAGAGGCTCAACAACTAACATTTCAGTGGTGCTTGGAGTCTGGTCTCTGCTAATTACTAATTGTGTGAACTTGTCACAGAAGATCCTTAACCCCTCAAGGTCTCAAGTTCATTATGAGCTGTTGTGAGAATAAAAATATGTTCACTGTGGAATTTCTTAAATTTAGCACACCATCAATAGCTGAGTGAAGGAAATAATCAATGATGACATAAACAATATGCTAGGGATATTTATTAGATTTCAGTAGATATGTGATAGGTATATAGTTTATCTTTGAGGATTTTTCTTACAAATCCCACTGGATGTACAGCAATTAGTATCTGAAGAAAAGATCTGCCTATTCCCTTACTCTTCCCCTCGAAACCTCTTTGCTCTGAGTAATAGCATTCTGGGAATTTCTGGATACTAAGGTGAAAACAAAGGGCGTGGAGATGGGTGCAGAGCTGACTTTTATAGGTTCTATTAGGTTTGGTGCTTGGTTTTAGAAGCTCTTATGAAGTCCCCATCAAAAGAGCGGATTCAGTCTCCAAAGTGAAAGTTAGCAGGAAGGTGCAGACACCCTTTCTCCAGTATGGTGCCATTTAGCCATCTCATACGCCATCTGATCTCAAGAGGCTGGTCATGGGCTTCAGGAGCCCTGAATCACACCCCTATAGTCTGAGATCTTTCCCAGAACCACAAGGGCTAAGTTTTAGGTCCACTCATTTCAGGGCCTCCACCCAGTCAGCTTTCTTCTCACTCAGCTTCCCAGACTGTTCATTATCTTCTCTGCTCATTTTCTCCTCAGTTAAGCAAACTCAATTGCTACAAAAGAGACTTTTAGAAAAGTACTCAGCTGTTTGCATGGGAAAGCACAGCCAGAAAAGAAAGATCTTCTGATTCACAATTTGGTGTCCTTTCTTCATGCTAACCTAGATATATGGCAGTCCTCATGTTTAGCATGTCCATATGTTGTACTTGGGGCAATTTTAACTGTCTAAATTATTTCAATCTCACACAGAAGTAAGTGGATCAGTCTTTAGGGATGGGGATCAAAGATTCATGGAATGTAACAGCTTTGATGTGTCAGTCCCTGTGTGCCCCAGGCTGCCTGCCATAAGAATTTCCTCCCAGCATCTTCAGGATGCTTCAGTTCTGGATCTAACAGTTAACAGTTCTAGGGTTCTGTTCACTCGATGGCTCAGTTAACAATCATTGAGGCAGCCTTGTGAGCTGAAAGCACAGAGAAAGGCCCCCTACTTCTGGCCAGGGAGCCCCGCTTGTCCTCTGGGACTGGGGCTGGTCCCCAGATATCAGCTGGCTCCCACACTTCTCATCCTGAAAATGGAGTCAGTGGCTGGCATTTCTGGCATCTGCATGGTTCCTGAGAACCACAGGTACTCGGGCTCTCTTCCTGAACCCTCTCGGATTGCATCTGTAGACTTCCATGCCAGGTTTTTTTAAAAATCTTACCTCTTTGGGCTTGGTGATAGGCATTGCCTCCAAGGGCAATATTTTTTTGGCTTGGCTGAAGAATTCTGTAGGCATTTTATGGGTTAATCTAGTCCCCTGAAATGCAAACTCACAAAGCACAGCAGGATTATTGGTAACCTTTCTAGTGATTTTCTGGGGAAAGGCCCCAGACATCAAAGCCTGTTGATGTTGCCTGGCCTGGAACACCAGGCAATGAATAGGACAGGGAGAAATCTGGGATAGGAAGAATGATAAAGGAAGTCTAACTCTCATGCCCTTCTGAGGACACCAACATTTTTTCATATCTGTCCCTTTAAATTATTCTTCTTTCCCTTCTCTTCCTCCACAATATTGTCCTGGTTAGAATCTACAAAACAGAACTTCTGGTATTCCTGAGTTTTCTCATTCTCTCAGACTGTGTGCATTGACATTAACCTCAGAAATCATCTGCCATTAAAGCCATCTTTTTATTTCTAAAAATCACAGATGCCAAATGTAGTGAATTTGAAGGACTCAACTGTAAGTACCTATGAAATGAGGTGTGGACAGTCAGGAACTCAGACACCATATGCCAAGTTTCCCCCTCAAGCAAAATTTCTCCAGAATGCAAAAACCTTTGGAAATAGAGTTTATACTGAAAATGCTGACACCTTCTTTATGTAGTTTCTTTAAGGCACTATAAGTTTCTCACAGTTCATAAAAAATATTGTAACCTGAAAAAGTGTTAGATATTGTACTTTTGAAGTCAGTTTTTCCCCCCCCAGGGAATTATAAGAACTCACAAAATAATTGAATAAGATAAGAATAAAGATCATGGCATCTGGTCCCATCACTTCATGGCAAATAGATGGGGAACAGTAGAAAAAGTGGCAGACTTTATTTTTTGGGCTCCAAAAATCACTGCAGATGGTGGCTGCAGCCATGAAATTAAAAGACCCTTGCTCCTGGAAGAAAAGTTATGATCAATCTAGACAGCATATTAAAAAGCAGAGACATTTCTTTGCCAACAAAGGTCCATCTAGTCAAAGCTTTTCCAGTAGTCATGTATGGATGTGAGAGAAAGCTGAGCACCGAAGAACTGATGTTTTGAACTGTGGTGTTGGAGAAGACTCTTGAGAGTCCCTTGTTTAGAAGGAGATTCAAACAGTCCATCCTAAAGGAAATCAGTCCTGAATATTCAATGGAAGGACTGATGCCGAAGCTGAACCTCCAAATCTCTGGCCAACTGATGCAAAGAACCGACTCATATGAAAAGACCCTGATGCTGGGAAAGATTGAAGGCAGGAGAAGGGGACGACAGAGGATGAGATGGTTGGATGGCATCACTGACTCAATGGACATGAGTCTGAGTAAGCTCCGGGAGTTGGTGATGGACAGGGAGGCCTGGTGTGCTGCAGTCCATGGGGTTGCAAAGAGTCAGACATGACTGAGCGACTGAACTGAACTGAACTGAAGAATAAAGTTCAAAGGCACACACTGGCTTTGCATCCACAATGAGTTGATTCAGTCTTGACCTCAACAAGTCTAAGTTCACATTTGTGGCTATGAAAATAGCTGCCAAAAGGGCCTTGCCGATGAGTTTAAGGACTGGGTCACTAGGTGGATTGGCAGGTTTCATTCTCTCAAGGTCATCAATGACTTCTCTGTCCCTGGTAACTTGTCATCATTTGCCTTCTGTCTTCCAAGGTAAGTCTTCTCAATTATCACCACCACCAAGCCCCAGATGTTTCATGAGATGACTTGCATCAGTGCTTCCCAGTCCTTTTAAAGTCCTGGCACACACAAGAATTATATGACTCACCAGGGAACATACCACCTGCCCCTGGACCCCTGGCCACCTGAGTCCTGAGGGCTCAACATCTCAGTATACCTGAGGTCCATTCATGGCACGTCAGCACGGGAGGGAATCTCTTCCTTAGTGTGGACTTGGGACCTCCTCTTACTATCACCTTTGTTTTGCATACTTGTGGCAGGAAAGGAAATGAACAGATTTGCAGCCTGTTAGCAGCTGATAGGAGAATCTCTAGGCCCTTCTTTTTTGGAAAGAATGTTGAGAGTACTTGGGTTAGGAATACTGTCTGGCCTCAAAACTTCAATAAAGAGAGATTTATTGTGCCTGAGAGAGGGGATGAGTGGACTAGGGGTGAGCAACCAAGAAGGGTGACATTATGTGTGTGATGGTGGTAAGAAGACATTTTGGAGAAACATTTCAACCAGGGGCTTTTCAGCTGTTAACTTAGGATGTGCAATACAAAATCTCCACTCAGCTTCATCAGTGAGCATCAGCCCTCCGCTCCTGAATCAGGTGCCCCAGCAAGTAGCTTTAATTTTCTCATTTGAAAATTAGATTATATAGCCTCCATCACAGAGGTGCTCTGAGGATTAGAAACACAGCACATAATAAACAATAGCACAGTGCCTAGAACAGGTACATAGCTATCATTCAGAAAATGGCAGCAATTCTCAAAATAAGTGTTATTGGACTACTAGCATCCTGGGGGCAGACTGGGTTTTACCCATCTCCTCAGAATTCACACAAAAGCCCATTCCTGACTCTACTTTACCTTTATTCCACTGAACAGCAATTATATGCTGATAGAGATGATGAGATTTATTAGGCCGAGAGAGTGTCTGGTTTGTTCTCCATCACCCATGTTCAGCACAGTGCCTGACACATAGTCAGCTCACATGGAGTGCAAGAAACAATAGGTGGATGAAAAACAGCTCTCATCTTTAGAAAATTCTTCCTGAGATTAAGTTGAATATGAACTTTTCCTTTTGAAATCCCAAACTGCTGGTTTCTGTTCTCACTTCAGCAACCAGAGAAAACAGCTGACTTCATTTTTCTGTGTAGCTTTATTTCTCTTACAGCCAGACTTTATTAATTCAGATAGCCAGGGGGATAAGATCATTCAGAATAACTGAATATTTTAAAGACAGATTTCTTAATACTTCCAAGCCCTTAGAGCAAAGGTCAGTGACCAAGATGAAGGATAGCACAGGCAATGTGGCTTCAGCATCCACCTCAGTCCCTCCGCTGCCTCAAATCATCACTAGGCTGGAGATCCCAGGTCTGGCATCATTCCTCTAGCCCTCATCCTCAGGAATGCAGATGCCAAGCTAAGTGTCAGCATTGCCTTTAATATCAGCACCCACAGTAGTACAAGAACCATGTTCTCACAAAGGCAAATTTCTGTGAACCACTTGTAGTAAACAGTTGCAATTATTCAGTAACTTCTTATATTCTTTACACAAAACAGTGAGGATTTTCTCCTTTAAAACAATTTGGCTTCTTCTTGAATCTTCCAAACTTGTTTTACACTGTTCCCTTACATTATTTTCAAAAATAGCTGAAAAGGGAAAATCTTACTTACAGCACTGCTTCAGATAATATAAATTTCCAAGTTGGTGGAATCTGCATTAGCACTGATTTGGAGTGTTTGGGAAGGGCCACAAAATCATTTTTCCCTCAACCTTCTCTTCTCCAGATAAAATATGACAACTTTTTTTTTTTTCCCACAGAGCCTATCTCACAAATATTTAATTGCTTGAATATGTAAACCAAAACTCCTGGTATTATTAACATATCTGTCCAAAGAGATTATTGTATAGGACAGACTTAAGCAAATGTTCCTTGAGTTCTAAATTGGTCTAAATATTCAGAAGAATGAAGTGAAAAGAGAATAAGCTCCAGAGTTGGAAAGAGGAGGCTTGATAACCTTCCTGGCTACCTGCTGGCTGTATCAAAAAAGTGATTTTTTAAAAAACTATCCTGACCTCATATAATCATACCTCACTGGTGACAAGCCTGGCACAGTGCACATTACAAAGGAGGTGCTCAGAGAGTTTCCAGAAGGGACTGTCAGGGAGAGGTGAGGGCTTCTGCAGGTACGTGATACACGTACTGTCATGGAATTGAAGACTAATCAAACCTTTGCCTGTGTGGTCAGAGTTCTACTCAACACCTGAGTACATTCACTAAACAGCTACCCTGGTTATTTCCTAGGCAAGTGCCACGTGACAACCATTTCCTTGGGGATTAGTTGATCACATTGTCATGAACAATCACAAACATGGAGCAAAGTACTTAGAGTTGGCTGCAAGCTGCCTTGTATACAGAAAAGATGGAGCCTATTCTCTCAGGAAATCTATTTTGGAGTTGACACCAGAAAGGCTTTTTAAAAAGCCTAGACAAATGAGGTTTACTGATTTTCCTTTGCTCACAGACTTGTTACGTTCTCAGGGAACACTCCCAAATTAGCAAGCTGTGATTTTCAGTCTATCCTAAAATGTTATATACTTGCTTCGGTGCAATGGTCTATCCTCTCTTATATATTCAAGCAAACTACTTCATTTAGTATCACTGTTTTTCTCCCTTCCATACTCATAAATCCTCAGAAAATGGAAAACTTTAAAACCCAAACTCACTTTTACTCTGAGAACTTCGATCAAATCTACAAAGTTTCAGCCAAACATGCAATGAGGACCCAGTGTAATTTGCCAGCCAGAAAGAGCAACTTACGGGTGTTTAATATTGATACCATATTATTAATTGGCATATGTTTCTATAAAGCAATTGTTCATGTAACTAAGTCTTTGCATGAGTTCTCTCCAAGTTCCTAAACATCTTAAGCTACATGTGGCACTGGCAATATAAACCTAAACTGCAGATGGGAGAACAGATCTCTTTATTTGCACATCCTTCTCTTCATCTGTATGGCTGAAATAAGTTAAAAAAAAAACCTAAGTCTGTTGCCAAAGTCATATCAATTAAATGGAGGTTATTCATTCTAAGCTTACTCTGTGGTTTTGTTAAAGTAGTCCAAAATGACTATACTGGCTATTTACTGACAAACGTTGGATAACTTTTGACTGTGGCATTAAGATGACCTTCTAGAAGAGTAAATTCAATTTGATGGTTTCAGAATGCGTGTGGAGACTTAGCTTCTAAGTTCAAATTGGATTTAAGCTTTCTGAGATTTTAAAAACATATAGGAGACTGCAAATTTGTTTTCCAACCCATGTGTTCTCTTTGATATAAAGGAAGACTGGAACTTTGGGGGTCTGGTGAACTAGTACATGGGCTTCCCTGGTCACTTAGAGGTAAAGAATCCACCTCCCAATGCAGGAGACACAGGTTTGTTCCCTGGGTTGGGAAGATCCCCTGGAGAAGGAAATGGCAATCTACTCCAGTATTTGCCTGGAAAATCCTATGGACAGAGGAGCGTGATGGGCTACAGTCCATGGGGCCGTAAAGAGTCGGACACATCTTAGCGAGTAAATAACAACAAACAACACTGGTATACAGGGAATGAAAATGAGAAAAAATGAAGGGAGCTCCCTTCATTTTAAAAAGAAAAAAAATTACAAAACTCCTTTGTCAAGGTGATGAACAAGTTATTTAAGCCAATATAAAAGACGTGTTACCTCAGGATGGGTTGGTATCCTATGGACCTAATACTGTCAGTAGTTAAGATCACATAAAATATTGTAGTGGGATGTGACTTAAGGACTTAAATTGGAAAAGGTCAGGAATATGTTCCAAATGTCTGTGCTGACCATGAATTCACAGGAGCCCTTCTTGAATTTATGTAATTATTCATCTGGCATAAACCTTGAGAAGAAATTCCTTAAGTTTGCTATATGTTCCTTCCTGTCGTTGACACCAAGACAACCTCTTCAAAGGTTTCTGGAATGGCCCTTGGTCGAGTGTTCTGAGATTTTTTTTTATGCAACTTTCCAAATCCTTCTTGATTTTACAAATATTAATAATTGTCTCTAGACTCTTATCCCTCTAGACTGAAAAATCTTGAGCTCTTCACATAACTCCTTCATGTCTTGCTATACTACTGTGCCTGTCTTGTAAAAAAGTGGTCAGACTTGTGCAGGGTATTTACTGAGATCTTCTCTGGTGGCTCAGATAGATGGTAAAGCATTTGCCTGCAATGCGGGAGACCCAGGTTCGACTGCTGGGTTGGAATGATCCCCTGGAGAAGGCAAAGGCTACCCACTCCAGTATTCTTGCCTGGAGAATCCCATGGGCAGAGGAGCCTGGTGGGCTACAGTCCATGGAATTGCAAAGAGTCAGACATGACTGAGCGACTAATGCTTTCACTTTCATAAGAGCAGGGTAACATGATCACTACAGTTTAAAAACCAGCATTTGCTGGACTTGGTCAGGTGGTCTAGAAACAGACCTAGATCCCAGTTTCTTGCATCTTGTTTCAGAAGTCACCACTTTCAGGTTAAAGTCCTTATTAATAAAAATGCAACATAGATTACTCCTATCTCTGCACAGAGAGATAATTACCAATCAACCACTTTCCTAATCATATATCAAGTATTGGCCTCCTCAGATACTTTTCTTATTGAAAAAAAATTAATTTTATTAGCAAAACTTTCTAGAGTACCACTAAAATGTATAACCACAATGGTGCCAACCTTGATCTGTGACCATCATTTTTTTCTAATTTAAGAAATGCTAATTTATCTGTCTTTTGTTTCCTGTTATTCTTACTCATTCTATATCCATGACATACTTGCTCTATCCTCAGGTTTTCCCCTCTTTATCTAATAATAATTTAGCTATTTGTTTCTTTTAATCCACTTTGGGACTGGTGCTTATAAAAGGCATGCTGTGCTTTTGTGCTTAGTTACTCGGTCGTGTCAGACTCTTTGTGACCCCATGGACTGCAGTCCACCAGACTTCTCTCTCCATGGGGATTCTCCAGGCAAGAATACTGGAGTGGGTTGCCATGCCCTTCTTCAGGAGATCTTCCCAACCTAGGGATCAAACCCGCTTCTCCCACATTGCAGGTGGATTCTTTACCCCCTGAGCCACCAAGGGGAGCCCTTAAAAGGCGTAATGAAGTTCTAAACAAATGGTGCTCACTGGTTCTCCTTAGTTCAAAGAGGTACTGTATTCTCAGATCACACTGCCAAATTAGTAAATTACAATTTCCCCTCAGAGAAGATACAGCATATTTATCCTAAAAGGCTATTCTTGTATCTGTTTAACCATCTAACTTCTCTCTCAGCTTCACTCCATCTCTATCTGCTCTGCCAAAAGGAAGTGAAAAGTTGAACAGTTATCTGGTGAATCTGATAGACACAGATGGCCATTATGGGTAAATCTGTCCTTCTAAATCTCTAAGACTCCATATCAGGTTTCCTGAATTATATGGACAGCTGCCACTACTCTCCGTTTTACCTGCCTGGATAACATCTGCTCTGATAAGGCAAGTGAGGAAAGGGAGGAAAGAAAATAAATTGGAGGTAAGCTGCTGCAGGAAGAGTGTCAAAGCAACTCAATTTGGTAGGAAGCCTATAAAAATAGAGAAGCATGAGGAGGTTCAGATTTGTCAGTTTAGAAACAGATTAAAAATATTAAAGATGTTTATAAGAGCTTAAGCATCCTATGTATTACAAACCTATTTTTTAAATTAAAATTTTACATTCTCTAAAATTACCACTTATTTTAGTTTGCTTTTATTGCAGTAATTATAGATATTTAATACAAGACTCCAGAAAGATAAGAATTTAAAGCTCATAGATGTTTCTCTCCATTTGTCTCTCTATATACTCAATGCTAATGATTTTTCAAATTGTATGCAGAAAGGAAGAAAAAAGCTTAAATCTTAATGCCCTGAAACTTAAAATAAAAAAAAAAAATTCACTTTCATGTGCCTTACTTGCTTGGTTCAGGATTTTAATTAATATAAGGTAATCTATTTTAAGTGGATATTCAAGGATCATTTATTTTTCTTTTATGTGACTATAGCTGAAATGTGGGTGAAGAGAAGGCTAAAGTAGATATGAGCCTATCTTTCCAGTTCAGCTGTCACTCTCCACTCTCCAATATTCCATGGTTGTTTCTACAGGAAGATAATAAAGAAGTAATGAAATCCAACAGACCAAAGGATATGAATATGGGTAAAAATATATAGAGATTTTTGCTTCTGTCCATTAAGGATTAACTATAACAGGAACAACATACACTGTTAAACACTGTTTTCAGATATTGGACAGCAGGGAGCACAGAACTTGATCTCTGGATGAAGGAAAACAAATGAAGTGAGCTATGTAATGTCTGCAGCCAACTGCCCTGTGATGGTTTCCAGACTGAAAATGAAGACAAACATGAACAGAGTCTGGAGGGCCTGCTGAATTGAAGAGGTTAATATAGTCGTGTGTGTGTGTGTGTGTATAGGTGACGGTGGTGGGGTAGTCAAGGCAGCTAGAATTTGCAGGGCTATGTCTTAGAAAGAAAGGATAATAGCTGAAATTTTCCTACAGTCTTCAACTATGTATTAACCTGCACGTGCATGAGGTGAGACTCACAAGGTCAGAGAGGCAATGACTATGAAGCTGTAGGTTAAATAATTTTTTGAGCTCACATAAGGCTGAAAATAGTTTACATTTCCATCATCCAGGGAGAATATGCCTTTCAAAAGATGGACCACATGGTAGAGTCCTAAAAAGGGTCAAGCCATAGTCATGAAGCTAAATCATTCCAGAATAAAGTCTCCCTTGGATTGTCATAACAAAACTTCAGAGCAAGCTTGAAAAATAATATTAATCTGCAAATAACTACACCCCAAAATAAAGAACAACAGTCTTTATGGGAATACAATGAAATCAAGCACTCAACAATGTAAAACTGACAATCTCTGGCATCCAATCAAAAATCACTACTAGGCATGAAAAGAAGCAGTAAAATATGCTCCATATCTTAGAGAAAAATTAATCAGTAGAAACAAAGTAATGAGATCATGAAATTAAATAAGAACTTAAACATATTGTAGATGTCATAAATATGTACAAAGATATAAAGTAAAACTGGAACATAATTAGGAGATATTAAAATAATAAAAATACACAAGTGGAAACTGTAGACAGGAAAAAATACATTTAAATAAAAAAACACACTATACAAAATTAATAGCAGATTTCAGAGCTATTAGATACAGCGGAAGAAAGATCGGTGAGTTTTAAAGCACAACAAAATAAATTATCCAAAATAAGGCACGTAGAGAAAAAACAGTTAAAGAGAGAGACTATCAGTGACCTGGAAGTCAATACGAAACAGTCTAAATATGTATAATTGGAGCCCTGGAAGGAAAGAAAAGGCAGTGGGAAAATTATGTGAAGTAATATCCAAAAATGCACATATTTGATAAAAAATAAAAAGCTATAAACCAAAAATCTAAGAGACTCAATGAACCTGAACCAGAACCAACATGGATAAAAAATGACATTTAGACTCATCATAATCAAACTACTGAAGATCAATAATACAGATAAAATCTTAATGGCAACTGAGAAGAAAGATACTTTATAGAACAGAGGTAAAACTGATAGCAGACTTCATACTGGAAACTACATAAACCAAAAGAAAATGAAATAACATCTTTAAAGTCTTGAGAAAGGGGAAAAAAATCCAACAAAACCTTTCAAACTTAAAAAAATTAATTTGAATTAATCAACTTCTCAACTAATTTAAAAACCAAGGGAAAATATATGCCTTTCAAACTAACAAAAAGCTGAGAGAATTCATTGCCCAGAGAATTTTTAGTGTAAGATATTAAGGGAAGCTTCACAAGTAGATGAAAAATATGTATCAGGTAGAAATCTGGATGGATATAATAGAAAGAAAATAGAAAGAAATGTAATTATATGCTATATAAAGTATATTTTTCTTATTTTTAAAATATCTCTAGAAGATAATTCACTAAAGTCAATTTACAACATATTGCAAGGTTTTCAACATCTAGAAGTTAAATATTCAACAATAGTATAAATTGTGAAAAAGATTTTAAGAAAGTAATCTGTAATACAGATAGATATATTATAGACAGACTGCTAACGGAAAGATGTAATTACATTTAAACATTAGTTCAATCACCAAACCAAACCAAAACAAAAAACCACCAAACCCCAAAGATGTATAGCTAATAAAATGCAAATGGAGGTAAAGTGGAATCATAAAAAAATACCCAATTCAAAAGAAGGCACATATAGCCTCAGAGACCAGGAGGACCCAAGCTCCCTGGGGAGGCTCTTAGAGAAAAAACTTTAAAAGAAATTGTCCACGACCTGATACATTTGATTAAGTGGAAATTAATATTGAAAGGGGCCTTACAATTTTGTCGGAGAACTTGGAATCAATGAGCAGCACATAGAAACCTGATAATTGGTATAAAATGTCATTATTAATGCTAGAAAAAATTCTAAGCTCTATAAGAAAGGAACTTATAAGTAGTATAATTACTAGTTAGTTCATTACTGAACAGAATTTGCATAATCATAAAGCTCTAAACAATACATACTAAGTTAACCAAAATCTGTAATACATTTTTTTTTGGAAGAAAAAGGGAACAAGAAAGGGTCAAGAAAGCAAATTCATAATCTCACATAATAGAAAGTCAATAGATAAGTTTACATTTTCAAAAACTCAAGAAATGGCAGTGTTCATTTGTCATTTCAGAATATGGAGGCTGAAAGATATAGCTGAAAGACTAGAAACTAGCTGTACACTGTGGGCCCCAGGGCTCTGAGGACTGGGGAAGAGAAATTTGTTTTTATTATGTCTTAGAGAATTTTTTAACTTGAAACTAGAACAAAATAAAAATCACTGGTGCAAAAACCAAAACCAAAAAACAAAAGAAGGCAGAAAGAGAGGCAAAAATATAAATAACAGGTGGAACAAATAAAACATATTAAGATAATAGATCTAAATCCAGCAATTTAATTATTAAATATCCCAATTAATAGGCTGAGATGGTTAAACTTGGGTTTTAAAAAATCAAGACCCCCCATGGCTAATTCATTTCAATGTATGACAAAAACCACTGCAATGATGTAAAGTAATTAGCCTCCAACTAATAAAAATAAATGGAAAAAAAATAAAAAAATAAAAAATCAAGACCCAATAATATGCTGTTTATGAGAAATCTGTTTTAAATACATTCATGGATCAGAATATTCAATACTATTCAGACGTCAATTCTCTCCAAATTGATCTATAAATTAAATGCACTCATATGCAGGTCAAGAAGCAACAGATAGAATCGGACATGGAACAATGGACTGGTTCCAATCTGGGAAAGGAGTACATTAAGGCTGTATACTGTCACCCTGATTACTTTATATGCAGAGTACATGATATGAAATGCCAGGCTGGATGAATCACAAGCTGGAATCAAGATTGCCAGGAGAAATATCAACAACCTCAGATATGCAGATGACACCACCCTTATGGCAGAAAGCAAGGAGGAACTAAAGAAACTCTTGATAAAAAAGAAAGAGGAGAGTGAAAAAGCTGGCTTAAAACTCAGCATTCAGAAAACTAAAATCGTGGCATCTGATCCCATCACTTCATGGCAAATAGATGAGGAAACAATGAAAACAGTGACAGACTTTATTTTTGGGGGCTCCAAAATCACTGCAGATGGTGACTGCAGCCATGAAATTAAAAGAAGCTTGCTCCTTGGAAGAAAAGCTATGACAAACCTAGACAGCATATTAAAAAGCAGAGACATTACTTTACCAACAAAGGTCCTTATAGTCAAAGCTATGGTTTTTCCAGTAGTCATGTATGGATGTGAGAGTTGGACTGTGAAGAAAGCTGAGCACTGAAGAATTGATGCTTTTGAACTGTGGTGTTGGAGAAGACTCTCGAGAGTCCCTTGGACTGCAAAGAGATCAAACCAGTCCATTCTAAAGGAAACCAGTCCTGAATATTCATTGGAAGGACTGATGCTGAAGCTGAAGCTCCAATACTTTGGCCACCTGATGTGAAGAACTGACTCATCTGAAAAGACCGTGATGCTGGGAAAGATTGAAGGCAGGTGGAGAAGGGGAAGACAGAGGATGAGCTGGTTGGATGGCATCATTGACTTGAGAGACATGAGTTTGAGCAAACTCAGGGAGATGGTGAAGAACAGGGAAGCCTGACTTGCTGCAGTCCAAGGGGTCACAAAGAGTCAGACACGACCGAGCAACTGAACTGAACTGAATGCACTCAAAATCAAAACAGTATCAGGCTTTTTTATAGACAGTGAGAAACTGATTCTAAAATTCTTTAGAAATGCAAACACTTTTTAGAAAGTAAAACAATATCAGAAGACTGACAGTACACAATACCTGAATTCTATTTGGCTACAGTAAGCAAGAGAATGTGGTACTGGGTTAGGATTTGCATATAGATCAGTGAAACAGAACACATATCAGAAATAGACTCACAGACACATTGTCAATTGATTCCTGACAAGGATGACAAGGTAATTTGATAAGGGAAAGGTATATCTTCAACAAAATGTACTGGAAACACTAAATATTCATACAGAGAAAATCGAACTTTACCTCTTTCCTTATACCCATAAAAGTTCTAGAAGAAAACAAAGAACATTTTTGTGATATAGGATTAGGTAGCAATTTCTTAAACACAACTCAAAAGCATGAACCATAAAACAAAAAAAAATGTTAAAGTTGATCAAAAGTTAAAAAAAAAATCTTTCTCTTCAAAAGTATTGTTAAGAAAATTAAAAGGCAAACAACAAGTTGGAAGAATATGGCAAAAATATTTCAAATAAGGGATCTGGATATATAATAAAAAGCCCTCTCATGCAATAATGGGAACAAGCAACTAAATAGTAAATTGAGCAAAATATTTGAATGCATTTGTCACCAAAGAAGATATATGGATGGCAAATAGACACATGAAAAGATGCTCAACATTAACACAAATAAGGGAGACGCAAATGAAAATCACGAGGGGATTTTCCCTCGTGGTCCAGTGGGAAAGCATCTGCTTTCCAATGCAGGCGGTGTGGGTTTGATCCCTGGTCAAGGAACTACAATCCTACATGTCACAGGGCAACTAAGTCTGTACTCTACAACTTAAGAGTCTGTGTGCTACAACTAGAGAAGTCTGTGTGCTCCAACCTATGCCCAGCACAGCCACAAATAAATAAAGTTAGGGGATGCATTTAAAAAAATTTTTAAAAATAAAATCAAAATGAGATATCATTATATTCTTCTAAAAATGGCTAAAATGTGAAAGACTAAGAATATCAAATGTTGATGAGGGTGCTGGACAAGATGAATTCTCATATATTTTTGGTATGGGTACAGAATGGTGAAACTTCTTTGGAAAACAGTTTGGCAGTTTCTTGTAAAGTTAAACATACACTCATCATGTGACCCCACAATAATACTATTACCCAGAAGAAAGAATAACATCCACCTAAAGACTCACATACAAATATATATAGCCTCTTTATGCATGATACCCAAACAGGAAATAACTGAAATGTCCATCATCTAGTGAATGGATAAACAAATGTGGTATATCCATACAATGAAAGGCCTATCAGCAACAAAACACACACACACAAACTGAGGATACAGATAACGACATGGGTGATTCTCAAAACCATTACGCTGATTAAAAGAGGCCAAACCTCAATTATCACATACTGGTTGGCTAATTCCGCTTACATAAAATTCTAGAAAAGGCAACAGGAAAGTGACAGGAAGCAGATCAGTGGCTGGTTACCCAAGCCCAGTGGTGCTGAGAGAGGGCTGGATGCAAAGGGACATGAGGGGATACTCTGGGGTGATGAAAATGTTATATATCTTGATTGTGGTAGTGGTTACACAACCACATATATTAATTAATCAAAACTCATGGAACTGGATGCTTGCAATGGGTACATTTTGTTGTTAGATAAATTATAACTGCATATATCTTATGGACCCAGCCTGCCAATAAAGATTTACTAAATCTTTAAATCCAAAAATATAAACAATCCTGGTTAAACATGGCTGAACAGAGGAACTGGGCTTTCCCCACATATAACTTTGAATAAACTTTAGAGGTGTCTGAAAGTGATGTTGAGGAGGAAGTTTCTTCAGGAGTCACTAGGAAGTAAAACTGGAGCCGTTCCTTAATCCTAGATCCGGTAGCACACAAAAGGCTTTGGTTATAGGGAAGCCTGGTGTGCTGCCGTTCACAGGGCCGCAAAGAGTCAGACACGACTGAGCGACTGAACTGGAACTGGATTCCTTCATCTTTTCAATAATCTTGGGAAGTAGCTACTATTATTCCCATTTGGTAAAGGAGGAAGCAAAGCTCTTAGAAATGAAGATGGTGATTGGACACAGTACAAGTCCAGCTCCAAAGCTCAGGCTCCCTCTGTTCATTAACCTACCTCCCAGTAGGGTTAATGCTCCCCATTATCAGAGAGCCTGCCAGGGACTCTAGCGCAGTACTTCTCCAGCTTGGGGCATGGTACCTGGACCCCTGGTTTACCTGGATGTGAGCCCCAGGCTTCTTTGCAGCAAGGGTCCTTAAGTCAGTAAATCATGACTGTACAAGCAGCCTAGATATGCTCTGTGCTGATGCATTTGACCTTCATTGTACCTCGTATTTCTGCAGCATAACATTTGCTGACTGCTAACTATGGTGCAAGCATTTTGCTTGCATCAGGTTACTATGCAACATGCAATGGACACATGTTACATACGAGGAAACTGAGGTTTTTAAGGAAGTTAATAAAGTTGCCCATGATCATATAGCTACAAGCAGGCTTGACTGTACGTGACCCCAATATTGTCTTCTATGTTCAGTTTATTGAATACTCTGAATGAGCGAAGTGGAATGCTTTGGTGGACAGTAACACATTAAACAGTAAGTGTGAACTATCTCATATCCATGATTACAGTGAGTTGCATGCATGTGTGTGTGCTGTCGCTCAGTTGTGTCTGACTCTTTATGACCCCACGGACTGGGGCCTGTCAGGCTCCTCTATGCATGGGATTTTCCAGGCAAGAATACTGGAGTGGGTTGCCATTTCCTACGCCAAGGGATCTTCCTGACCCAAGGATCAAATCTGTGTCTCCTGTTTGGGCAGCTGGATTCTTTATCACTGAGCTTCAGGGAACAGCTTTAGGGCTGCCTTAATCTGGGTTTCCCTGTAATTCTCTTGACTCTGCCCCTCCGGTGTCTCAGGTTTACCTTCCTGTTGAGGTAGGGGTTGGTGGGAGCAGCCCTGCAACAGTCAGCTCTACATTCCCAAGGTTAGAAGGAAAGAGAAGCTGATTCCACATGAACCTCTCTATACCTAAAACCATACTGGCTCCTGAAAATTAGTCAGATGAGGGTCACAAGCTCATTCCTGGACCAATCCATGTCACTGGGAGGATGCCACAAAGGGGGAGGCTCAGGCCTGGGTTCTCATCACTGCCAAGAAGATGTGAGGGCAATCTGGTTGCAACATCTGTTACCACACTGATCGCCAGGACTGGGTCAGCTGATCTGGCTGGCTAGGCAGGTGCCCCGTTCCTCCGAAACCTGCTCGCTCGGTCGAAGAGGACGACCGTCTCCGATAGAGGAGGACCGGTCTTCGGTCAAGAGCATACAGGTAGCTGTGCTCCCCTGCTGGAACCTCCAAACAAGCTCTCATCACTGGTAGGGACAGTTGCCATGACTGTTCTAATCACACAGCACCCCTGGAGTGGAGACAAATATTGGGGTGCTGACGATAATGTAAGCTACATTCTTTCTTGGTTATTATTTCAATGGAATTGCACAGCAACACTATGTGTCGGTGATAATTTCCATTTTACAGGTGAGAAAGCAAATGCACAGGGAACAGAGGTCTCCTGGGGACATGAGTACATACCCAGCAGCAAGAATTCAAAGTCAGGTCTTCCAGCTCCAAGTTCACAGTTCTTTTCACTGCTTGGCAACTGCTCTGACCTTAACCCATGCTTCCTCCTCAGAACCAAATTCTAAGATGCTGCTGAGAACCTATTCATCTTCTAGGATCTCTCTTCTGGTATTTATCATCCCTTTTTCCTAATTCAATAACCATTTCATTATGGACTCTAGTGAGCCATTTATAACCAAGTCAGGAGGACTTTTTTTAAAAAAGCACTTCTCTTCTAATGAGGTTTTATAGCTATCATTTGAAATAAATAATCTGATGTACCTTAAAACCTATTTAGTGTGATGGAGACTTTCTTCTCTTTTTTCCTCTTCAATCTTATTTTTTCAATAAGCTCGTGTTCAGAAATACTGTCCTTTTCAAATTCTTTTTTCACATCTACCTTCGGCATGCTATCAAACTATACCCTCAGGCCTTCTGGTCTCATCACCTGTATTCATTCTCCATAATGGACTTAATGAGACATTTTTGGCTTTTGGGCTTTTAAAGCAAGAATATCATAAAGGTATCATCTTTTCCCTTAAAAAGATATATAAGAGAAATCACATGGAAAAACTCCTCAGACACCTACAAAACTCCAAAAACATCTACACACAGCAGTGTTTCATCAAGTGTCCCAGAGGAAATAGAGAACTGGCCCAGGTATGGCTGTGACCTTGGTTCCTAGCGGAGCTCCAGATGCTAGTATAAAGCATCCCTGGATCGGGGCCCATCTTACATTTCAAAATGTGAAGTTCATGTCCTTTGACTTTCCTAAATATCATGCACTGAGTTGGGAAGGCAGAAACCAGTATCTCTTAGTCTAAGATACAGAAACCAAGATAAAGACTTGCTTAATTGATAAGGGATAAAATTATAACTGAAACTTAGGTATACTGGTTCTAGGATCAGTGCTGTTTATACTGCACTATTTTGATTCCTGAGAAGTTAAGGAAGTTGCATGAAAAATATGAAGACTTAGGAATTAATTTAGTACCACTGACCCTGGAATTTAAGTTTGAATCATTTATATATATTTTGACGTTTTGGTGGTGTTCAGAAAACACAAACAAGACATGACAGAAAATCCGATGAGTAGCTGCAACCATTTTGACCCAAGGCTAATACATAAAAATTCAAAAGATGTTTAGGAATACATGTTGGTAACATCTAAAGGCAACTGTCATAACCTGGCCTTCCAACAGAAAGATATTATCATTGCACATTGAATAATGTTGAAGGTGCTGTTGATTCTTTAGAAAATATATATCCCTGAAGATAAGAAGAAAGAGGTGAGAGAGTCATCAAAGACTCCCAGGGACTTCACTGGTGATCCAGTGGTTAAGAATTCACCTGCCAGTGCAGGCAGGGTACACGGTTTGATCCCTGGTCTGAGAAGATCCCGCATGATTTAGGGGAACTAAGCCCGTGCGCTGCAACAACTTAGCCTGCCTGTGGCAACTACTGAAGCCCACACACCCTAGAGCCCATGCTCTGCAACAAGAGAAGACATCAAAATGAGAAGCCCGCTCACTGCAACGAAGAGTAGCCGTCTTGCTGCAACTAACTAGAGGAAGCCCACATACAGCAACAAAGATTCAAGACAGCCAAAAATAGACAGAAACTTTTTTTTAAGTCTCTCATTTTTCTAAATGTGAAGAATCGGGAGTATAGCAATGGTGCATGAGCGCTAAGTTGCTTCACTTGTGTCTGATTCTTTGCGACCCTATGGACTGTAGCCTGCCAGGCTTCTTTGTCCATGGGATTCTCCAGGCAAGAATACTCGAGTGGGTTGCCATTTCTTCCTCCAGGGGATCTTCCTGACCCAGGGATCGAACCCAGGTCTTTCCTGTCTCCTTCATTGGCAGGTGGGTTCTTTACCACTAATGCCATCTGGGACATCCCTATTTTAGGAGTTACTAAAATAGGAGCCAATTGAGAGCCTAGAGAAAAAAAAAATCACAATAAGAAAGTAACCACGGTGAGAAGGAGACGGAGAAACCGAAGGGAATCATGATGGTGAAGGCCATTCCAGAATTATGTAGAGCTCTGCTTGGAGATTTTGTTTGTAAACAGGGAAATGACAAGGAAAGCTATTCCAGATAGCACTGACAGATAACACTGTTGAAGGTGGGATTAACGTGTAAGCCAAAGGCAGCTTAGAGAACTGAAGATGTACAGAATTAATATTACTCTGGCGAGCTCAAGCAAGTCACGGTGACACTTAGTGATCCCTCAGACCTGCCCTTTCCCCAGTCTGACAGGGAAGAGTCATGGATAGAACAGAATGAGGAGAGAAAGGCAGAAGCTGAGTGGGGGGCAGACTCTGTGGGGTCCTCAGGGTTGCGGGCAAATGAAACATGCAAATCTGCAAAGGTTTTTGCTAGCTAGATCTGCTTCAATGTGCAGGAGAAGGAGAAACTCTGGTCTGAAAAACACAGCTCAATCCATCTGTTTCTGAGGAATGTATCCTAGCTTCTATCCATATGACTGCAGAATATCACCTTAGCATTAGAATCTATTATCCTTGTAAATGCAAATTCACTAAAGGGTGTGGTTTACTGTGAAGGCACTGCCCCATTGCCTCTGTCTGGGAATACTCCAAAGCTTCTGTCATCCTGGGACATTTCACCCAACTTGGCAAGGTTCCCATGCTTGATGTGACAATGGTCTGGATTCAAGGATCTTTGTGCAATGAAAGAAGCAGGAGGGACAGGGTGAGGAGGGAGGTGGGAAGAGGGTTCAGGAGAGAGGGGACACATGCATACCTATGGCTGATTCATGTTGACGTATGGCAGAAACCATCACAATGTTGTAAAAATTATCTTTCAATTAAACAAATGAAAAAACAGATGCCAATGAACCAGCACATGCCAAAAAAAAGAAAAAGAAAAAAAGAAGGGGATATGTGTATAGCATTCTTGGGGTCACTTTCTCCCACAGGGTTAGTGCTCAGTGGGACTCTCTCCATACGGAGTGGACTGTACTTCTGCCTGGCAGTTGCATCACAACGTTCTATGCAACCACATCTGTAAATGAGGACCCGGCATCAAGGAAGCCTAGCACCCCACCCATTATGTAATCCTAGACATGCCAGTTTGGGTGAAAGAAGGCCATTTAACCCAGCTTCTCTGGAAGCCCTGTCTTCTTGCAGGGCTGAACCACAGGTGAGTCTCCTGGCCCACTAACTGTCATCCACAATTCTAGACATTCAGCACCACCACCTACATGGGAAGCAACTCCCACTGACTTCAGCAGTGGCATCGTGTGAACCTTGGAAATCACTGTTTTTGGCTTGACGAGCTTTACCCTATGACACAAATTTTATTTAAGGGGAGCCATTACTCTGTAATGAATAAACATGCCACAAGCCGGCATGCAGATATGTGGGGCCCTCAGGGGCCCAGCCCTCAGGCACAGGCCTCTGAAACCTTTGTTCCCACTGCCAGAAGAAGCGCATTTGCAGCGGGCACACACCTCTGTGAGAAAGTTCACATCATACAGATGTCTGAATGAATTCTTCTTTCAGATCCACAAGAAATCAAACTACCTGATTGTGTTTGCTCACAGGAAACTGAAGAGTCCAACTAAAACAGCCTTTATTAACTGGGGTTTCCCCAGGGCTGCCCGCTCCACTGTTTTACATCAATGGTGATGATATGGGCTGTCTAATATTTCAACCCTGAGTTTCCACACCCCTGCCCAGTTTATAGGATGCTAGGTTTTCAGCTCAATTTTCCTTGGACTGGATGAAGCAAACTGAAATCTTTAGCCACCTGGACAGATGACAGCAGTTCAATGTCCTCTAACAAGCTGATACTCTAATTATCCTGTGAAAATCTAATTACATGTAATTTTGTTAGGTTTCTGCAGAAAAATAAAGTAAGTGTGTGTGTGTGTGTGTGTGTGTAATAAGAAACTAGTTCATGCATTTATGGAGGCTGGCAAGTTCCAAGATCTTCAGGGTAACTTGACAAGTTGCAAACTGAGGACAGCCCAAGCCTTAGTTCAAGTCTGAGTCCTGAAGCCTGGGAACCAGGAGAACTGATGGTGTAATTCTAGTCCATAGGTCAGCAGGCTGGCGACCCAGGAAAAGTCCCCATTTTAGTGTTAGTCTGAAAGCAAGTAACAAACTGACCTCCCAGCTAAAGGCAGTTAGAATTCTCTTACTTGAGGAAGAGTCAGGCTTTTTGTTCTATTTGAGCCTTCAGCTGATTAGATGTAGCCCATTATATTTTAAGAGGGCAATCTGCTTTATTCAGTCTGCTGATCTAAATGTTAATCTTATCCAAAACACCCTCATAGAAACATCCAGAGTAATGTTTGATAAGGAGATCAAACCAGTCAATCCTAAAGGAAATCAGTCCTGACTATTCTTTGGAAGGACTGTTGCTGAAGCTTCAATATTTTGGCCACCTGATGTGAAGAACTGACTCACTAGAAAAGACCCTGATGCCGGGAAAGATTGAAGGCAGGAGGAGAAGGGGACAACAGAGGATGAGATGGTTAGATGCTATCACTGACTCAATGGACATGCATTTGAGCAAGCTCTGGGAGTTGGTGATGGACAAGGAAGCCTGGCATGCTGCAGTCCATGGGGTCACAAAGAGTCAGACATGACTGAGCAACTGAACTGAAAGATTCCGGCACCCCGTGGCCCAGTCAAGTTGACATATAAAATTAACCATCACAAGTAATTTGGGATTTGCTCGTGCCATACAGCAGTGATTAAAGAGCCAAAATTAGGGGGAGGGATTTCTAATTAAAACATAATCTTTGTGCCCCCTTCAAATAAACACACTTAAGATGACCTAGTTAAATGAACTCAGTGGAAACTACCTGGCTAATACCTTCCCCCTAACCCTCCAGGGACACCCACAGCTCTAAGAGACATTGTTATTACTTAGGAATGAATTTATTATTTTAAACTTCATTATTTAATTTCTTGTTTTAAAACTATTATGTTTCCCATATTTTTTCTGATGAAGACTACTCAAATCTTGTGGAAATAGCTTGAGAATAATTCCAGTGTCTTCTTCCTGGATGAAGCAAATGAAGCACGGGGTGAGAAACAGTTTGTCCAGCATCTTAGTATTTGGAAAACATGTGGCTGCATTTTAAGAATTCAGGATTGCAGTCCCCCACCCTCTATTTTTGGCGCTAGTGGTAAATAACCCACTGTCAGTTCAGGAGACATAAGAGACCTGGGTTCGATCCCTGGGTTGGGAAGATCCCCTGGAGAAGGGAATGGCAACCCACTCCAGTATTCTTGCCTGGAGAATCCCATGGACAGAGGAGCCTCACAGGCTACAGTCCGTGGGGTGGCAGAGTCAGACACAACTGAAGTGACTTAGCACACACTCTATTTTTAGGAGTATGCTGAAGCTTTCACAGGCAGAAATTGATGGCTGTCTTAGTCATTAAAGAGCTGACTCAGATGCAGACAGCAAGGACGGATTTGAGGAGGATATTATTTGTAAAGGGGGGAAACTTCAAGGGGAGTCCCCTCAACAAGGTAGCTCGCTTCTCAGGAGACTTTGGGCTGACATGGGATATAGGAGGTTCGCTTTAATTGTGTAACGTGTTGGTCACTGTTCCTGCTTGGTCCATGCACCTTCCTGGGGTCTTACTACTTGAGTGTGCACCTGCTGAACTTACAGTTGCCAGAAACTGCATCTCCTTGCCTAAAGCGAACAGCCTCTGAGCCAGCCCTTCCTTATCAGTGATGGAAGGTGGTGATGAATATCCTGGTCCCTCACTCCTCAGGTGGGAAGACTCAGACTTGAGTTCTATACCCTGGAGGGTTTTTTTGTCTAAATCTTTCTAATCGTCTTTCTTTTTTTACGTGCTATATGATTTTTTTTTAATTGGAGTATAGTCGCTTTACAATCCTGTGTTAGTTTCCACTGTACAGCAAAGCGGACCAGCCATATGTACACATCCATCCCCTCTTCCTTGGATTTCCTTCCCATCTAGGTCACCACAGAACAGTGAGTTCCCTGAGCTCTACAATAGGTTTTCATTGTGTGTTAAGTCGCTTCAGTCATGTCTGACTCTTTGCAACCACACGGACTGCAGCCTGCCAGGCTCCTCTGTCCATGGGATTCTCCAGGCAAGAATACTGGAGTGGGTTACCATTTCCTTCTCCAGGGGATCTTCCCAACTCAGGGATCAAATTCAGTAGTGTATGTATGCTAATCCCAACCTCCCAATCCATCCCACCCCCACTTTTCCTCCTTGGTATCCATACGTTTGTTCTCTATATCTGCATCTCTACTGCCTTGAAAATAAGTTCATCTATACCGTTTTTACGGATTCCACATACGTGCATTAATATATGACACAACTAAGGGACTGAAGGAGACCACCACTGTATTTTTCTCTTTCTGACTTACTTCACACTGTATGACAGTCTCTAGGTCCATTCACATCTCTGCAAATGGCGCAATTTCACTCCTTTTTTATGGGTGAGTAATAGTCCATTGTATCTATGTACCACGTCTTCTTTATCCATTCCTCTGGTGATGAATGTTTAGGCTGCCTCCATGTTCTGGCTATTATCTATACACTGGAATTTTTCTGAGATTAAACTTCTCTCTCTCACATGCCCACACTCAGGGTTGGCAGCGTTGTATGTGACCTGTATGGTCATATAGGACCTTGTGGTCTGCAGTCACCATGTTGCAATTTTTGATAAGTTTTGATCAAGGGAACCTAGATTTTATTTTGCATTGGGCTATGCAAATTATGTATTCAGTTCTGGTGGTAGCTGGCAGGATAACACATTTTTCATCGTCTGAGTTCTCTTCTCTATCTGACTTCTACTGATCTGACTTCTCCTCTTGGTCTCCCCCATATTTCCTGATAATCCATTTGTCCTTGAATCCTTTTCACAGGGTCTACTTCTGGGAGACCCAAACTAGATAGACTGTTGCAAATGTCATGATAATCTCGAAAAACAGTGAAAAGAATTAATACATCTTCCTATTCTATTGAAATATTAATACACATGGGCTTAATTGTACTAAAAATAAAATCACAGTTGTATCAATGCCATAACACACTGTACTATCTAAGAAGTTTCATAGCAAGTAATCCTCAGCAAAGCTTTCCAACGTCTCTGCATTCCCAGATCAAGTGCTCAGGTGACTCCAAAATGCAAATATCTCCCCAAAGAAGTAGGGCAATAAACAGCAGCGGAGTTGACATTTAAACAACGGCTCTGCATGCCATCTGTTTTAAAGAAATTATTTGTCTTTGCCAGCATGTCAAGAAGAATAAGTCCACATAATTTATGAGTTACTAAGGTATGTAAGCTGTTGATTTTACAAGGACAGTCCTGTCTATAGTCATCATGTTTCTTTACTAATGTCCAACAAAATTTTTTTTAAAAAAGAGGTCAGATAAATTGACCTTTTTGTACAGTTCAATAAAGAGCCAAGAGATTATTACAGTGATTCAATCTCAAACGAACCTTTAAGCAAAAGACATAAATAAGGATTCTAGTTCAGAATCAGCTCAGCTCAGCTCATGTAATCCAGAGCCCATGTATTCTCAATTTTTATGTCCCTAGGGTCTAGCACAATGTCCAGAATGGAGTTGATGCCTAATAAATATTTAGTAACTGAATGAACTTGGTTTATGGCTATGCCTTGAGGCTTGAGTACCGGAAAATAAAACAGACTCACCCCTGCCTATGAAGAAGCTATAGGTTTCCCTCTAGTTCTTTCTTACGGACCGGAGTTTATCAAATGGGTGCAATCCCAGTGCAGAAGATTGGTGGCAGGAAGAGTAGGGAAGGCAGAAGGTTGCTAGCAGGTGTAGGTTCAGGTCTATTTACAGTATGTGGGGGATGTAATACTTGAGAAGTGGCTGGAGAACCAGAAGGTCATCTTGGGTCTTTCTCTCCATGTGTGAGACTTACGACCAGGAACTTCTAAGATCAAATCCATCCTTCCTAAAGGCATGATGGTCTTCAATATGAATCCTGTCATCACCTTGCTGTGAATTATGGCCATGAAGCCTCCTTGCGCCTCACATTCCTCATCAGTCATAAAGATGACATCTAGCCTACGTGCAGTTTGCATTAGTAGGCTGAGATCCTGACTCCGCTTCTCTCACCTTTCCTCTGGAACACACGCTTTTGAGCAGACTGATTGTTAAATTCAGCTGTCCACAGAAAGGTGAAACTTTTAGGCTGCTCACTGGATGAATGATCAGGACAAAAGAGGTTATATAAACCTATTTTGAAACATTTTAAAATTCAAGTTTTTGTCCTAACCAATTTCTAAACATGATAATTGTCTGCTTAAATTGTATACAAATATTTTTATGTGTTTTATAGCAGCATGATTTACAATAGCCACAATATGGAAGCAACCTAAGTGTCCATCAACAGACAAATGTACAAAGAAGATGGTATAATGTAATACTACTCAGCCATAAAAAGAATGAAATCTTGCCATTTGCAACAACGTGGATGGACCTGTAGGGTATTATGCTTAGTGAAGTAAGTCAGATGGAAAAAGATAACTACTGTTTGCTTTCACTTATATGTGGAATCTGAATCATAAAACAAATGAATGACTATAACAAAACAGAAACAGACCAATAGATACAGAGAACAAACTAGTGGTTACCGGTGGGGAGAAAGTTGGAGGAGGTACAAGATAGAGGTAGGGTATTAAGAGGTATGTACTATTAGGCATAAAATAAATAAGATACAAAGATGTAATGTACACCAAAGGGAATATAATTAGCATTTTATAATGACTTCATATGGAGTATAATCTATAAAAATTGTGAATCACTAGATTTTACTCTTAAAACTTAACATTCTAAATCAACTATACCTCAATTAAAAAAAATATTTTTTTGTGAAAATTCTTTTGGCCCTCTTACATATGACCTCTCTAGACAAAAAACAAACGAACGAACAAAAACCACCCAGGTAGAATTTAGGGATGAGAAAACATAAAAAGTTTTGATTACTGAATGAAGCATTGATTTTGTATCAGTGGGAAAAATCAAAGTTCTGGCACCTGCGGACATCGGGGGTGGGCAGCGGGCACGTCTTTGTCTTACAGAACTGATGCTGGAAGCTGTCCCCTCTTCCTGAGTGAAAGGTCCTCCTGCAATGCTCCCAGGATACTGTGAGGGCCTTAATGGCATCACCAACACAATGGACATGAGTCTGAGTAAACTCCGGTTGTTGGGGATGGACAAGGAGGCATAGCGTGCTGCAGTCCATGGGGTGGCAATGAGTCAGACACGACTGAGCGACTGAACTGAACTGAACTGAATTCACACTGATGACTGCGCCCAAGGTCATCCCTCACAGCATGAACTGGGAGAGAGTGAAGGGGGCCAGCTCTTGTGCTTTTCAAACAGAACACTTACAAATGTCACTCACACTTGCGACTCTGGTGGCCTGATGTCACAGATGACCAGGACTGCTTAGAACTGGCTGCAATGCTTCTGAAATCAGGGACTGAACTGAATTCTTCCAGACTAGACTGGGGATCGTAGGGATGGAAACTCCAAGGGGAGAAGCCACATTGGGATCTGCTAACCTATACTATCCAAACAAATACCCTGTTTGGAGGGCCTTCATGATAGGAAAATCCTTGTTAAAAGAAGTAACAAGGACTGTGTACGGGAAAGCTCTTCCTGTAAGTCTTACCAGTGACTATCATGCTGGCTTCAAGCCTGGACAGGTCAGGTCATTCAAGTCAAATTCAAATTAGTTCAGGAGTCCCAAAGGGAAAAGCTGAAGTCAAAATTACAGTTTGGTGTCACCCTGCTGTAATGGAGTCCAACTGATAAAAAATTTTGCCATAAAGATGCTTTGGACATGGCCAAGGTGATGGATTGTGCAGAGAAGAGTTATCAGAGCAAGCCTGAGAGTACCCACCCTTAGAAAGGCCTGTGAGTAAGGTGGACCCTTTACTAGCACGTGGGAGCCTGCATTTTGAGAGAGTTTCCACCATCCTAACAGATAAGAATTCCTGGGCCTGAATGTTTCATGCAAACAATGTGGTTTATGCTCAATAACGGTTTCCCTTCTGGGGAACTGGGATTTTTGAAGGTATGAGGCAAGACGGTGACTGTAAAGACCCTGGACTCTGGGTCTCTCACCAACTCAGGCAGTTAGCACTGGACATGCATCATCATCGCTTGTCACTGGGGGAGCTGAGCGTGTCCTGTGTGACTTCCAGGAAGAAAACTCTGGGCACTGTTACCTTCCGATGCTGCCCTGGGCCATTTCTCTGTTGGTTTTGCTGTGTATCCTTTCACTATAATGAATCACAGCTAGGAGTACAACTAGAAGGAAGGGAGGGAGGGAGGGAGGGAGAAAGCTGATATCCACACCACGCACACTTTTTCCTCACCTTCTTACTAACAAGGAAGACCGACAATGGAGCTCTTACTAACTTCTGGCCTGGCGTCAAGCACTCATATGTAAAAACTCAAAGCTCTCAACAATACTTCAGAGTAGGCCTTGCTATGCTCTCCATTTGGCATATGAGGGAAGGAGGTTTACTCAAGTAAGGACAGAACTTACTCAAGGTCACAGTATCTGTTAGGTGGCAGAGGGGGAAATGGAGATTGCCTTATGTGACTGCCAACCCCAGACTGGGAGACTCTGTTGAGGAGACCAGTGAAGCACTTTCAAAGATGCAAAAGTCTAGGCAAATATACAGTGGTGACGCTACTGTTACGAAGGGGGTCTGAAGCCTGCCCAGAAATCACTGGATAAGCTTTGCAACTTTTCTAGTTTGCTTAGATCCTGGGATTGAAACCCACTTTCCTATAGATTCATGGGAGGTGGGAACTTGACATGGACGGGTATGTACGAGTTCAGGTATACCCTCCTCCTCAGAATGTGGGAACTCTGGGCAAGAGAAAAAAAACATTAGATGATTATGGAAACAGAGGCAGCATTGTGCACTAAGTCATAAAATCCCAAACTGGACTTTGGATCCCACCCCATTCATTTCTTCAGCACACTGCCTCCTCCTTATTAATTTTTTCTCTTTTTTAAAATCAGATTCAATTGTATGTAACTCAGCATGCGGGAAGTACTTTCATTTTTTAAATTATGAATTATACAGAAAAGAGACCTATTTTAAAGAAGAACAATACGCACATACTTTTGGAAATATTTTTGACGACTGGGTCAAAAGGAACGGGAAATGACACCTTTGGAAATGCGATCCACTCATTTGAAAGCAGGGCAGCAGCTACCCACTCCAAATGCATCCTCATACACACAGAATTCCTTCCGAGTGGGCTCTGAAGGCAGAACGCACGGCTGAGTTTCAAATGGGCAGAAAGTCACCTTAAAGCATTTTTCCCCTCCATCTGGGAGTTGACACAATCGAGTTACAGGCAGAGACTGTTTATCACAGTGGCAAGAAAGTCTCTCTTCAAATTTCTCATGCTTTTATAATCAAACAATAACATCTCCAGAGTATAGGTTTTAGCTACATAAGAAACATATTGGAAATTGATTCAATGCTCCTGGCTTGGCTGTGACAATGTTTCATAACCTGGTAACCTCTCAGCTTATTCTTCCCCCCTTCCTGAAGAGCTTTTAGCGGCACCACGGTGGCAAAGCAAAGATAAAGCAAACATCATCCTTTTATCTGATCCTGTGCAAAATGAGAAGAGCAGGCACTGTACGGCTGATAAGAAGATTGCTAAATGACTCTTCTTAAATTCTATCAATGGGTTGATGAACAAAATTAAGACTGACATTGATGAGTTATTTTCTCAGGCCATTTTAAAAAATGAAGGTGTTTCTTTCGAAGCAGTTACATCCCAGTTGCATGTCTGCAACATTAAAAAGTGCCCAGATCTGCCCTGTATAGTAACAGATTGATGGCAATGCTTTCCTTTCTTTTTTTTTCATTTATTTTTATTAGTTGGAGGCTAATTACTTTACAATATTGCAGTGGTTTTTACCATACATTGACATGAATCAGCCATGGATTTACACGTGTTCCCCATCCCAATCCTCCCTCCCACCTCCCTCCCCATCCCATCCCT
Source organism: Odocoileus virginianus (assembly GCF_023699985.2). Lineage (NCBI taxonomy): Eukaryota > Metazoa > Chordata > Mammalia > Artiodactyla > Cervidae > Odocoileus > Odocoileus virginianus. The sequence continues at coordinate 54,546,327 of NC_069686.1, read as the reverse complement.
CCGGGTCTTCCCAGTGCACCAGGTCCGAGCACTTGTCTCATGCATCCAACCTGGGCTGGTGATCTGTTTCACCCTTGATAGTATACTTGTTTCAATGCTATTCTCTCTGAACATCCCACCCTTGCCTTCTCCTACAGAGTCCCAGAGTCTGTTCTGTACATCTGTGTCTCTTTTTCTGTTTTGCATATAGGGTTATCGTTATCATCTTTTTAAATTCCATATATATGCATTAGTATACTGTATTGGTCTTTATCTTTCTGGCTTAATTCACTGTGTATAATGGGCTCCAGTTTCATCCATCTCATTAGAACTGATTCAAATGAATTCTTTTAAATGGCTAACTAATATTCCATTGTGTATATGTACCATAGCTTCCTTATCCATTCATCTGCTGATGGGCATCTAGGTTGCTTCCATGTCCTGGCAATTATAAGCAGTGCTGCGATGAACACTGGGGTGCACGTGTCTCTTTCAGATCTGGTTTCCTCAGTGTGTACGCCCAGGAGTGGGATTGCTGGGTCATATGGCTTTACATTCATTCTCTTTTTTCTCTGGGCTTCCCAGGTGGCGCTAGTGATAAAGAACCCACCGGCCAATGCAGGAGACATAAGAGAGGCAGGTTTGATTCCTGGGTTGGGAAGATCCTCTGGAGGAGGAAATGGCAAGCCACTCCAGGATTTTTGCCTGGAGAACCCCATGGACAGATCTGGAGGGCTATGGTCCATAGCGTCGCAAACAGTTGGACATGACGGAAGCAGCTTAGCACCTTTCTTGAGTAAGGATTCATTCAAGTCAAGAGCATTCTGTTCCCAAGATCACCCTTCTACTTTTTTCCCCTCAGTCGCATGTTTCATTACACAAGTCAATTTCTGCCACCACAATTTGCCATAGCCTTCACCTGATCTAGCACTTTACACCTGTCTCAAGCTAAGGTATCTACTTGAATGTGCCAAATTTAATGGACACATCGTAGGGAATTCTGGTAGACGGAGTATAGAGATCACCTTAATTGAGATGGCTTTTCACTAAGTATCTGTGATTGAGTTCTCACAGTCAAGAAAGAGTCTTCCTTCCCAGCTTGCCTATAGACTTCTGAAAAGCTACAAGCGCCTGTCTGGCAAAAGTTTTTTTTTTTTTAATCACTGCTGCTCCTCAGTTACTAATTTTTTTTTATCTTTAGGATTAAGAAGAACTGCTGATTTCAACAGCATCTAATCAACCCAGAATTATCTGTGGTAACATGGAGAACAAAGAGATTAAGATTCAAGAGTTGTCCACAACCTCTGTTTCTAACTTACTCCTCAGACACCTGATGGGCTTCAGAATTGATGATGTAACTTTCTATGGGTGGTCAGGGATGTGTCCTTTCCTGCTCTTTCTTCTCTTGGCTGACCTCTCTTCTGGAGATGCTAATGAGCTGGTCAGAGGGCAGACAGGAAGAGTGCGGGAGGCGGGGGATGGATGATCTAGGCTAGCCGGGCAAAAGGAAGTCCCATTCAGCCCAAGCACTTGCTTTGTTTCAGACTGTACTTTAGTTGTTATCTTTTAAAAACAAATGTGAAATATACTATGAGCACAAGAGTATACATAGTAAATAGTTACATTTAAATCACCACCACTGTAAAAGAATACATACGTGCTCCTTAACAACTCACTGTTTTTTTTTAAGGCATAATCTTAAATTTACATTTTATGTTTTGAAAGGTACTATAAGACTGTAAAATTAAAAAGACACAAAATAGCATATATTGAAAATATTCTTTCAGTTTTGTGTTCTTTAAACCCACATCTGCTTTGAGGCAATCAACAGTACTGGCCTCTTGTGTTTTATTAGTTTTATTCATGCCAACAATTACATGTGTGTACATGTACAAAATCATATTCACACTTGCATTTAGCTTTTTAAAAAACTATATATGTCTGTGTGTTATAGTCCTTCTTACCTTTTAAAAATTCAAGCATACTACAGGTCCTATTCTGTTCCTTGTTCTTCTCATTTAATAACATATCTCAGAAATTGTTTCCTATCAGTAAAGATCTTCCTTCTTTGGTTTTAAAGTTTTTTGTTTTCTTTGATGTGGACCACTTTAAAAGTCTTTACTGAATTTGTCACAATAGGGCTTGTGTTTTATATTTTGGTTTTTTGGTCCCCAGGCATGTGGGATCTTAGCTCCCCTACCAGGGACTGAATCTGCAACCCCTGCACTGGAAGGCGAAGTCTTAACCACTGGACCACCAGTAAGTCCCCCTTATTTCTTTTTTACAACTATGTTATATTCCATCATCAGAATACATTTAACCAGTACCATACTAATGAACATTTGGTTCATTCGTGATTTTTTCCTATTACTATAAACAATGTTTCAGTGCATGCATTATTTCTCATATGGACAAGTATGTCTGTAGGAGAAATTATTTGATTGGAATTTCTATTTAATAGCATTAAGTAAGTGTGACTTTTATTAGATATTGCAAACTTATCCACAGAGCTTGTACTAGTATCCTCTCATCTGTAGTATACGATGCCTTTTCCCTCACATCCTTGCCAACAAAGTTTGCCTTTTTCCTCACACTCTTCTGAAAAGGTAACAGGCAGGAAGGCCAGGGGTCTCCAAAGGGAGGAAATAGACTGCGAGTGTCAGACATTTTTTATCTCTCTTAAGCAGCAGGAGGAAACAAACTAGTGAGATATATATATATATATATATATTTTTTTTTTTCCCTTCTCTATACAAATTTAAAAGAAGGTTTCTCTTAAAATACTGTGTTGCCATAATGACACCTGGTTCCACCTAAAGTTGACCATTCTCAAACCTTGAGATAACCAATGCATTCTTCTTATGGAAATGCTTGTCTTAAGCTATGTTAATGTACTATGCATTTACCCCAGACTCTGTCTTGAAGTCCATTCTGCCTAATGGTTCAGAACCTACTTGACAAACCATTATGTTATATTCAGACATTGTTCCCCTAATCTATGCAAACGAAACTATTTGTATGGTAATCTGCCCTTCTGCAAGATTCAAGTCAATCGTTTTATGGCCCAGGATGACTCTTCTGGTGCCAAGATTATCCCAAAAGACATCTTATGGATGAGGGGCCTGGTGCCATTCTGAGTTTTAAGACATTCCTTTCTTTCATTAACAGACTGCTAGTGACTATATAACATCCAGCTGAAGACTAGCAGGGGGTACTCTTTCTGTCCCCTTCTGATGCCTATGTCAGAAGCTTTCTCTATCTTCTTTATGCTTTAAAAAAACTTTATTACACAAAAGCTCTGAGTGATCAAGCCTTGTCTCTGGCCCCATATTGAATTCGCCTCTGGAGGCCAAGAATCCCAGCGTTTTTTCATGGGTCAGCAACAACCTTTCACTTGCCAACAATGTTTCTGTCTTCAAACTTTTTAAGCTTTTCCAAAGTGATAGATTAAAAAAAAAGGGGGGTGGGGTGGATCTGAGTCTGACTCAGATCCCATTAATGTGGGTTTCTTTTATTATGAATGCATCTCTTTCATTATGAATGCACCTTCCTGACCCTGTTTCTGTTGATACATCTTTTTCTCTGGCCCTCTTCTGCTTCCTCCTCTCACTCTTAAGGAGCCCTGTGATGAGATGAATCTATCCCAACTCTAAGGTCAACAACTCAGTGTTTTTAAGCCACTCTTGCACCCCTTCCACTACATCCTTCTCCCACCACTTCCCCTCCATAAGGAAACCCATTGTTGGATTTCATGCTACTTAGTAATTTGCTGTGGTTTTTAAACTAGCTTTTGTAGCAAAAAGGAATATAACATTGGATTACATTTATGTATAGGTACACATGCAGAGGTGTACTGGTTTATGATGTAAAAAGTTATTACTGTGCATACCTAGAAAAACCCTCGGTAAGTATATCACGGAATATGCATCACAGTGACACTAGCAACACTGTCTTCATAGCAAAAAATGGAAAACAACCCAAATGTTTATTAACCTTAGAAAGAATAAACAAAATCTGAAATTTCTCTGCTATGGAAGACTATACAACTATGAGAATGAATGAACTACAAATACAGGGACCATCACTGATTCATTCCAAAAACAACGTTGCCAACCCAGTAGAATATTTACAGTATGATTCTATTTGTACAGAGAGAGAAAACTAAACAATAGTCTGGTAAGACTCTACAGGTAAAGTGAAGACTATAAAACTATACATACATGCACACACACACATCTACACATACACATACATATCACAAATCCTTTATTCATTCATCTATCAACAGATCAATACTATCTTGGCTGTTGTGAATAATGCTGCAGTGAATCTGGGGGTACAGCTACCTCTTTGAGATAGTGATTTTATTTCCAAAGACAATAGAACTATCATGTGGTTTAGCAATTCCACTTCTGGATATATATAGCAATTCCACTCAATGGACATGAATCTGAGCAAATTCTGGAAGATAGTAGAGGTTAAGGCAGGCTGGTGTGTGTGGGGATGCAAAGAGTCAGACCCAACTTAATGACTGAACAACAAGAAACTGAGGGAACTACACAGCTATTTCTGATTCCCCAGCCATGTACTCTAAAGTAACAGGCCTTGGAAAAAACATAGGAGAAAAAAAAATGAAACTTATTTAACATACCCACTTATCATCTGTTCCATGGGATCTTTGCCCTACTAGCACGTGCCACCCCCTGGGGCTTCATGTCTGCCTCTGCCCTGGCAGCTGGGATCCCTGTCAGAAGGGCACCATCCTTACCTCCCCCAAATGCCCAAGCATTCCTTCCTGTGCTTCTCAGTTCCCTGGCAGGAGGATGGACAAGTCTCAGGGCTCACTTTTCTAGGGTCTTGCTGGTGCTAATCTGAGAGACGCACCGAGGTTATCCATCAGTGACACTCAGTGGGTACCCTTCCCAAACACCAGCTGTATTATATAATAAGAGACTTAAGCATTTGCACTCAGTGGGTAGGATATTTATGTAAGCCCTAATAGATTTCCAGGAGAGTTCTTTTGGAGCAACCCTGTAGTAACCTTGGCAGTCCATCCTTTTACATGACTATATAACTCTACTCATCATGACATTTCCCTTGTGAGAAAACAGGATGTATATTTGGTTGGTCCAAGGCTATGGGAAAGAAAATGAAGACATGTCTTTGTTTTGAAAGCCAAAGCATGAGCATCATAGTGACTGGATGGCCACCTCTTACTGTGTTGGTCTTTAAATTTTTTCCCCCACTGTCTATGTGGTCTGGAGGATTAAATTCAAACATGTAGGCTTGGCTTTCAAGTTTCCCATAATCTAGTCCCATCCTACCAAAGCCCTTCTATCTGTGCTTCATCCTGAAAACTTATCATCTACTCCAGCCAAGCTGGCCATTTGTTGACTCCTTTCCCCATGGTGTGCCACATTCCTGTCTCCAGGTCTTTGAATATGCTGTTTACCTCGAGTTTAAGGATATCTCTCTCCCCTTTGTTGATGAAATTTTATGCCTTAGGAAAGTGGTTCCCAAACTTTGCTGCACACTGGCATTACCTGGGGATGTTTACCACATACTAATGCCTGGCTCTTCTCCCTAGACCTTGTGATTTGAGTTTGGGAACCACCGGTATAAATGGCAAATGCTCGTAAAATTCAGTATCTTACTCTCTCAATCTTCTCTTTTCCTTACAGATGGACACCAAAACGCCTGGCTTCACCAAAGAGGGGCTTGACATCCTGCTCTATGCACTCATATGTATGAACAGCATGCTTCCATCTTATCTTTGACCATACTGTATCAGAATTATTTGTTTGCTTCTCTGTTTCCTTACTAGACTGGAGTTCATAGAGTGTGGGTACCATGTCTCATTCACCTCCATATCTCCAACCTCTAACATAGGATGTGGCTGGAAGAAGACACTCAATACAGGCTTGTTGAATTACACAGAACACAGCTCACTGGTGCAATCTACAGAGGAAATATTTTATAGCAGTAAAAAAGTCACACTTTCAACTCAAAGTCTACAGCTCTCTATCTCTCTAGTGAAAAAAAAAACATAGGAGGGGGAGTCATAAACTATGATCCAGTATGCTGACAAACTGGCTTTTCAGTGGTAAACATGCCTGCCAATGCAGGAGATGTGGGTTTCATTCCTGGGTCAGGAAGATCCCCTGGAGGAGGAAACGGAAACCCACTCCAGGATTCTTGCCAGGAAAATTTCATGGACAGAGGAGCCTGGTGGGCTACAGTCTATTGGGTTGCAAAGAATTGAACACTACTGAGAAACTGATATAGCCTACCAACATGCTCACAAATTCAGCATTCTTGCCTTGAGAACCCCTTGAACAGTATGAAAAGGCAAAAAAAAATATGACATTGAAAGATGAACTCCCTAGGTTGGTAGGTGCCCAATATGTCCCTGGAGAAGAGTGGAGAAATAGCTCCAGAAGGAATGAAGAGGCTGGGCCAAAGTGCAAACAATGCCGAGTTGTGCATGTCACTGATGGTGAAAGTAAAGTCTGATGCTGTAAAGAACAATATTGCAAAGGAACGTGGAATGTTAGGCCCATGAATCAAGGTCAACTGGGAGTATTCAAATGGGAGATGGCAAGAGTGAACATCAACATTTTAGGAATCAGTGAACTAAAATGGACTGGAATGGGTAAATTTAATTCAGATGACCATTATATCTACCACTGTGGGAAAGAACCCCTTAGAAGAAATGGAGTAGCCCTCACAGTCAACAAAAGAATCCAAAATGCAGTACTTGGATGCAATCTAAAAAATGAGATGATAGAATGATCCCTGTTCATGTCCAAGGGAAACCTTTCAATATCACAGTAATCAAGTGTATGCCCCAACCACTATTGCTGAAGAAGCTGAAGTTGAATGGTTCTACGAAGACCTACCTTCTAGAATTAACACCAAAAAAATATGTCCTTTTCATAATAGGGGACTGGAATGAAAAAGTAGGAAGTCAAGAGATACCTGGAGTAAAAGGCAAGTTTGATCTTGGAGTACAAAATGAAGCAGGGCAAAGGCTAATAGAATTCTGCCAAGAGAACACACTGATCATACCAAACACCCTCTTCCAACAACACAAGAGAAGACTCTACACATGGACATCACCAGATGGCCAATACTGAAATCAGATTGACTATATTCTTTGCAGCTGAGGATGGAGAAGCTCTATACAGTCAGCAAAAACAAGACCAGGAGCTGACTGTGGTTCAGATCATGAACTCCTTACTGCCAAACTCAGACTTAAATTGAAGAAGGTAGGGAAAACCACCAGGCCATTAAGGCATGACCTAAATTATACCCCTTATGGTTATACAGTGGAAATGACAAATACATTCAAGGGATTAGATCTGATAGAGTGCCTGAAGAACTATGGACACAGGTTCATAACATTGTACAGGAGACGATGATCAAAACCATACGCAAGAAAAATAAATGAAAAAGGAAAAATGGTTGTCTGAGGAGGCCTTACAAATAGCTGAGAAAAGAAGAGAAGCTAAAGGCAAAGGAGAAAAGGAAAGATATATCCATTTGAATGCAGAGTTCCAAAGAATAGCAAGGAGAGCTAAGAAAGCCTTCCTAAGTGAAAAATGTGAAGAAATAGAGGAAAACAATAGAATGGGAAAGACTAGAGATCTCTTTCAAGAAACTTAGAGATACCAAGGGAACATTTCATGCAAAGATGGGCACAATAAAGGAAAGAAATGGCATGGACCTAACACAAGCAGAAGATATTAAGAAGAGGTAGCAACAATACACAGAACTATACAAAAAAGATCTTGACGACCCAGATAACCATGTTAGTGTGATCACTCACCTAGAGCCAGACATCCTGGACAAAAAAGATCTTGACGACCCAGATAACCATGTTAGTGTGATCACTCACCTAGAGCCAGACATCCTGGAGTGAGAAGTCATGTGAGCCTTGGGAAACATTACTGTGAACAAAGCTAGTGGAGGTGCTGGAATTCCAGCTGAGCTATTTCAAATCCTAAAAGATGATGCTGTGAAAGTGCTGCACTCAATATGTCAGCAAATTTGGAAAACTCAGCAGTGGCCACAGGACTGGGAAAGGGCAGTTTGCATTCCAATCCCAAAGAAAGGCAATGCCAAAGAATGTTCAAACTACTGCACAATTGCACTCATCTCACACGCTGGCAAAGTAATGCTCAAGATTCTCCTAAGGAGGCTTCAACAGTGCATGAACTGAGAACCTCCAGATGTTTAAGCTGGATTTAGAATAGGCAGAAGAACCAGAGATCAAATTGCCAACATCTGCTGGATCATCGAAAAAGCAAGAGAATTCCAGAAGAACATCTACTTCTGCTTCAACGAGTACACTAAAGCCTTTGTGTGGATCACAATAAACTGTGGAGAATTATTAAAGAGATGGGAATACCAGGCAATCTTACCTGCCTTCTGAGAAACCTGTATGTGAGTGAAGAAGCAACAGTTAGAACTGGACATAGAACACTAGACAGGTTTCGATTTGGGAAAGGAGTACATCAAGGCTGCATATTGTCACCCTGCTTATTTCACTTTTATGCAGAGTACATCATGCAAAATGCTGGGCTGGAGGAAGCACAAGCTGGAATCAAGACTGCCAGGAGAAATATCAACAATCTCAAATATGCAGATGACACCACACTTATAGAAGAAAGTGAAGACGAACTAAAGAGACTCTTGATGAAAGTGAAAGAGGAGAGTGAAAAAGCTGGCTTAAAACTCAACATTCAAAACACAAAGATCATGGCATCCATTTCCATCACTTCATGGCAAATGATGGGGAAACAATGGAAACAGTGAGAGACTTTATTTTCTTGGGCCCCAAAATCATTGCAGATGGTGACTGCAGCCATGAAATTAAAAGATACTTGCTCCTTGGAAGAAAAGTTATGACCAATCTAGACAGCATATTAAAAAGCAGAGACACTTTACCAACAAAGGTCCATATAGTCAAAGCTATGGTTTTTCCAGTAGTCATGTATGGATGTGAGAGCTGAACCACAAAGAAGGCTGAGTGCTGAAGAATTGATGCTTTAGAACTGTGGTGCTGGAGAAGACTCTGAGAGTCCCTTGGACTATAAGGAGGTCAAACCAGTCAATCCTATAGGAAATCAGTCCTGAATATTCATTGGAACAACTGATCTTAAAGCTGAAACTCCAATACTTAGGTCACCTGATGTGAAGAGCTGATTCATGAGAAAAGACTTGGATGCTGGGAAAGATTTAGGGCAGGAGGAGAAGGGGATGACAGAGGATGAGACGGTTGGATGGCCTCACAGGCTTGATGGATGTGAGTTTGAGCAAGCTCTGGGAGATGGTGAAGGACAGGGAAATCTGGTGTGCTGCAGTCCATGGGGTTGCAAAGAGTTGGCCACGACTGAGTGACCGAACACCACCACCAGTATAGAAGTCTCCACCAAAGCCTCATTCATGATTACCTCTGGTATTTAGAGAGAAGCACTCAAGGAGCAAGTGTATAGATGACAAAACCAGAGAACTAGCCACAAGAGAGTGAAGCAAGAAGGATTATAGGTAATGTTCTAAGAACAGGGCTTGGTAAAAAAGAGATACTCAATGGATGGGAATTAATATTACTGTTTTCAGGCCTTGTTAGCCAGAAGGAACCACATGGTTCTGTTTCCATGAGTCTACCTTCATGACACGTGGGATTTATATTTCAGGCTGCCAGATGCAAAGCTTCCCCTCTGAAGTTTGTTGCTTGTCCACATAAATGGATGAACTCAGTGCAGCCACGATAAAAGCTTCCACGGCCAAGCTATTACTCTGTAATACCTCTGAAATGCCATTTGTAATATTTGGAAATGCAGAAATATCATCACCCTGGGAAGTATTAACAATTCAATTTACGTAAAATCACTACACCCTATTCCTCATCCATAGTCGTTACTATCCATGTAGTTTCCAGTTCAGAACCAATCTGTTACCAGTCAACAGAACATTATCTATCAAAATTGCTATTAAGAACCTTTATACTTCCCCCTAATGTTTGTTTTGATGATCATCAGCTCACTCTTTCTACAATTAAGCATACACATATCAGCATGCTATTCAAAATGTGACATTTGAATCAAATGGTCTTCCACTCAAAAAGCTGTGAAAATCTGATCAACTTTCCAATATATTTTAATTTGTAATATGAAAGTCATTCCCCCTACATTAAATTTCTAAACTTTTTCAAATTTTCTCAGTGGGGAAAATTAGTAGTAGTCTTGAAATAAGACATAATTATCAAGGACTTTAATTGATTGGCAGCTACAGTACTGGAAGCCCTGGTGCCCTACTGGTTTTAATTTTAGAGAAAGGAAAATTCTAGCTGCACTGTACTCCATAGAAAATTTATTTGAACCTCTAAACTTTGTGGCTAACCAATGATATGTTCATAAATATGGTGGTGGCAAACTAATTCAAGTTCAATACTTTTCCTCAAAAAGTTAGTCAAAGTGAAGTGTACAAATAGAGACCAGTGGTAGTTCAGATCATGCAAAACTAAGCATAAATCATTGAAATTAATTACATCTTTCCAACAACTCTTCAAATTTATTTTCCTATAGTCTTCTTAAATGACAGTGAAAATTTATTTGTTACCATCAAGAAGACAACCTTGGTAGGGGGCAAGCAGCAGGTTAGATTGCTACATGTCCTCTAATATTCATTTGTCTTTTTCTTCCAGAGTTTCGAGAACCTCCATTTATTTTTAATTTTTTTTTTTCTGGACCTATGTCCTCCTGCCTGGATTAATGTTTCTTCTCCTGTGTGACTAAGTGCCAGCCAATGCAGTGCTACCCAAAGGATGGGTCAAGCGATGGGAAGTATTTTTAAAGGGATGAACCATATCCTTCCTCATTGCTCTTCCTTCCTGTGGGTTGGAAAGTGGACATAAAGGATGGTTTTTTAATAGCCATCCTGAACCAGAAAGTGGCCTTGGGAATGGAAACCATATGAAGCAGAGAAATGAAAAGGAGGAGGCTGAGACTGTGCTATCAGCCCGAACCACCTCCCTGTGGCCTATCATGTATGACAGAAGGAAATTTCTGCTCTTATTCAAATAAATTTCTGTAATTTGAGTTTCTTTCCTTCCCATATGAACCTAACCCTGCTGGTGCTAACAATTGGGGAAATCCAGTCTTGGATTTGAAGTTAGCTGTGATCTAGCTAATTGGAACTGTATGATCCATGTCTGGACAACCACCGTCGGCCACACTGTGTGTGCGCTCAGTCGCACAGTTGTGTCCTACTCTCTGGGACCCCGTGGACGGCAGCCCGCCGGGGTCCTCTGTCTATGGGATCTTCCACGCAAGCATACTGGAGGGGGTTGCCATTTCCTGCTCTAGTGGGTCTTCTCAACCCAGGAATAGAAACTGTGTCTGTGTCTCCTGCATTAGCAGGCAGATTCTTTACTGCTGTTCCATCTGAGAAGCCCCTAACCATATCACATTAGGACTTTAATACAATAAAGTATTGAATAGATTCTGGAGTTCTTTCCATTCAGATGAGATAAATATCTAGGTTCGTGTTCTTGTTCTCCAGGTTACTGAGCTACTTGATTCAAGAATCTGTGAAACCCTGCCTATCTCTTAAAGAACCACAGCTACAGATATATCAACATCAGGTCAGGTCTTCTCTCTTCGACTGGGTAGAAGAGATGCTGCATTTGTTGCCCTTGGTTGCAATCTGGTGTAAAGATTCCTCAACAATGATAACTATAAATCATTTGACTCTTTTATCCCTTCTATTTCTACCAGACCCCAGACCAGGCACATTACTACCATGGATTAGGTACTTTTTGGTCGGACAGTAAAAACTTACAAGAACAAGTTCTGTGTGCTACAGAGGTAAAAATGGCCATTGTACCAGGAGATTCAGATCTTCTCTATTTGGCTCAGCATGGCCTTGTCTTACTTCTTAACTTTCAGGCAGGCCATTATGCAAAGTAGGGTTATATACAGCAAAATAACTCATTTCTTTGCTACACTGCTTCTGTACTCTTCATTGTCTGAAGTCAGGTTAATTCCTGTCCTTTCTTCTTCACCCTATAATTTGCTCAAATCAGTGTGTGCCTGAATGTTAGCTCCCAAGAGTTCCTCTTAACTTGAGGTAGAATTTTTCTTGACTCCCTTTTATAATGCAAATACATCATCTGAAAAAAATAGCTGTTTAATCTAACTTACTGACATGAGTAAGTTTACCAGATTAGACAGCTAAAGTTTGTATGGAAACAAGGAATAAGAAAGCAAGACACCTTGGCGAAATGGAAATAAAGTGCTGTATGGTCTGTTAAGTAAATCAAAGTGGGTACTTACTGAGCATCCATAATCCTCCTGCTAGTATATTAGCTGCTGTAGACTATTTGGGGAGGGATGAAGGACAACAGGAGAGCTCTTGGAGGCAATTACTGAGTCGGGCAGGACAGCACCAAGGCAACTTCACAGAGCTAAACAAAGAGAACTTCATCCTCAAGATACTCAGAACTAGACCATGTCCCTGGTCACATCCTCCTCTGGTAGCAGGAGACAGAAGGGGTCCTTTAGAAGAGACTGGCCGTGCACCTAGCCAATAAGGGAGAGTAACAAATTATGCTCCACAAGGAGGCACCGGAACAGTTGCCCACTGTGCTACTGGACAAATTGTTCTCTGTAACTCTGTAACAGGGGAGAACAGATCTGACTCCATATTAGGTCTGCTCCTTTTCCCAAGCTTAGTCAGGCTGGCTCTGAACCTTCTGTAAAAGCACGGTTACCTATACCTTGTAATATATAGAACAGCCTATTCTCACGACTCGGACCTTTCAGGGTCCATTCATACAGATATAAAAAGTTGCAGAACAGACAATAATATTTGTCTTGTTGGACGTTTAACAGGAACATTGTGATCTGATCTATGCGGACAGCTGCAAGAACAAAGTCGGTCTTGGTCTTCTTGATTCCGAGACCAAGCAGTCTGCAACAACTAACCACATCCCTCCATCTCTTGGCCTTTAAAAGTGTTTTGCTGAAACCCATCCAGGAGTTTGGGGTCTTATTAGGCACAAGAAACCCATCTCCTTGCAGGGCCCTGCAATAAACCTTTCTCTGCTCCAAACTCGGATGTTTTGCCTTGTTGGCCTCACTGTGTGTTGAGCATGCAAACTTCCACTCCACAACAACTCTCTTAGATTTGGGGAAATACCACACATCTTTCACTTCACAAGAGTTTACCATGCAGCCTTGTTTTCTTTGTTATCATTTAATTCTGCTTTGCTTCTTGCTCAAATTCCTCAAAAGACATCTCTTCCTCCTTAAAGGAATTTCCAAATCCCCTGTCTCCTCTTAGGAGATTATTTTTGATGCTATCATTAGCTGATGTTTTTAATATGAGGTAATGTTATTTGAATTCCTACTGATCATTTAATCTTATTAGATAATTAGCATAATACACTGGGTGAATCTATTACAGTTAAACAGCAAGAAAGAACAATTGGTGTTTGTGATTATTCATGTTAATACTTATATTAGGCTAGTATGGTCATTTGCTTGTTGCTTATTAACATGAAAGTCTGATATCTATTAGGGCAACTTTAAAGAAAAAAATCTAGTTGTATTACTTCATTCATGAATCTTAAATTTCAATATAGAACAAGTTAACAATATCTTGCTTTGTAATCAACTCATATCATTTTGATTAAACTGACATGATTATCCTTAACCACAGAAATATAAACATTCAGTTTCACAGATTTTCTGATTGTTGTTCTTTGTCAAAGATATTAGCAGCTGCTTGGTTTTAAGACCATATTTAGATTTGCTCAGTTGCTGAGAAAATTGGGAATATACAATGGTTGTAAATATTGGGAAGATATGTGATAACACTTAGCTTAGACAAAATGAGGAACTTTGGGATTTTCGGGTGCTAAAATATTTTTTCAGTCATTTTTGTGCAATAAAGATAAATAACCACTTGATTTGTAGAATGTCACTCAGCCTTGAAATGGATGAACTTTTTAAAAGGCCTGTGGTAATGTTATCGATTGTCTAACTCAGAGAACATTTTCACCCCTCTTCTCTCTGCTATCTCATGCAACAGGGGCCGGAAAGCAACATACTGACTTTCCCAGCTCCCTGTGCACCTGAGATTGGCTTTATGACCTGGTTCTCACTGATGACATGTAATATTAAGTCCACAGTGGGGAGGATTCTGAAAAATTTTTAATTTTCCTTACGCTTTGTGTCCTGAATATAGCTGGGATACGTAGAGAGGTAGGAATCAATTTTCAACCAGAAGTGACGAGGATGAACAAACAAACAAACAGGGCTTTAGACAGCATTGTTGAGCTGGTGCTCCTCTTTTATGTTTGCTTTCCTTCAGACTTTTAATTACATAAGACGATTCAGTGACTTCATTACTTAAGTCATGGCTAGTCAGTTTTGTTGTTACTTGCTGCCAGTAGCAGCTTGTTAGGATAGATCTTCACTTGTCTGAGGAGATGAGTCTACAATTATGTGAAGACCAAGTCAGTTCTCTTGTCAGAAACAGAGTTCAAATTTGCTTCCACGAGAGTATTCTAAACGAGCACTTTCCAGAAGAATTTTGTGTGATGATGGACATGTTCATACAGGCCATACAGAATATGTGGCCATTGGACACTTGAAATGTGGCTAACGCAACTGAAGAATTCAGTTGACAGGCTGAATTTTTAATTTTATGTGATTTTAATGAATTTAAGTTGAGTCTCAACTACATTTGACTACTGGTTATCATGTCAAACAGTATAGATCTAAAGGATTGCTAGTCTATAGAAAGTATCCAGATAACTATAGCTCTCTCAAACAAAATGCAGCCTCTAACTTTGTATATGTTACTGTAAAAGCCCAAGAAGAGGTGGCAAGAATACATAGAAGAAATGTACAAAACAGATCTTTACAACCCAGATAATCATGATGCTGTGATCACTCACCTAGAGCCAGACATCCCAGAGGGAGAAGTCATGTGGGCCTTGGGAAGCATCACTGTGAACAAAGCTAGTGGAGGTGATGGAATTCCAGTTGAGCTATTTCAAATCCTAAAAGATGATACTGTGAAAGTGCTGCACTCAATATGCCAGCATATTTGGAAAACTCAGCAGTGGCCACAGGACTGAAAAAGGTCAGTTTTCATTCCAATCCCAAAGAAAGGCAATCCCAAAGAATGCTCAAACTACTGCACGATTGCACTCATCTCACACGCGAGTAAAGTGATGCTTAAAATTCTCCAAGCCAGGCTTCAGCAATATGTGAACCGTGAACTTCCAGATGTTCAAGTTGGTTTTAGAAAAGGCAGAGGAACCAGAGATCAAATTGCCAACATCTGCTGGATCATGGAAAAAGCAAGAGAGTTCCAGAAAAACATCTGTTTCTGCTTTATTGACTATGCCAAAGCCTTTGACTGTGTGGATCACAATAAACTGTGGAGAATTCTGAAAGAAATGGGAATACCAGACCACCTGACCTGCAGAAACCTGTATGCAGGTCAGGAAGCAACAGTTAGAACTGAACATGGAACAACAGACTGGTTCCAAATAAGAAAAGGAGTATGTCAAGGCTGTATATTGTCACCCTGCTTATTTAACTTATATGCAGGATAAATCATGAGAAATGCTGGGCTGGAGGAAGCACAGGCTGGAAGCAAGATTGCCAGGAGAAATATCAATAACCTCAGATATGCAGATGACACCACCATATGGCAGAAAGTGAAGAAGAACTAAAGAGCCTCTTGATGAAAGTGAAAGAGGAGAGTGAAAAAAGTGGGCTTAAAGCTCAACATTCAGAAAACTAAGATCATGGCATCTGGTCCCATCACTTCATGGCAGATAGATGGGGAAGCAGTGGAAACAGTGGCTGACTTAATTTTTCTGGGCTTCAAAATACTGCAGATGGTGATTGCAGCCATGAAATTAAAAGACGCTTACTATTTGAAAGGAAAGTTATGACTAACCTAGACAGCATGTTAAAAAGCAAAGACATTACTTTGTCAACAAAGGTCCGTCTAATCAAGGCTATGGTTTTTCCAGTAGTCATGTATGGATGTGAGAGTTGGACTATAAAGAAAGCTGAGCGCTGAAGAACTGATGCTTTGGAACTGTGGTGTTGGAGAAGACTCTTTGAGAGTCCCCTGGATTGCAAGGAGATCCAACCAGTCCATCCTAAAGGAAATCAGTCCTGGGTGTGCATTGGAAGAACTGATGTTGAAGCTGAAACTCCAATACTTTGGCCACCTGATGTGGAGAGCTGATTCATTGGGAAAGACCCTGATGATGGGAAAGATTGAGTGCCAGAGGAGAAGGGGAAGACAGTGGATGAGATGGTTGGATGGCACCACCGACTCAATGGACATGGGTTTGGGTGGACTCCGGGAGTTGGTGATGGACAGGGAGGCCTGGCATGCTGTGGTTCATGGAGTTGCAAGGAGTCAGACACGAGTGAGCAACTGAACTGAGCTGAACTGAAAAGCCCAAGAACACTTCATTATAGAAAAAATATGACTCAGTGGGGCTTTACAGTGCCATTTTTGAAGATTGTTGAATAATATTTAACTTGCATATTAGCTAACTATACAGAACTGATACTAAATTAAGCATTTTACATTGACAATTGTACTAAAGGATGTCTTTCTGAAATAAAAATATTCAGATTCCACTCATTTTGTTGTTAAGACTTTTATATTCCCAATTACACCAGAAAAGAATAACAATGGTATGCCAATCTTATTAAACTTTGGGGGTACAATAACTCTCTGAGATAAACTGTAAATTGTAGTTGGGAGAAGATAGCTGGGTAAGCTAGAAAAACAGCTGCAAAACATACCAACATGGAGCTAGGAGTGGTGAGATGCTGAGAGTTGGAAGCTAAAGGTAATCCAGGGAAAGAACAGGAAAAGGTGCAGTGAATACTGATGATAACAGAAACCAGACATCTGTGGGGCTGTCCTACCCCAGAGTACAGTAATCAGTACTATCTATACACCCAAATGTGATTTGAAAAAAATGACTCTTCATGCTTTGAAGTTTTGTGTAAAACTAAATAATTAGCAAGCTTACATTCACAGCTATTTCTAGAGCCCAAAGAACAATTAATTTTGAAATGTCCAAGGTGTCCTAGAGGGGTTATCACGTCTTCTATTTCCTGACAAGGATCACGGTCATAGACAGCTACTCTATTACCAGTTACCTCCTGGCTGATGGAAACAGGCTGGGAAAATCCCTTTGTGTTAGAAACCTGAGTCCCTTCAATGGAGGCTCACGCAAAATTCTAGGACAGAGCTGAGAAGCCAAATATATCTCTGAGACAGGACTACCTACAATCAGGGTTCTAACAGAAATGTAAAGAAAATGAGTTGGAGATTTTGGGAAGCTGTAAATACTTAATCTGGGGCTTCCCAGGTGGTTCAGTGGTAACGAATCCACCTGCCAATGCAGGGGACTCAGGTTTGATCCCTGGGTCAGGAAGATTCCCTGGAGAAAGAAATGGCAACCCAGTCTAGTATTCTAGCCTGGAAAATCCCATGGACCGAGGAACCTGGCAGGCTACAGTCCATGGGGTCCAAGAGTCAGACATGCCTGAGTCACTAAACAACAACAACAACAGTATCTATTTAGTTCTCTGGGTAAAACGTATTCAATTAAAAAAAGTGTTCAATATAAGAAAGTTACTACTCCACATTTCAAGCCAACAGAGGTGCTTCCTGAGACAATTATAGAAACTGGATCAATTCAAAGTTGATTTTCTCCTCAGAGAGAAATTATTTACATCAGTATCATTTCCATTGTATATTGACAAGGTCTCACTCTAGTTTGCATTGCATTCCTTTGTAAACACCTATGTTTTCTTCATAGGTTCTGCTTTGACCCATTTATTTTATGGTAGTTTCCAATATTTAAGAAGATAAAGAAAACCATGTATCAGAAGTCAAAATCCTATCCTGGTAGAAGTGGGCATAAGACATGTTCTTTAAGAACATGCCATCTCTGAAATAAGGTTGCATGTAGAAAATGTCAGTTAAAGACGTATGGAGACGTGAATTCTTACCTATGCTGCGGCTCTGAAATGCAGAATCTGCAACTGTATCTTCTTCATTCTCTTGCAGGTGTTCATTTGCCTCTCTTATCTGAAGAAACAAGGAAATACAATGAGTTCTTACATGTTATATTAAATTGATTTTGTAATCCTCAGAATATTGGTGCATTCTATAACAAACGTGGGTATGTATGCATCTGAGTGTATGTACATATATACAGATATATTTTCTTCACTTCATTTTACCCTACTCTATAGCTTGGCTTTATTACAAGTTTTAATTATAAGAGCATATTTTCAGAAATATAACACCAGCTCTTACAGAGTATTTGATTCTGCAAAGATTTTTGAGATAACAGCTTTAGGGTTTTGTTTTTTTTAAAAAATACTTAAAAAAGTCAGTAACACAGAGCTGTTAGGAAAAACTAAAGTCTAAGGAAACATAATTCTTCCAGGGACAGTGACTATCCCACAAGTTATTTTAATGAGAATAAAGAAATACATTTAGATCTTTTGACCTTTTCCTAGAATATAACTCTAAGAAAATGTTATTTTGTTGTTGCTCTTTCCAGAATGAAATGTGAGGTGACTATGATGCGTGCTCAGTGAACTAGGATGGTGACACATTTATTTAGATTTTTTTCAGGTCAAAAACATCCTCCTTGTATTTCAGCTGGGATATTCACAGCAGTACCAAATGGAACTTGAGCAAGAATCTAATAAAATCACAGTATTTCACAAATGAGAATTTTGAAATCCAGCAACTTTCTTTAAAGATACCATAAATGCCAACACTGAAACTTAAAACTCATATCCCATACTTCCCAGTCTAGTAGCAGTAGTAATAAAAACAGCCAATGCTTAACTACTATGCATCAGGAGCTGTTTAAGCTCCTCACACCTATGCTCTCACATCCCTCACAATGCTAAGAGGTTAAGTGCTATTGTTAGCTCCATTTTGGAGATAAAGGCCCTGAAGAAATAGAAAAGATAAGCAATTGCCCAGGTGGTGAAACCCGGATTCAAACACAGCAAATCTGGTTTCAGATTTGTGTTCATTTGGTGAAATTTTGTTATTCTCAAATTTCCACTGAACACTGTCAGTGTAGACTTGGCCAAAAGGTCAAGACAGCTATGGTCCTTGGCAGAACGATCCTGAATATCTCTTTGAAAGTGCATTCCAGCCACCCAGTGATAGTAATGCGAATTGTGTAATGAATGCAGTGGGGGTACACTAGAGTTTGTCAGTGAATCTGTTCAGGGGTTCGAGTTGAAGGCTGAGAAACCATTATTTTATACTTACAACATAGAAAGTCATATACTTGTAAACTGACCTTGAGCTAGACTTAGATTTCCACTTTTTACCCTCTTACTTTTCATAATTAATGGAATAAGACCAATTATTTACATTTCATGACTATGGTTCCAATAACAGAAGTAACTGGTGCATGATCCATACATACGAATAGCTAGCAGATGGCACACTCAAGGGGGTTAGTCAATGGCTATCTGAACCCTCACAAGAAGCGTGTGCTAAGGGCTGAGTATCCAAAGGCCATGCTTCATCTCTTTCTCTCCCTATCAACTGTCTGCAGTTGGCACTGTTTTGTTAGCACATCTGGAGGAAGGGAGTTAGGGAATAAGGGAAGAAGAGCACGATCAACCAGCTCTGTTTCTAGTAGTTATGGAAAGCAGAGAGGAACATCTCTGTGAGCATCATCAAGACGATGTTACTTAATTGCCTTCCAAAGTTCACCTAGCTCAGCCACCTCTTGTAACAAGGCTGCCAAGAAACCCAAAAGGAGGGAGATCCAAACACCTTCGTTTCCATTAAGAATTCAACAGGAACTTTCTATCCTCATTTATAGAAATATCAAGGAAGTCTATTTATATTTTCATCTCATTCCAACACTTATGACAGGATGCTCCATATTCTCCCACACCTGTTACGTAAAATAGTATTTCCTTTGGGCTTTTCTAAACCAACCGATTTTAAACTTGAATGGGGTGATGCAAGGTGGGCGAACCAACATCTCCATCAGTCTGTGAAATACTGAACAAAAGAATCCAACAATTAGAATAAAGTTACCATCTTGGGAGATAAAGCAACAGAGGCTTAGAGAGGGTTGGTGATCTCTTTAAGGTTATAAAAGAATTTCAGCTTTAAGAATGGGTACTCTTGACCCTTATTCATTGCTGTAATTTAATTTTTTCAGAGTGTACCATATGGTCACACTCACCCTTTCCAGACCTTCCCAAGAACTACTGTATCTTTCTTAGTGTCTAGCAATTAGGTAGGCAGTATTCTAAATACACAAAGACCATATTTTCATTTAAGAGTAGCAAAAAATGTTCTGTATCTGTGTGTGTGTGTGTGTGTGTGTGTGTGCGCGCGCGTAAGTGCCCCGTTTCTCTTCCCAATGTCTTCTGTGGAACTTCACCACCACCTCTGTTCAAGTATCATATTTAAGAAGAAAAATAAAACCATCTTGAGGTCCTACCTGTTAGCTCCTTGTCAGAACTTTTCTAGCAAATGCTAAATGTGGCCTCTTGGGTATTTATCAGAGGAACTGGGATTATAGACAGGCCCCTAGTTCCTTCAGCTCCTCTGGGCTAATGATCCATGAGGAGCAGATGACCCATGAGGGGAAATTTTGAATTGGAAGGGGATGGGTGAAGAATCAACAAAGGAATGGAATATAGGGTAGTGTCTTAGAATGGCACACTTGTCAGCTCTAATTATCCATACAAATAGATTTCAATGCAAAGTGGTGAGTAATTAAAAAAACCCATTTGCCTATGGAAATGAGGGGCATAATTTATTTTGGCAGCAGATTCCCCTTGCTAATTATATTTTTCATAGGCTGAAATTAAAATTAATTTTCACTCTTGATCACATAGGGGCTGGATGTTGGCAAAAGGTTGGGGAACTTCCAGGGGGCAAAGGGCTGCCAGCTTAAGAAGAATTTGTCAAAGTGAATTCTTCACGTGGCCAAGCACTTCACAGATGGGAATGGTCACAAAACCAAAAGGTTTGATTCAGCAAACAAGGTGTTTAGAGATTTAGAATTTCTTCAGCCATTGCTCTACCAGAAACAGATACAAATCAAAGTCAGTAATGTCCCACCACTTGGTAAGAAGTATTAATAGCAAGTGCTTCATGGACAACTAGTGTGGGCTTTGTTCTTTTGACCATACTATGGGGCATGCAGGATCTTAGTTTCCCAACCAGGGAGAGAATCCACACCCACTGCATTGGAAGCACCAAGTCTTACCACTGGACCAGCAGGGAAGTCCCAAATGTGGGACAGTTTGGTATCAGTTTGCTGTCAGTACGCTGGGCATCTTCTGATGGTGCGTGTACCTCCAACTCTTGCCCATCTTTTGAGCTCTGCAGTTGTGGTGAAGAGCTTACTAAATACCAGTTTCTAAATTTCTAACAAGTAACTCTTAAATGTCACTGTGCCCATTATATTCTATTAACCTCTCCCATTAGAAAAGGCTGGGAGGAATGAGTTACAAAGGACATAGGAGGAAACAGAGAAAATAATTCACTGCTGACAAATATCTACATAATTGCAGAATAAAACCTAGTATTTGGGGACATCCTTCATTTAGAATTCTGTGTATGTTTCTTTTTTGAATCATCCTAACATGAATTGCTTTCCCAAAAAACAACATTTTGATGTTAGAGCTCACTGAAAAGGAAAAGAATATAATGAACCTCTGTGAGATGAGAAAAGAGATCTTTGGAGGGAAAACTCCTGGAAGGCATTACCTTTAGAAAAGTCAGTCATTTAGAAGGCTTTGCAGGAGGAGGGTAAAACAGGCATGCTTCTTATTAGCATCCAAACAGTATTTAGAACAGAAGTGTTCAATTAAAGATGTTGAAATTATAAAATTTTGCAGAACTTAATAAGATGATAACAATTTGTGTAATTATTATACATTTTACACTACTTCATCACCACAACTTTAATGGGATTGAATTTGATATTTTATTATTAGCATATGTGATTTTTTTTCAGCCTATATGACACTAGGTGAAGAGAATACTCATAATTTAAATTAAAATACCCATATTAAAATAGCCTTCTCTTACCAAGTATATGATCTTGTTAATTTTGTTAGTGATTTTTATTATGTCCAGTGACAGTTAAATAGGATCTGTTCCTTTGAGACTTCTCATTTCAGAAAATTATCTAAATTCATAGAAAGGATGGATCTACAACCTATGGAAAGGAGAGTGCATTTATTTCTGACTTATTTACTTAATACTGATGCAATCTCTTCTGGGGATGCCTTTTTCCCCCTCATAATGATTTTGCATAATTTAAGTAAAAATACAAAGTAATATGGCCCTTGTCAAAATTACACAAAAATTAGAGCTAAGTGGGCTGTAAATCATGGCACAGATGGGGACATAAGCCTTTAATTAAGGCTCTGAAAACAAAAAAAAATTAATTCGGTAAAGTGTTAATGGGATTTTCACACATATTTTAGAAAGCATCTAGTAATCTTGAAAATGGATGAATGAATGAATTCACCAGCGAATTAAGTAGAGGTGTGCTGCATACAGGGACTTGTTATATTACAGAAATAACTTTTCAATTTTATTACCATAGATTAAAATAAAGGCGTCCCAGGTGGAGCAGTGGTAAAGAACCTGCCTGCCAATGCGGATTGGCAGCACAAGATACGCAGGTTTGATCCCTGGGTCAAGAAGATCCTCTGGAGAGGGAAGTGGCAACCCACTCCAGTATTCTTGCCTGGAAAATACCATGGCTAGAGGAACCGTGTGGGCTAACATCCATGGGGTTGCAAAGAGTCATTTACAACTGAGCGACTGAACATACAGACACAGATTAAAATAATGAAAAAGCCTTAGGACTCTCATGACTACAAATAGTCTTAGTTTGTAAAGGGCAAGGATGATGGTATATTATGGCATAAAAAAAATTTTTTTTGACTGCATCTCACATTATTCAGAATCTTAATTCCTGACCAGGGATCGAACCCATACCCTCAGCAGTGGAAGTACAGAGTCCTAACCACTGGAACTCCAGGGAAGTTCTTGGTATGATGTTTGCAGAGTGATTTTATTCAGGGAAAAAGTATGCTATGTAATGCATTATGTGCAGCTATTGTTTTCACCCAAAATAACTACTGTGAGAAGAAATTTTTGTAACACACTCGCAACACAAGAAGCAGATAGCAAATTTACCTTGAGCCCTAGTAAAGGAAAATTCCCTTAAACTCTTGATTTTAAAAGGTTAATGAGCATTCACATCAGTGTGCTCTGGTTTTAGAATGTATCTTATTTTGCATCTAATTTCCTTTCTATATAGGCTGATAACGTATAATGAATCAGTTTTCACTGCTATTCTTTTAATAGTTCCAAAAGGGATTATGGCCATTGTCCTTTCTGGAATTAGTAATTTTAGTCCAATCCATGTTGATGATCACAGAGATGAAAAAAGCTGCATTTTACATCTGAAAAAATGACTAGTGTGTCAACTATCTAGGTTAATAATATTTCTCTATATTGAAAGCTTCCCAGCACGAGTTAATTTCTTCTTGCAGCTAACTAGAAAATTATCCTATGAGAGCCAGGTTCAATCCCTGGGTTAAGAAGATCCCCTGGAGAAGGGAATGGCTACCCACTCCAGTATTCTTGCCTGAAAAATTCCACAGACAGAGGAACCCGGAGGACTACAGTCCATGGGGTCGTAAAGAATCAGACATGACTGAGTGACTAACAACTGATGGATTATGTATACTTGGAGTAGTTATTCTCCAAGAACAATAAGAGTATTTCTTGCAGATATTCTGGGAAGATGAAATGAAACTTGTTACTACATTGTAAAAGACTGCAAATGAGAGAAGAAAAGCAAAGCAAATTACTTTCGCATTAGGAAGTAATAGGTAAGTAAAAACGAAATTGTAAAAGCTAAACAGAGTTTTGTGTTTTTTTTTCCCTTTTTGGTATTTTTGTACAGTGATGATATACCCCAAGCTGTCAGAACCATCTTAAATGGGGCATAGTTAAATTGAGTGCCTCTGATAAGGGGCTCTGCTAGGCTATCAAAGTTTTAGATCAGCTGGATTGAATTTCCAGCATATTGCACATTTCCACACGTTCATTCTCTCTCTTTCTTTCAGTGACACTACAAGGGCAGCCTTAGATACACTTATAATTTGAGATTTTATAATGCAAGGGAAATCTACCTTTTCAAGAAAGGGTGATATCATGGAAGCCAAGAGCAAGAATAAGGAGAAAGAAAAAAAAACCTTTTGCAAAGAACATAGTCTGCATACGATTTCAGAGTCTGAGAAACAACAACAAAAAGACCTTATAGCTTTTTAGAGTAAAGAGCTGTTTGAAAAAAAAAAAGCATTTAAGTGTACATTTGTTTCAAATTAAAGTGAAACTTTAAGGAACCCTGGAGTTTAATTATTATTAACTAATAATTAATAATAATGCCAATCATGATTACTACTAAAATCTCCTCTATCCTTGAACCACTCCAGAAAAACATGACTAATTCCTTCATTTTTCAGGTTTTCCTGAAAAAGGAAAGAAAAAGGGTAGTACATAGTATATTTTATAATCTTTTATTATGAGTACACAAATATATGGGAACGGTAATTCTGAAAACAGATTTTTGTTTTGTTTGCATGTTTTAAAGTTTACATAAAGAAACAATGACTATCACAAGATCAATGATACAAGAACAGAAAGAATGTAAGGAGAGGAAGTTCAATTTAAGATAATTTTAAAACAAAAATATGTGAAACTAGCATATCCTGGGAAAACACCTTTTATTCATTTTTTAAAAGGAAATTACCCCCTGAGTTCTGAACCTCATAACTAAAAAACAAAATGATAGGGAGTCAAGTTCCAAAAATGATACCTTGAATCTTACCTCCTTCTATCTTAGGTAGGATTAAACAGTATATACAACTTAAGGAAAAAAGGGGAACTGCTTAAATCAGATCATCAAAATAGCCAGCATTCTCTTAAATTGTTTTGCATTTGTATTTTTCCTAATCATTTTCATTCCCTTCTGCGTTGCTGGAAATGATGGAACTAATCACCATAATGAGTTTCCAGCACAAGGGTACAACGTGAAGGTGAACACCCACAGCATCACTGCCTGCACTGTGATCACACCAAGGGTCTGAAAAGAGAGCTACAAAAGCAGCAGCTCTCCTACAAAAGAAGAGCTACAAAAGGTGTAGGGAGCTGGGACCCTTCCCATCTCTGTAACAGTGTCTCCATGACTTCTCTCTCTTTTCTCTCTGGCTTTAACTTTCTCCTTCCTGGTCATCTCTTGCCTGTATTTTCATCAGTAAAAAGTAGACAGAACCCAACTAGCCCGTATAGGGACCTAACACTTCATAACCAGGATGGTGACGTACTTACCAGGGAGCCTTTTGGTATTTCCATATCTGCTTTGGCTTTGATGTTTTTCTTGTGGTTTCCTTGAGTGCTGAGAGAGCTGCTGGTGAGACAGGAGCCCTGGGAGCTGCCCTTTAACACACTCCTACAGGAGACATTATTTGATCCACTTTCTGTCTGTTGAGCTGCTTTCTTATCAACTCTGCAGGTGGAAAGTGATTCCTCTGATCAATTACATTGCTCTTCTTCAATCCCTCTACTTACCCCAATCCTTTAATGTTTAAAGGAACCTCCATGTATCTCTTTATCTTGAAACCTTTGAGTGATACGTGTGTCTCACTGGCCTTGGTCAAATCTGCATCTGCTATTTCAGCAGTGTGTCAATTTAGATTTGATAAAACAATAGTTTGTTTTTTATTTTTCATGATTGCTTGTGAGATGAGGCGGGGCATAAAATAAAAACCTGTGAGGAGGGATTGCTAAATATATTTCTTTTTTTCTCCACTTTAATTCATTTTATATTGGTGTATCGCCGATTAACAACGTTGTCATATTTTCAGCTGCACAGCAGAGCAACTCAGATATACATACACATGTGGCACCCTGGATGAGAGTGGAGACTGGGGGAGAATGGCTAAATATATTTCTGGCTTAAGATCAGCAGAATATGTAATTATCTCTGGAAAGTTTTAAGTATAAGTTTGCTTGGTACAATAAGTGAGATCAGCATCCTTAAAAATGTATGTGTAATTTTCTTCCATTTCATGCCATGTGGATCCATTCATGATTTCTAGCGTAGGTTGAATTTCTATCAACCTTGATAAAAATTTACCGTTCTTTAATTTCAGAGACCATTGGTTTGGTTAACAGAGTAACATGGACTAAATTATCATTTTATTGCTAACTTTTATTCCATTGTTTAAATTCTGGCTAATGTATAAAAGATTGCTATGATGCATTCCTGCTTGTATGAAAAACATGCTTGACTGGTATTCAATATGCAGGAGACAAAAAGCGCTCCTGGGTGGGGGCTGGGGTGGGGCCCGGCACTGCTCTACACACTGCCACCCTCTCACTCTCTTTGCCAATACACTACCTGTTCAGAAGTTCTGTCATAAAGGTATCTTTCGCTGAACATGGAACAGGGCTGGGTCTATTTCTCGATTCAAACTTCACTTGGTCATAAATGTCTGGCGGTGTTTTCAGGTTATTTCTGTTTTGCAGACCACTGTCTGGACCCTCTGCCAACTCGATGTTCCTGTGAAGTTCATCTTCCATCTCACACTCTAGCTCAGGCTTCTTTTTCTCTTTCTTTCTCTCTGATTTCAGCTGTTTGTTTCCAAACCCTAAACCTTTTGCATCTTTCTTTTCTGCTTTGGTTTTGGAGACATCCATCTTCCTGCTACTGAGAGCCGGGAGTCTGCTCCTCCGAAAACCGAACCAGCTGGCAAAAGAAGGCCCCGGCTTCGGCCTCGCTTCCACAGAGGTGGCCTTTGTTTGCACTTGGCCCTTTTCCACATTTTCCTGAATGCACAACATGACCTTTTCTTCAATTGTGGGTGAGAGGGGGGCTTCTGGGCTTACGACACCGGCCCTGGTTGCAGAAGCGTCTGGATACCTTCCAGAAGTTTCTAGCTTGGAGGTCCTGCTTGCTGTGAAATTGCTGGGATGTGGCGTCCTCCCCAGACTCTGTGGGCCTCCTGAGCTATCTGTTGGGGTGAGTGGGCACCTGCAGTGGTCACTGCCTGGCCCCTCAGGTACAGTCGCCCCGGGGCCTTCTCCCTGGGCGTAGGCCTGCTGCTCTTCTGTTCCAGCTGGGGTGAGGGGCTCTTCGGATTTTGGAGGGATCCTCAAAGGCAACTTGCTTGGGCTCCCGTGCCGGCTGCTGGGGCTGCCTGTGCTCCCCAAGGAGCCTTGCCTAGGGGAAAGGTGTCCCAGGGGCCGCCCAGAGCTGGGGAGCCCATCAGACCCAGGGCCAGACGCAGTCCTGCTGGGGGAGCCTTCGGTGGAGGAGCTCTGCCGGGTGAGGGAACTGCCTCTCTCAGCGGTGTTGGTGATAATCTGAGTCCGGACTTTGCCCAGCCCTTCTGTGGGGGGCGTGGGGGGCTCTTCCCCTGAGCGAGCACTGCAGCTCTGGCTGCGGGCTTTGGCTCCATTCATGCCCAGAGCTGGTTTCAGGTGTGGCTTGCTGGAGGACAGGGATCTTTTCACAGATCTGTTTTCTACTCCACCTTTTCTATCAGCCCCAGGTATGCTATTTTCCAGTGACTCTGGCATTGCTCTTTCCAGGGGAAGCCCTTCGGCCAAACCCTCTTGTGCTGGTAAGCCCACTGGAGACGCATTTCTTTCCCCTCCTGTGGCCTCAAGGCTGCCTGGATTTCTGGAGGCCCCTGGCTTAGCCTTGCTCACAGCCACGGAGGTTTTCGAGGCTTCATTTAGACTGTCTTTTTCATGTTTCCCTGGCACTGTGGAACTTTTCCTGAGCAACTGGGGAGACTTCATGAAAACTTTGAGCCCAACTGGGAGGCGAGTTTTCAGTCCTCTCTCATGAAGGTTCTGACACGCATGTAGGGGGTTATGGCTTTTGGAGGACGCTGATGATAAGGGGCTGTTAACCTGAGATGATGGTGACTCATTCACCCCTAAGAAGGCAGGCGTGGAGGATGCAGAGACATTGCCACTCAACTGTTCTTTTCTCCCTGGAGGTAAACCCTTGGAGGACGGTATTTCCAGCGGCTCACGGGGGGAAGCACAGTTCTTGGGAGTCTGTAACCCTGTGTTGTTCTGTGTGGTCCCACGTGTTTGGTGAGGTGGGGCTCTGGGGGTATTTCTCTTTGGACAGACTTTTGGGGGCTCCGGGACCATCACAGCAAATGAGCTGGAGGGGCTGTGAGCAGGGCATCTCATCTGGATTGCTGTTTCTGCTGAGGGTGGTGAGGGAGTGAAGACAGGCTTTTTGAAGGCCACAGATGGTTTCCTCCCCTGCACATCTGTCAGGGTCTGGTTAAAATAAATAACAGGAGCAGAGGATCCTTTCAGAGGGGGCGATTTCAATACCATTCTTGCTGTCTCGTTGGGCACCCTGCTTTCGGATTTGGCAGATGAAGGTGGCGGAAAAAAGTCATAACTGGGCCTGATGAGTAGGGAGACCGACCTGCCTGGAGGGGGTGGTGGGGAGGGTGATTTCACCCTAGGCTCTGGCCCTGGGTCACAGTGTTTATCCCTTGTGGGGGGTTCTCCATCATCACTCCGCTCAGTGGGGGTCCTGGACAGCAACTGTGATGCTAGAATCTGACTCTTGGAGCTCTGGATCCAATCCCTTCTGCTGGACATCTTGGAGCCGTGAGGAAGCTGGGTGGGGGGTTTTGGAATGTGTGAATCTGGCTGCAGATCAAAAAGGGGAGCTGGGCCTTCAGTCTTTTTGAACCGTGAGAGATTCCCTGGACCTGGTGATTTCTCAAGAGTCACTGGGCCAGTTGAGGGCATCACCAGGGAGGCTTCAGGCTCCCTTACTTTTGATTTCTGAGGTGAAGGCTTGCCCCTGGTAGGTATTTTTGTCAGACTTTTCTTCTGACAGATGCCTGTGCCCACAGATGACCTAGAATGACTCTGGCATGATGTGACATGTGTCGGTTTGGCCCGTCTTTGACTATTTTGCGCCACTGTCCTGGGGTGGAAAGACACAGCAGGTGCCATGGCAGTATCATCTACCTCACCCTGTGGAATGTTTCTTTCAGTCTCCTCTTCAGACCTCTTTAAAAAAGGGTAGTCTCTAGCTGCAGCCCCTGGCTGTAAATGAGCAATTCCCTGAGGTGAAAGTTCAGCGTGTTCCATCCAGGGCCCAGCAGGGGCCTGACGGATGGAAATCTCCTTTCTGGTCACAGTAACAAGGCCAGTCTGGTGAGAGCTGAGCTCAATGGGCTCGCCGTCTTCTGCATCAAATACCACAGTAATACATTCTTCCGAGGAAGTCCGTTTTACAACCCTCTGCTGCTTAATGAAACTAAACGTCTTTGGCCTGCTCTCCAAATGGACGGGTGCTTGGTTTTCTTCCTCCTCAGGAGACCCACGTGAAGATTTTTCAAATCCTGTGAGGATGTCCAGGCTCTCCATGGACCGGTCGGTGTCCGCGGCTGCAGACGCATCTGAAGGGCTTTTCTCGTCACTGCTCTCGATGTGCAGCTCATCCAGGGCCTCCGCGTCACCGGCGTCTGAGGGCTGGAGACTGAGGGCCTGGCAGCCCTGGCTGGGTGAGACCTTCTCTCTCTGTACCCGAGGCCCCTGCACGCCTGGGCACAGCTTCTGCTCCAAGGGACAGTTGCTGGCACAGCCCGTCAGCTTCTCAGGCCTCTCCCTGGAGTAGACTGAGGAAGTGACCTCTGAACAGTGTTTGCCATTCAGCTCCCAGCCAAAGAGGCTGTCAGAGACACTGTGAGTTAATTTACAACTGTGTAGCCTGCAGCCCTGGTTTGGAACCACTTGGACCGAGGCTAAGGAGGAAGCGTCCTCATCAGCCTCGTCATGAGAATCCATGTCATAAACAAACGCCTTGTGGGGATCCGTGCAGGGGCTCCCCGTGTCTGCGGGTTTGCAGGGTGGATATTCCTTCAGGCTGCTACTTTTAATTCCTGGAGAATAGATTCCTTCATTGGAGTTCATGCAATCTTTATAACCCCATTTGGTTATCACCGATGGGGGTTCAAGTAACACTTTGCGCTTCTGGAGCTTTCTTAGTCCTTCCAAAATGTGGCTTTCCTTGATGCGAGTCGGAGGTAGTTCATCTGTAGGACTAGCAAAGCCGCTCGGGAGCGAAGAGTCGATACTTAACCTTTTGTCCCAATTCTGTGATGACTGCTAGGAAAAAAAGAGGAGATATTAGACACGACTGAGCCCTGTGGATCACCAGTTTATAGAAGGAAAAGGCCATCATTAAGCTTAGTTCATCCTAGTGGTTGATAAATATTCACATATGAATGTATTTATTCATTAGTTAATGCAAACTAGTTTATTATGTAGCAAAACTCTACTTTGCCAGGTCCTGAATTAAGGAGTGCATGATACAGATACGTACAAGATAAGGACCCCGCCTTCAAGGAGCAGGTGACCCAGGAGGCGTTGGGCTCAAGTACTGTAAGTCAAGGGAGCAAATGAGACATAGAAAACTAGCAGGTACTCCAGAGTTTCTGAGGAGGGAGACCACATATGTATTTGAAAAACCACAAAAAGCGTATAAGAGAGGTTCTCACTTTTCTTCTCCTTCCTTCTTCCCTTCCTTCCTTTGTTTTTATAAGAACTTAGTCCTAGAAAGATGGATAAGTTTGCCTTAGTTGAAAAGTAGAGGAGGACTTCCCTGGTGGCGCAGTGGATAGCAATCCACCTCCCAATGCAAGGGACACAGGTTCGATCCCTGGGGAAGACCCCCCATGCTGTGGAGCAGCTGAGCCCGCGTGCTGCAACCACTGCAGGCTTTGCACCGAGGGCCTGTGCTCTGCGACAAGAGAAGCGCCACGGTGAGAAGCCGGTGCACCACAGTGCAGACCCAGAACAGCCAAAAATAATAAATAAGTTTTTAAAAATAAAACTTTTTTCAACCAGAGGAAATGATTTCCAGGTAGAAGAAATGGAATGGCAAAGACCTTAAAAGGTTTGGAACACTTAGGGAATAATCAGAAGGCAATCCAGCTCACTGTGCAGCGTTTATGGGAGGTGAAGAGGGTAAGAGGAAAAGTGAGTTGGTCCAGGCCTTATAGTCCCTTCCATTCTAACAACTGAAAGTTAGAATGTCATGTGGCCTCAAGACTTTATTTTGATAGGCAGTGAATATCTGTGAAATATTTATACACATAGAGCAGCTGGCCATTTGCTGTTAGAACCCATAGCAGTGACTGACCTACTAACTTTGAAAGGTCAATTTCCTGTTCTTCATATTTCTCCAAATACCAGTGTTAGTTCTGGAGATGTGACCAAGAAATGACATAGAAAAAACATGGCATTCTCCTCAGACATTTACATTTATCAAAACACTGCTAACAAGAAACAGAAAGGCGGAGGAGGAAACTCATGCTGACCGAGCATCTGCTGTGTACCAGTCACTGACCCAGTGCTTCGACTTAATTTTCAGAACAAGACCATGAAGCAGACAACATCAATCCTATTTTAAGAGGAAGGAAACTGAGATTCAGCAAGATCTGTCCTTTGGAGATCATACAGTCAAGGAAGAGCTAGCGCAAAAGTTTCAACTCTGGTTTCCTGGGCCCTTTCTATGACTCAGTTCTGAAGTGGCTGCATGGGGATCTGAACCAGGCTGTCTGGCTCTAAAGACTGCACATTAATCTTGAAGTGATACTGCTAGAGTCAGGCTTAGCCTCTGTTCTCCCCTCTGTATTAGTCAAAGTCATAATAGAGACCATAGGTTACTCCAACAGCCCTCTTCTGAATGAAAGTTGCAGAGTTTAATCACAAACTAGCACTCAGGGAAATTAGGAGGCTCAGAACTAATGACTTTTTTTAAAAAAGGCTGTATAATTAATGCTGAAGAATGTCTATGAATGAATCTGATACATGTTCTCAGTACCAATCTTGGCTAAGAGTTACAGCTCCCGTTGGCCTCTCCACTAGCTGCCCTGCTATCCTGGGACCCTGAACACTCACGCGTATGCTCATAAGTGGACGTCAACTCAATGTCACAAACTTACTTTGGAATTTCAGATTTTTACTAAGCTGTGAGCATTTGCTTGCATTTGCTTACACTGAAGACTTTTTTTTGTTTGTTTTCATAAAACTGACCTTTGCTATCAACATATCTTATTTTTTTTCTATTTGTTATATGTATATTTAATTTGAAGTCAAATTATATATTCTGTTTGGAAAATTCTCCAGGGTCAGAAGTTGCTGTGGAGAGATCTATTTTGGTGATGCTTCCCTTCCCCGCTCCTTCTCCTCCTCTGCTGTGCCATTAAAAACATTTTTGGAAAGCAGGAAAAAAATCCCTTTAGTGGGTATTATAGACTGACCAGTGAGTAGACTGCCACAGCTTGGGTTTCTAAGAATTTCCATGATTCTGATGTCACATTCACAATAAAGAAGAGAAGCCAGATAGAAGTGCTCCATCACAGCTTGAAAGGGGCAGATTTGATCAAGCCACAGAAGATGTGCTCTGCGTCAGCCCACCCACTTCCTTCCTGCCCCACAGCCTGCCCACGCTCTGGTATGATTCATCCCCAGGGCCAGCAGCTGCAAAGCTCCCAGGGCCCAGGCTCCCCACCTTGTGAGATTAGCCACATTCCTCAATCTGTTTTGCACAGAAGGTTATGGTACTTAATAACTTGGGAAAAGCTGGAGACAATCCTGAAACCTGAGAAAGAGAAGCACAAATCTCCTGGTGGGGAGGTGGTGGGGTAGAGCTCCTCATTCTTTGCAGGAAAGTCAGAAGAGAGTTGCTCTAGAAGGAGGGCAGTGGCTGAATGATGCCGCTGCTAAGGTAGAAGCCTGGGTTTAATGTCCAAAGTTCTTTTCTATTTCTTGAATAGATAACTGTTTCACACATTCTTTTTTTGTTCTTGTTTTATTAAAGGACATTCTTGGTCTTATGGGAACAAATCCATCCAAACACCTGGGACTCTTTCAAGTTTTAGACTAATTCAAGGTCTAGCAGAACAGTTGAGGTTCTGGAGCCAACTGCTCAGTTCTGCTTACTGGCTATGAGACATTGAAATAGATGTGTAATTTCTCAGAACCTCAGGTTATTTCTCTGTGAAAGGGGGGAAATAAGAAAACCTAAGTAATAAGTTATCATGATCATTAAATAAACTAGTGCTTATGAAGTGCTAACAAAGCTGACACATGGTAATTACTCAGTAACTGGAGCCATTTTCCTCCATGAAGGGCAGGCCAGTGCACTTCATGAAGGTTTCATTCCTGCCTTTCTGTTTCTACACAAAACAATATTAAAAATAAAATACTTATAAACTACCAAAGAGCCAATGGTCATATATTTATTATTATGTAAGCTAATATTCATGTTCAAATTTATATTGTATGAGTTTATTATGCCAGTTAATACTAAATAAGTACTAGGTACATGGTAAGAACTTAAGTTTCTTAAATAATGCCATTTAAAATGTTTTAATAGGACTGGGTCAGTTTGCTGGATCCCTGAGAAGGAAGACTTTTCTCTGGGGAATGTGACAGGCAGGCTTGTACTCCATGGCCATTGTGAGTTAGGACACTATTAAATTTCCAGATGATGTCTACAGGGGTATTTAAGAAGTGTCTTAAGAACCTTATTCCTCCTCTTTCAGGGAAGAGATGTCTCCAAAAGATCAAGGTTTGCTCTAACTGGAAAAATTTTAGCCAAAAGGAAAAAAAAAAAAAAGAAGAAGAAGAAGAAAGGCTGAGAGGGAGAGAGGAATAGCTATGAATGAAAAGTGCTGAGTGAGGGGCCCTGAGAGCCAGCAATATTCAGAGACAAAGAGAGGGAACATCCTCCCGACCATCTCCCGAGTCTGCTAAAAGCCAGGTCCCTAGCAGTCATTACTCAGAACTCCGAACATCTTAAAAGAACAGTTTTGATAACACCCCAGGCTCCACACTTTGCATTGTAAGTCTGAGTCCAAGGGAATAAACTCTAAATCCAAGCTTGAAAGATTTTTCTCAGTTCTTGTTCGGAGTATGACAAATGTCCTCCCTCACTTGAATTTTCTGACAGTTATAGAAGTTTTCTGGCTTTTTACACTTCTGACATTATAAACTCAATTTATACAGATGATAGAAAACTGACCTCCAAATATTCAGATTCAGGGCTTCCACACTCCTGTACTCTTCACTTTTCTTTTTCTTTTAAATTAGTTTTTTATTGGAGTATAGTTGCTTTACAATGTTCTGCTAGTTTTCAGGTAAACAGCAAAGTGAATGTTTTATTATACATATATCCACTCTTTTTTAGATTCTTTTCCCATATAGGCCATTATAGAGTATTGAGTGGAATTTCCTGTGCTATAGAGTAAGCTATCATTAGTTGTCTACTTTATACATAATACCAATATTGTATATATGTCAATGCCAATCTTGTTTTTCTTTAATATAAGGAAACTGTGAAAACAGCTATTCCAGATTCTTGACTGATACTGGTGTGCAAAGATGTTTATTCAAATCATGAAAAAATCTTCTGTCATGTGAGCCCACTTAGCAGATGTGAGTCATTCCAGTCACAGGAGTTATTTAATAATCTGACAGAGAAACTCCTGGCATCCATGTGGAGACTTTCAGTGAAGCTATGGTGCTTGAAATCTACCATAGCATTTTCTCTCTCTACTGTACCTCCTTCAATTTATAGCCAATTAGAGTTTTATGAGGCTATTGCATTGAATAGAGGAGGTCAATATATTACATTGCTATTTTTGAGCAGTAAATTTCCACAAAGCTAATGAGACTTCCAAAACTTTTGGTCATTTATTCTGAGAGAATGCACCTCTCTCCCTATTCTCCAGAAGAAAACCTTCTCTTTGAGCTTTCATAGGATGCTCAGTCTGGGATGACTTGGCCTCATTCAGCCTCATTTGCACTGGACATCGACAAGTCTCTCTGAGCGTCACAGCGATGGAGAATGTCTATAAAACTAATTGAAAATGTCTGAGTCAGTCTGAAGCATGGTCAGTTCCATTAGGCCAGGGCTCCAGTTCCAAGTTGATATAAATCTGTGAACTCTGTGGGTTCCACCAAAGCACAGAAGGAAAATGTCTTTCTCTCCCAAACTCCCTCCCATAATGCCCCCATCATCTGAGATCAAGTCATCATTCCACTCCTCTCTGGCTGTGTGATGTCTAGCAAGGAACTTAACCTTCTAGAGCCAATCTCTCCTTCTGGGTAATGGGGAAGATAATATCTCCCTCTATGGTTTTGTGAGGTGTAAAAGAACCAGGACTTAGCAAATGGTAGTTTCCTTCTTGGCCTCCCTCCCACCTTCCGCCTTCCTACCAGAAGAGGCTTTTTTTCCGGTTCCCTCTGATGCTGCGCTGCCCCCGAAGGAGTCTTACCCTTTTCCTGAGGTTCTTTCCATCATGCCACGTGTAGGAGGAGCCGCTGGAATACTCGCTGCAAGTGCTGGAGAGAGACAGCTCACTGCTGCTGTAGCTGCTTCGAGGGCAGAGGTGACCAGAGACGGCAATGCCCATGCCAGGGCATTTCAAAGCAGGGGTTCCTGCTTTTGCGTTCAGCTGGCAGCCCTGAAAAAGCAGGACAGCTCTGAGCTAGGACTCTGCTTAGGGGAGAAGAAATACCAACTCAACATCATAACAAGGGAGGAATGAATATAGTACTGCAGTTAGAAACAGACTTTGGGGTCGACAGACTAGGGGTTTGACTCTTGACTCTGCCTCAGACTAACATGTGTGGGAAATTATTTAATCTCTGAGAGCTACATCTCCTTTTCAAAAGTGGAAAAAAAAAAGTGATAACACTGCCTACCATACAGGGTCAC
Organism: Odocoileus virginianus; assembly: GCF_023699985.2. NCBI lineage: Eukaryota > Metazoa > Chordata > Mammalia > Artiodactyla > Cervidae > Odocoileus > Odocoileus virginianus. The sequence goes on along the minus strand of NC_069686.1, from coordinate 54,510,407 downwards.
TGCAAGGACCAAGTGAGGTTCTAGATGAGATGCATGCAGCACAAGATCCAGCTTAGAAGCAGGTGCTCAATTATTATGAGCTGCCATCAGCATTAGGCAGAAGTATGACAACAGCAGTTTCCCACTTTATCTAGTCACACTGGTTAAAGGATCACATCAATATCAAGGTGTGAATCTAATGAGACAAAAGGAAGAAGACAGCAACTTCTTTGGCTTAAGAGTTCAAGGGCATGAGCTCTGGACTGGAAGCCTAGCAACCTGGCTCTCAGGCTATACGTGCCAGCAGATATGAGATACAGAGCAAAGAAAGCATTTAACTTCTGTGGATCTTAACGTCTTCCTGTATAGAGTGGGCCAGTTCTACCAGTTTACTCCTATGATCCCTACGGCTCTGATAACATCATTTTAAGCCTGGGATCAAGTGCCCAGGAAATTATGTACTATAGTGAAACCCAAACGAAGGAGTCATGAAGCTCTGCTATACAGATTCCAGGACTTTTCAAATCAGATCAGTTGGATGTTCAAATGATAAACAGTTTTACATGAAACAGATCTGGGCCCCGTGCAGAAGGATCCAGGCAGTTAAAATTCTAGTGGGTCTGCACAAGGCACAGGTGGCAAAGCCATAAACATCCCAGCACATCTTGACAGCCACATTACAGGCCCCTAATGTAACAGATGAAGCTCCACTAACTGGATGGGCTAAATTAATTTAGCATCCCGATCACAGGAATGGAATCTCTCCATTACAGTCTCATTCCTGTCCCCTATCTAGAAAAGCTGTGTCTCAGAAACTCATGGATGGGGGAACCATCTGTCTTCGTGTCACTGGCAGAATGGCAAAGCCTCTTACTTATGCAGTTTATTGACACTTTATGGGAGCCTTTAGTACCTGAGCACTTATCACTGTTCTCCAAATGCAATTCCAACTGACGATGACTAAACACCAGTGTGGGGAAGGAAGGTGATGCTGTTCTGGGAGCCTTTGTGGTCAGTAGGAAACCCCTGCATCAGTACAGAGGGCACGTTTAACCTGCTCTCTAATCAACATCCATAATGCTTAATAATGTTAGATTTTCAATATCAGGCATCTTCCTTGCTATCGATACTTCATTTTGGCTGCCTAATAATCTCTTAAAGTGGTCTGAAAATGCCAAGGAATTTTACTACTCTATTTTCCCCCCTGAAATTTGGCTCTAAATTTCACTGAAAGGAGAAAGTTGTCTCAAAATCCAGCTTTCAGAATATCTATTGATTTATGATCTTGTTTATTGCCAGATGCAATTTAGTTAAAGGGAGTTCATGTTTATGTCTCCAGAGCTGCCCTCCGCACACGGCCCCAGTGTCGGAACCACAGGCTGAAGGTCTCAGCCACATCTGGAACATGCCAGAAACAGACCTTCAGAAACAGCACATCACGATCCACTTCTACCTGGGTGCTTTCTTCTCCATCCCATTCTCTGATATTTTGTTACCTGAGTAAGTAGGGTGGTGCTTTTTATTTTGGATGACCTCTCCTTTAAGGCTTTCTGAAAGGCTCAAGCAGTAAAGGATCTATCTGCCAATGTAGGAGATGGAGGAGATGGAGATTCGACCTCTGAGTTGGGAAGATCCCCTGGAGGAGGAAATGGCAACCCAATCCAGTATTCTTGCCTGGAGAATCCCATGGGCGGAGGAGTTTGGCGGGCTACAGTTCATGGGGTCATAATGAGTGAGACATAACTGAGCAAGCGACTGAGCATGCACCTCTGTTCTGACGGTTGTGTCTACCATTCAGGGAAATATTACATCTGTGTCTTTTGAGGCCATCAGATCTAAACTTCTCCAGCAGTCTTTTTCATACACTGCACAGGTGTTAGTCACTGTTTACGTTCTACTTTTCTCCACAGTACTGAAGCTCATATGTGATTTCCCTCCGTCTTTCCAACCTTTACCTTCTCACCTCACCCATCACAATTATACCTATTTTTATAACTCAATTCCCAGGCCTCTTTTTAACAAAGATGCTTCTCTGCCCTGTTATCCACCATGTGTGCACCTCTGATAGATGCCGGATTAAGAGGACAGGAAGCTAGAAGACTTCAGAAGATGTGCTAGAAGAGAAAAGCATTGTTGTCTCTCCCTTGACCTTGAACGTGAGATGCCCTGACATGACAGAGGCTACTGTGAGGAAGTGGGGAAGGCCCATCAGTGTCATGTGGAGGCAGGCAGGGCTGTGGTAGTTATATACAAACGTGTCCTGAAGCCAGGCTTTTCACACTTTAATATTCACATGAGTCATCCCAGCCCTTGTTAAATATAGGTTTGATTTAGCAATTCTGAGGAGGGGTCAGAGATGCAGTATTTTAAGAAATTCCCAGATGCTTTGAGGCATGCTGTCCAGAGCCTGTGCTTTGAGTAGAAAGCCCCTAGCCTAGGAGGAGCTTTGAGAGAGGATAAGCTCTCATGTGAATTACTTGGTAGCAAGCTGTGTTTCTCAGTCTGACCTGGGCTGTGCTGAGCAGGATGAAGGCAGGGGTCTGAGCCCTCCCTGGGGGCAGAGTACTGGAGAGACGGAGTGTGTGTGTGGTGGGCTGATTACAGAGTAATTCCTTGACAAAAAGAGGAAGGGGCGAGTCCTCTCTACTGGGAAATTCTCCCACCTTTCCTGACCTTGGACAATTGATGTTGGAATTTAAGAAGGGACTCAGAATCTCTGACATCATGACTGAAAGTGAGCTCTTTTTTCCTGAAGTTTCTTCCCTCATCAGCACATGATTATCATCAGGATTATCTGCTTATTTATAAGGTCATTTATAAGGTTTAAATCCTGGCTCTCTCACTGGCTAACTCTTTGATTTTGGGAAAATTACTTAATCCTTCCACACTTTAGTTTCTTTTTTCCTAACCGGAGATAATGAAAGCTCCAATCATATAAGATCAATGTGAAGAGTGACGGGCCCCTGGCAGTCAGTAATCGTATGCTTCCCAGGTGGCGCTAGTAGTAAAGAACCCGCCTACCGGTGCAGGAGATGTACGAGACTTGGGTTTGATCCCTGGGCTGGGAAGATCTCCTGGAGGAGGCCATGGCAACCCACTTCAGTATTCTCGCCTGGAGAATCCCATTGACAGAGGAGCCTGGCGGGCTACAGTCCACAGAGTCACACAGAGTCAGACATGAGTGAAGCCACTTAGCATGCAGGCCGCATGCTAAATGACACTAAGTGATCATTAGTAACAATGAAGTTTACTAACTTTTAGGTTTTGCTACTATCACTAAAAAGTTTTATTTTAGTATGTGTGTGTCCTGGCCCTTCAACAAAATGGTACTTTACAGCCTCCCTAAGGGACCCTGTATTACCTTTAACATGCCATCATATTTGATGCCTTGCACATGGGATCTGTGATGAGGAAGAGTCGGAAGTGGGTGTACTTTGTTTCTGGGGATCACTGATGTGACCTGGACAGGCACACTAGCAGGTACTTATCTCAGCTCTCATTCTCCATCTCTGACATGTTCTTCTGTGACTGTGACATGGGGCCACATATTTTAGAAGAGAAGACAGTCAGAGCAGCAGAGATCTCATTATGGCCCCAAATTCTCAGCAGGTATTGTGTTATGTACATGTCATATGCTATCTCATTTAATCCTCAACACAACTCTCAGAAATAGAACGGAAATATCATTCTTCTCATTTTCCAGATGGGGAACCTGAGGCACTGTTAAACTGAAGCTTTAAAATCTTGTCCCAAGTCACCCAGTCAACACAAGGTTCTGATGTCAGGCCCAGGTCCCAGCCACTATGCTATAGCTCTAAGTAAGGCCCTTGACAATAAACAGAACTCCTGGACATATACAGACTGCCAAGCATCCTCCTGAGAAGAGTTGTAATAGATAATTATTATTAATAAAATTCTTGTTTGCCTAAAGATGTATGTTGGTCTCCATTGTAACATTACCTTAATTATGTTGATTGAACTGACAAAGTACACTGTTTGCACTATTCAAAGTGTTTTTTTCCCATAGTGTATTTTAGATTACCACCTTGAAGAACTCATATGCTTTAACATCCTTATTATGTGGAATGCAATACAAAATCCACAATTTTAGTTTAAAAAAGGAGAGAGACAGAGAATGAAGGCAAGAATTTCTTGATTAAAATTTGCAACTTAAAAAATTCCTGATCTTAAGGCCATCTTTTATATTGGATGGCATTAGGGCCTTCAAGAATGTTTAAAGGTGACAGTACTTCACTGACAAGCAATTCCAATCTAACTTGAGAATATTTACTTTTGATATAGATTCTTCTAGCTATACTTATAAATTTATACAGTAAACTAAAAGGCCAGTTATCCACAAATGCCCATCAGTCATTGTTTTAAGACTAACATTTTTCATTATATATTTGACTCTTGTATTTTTCAAGCTATCTTTTTTTTTTTAATGTCAATGAGAGTTAAAAACCACACTGGTTAAAGTTTTGCAAAATAAGCACAAAGCTAACCCTAGCTAAAGAAAAAAAAGTACAGCCCATGAATTTTTAAAAGTTCATACATAATATATCATAAAAGTCAGATGAGTAATATGGGACACGGGCTTTAATAAAAAGCTCCTTGACCATTTCTCTGCGACTTTGAGATATAATCAATACCCAAAAAAGGTATCTTGGGGACAAGGCAAGATTTATAATATTTTTGCTGAGAGTGACATTTTCTACTTACTCTATCAGCTGGGGGATATGATGCTGAATTGCAGAGAACACAAGAAAGCAAAGTATTTTTATCTACCTGACAATGCTTCAAGGATGCGTTTTATGGTTCACTTGTGACATCATATTTGATGGAGGAAAATAACCACCTGAACAAGTGTTCTGAAGGCGACAGGGAAACTCACATGCATTTCAACATCACTGCGTGAGTGCGTCAGACTCTGGCTTCTTTCCACATCTGAGAGTAAATCCCCGGATGAAAGATCTAAGATGCGTGAGTGAAGTTTCTGGGTAAAAACAGGCAGAAACTTTGAACAGTGTTGATTTAATTGTTTGTTTCAAAATTCTGCCTCAGTCACGTAAATCTCAAAAGAGTTGACATTTCTAGATTAGATAACACATATCCTAACCCCAAAAAATGTTTATCTGAGTTTGTTAGTGTTCTATATGTACACATGTACAAATTACAGCTTATAAACAATAAGCACACTTTCAGTCTGTCAATATGTGTTGGAAAATAAATAGCAAGGAAAAAGAAGTAGTAATAAAAATGTGAATACCCCAATATACTTATTAGCCAGCATGAAAATTAACTTTTGATATTCACATTATGAAACACTCACCATGTTAACCTTATTATGTTGAGCAGTGGTTAAAATTTGAGCAAATAATTATAAAAATGACCTTATTTCTAAACAGCATTGATCTTGTGAAATCTTCCCTTGCACACATTTCAACTCAAAGTCATTAATGTCATCTGTTAGGAACAATTAATGTGAATAGAAAATAATTGCATCAGGGATCTGGGGACTTGGAGGGTTTCGTGCATTAATATTCACATGCTATTCGATTATATACTCAATTCTTTATTTCAGCTTTGCTTGGGTGGCCTCCTAAACCAGGGACATTTCACTATATTAATCTTTATCCTAATTACTAAGGCTTTTCTGTGGACATTAAATTTGATCTGTTTAATTGCAAATACAATAAAACTTGTGATTTATGTCTCATGTTTCTGCTAGGCTGATGACATTTTTAAAATGGTACTTGTAGCCTGGTTTGTCTTGGTTACAACTTTTGTGACTTCAGACACTAAAAAATTGAACTGAGTAAGTAAATAATGTGGCTGAGATGGCTCCCTCACCTCTGAAAAGTTTTTCTATTCCTTTGTCTCCCAGGAAAGGCCTTGCTGCATGCTGATGTTGATCTGGGAAATGACTGATTCTCTGCCGTTAATTCCTGTTAGGATCATCTTAGTGTGCAGGGGTTGCCAGACAGTCACGTTGTCCCAGCAGATCCATCATGTTTTCAGCAAGGATGTAAATGCCTCTAAAATGAGGCCTATTTTACTGTTCCCCATTGGATTTTATTCAGGTTGAACTCATATGAAAGCCCTATGCATGCGGTTAGTTGGGAAGTGGTGTTCAGTTCATGTCAGTTCACGTCCAACACTCGCGATCTCACAGATGGTAGCCGGCCAGTCAGTCTCCTTTGTTCACGGGATTTCTGAGGCAAGAATACTGGAATGGGCTGCCCCTTCCTTCTCCAGGAGATCTTCCTAACCCAGGGTTCAAACCCACTCTCCTGCATCACAGGTGGATTCTTTATTGCTGAGCTTGGTTGGTTAGTCACAACAAATTCTATTCAGCTCTCAGGATCAGCACGGTGGTAGGGCTGTGCTGCATCCAACTGCAAGAATAAAGGCTTTTATTTTTTATTTTTTCTACTATGGATCAGTTCTCCTTCTTATTACTGGAGCCTCAAACTATTTACTTGAGACTTACACTTTTGCTTCTCTCAACCTGTGTTGTGGAGTTACTTTCACCAAAAATGAAATAAATAACTGGTTGTTCATTATTTTGAAAATGCTGGTTTCTCCAAGAAAGTTAAGACATAGGTAAGTAGAACCAGGATGTTTTTTCTGCACAATTTCTACGATACTTATCTCAAGCATTCTCTAGAGTATGAGTTGCCTGGGACCAAAGATCCTTTAAGACCCAAGACATGTTACAATGTGAATGCTCAGTAAGTAACTGACTGATGCTTCTTACAGCCCATAAAGAAAAAGCTGTCTATATTTTCTCCACCCAAGTCTGAATTTTAAGAACTGAGAGAGTGCCAAAAAAATGATAACATCCTAAGACTTAAGAACACATTTATCATTATGCAAAGAGTCCAAGAAGTTATGGGAAATGACATTCAACAAAAGAAATGATGATTTTGAGTGGTATATCATGTGATTTGGGGGAAGAGTCCTTATAGATTAGATATCTGACTTCTTATTTGGTTAATGGTTATATTTCACTCCTTTTTACCAAATACACGATGCCACCATTTTACTTTCAGCATAAGCATGTGTATATATAAACTCATTGTCCTAAATGATGAAAATTATTTTATTTTTATCCAAGTGGTCAGGTTTCCCAGGTGGCTCAGTGGTAAAGAATCCGCCTGCCAATGCAGGAGATGTTCGATTTCTGGGTTGGGAAGATCCTCTGGAGGAGAAAATGGCAACCCACTCCAGTATACCTGCCTGTAAAATCCCATGGACAGAGGAGCCTGGCGGGCTGCAGTCCGCGGGGTCATGAAGGATTGGACGAAGCGACTGAGCACATACGCATCCAAATAGTCAGTTTTCTCCACTGAAATACGGAGAGTCACGAGGGAGTGGGGAAAGATCCTAGAGCAAGGGGACTTGAGTTTTAGCCCTAAGGTACAGGCTTTACCAGATCTGGGGGTGTAACTGAATCTCTTTGTCTCAGATTACTTGCCAGCCACAAAGGGATGGAAGAAGCTACCTAACCTACCTCTCAGGTAGGGAAAGGTACTGGCATAGTCAGAAAGGATAATAAATAAGACAGCATGGTGAAATTTACAGTCTTATATTAATTAATTGTCATAACTGAGAGTTGGTAGTTTCTTAAGTGTTAAAGTACAAATGAATCATTTACTGTTATAGTTTCCACATATGTAGGGAAAATAAAAATTGACTTAGATGAAAACAAAATCTACTTCTGTGTTAAGGCTGTAGGTAAGAAAGTGATAGGTAAAGATCATCCTCTCACATACACACATTCTTCATGGTTAAATTACCAGAAAAGCTCAGCAGCCCACAGGTGTTATACTTCTTATAATAAGAATTTTTATGAAAGGTTTATATTTTATATATATATATATATATGAAATAAATCATCAAAGGAGGAGAGAGAATATCACTATTCAAACTGGGACTGTGATATTATCTGGCTTTAATTCAGATCTCAGGGAAAGGTAGGTAAAATGTATACACAGGGAACTCAAAGTCACACATGTGTATATATATATAGGTTTTCAGCTTCATGGAGAAGAGGCCACTTCGTGTCACCATGCAGGGGGAGGGGTGCGGCTCAATCCACAGTCAGAGCGCAGGCTCACACCAGTGAAGAGACCAAGGCCAGCTTTGGGGACCTGGTAATGCCAGAGCAGCCAGGGTCAGAAATACATGCCGCATTAATGATTTTTTGGTGGGTTCCTCTGCCTTCAGGCAGTCGGCTGTATTTTCTATTTTACAGTTTTGAATCTGAAACGCAGGCTGAGAAAGGCTGCACTCAAGGCCAGCCGTCCGTTATCCGGTGGGATGGAGGCGGGGTGGCCCCTTCACGGCAGCAAGGCTGGTCCACAGCTCTCCGGCTAATGAAGGCGGCAGAGGCTGGGAACGATCAGCACGCGGCCTTTCAGAACGGGGCTGGAGGGCCACTTTGCCATTTTCTGTCTCTTCTCGCTTACTGAGCTGCAGATCCGCAGATGCTGAGTGGCGGCTTGTGGCATTTAACAGAATTCTACCTGTGGGTTTTTGCTCAGTACTGAGATGATGTCTCAACTGGAATGCAATGATTGCTGAGGCCAGGGAAGCACTGAGTCCTTATTCAGTGCTACAAGGTGAGGTTAAAAAGTAGATTATCCGAGAAATGTGGGTAACATGGGAAACTATGCAGGAAAAACCAAGCAAAACAGTGATGAACGGCTTTTGTATGTACTGATGTACTTACTCCCTGAAGTTTGAAACGGAACACATGATTTTTTTTCTCACTTCAAGATGTCAGATGTAAAGAGGAACATACAAAACAGATCATTTAACCATTGTTCCTTTATCTTTATTCAGATTTGGTGAGACAATGAATCTGGTACCATAATCATCCATATAATTATCCTCCCTTTCAACTAAGAAAACCAAATATCTGTAAAAAGGAAATTATGAGAGTGAATATGGTATATATCTGATTAATGGACTCTACCACCATGAGTAATTCAGGTTCAGCAACAAAAGGTAGATGTGAATTTGTGTTTTTAATCTGATCTGCTGCTTCTCTTGATTTACTCAACCTTGGTAAATGCTCTAGTAGTGATAGACTGAATTCTGTCCTGTCCTGTTTTATATTCTCCAGAGTTCTTTCTCTCCTTGTGGAAAAGGTCTCTCAGTCAAAGGAGATGGCTCCTCTGCCCACAATTCTTGAATTCCTGTTTTATTTATGAAGTGAGGTCTGCTATTGCCAAATGATCCAGGGCTAAAGCTTCTTTACTGACTACATGTTCCTGAATTTCTATTATCTATTTCTAAAGCACTCTACCAACATTAGAAGGTATTTTTCTACTCTCCATAAAAATTTCATAGCAGGATATTTAGAGGAGGAGTAAAAGAATTTCTTGGGATTTGCTCACTTGCCATTGGTATCTTTGGTCTTTCAGCACCCTCTCCAAGAGACACAATACCAGCAGCTGCCCCTGGTCACTTCTTGCCTCAGAGCTTCTGTGCACCCGCTCTTGCCCACTCCCTTGTGGAGCACTGCTGTTCCTACCGTCTTGTGAGTTGGTTGCTTGTTTGTACTTGGCCTTGAGTCAGGCTTCCTCGATGGCTCAGTGGTAAAGAATCTACCTGCAGTGCAGGAGACTCAGGTTTGATCCCTGAGCTGGGAAGATCCCCTGGAGGAGGGCATGGCAATTCACTCCAGTATTCTTGCCTAGAAAATCCCATGGACATAGGAGCCTGGTCCATACAGTTGCAAAGAGTCGGACATGACCGAAGCGACTGATCATGCAAGAATGCTCCCTCACAGATCTACTTGTTGTAGGAAAAGTGGAACACCAGAGGACAGTCATGTCTCAAGTATTGAGTGAGCCCCTGGGACAGCTGCCAAGTGAAGGTCCTTGGCTTCACACAGGAAAGAATTCAAGAATAAGTCATAGTAAAGTGAAATCAGGTTTATTTAGAGAGAGATATATTCCAAAAACAGAGTGTGGGCTGTCTCAGAAGATGAGAGATTGCACCAAAACATAGGGTGGTTAGGTTTCATGGGCTGGGTAATTTCACAGGCGAAAGAGTAGGAGGCTTATTACAACTATTTGGGAAAGGAGTGGAATTTCCAAGAATTGGAGTGTTATCCACTTTTTGGTTTATATGGTCAGCCTCAGAACTGTCCCATGTCTCATGTACCTCATGAGAAATGCTGGGCTGGATGAAGCGCAAGCTGGAATCAAGATTGCTGGGAGAAATATCAATAACCACAGATATTCAGATGACACCACCCTTACAGCAGAAAGAAAAGAACTAAAGAGCCTCTTGATGAAAGTGAAAGAGGAGAGTGAAAAAGTTGACTTAAAACTCAACATTCAGAAAACTAAGATCATGGCATCCGGTCCCATCACTTCATGGCAAATAGATGGGGAAATAATGGAAATAGTGGCTGACTTTATTTTTGGGGCTCCAAAGTCACTGCAGGTGGTGACTGCAGCCATGAAATTAAAGGACGCTTGCTCATGGAAGAAAAGTTATGACCAACCAAGACAACGTATTAAAAAGCAGAGACATTGCTTTGCCAACAAAGGTCCATCGAGTCAAGGCTATGATTTTTCTAGTAGTCATGTATGGATGTGAGAGTTGGACTATAAAGAAAGCTGAACGCTGAAGAATTGATGCTTTTGAACTGTGGTGTTGGAGAAGACTCTTGAGAGTTCCTCTGACTGCAAGAAGATTCAACCAGGCCATCCTAAAGGAAATCAGTCCTGAATATTCATTGGAAGGACTGATGCTGAAGCTGAAACTCCAATACTTTGGCCACCTGATGTGAAGAACTGACTCACTGGAAAAGACCCTGATGCTGGGAAAGATCGAAGATGGGAGGAGAAGGGGACGGCAGAGGATGAGATGGTTGGATGGCATCATCGACTCAATGGACATGAATCTGAATAAGCTCCAGGAGTTGGTGATGGACAGGGAAGCCTGGCATACTGCAGTCCATGGCGTTGCAAAGAGCTGGACATGACTGAGAGACAGAACTGAACTAAACTGAATGGTCTACTAGAGCCTAATGAGCCTGATGAGGCTCAAGGTCTACTAGAAGTAAAATCTTCCACCATCTTGGGCCTAGTAGGTTCTGTTTTGCTGTTGTTTGTTTATTTATTTGCTCTGTGTTTTTTTTTTTTTTTTTTAAGTCATATCCTGTTTTTAATGGTTGTGTCATTCTTTTGATGGCTGTACCCTGCCACCTTCCTTCCTGTCTCATAGTGGCCTGAATCTTAGGCTGATTTCTTGGATGAAGAACTTACTGCTTCTTCAGCTGTGGCTTTGTTTTCAAATTGTCCTGCTTCCGCCTTGGAGAACTGATCTCGGCTCACAACTTCCAGAGAGCTTCCTAGAGCCCCATTCCTGCTCCTTCAACTCAGCCCTAGGCTGGTCCCAGGTGGTGTGTTTCATCTCCTTTAATCCCAACACAAGAAGAGCAAGTTTGGAGTGTGTAATTATGAAATCCTCTGAGCATCTTCGGATTTTGCCAATTTCATAGTTTTCCTGTGATGAAAGTTAAACTTTTCTAGCTATCCACTGTTACAGGGGTGGAAAACATGTGTGGTGGATTTGGTATATGTTTAAGAGACTTGTTCTAAATATGGCTTGAATTAGACATCACCAAGTGAAAAGCCTTGTTATTCTGTTGAGTAATAAAGTGATTTTCATACATATGCACAAGGCTCTGAAAGGAAGTTCAAGGAAATCTCCTAAAAAGATTTGAATCCTGATAAAGATAATTTTTCTTTGGAAGCTTTAATCACCAAATGACCATTCAAAAACCCCACGTTTTATCTTGCTCACACACTAGATTTACATTTTTACTTATATTTTGCCACACTCAGAAATGTGATTTTTCATCAACTCTTCCAAATCCCATCAAGAGATATTGTGGCAGACCCTTGGTTCACATTTCAGAGGTTTCATTCCATTCCATTAAGAATTTATCATAAAACTGAATATTATATAACTGTGTATTACATAACCGAGTATTATATGGTCATTTCTTAGATTCACAAAAATTTGAGCCTAGGACAAATGTTTTTGGATAAAAGCTAATGTTTAATTACTTATGTCGTTATTTCCATTTGGGGATACAAAGATAAAACATTCTAACTATTTGCATTCAGTCATCCTGCCAATGCCAGAGCATGCCTTTTGAATATTCTCTTAGAGGTCCTTTAAAAAATATGTCCATCAAAATTTGATCTCACTTCAGAGTCTAAAATTTTTATAGCTATTTTTTTTTTAGCCATCTACAACAGCCCTTGCTGCAATTACTATTTTCCATGACAACTTTCAGATTTTCCTCGCACAGCCATTATTCTGTGCCCTGAGTGCATTCTGTTTTACTCTGGATGGTGCTTCTACAAATCCTCTTTTCTACTTCTCTGGGATCCAAGGTTATAAAATGTTTTGAAACAATTATTCCACAGCTATACTCAAAACCATCTTCAAGGGTCCCTGCTACCATGACAACCTAATTACCCAGTGGATGCCTTAGGAAGCATTTGGTTTGGTGACTAGGAAGTTTATTTGGGGCTTCTGCAACTTAGACTGATGACTAGAGTGTTTCAAATCTGTCCTGTTCTGAAATTCCATGAAGAGTGCCCTGAGGTCCTGCTGGGAGAGGACCAGTGAGACATGGATTAGGATGTAAACAGCAAACCTTGCCCTCAGGAGTCTCCACTCTAATCAGTCCAACAAGAAGCATTTGCGAAGCATCTACTATGTGAGAGTCCTAACTACGAACCATGAACAGACTCAAAGAAGCTCATTAGTGTAATCTATAATGTGAATGAGGGGCCTGGACACACAGATGAGGAAAAAAAACACAGAAGCGTTTTAAGGCAGGACGTACAAGAGAGACGCAGGACGCGTAAGAGAGAGGCGGGGGGGTGAGAGCAGGGTCAGTGTGGCACCACGGTTACACATGTGCTGCTGCACTCTGGGCTGTGTTCAGTTGCTCAACTGCATCCCAGCTCTGCAACCCCAGGGACTGGAGCCCACCAGGCTCCTCTGTCTGTGGAGTTTCTAGGCAAGAACACTGGAGTGGACAGCCGTTGAGACCCAGGGATCTGACCCACATCTCTTGCATCTCCTGCACTGGCTGCTGGATTCTTTATCATTAGCGCCACCTGGGAAGCCCTATAAATAAGATAATATTCTGTGCAAAAAAGGTTTAGGCCGCAGGGGCTAAGGTCTCCCTGTCAAGCTCCCAAATCGCTTGGTCTCTTTACACAAAACAAGCAAGAAGGAATCAAAGTATTTAACATGCAGCAGCCAAGTGACGCCACTGGGAAACAGGATGCACGGTGAGCGAGGGGATCAGCGCACTCAGACCTTGGAAGAGCCAGTTCCTAACAGCGCTTCACACCTGCCTCCCAACCCTAAAACTCTCTGAAGCTTCACTTTTGTCTTCTTCTGTGACTCCGATCGCAGAGAGGAAGTGATTCAGCACAGTCTGAGCCTATTCTGGGATCCAAGAAATACAGAAGTGCCTTGGAATTTCCATTTTTATCACTAATTACTTTAACAGGTACTTTAATAAGTGCTTTGCAATTGCCCCTGCTGTTTTGTAAAATTATCTACACTGCATTTTACATTTTTAATCAAGCTTTATTTTTGAAAAATCTCCTGGATTTCTGAAGCTTTTTGACTTTTACATGTGGGGGGAAAATTTTTTCCTCTGATTTCACAAAACTAAAGGGATTAGGAAGAAAAACAACTTGACCTTCTATTTTTGCCAGACTTAATAGAAACTGCACTGATGGTCACTAGAGTCCAATACTCTGCTTATTAAGAAGAAACAATTCATCTCCTGCCCTGTGAGGGAAAGGGACACTGAGTGAAGTTCCTTCCCGGATCTTATCTCATGAATCCTCACATTGCTGTACAGAAGAAGGTAAGCTCTTAATTTTTAAGGATGAAGAACTCAAACAACCAAAGCTAAGGACGGTATCCAGAGTCACAAGGATATACTCCAGTAAGCAGCAGAAGCAGGATTCTCTCCCAGGTCTGCCTTACTATTGAGCTCAAACTCTACCCCATTCTGTTCACTTATCCCCTCAAGGAAGGGAACAGCCTCATAGGTCTCTTCTGCAAGATGAGTTGCTTCAGTTCAGTTCAGTTCAATTGCTCAGTCGTGTCCGACTCTTTGCGACTCCATGGACTGCAGCACACCAGGCTTACCTGTCGATTACCAACTCCTGGAATTTACTCAAACTGGTGTCATGAGTTACTTATTTTTGTCTAAATTTTAAGCCCATAATTTGCGCTATTCCCATTAAGTGAACTCTGTTGTCTTGGGAATTTTCTTGCCAAGATCTATTCTCAGAGGCAGATAATAACTAAAAAAGAAGTATCCATAACAACAACAATAACAATAGCTGTGACAACTGGTTGAGCTTTTTTTAGCACTGTCTATTTTCACACATTTTATCATTGTAAATCCTTATTGCAATTCCCAGTAAAGACTATAATTATCCCTATCTACAGGTGAAGAAATGGTGGTTCAGAGATAAAATTATTTTCTAAGTTCATTTACACCATACTTAAATCCTAGGCAGTTTGACTGCAGAGTTCAGACTCTTAATTCTACAATTAAATCTGGTTAATGATAGTTTCGTGGAAACAACTTATTAAAATAACTATTTAAATTAATTAGACAAGACAATTACACAGAATTAAAAAAACAGAAATAACTCTATGTATAATGTCACATCTTCACTTACTATACTGAAACATTATTCATTTATTCAAAAATGTACTTTCTTTATGATTATTAATATTATTATTGATAATATTTTTGGTATTGGTGATGTTTCCTTCTTAGGTCTCTATGTTCTTTTCAGGAAAATACAATGTGTATATAAATATTTGGAGCTAACTTAAAAGTAAAACTAAGGTAAAAATAGCAAGGATTTATAGAGTGCTCGCTACATGTCTTGCTAAGGCAAAAAAAAAAAGTCAAGATGCTACTTTTTCCTTATTTAATCCTAAGATCATCTAACAAGGGAGAATCTATGAGTTCTGCTTTTCAGATGAATAAAATGAGGAACAACAGGAGTTAAAGAACAGATCAGGTCAGGGATCTGAACCCAGAAAGAGACTTCCGGGTCCCTCATGACGTCTTTTGCTATTATATTCTCTCATTCAGGGTACGATCATGAACAAACACAGTCTCTGCCAACAGGGTGCTTGTAGGACGAACCACTGCACTCAGGGTCACGTGCCATGGGAACCTCAGCAAAGGGCCCTAGGAGGGCTCTTCCCAGGAAGAAATAGCTAAGTTGGATTTTATGAACAAGAAATGATGACTCAGGGGGAGAAGCCAAGAAAGAAAAAAAGGACTTTTGGGCAACACCTACACAAAAGGTCCAGAGATGAGAGTAACATATTCCTGCATTCAACTCAGCAAGACCACAGAGGCAAACTCGAGGGGGAGCATGGTGAGAGGGCCGTCTCAGTAACAAGGCACCTGTGCAAGTCACACAGGGTGAGCAAGTAGTGGAGCTGGGATTTGAACTCATCACTCTCTACAAAATACATGCTTTCTCTCCTCTCCCTTTGCCCACCACACATTTTTCCCTAATGCTGAACACTGCTGTCGGCCTCCATGACCCCTGTCCATGTAAACAAGGCCTGGAAGAAGACACTAGAAGGGTCCAGAGGAAATGTGGACACAGAAGACACATGCAGCTTCTAGCCTTCTCATCAAGCTTCTTCCTAAAAGGGCTACCAAGGAGTTCCAGCCAGGATCCTCGCTCGTGCTGCATGCTAGGGCTGTCCTGAGAGCTGCCTGTACTCCACAGACCTCTAGTCACTAACCTGAAGACCTAGAGTGACTCCTCCTATGATGCCAAAATAGTCCACGCATCATCCAGGCTGCCAGCCGGAAACCAGACCTGGGCCCTGCTCCATTTTTGGAACCACTATGAAGAGATATTAACATCAAATGATTACTGCTTGACCATAGAAGAGACTCTTCTAAAAAAGGAAAATGTCTGGTCAGTGTTTGGAAGAACCAAAAAAAAAAAAAAAAAAGCCAGTCATACGGAATTATTTATCAGATGGGTGCCGCCTTACATTATCAAAGGAAAGATGAGAACAAATGAAATGCAGAGTTTTGGAGATTACATAACCAGTGGGACCTTCACAGACGGCAAGAGTCCCTCTCACAGTATTTCCCTGCAGCGGGGCTGGGGCAAGACACAGATCAGAGTGGATGAAGACGACTTCTATGACAGGCCCTCCTCTGCATTTTATAGCTCGATGCCCTGACTCTGATGGGACAAGTTGCTGGAGTCCCATTCAGTTTAGAACATTTGTGAAGACATAGCAAGTAAGACAGCTTCTGGCTGAATGTCTGGAGAAGGTCCACAGTCTCCGCACCTTTGGTAGTTAATACTAAGTTGTGCAATATCAGGGTCTCAGACTCATGACTTTATTTGGCCTCATAGGTTTTGTTGCTACATATCTGAGACAGAATTTCCCTGGAGCTACATCCCCACAGAAGTTTTTTTTTTTTTTTAATCCACTCTTACTCTACCCTGAGGTAAGAAATGCCTCACGGTATTATAAACAAGCAGTTGAAAATTGTTATTTATGTGGCTTCCTAATAGCAATTTGAAATATAGCACATAAAATTACTAGCTTACAATATTGTTCAATATTAACAGTGGGAAGGGTAATATGTAAAACAGACATTAAAGGATTAGCTGTAAAATACATTTCACTGAGCTAAATCATTTCTTGGCAAATGGCAGTTTCCAGCAATTACGTAGGATTTATCAAGTCAAGTGGATTTATTTTTATTTTTCTATTAGTTTGTTAAATATATTCTCTATTTAAACTTCAATTTTTTTTTTGTGTGTGTACTTCAAGCAAATTAGGAGAAGCTGTTAAAAACAAAATCTGAGATAGAAATGACATCAAAATTGTTTTTTGGTTTCCCCAGCAAATCCTCCAATAAGTTGACTACAGACTCAGCTATAACATCCAAAAGAAAAGCACATGATATGACATTACAAACATCTGTATGACATTTTAGGGGGTTTACAACTGCATCAAAAAGGTATATCCTCCATGAGACATGAAACAATGCTTCCATTGTTTTTGCTTCAGATTTTGAAAGCACAGAACACTGTTCTCATTAAGCATGTTCAGTAAACACTATGAATTTGTGAACCAAGCACTCAGAAAGAAGGTGAAAAGAGAAATTTCTAATCTTTTAGGGTGGGAATTGTGAAGTATTAAATGGATATTTGATGCATAAACATAAATAACATAATCTCTCCATTTTCTTCTAAGATAATCACCAGTTACCATAATCCTAAAATTATTCTGTTCTCAAATCTCTACAGATTTATTAATTTTCATAAATTGCCTCGATGAGAACTTTCTTAAAAGATGCAAACTAACCTTCCTCTGAGTTTTCTTTCACTTGATAACATATGCAACATTTTCAATCTCAGAGAGTACCAAAAACGAGTTTTGGTTACTGATTTATAAATAACTATTACAAAGAAATTGGTTATAAATCTACAAATATTACAAGGCACTACAGAGACAAGAAACTATCCCTTAGACTAACTTGTGAAACTATAGGAAAATCCAAATTGTCAAGGATTATTATTTAGAATTCGAGATCCATTTTGAACACTTGTTACTCATCAGCTAATTTTAAAGACAGCACATCTCTTCTCAGACCATGAGTTGGGGACCACAAATATTTCTCCTCAAATGCCCAATGTTCATAATTCAGAGGCTTCAAATAATTTTTTTCAATATAAATCTCTACTTTCTTGTTCAGCTATTTTGTGTGGGATGGTGCAGCTTTTTTCATAGATATTGATATTTTCCATTGTTTGAAAACTAATGAAATAAGAAACCCTCTAATTTGAATGTACAAAATTATCATCATTGTGTCAGATGGTGATATTAATGCATAAGAGTTTATTGAAGATTGGATGTTCAAGAGAAATTTCTGAATTTATAAGGTTATGATAGAGACTCCATTTGTTCAGGTGCTT
Source organism: Odocoileus virginianus (assembly GCF_023699985.2). Taxonomy (NCBI): domain Eukaryota; kingdom Metazoa; phylum Chordata; class Mammalia; order Artiodactyla; family Cervidae; genus Odocoileus; species Odocoileus virginianus. The sequence continues at coordinate 54,492,366 of NC_069686.1, read as the reverse complement.
GGGACATATTACTAAGTAAACGTTAGCTATTTTTAGGATCAGTGACATAATTTACGGAACCCAGTGCAGTGGTTCATTTGCGAAAAACATTAAGATTTCAAGATGATGTCGGGACAGGGTGAAATAAAGCACAGGGCCCTTCTAAGGCTTTATGTGACTGCACAGGTTCATGGCCACGAAGTGGGCCCTGACTATCATCTTCTTTGATAATCATTAAACTCTGAAAGATACCCCATAATCAAGCAAGGATACAGTTTGTTAACTTTACTAAGCTTACTGGGTTCAGAGGGGAATTTTGAATTTTAACACATGCTCAGTCATTCAGTTGTGTTCGACTCTTTTTGATCCCATGGACTCTAGCCCACAAGTCTCCTCTGTCCATGGGATTTTACAGGTAAGAATACTGTAGTAGGTTTCCATTTCCTTCTCCAGGGGATCTTCCCAACCCAGGGATTGAACCCACATCTCCTGTATCTGCTGTACAGGCAGGAGGATTCTTTACCTCTAGCACCACCTGAGAAGCCTGAACTTTAACATAATTTTTATTAACAGAGTATCATGCATTTCTCCACCTGTCTATCCTCAAGCAGTGACACTTGTCTACCAGTGCAAACCAACACTGGTCATGAGACAGCTTCCTAACATGAGATCACCTCCACTGAATAACCACCACTTTGGTAGCACATGAGTAATAATGACCATTTGAAACATAAGACTCCAAGTTCCAGGAAATGCCAACAAAGCATACCCCACAGAGGTAGAAATAAATGCAAATAGCAAGGGAAAGAGAGGTAAATATTCCATGAATGTCAGTTTTGTCAATTCTGAGTCACAGTTGCTTCATAATCAGAATGTTAGGGTGACTTCAAAGTTGCTGCCTATTTTCACATATTCCCCTTCCTGCCCCCACAGGAGGGCCACCCATGCTCTGAAAGGAACTCCTGCCTAGACAGGAAATCTGAGAGGAATCTCCTGCCAAATCAGCAAGATGGCCCCAGGTGGCAGTGGGCAGAGATATTTTATACTCACGTTCTTCTTTTTCTGCCCACCCACCTAACATCCCTGTCCTACTCCTTAGCAGCTCCACATGCCTTAACACTCCCTGGTTTTCTTGATTCTGCAAGTCCTTGCTGATGCTTTTCTGTTGCTGTCCATGGTCCCTAATATGACATGGGGGTGAGGACCTGTTCTTAGCAAAAACTGTGGGCACACAATCAATAAAGGCAAACAAAATGGCAAATGATAACTTCAGGAGTCTACCCCATATAACCTTTCTGCGAACGGACAGTTTCCTATGCTACTGCACTCTCTAGACAAGGCCTCCCAAAGGCACAATAAATAAGCGCACCGAGTTTCTTCTGCTCCCTCTCTAAACTGCCATATCTAACTATAAATTGTTGTTGTTGTTTAGTCGCTAAGTCGTGTCCGATTCTTTGGCAACCCCATGGACCATAGGTCTATGCCCCTCTGCCCATGGGATTATCCAGGCAAGAATACTGGAGTGGATTGCCATTTCCTTCTCCAGGGGATCTTCCCGACCCAGGGATCAAACCACAGCTCCTGAATTGGCAGGCGGATTCTTTACTCTGAGCCATCAGAGAAGCCCAACTATAAATTACCAGCTACAAAAACAACCACTATTATATTTCACCACGTGGTACTACATATCCACAATGTGACAATCCTTTCAGTTCAGTTCAGTCGCTCAGTCGTGTCCGACTCTTTGCGACCCCATGTATCGCAGGACACCAGTCCTCCCTGTCCATCACCAACTCCCAGAGTTTACCCAAACTCATGTCCATTGAGTTGGTGATGCCATCCAACCATCTCATCCTCTGTCATCCCCTTCTCCTCCCGCCGTCAATCTTTCCCAGCATCAGGGTCTTTTCTCATGAATCTGCTCTTCGCATCAGGTGGCCAAAGTATCGGAGTTTCAGCTTCAACATCAGTCCTTCCAATGAACATCCAGGACTGATCTCCTTTAGGATGAACTGGTTGGATCTCCTTGCTGTCCAAGGGACTCTCAAGAGTCTTCTCTAACACCACAGTTCAAAAGCATCAATTCTTTGGTGCTCAGCTTTCTTTACAGTCCAACTCTCACATCCATACATGACCACTGGAAAAACCATAGCCTTGACGGACCTTTGTTGGCAAAGTAATGTCTCTGCTTTTTAATATGCTGTCTAGGTTGGTCATAACTTTCCTTCCAAGGAGTAAGCGTCTTTTAATTTCATGGCTGCAGTCACAATCTGCAGTGATTTTGAAGCCCCCAAAAATAAAGTCAGCCACTGTTTCCATTGTTTCCCCATCTATTTGCCATGAAGTCGTGGGACCGGAGGCCATGATCTTAGTTTTCTGAATGTTGAGCTTTAAATCAACTTTTTTCACTCTCCTCTTTCACTTTCATCAAGAGGCTCTTTAGTTCTTCTTCACTTTCTGCCATAAGGGTGGTGTCATCTGTGTATCTGAGGTTATTGATATTTCTCCTGGCAACCTTGATTCCAGCTTGTGCTTCATCCAGCCCAGAGTTTCTCATGATGTACTCTGCATATAAGTTAAATAAGCAGGGTGACAATACACAGCCTTGACGTACTCCTTTCCCGATTTGGAACCAGTCTGTTGTTCCACGTCCAGGCGAATAATCTCTAATTATTTTAGCATATCCTGTGCCACCAAAGTACCAGGTAACCTGCTGCTGGTCAACTGAGTGTAAAGTTTTTAGTTCCTTTTCACATTACTTCTAGAATTTGTCATCAGATCCCAGAACCATCTGAAGGAATCAGGCAGTTCTCAATCCGATCTCACTATTGACATTTACACTGATCGATGTTGGCTCTTACAGAATTGGAATCCACAGATCAATTCTCTGATTAGATTCTTTCTCCCTGCTGCCATAATCATTTTATCACAGGGGCTGCTGCTATCAAATGCTGCTTTATCCTTATGAAATGGGACAGACTAAATAGGTTCCTCTAGTATGCTACAAGAAATAAAACACATTCCCCTGGTTTTAAATCTTCCTTTTCTCAAACTTAAAAAAATTTCCCTGATAATTTCATTCATGTAGAGGTTAACTTGAAGTTACTGTCCCTTAAAATTATGTTCCATGAGAGAACTAATGTTGAATCATAAGGAAAATATATACAAGACTCCTTGAAACCAATTTTCCTTTATTCTCAGAGAATTTCGGATGTCAGATTGTAAAGCAAGTATCTCCATGTGGTTACCATGGCCAGTTGGGTAGAGCTAGTGAAAACGTCATCGTATCTGGTAGGGTTCCAACAACTGCCCAGGTAGCCCTATATAAAGAGTAAGAAACAGACCTTTCAAGGTGCTTCTAGCTCCACACTGCTATTGGTTGTAAGATGGCCAAGAAAAAAGCAGTATGGCTGTCATCAGAAAACTGAATCCAATTCCACAGAATCAAACGTGGGGTACATGCTCCAGGAGTGACATAAAGTATGAAACACAGTCATCCAAATATTTTCTAAAGTCTAATATTAGAAAGTCTACTCTGCACTTGTTCCTCTGAGAGGAATAATACAATTGTCTTTGTAGCTACACAAACATGAAGTTCCTAGGAAGTAGAAAATATAGATGCTCAGGGCTTCTTAATATGAAACTCCAGGAGTCCATGGATAGAATTCAGAGCATTTATGAACTTGGTTGAAGAATACACATCTTCAGTTTCATGAAACTTGAACTGAAATTTAGCATCTCCTTCCGACAGGAAGGTAGGCATCAGATTTCAGTGATAATTAGTGACTTTGTCACGGACAGAAACCAGACATCTTCATGTCACATTACGGTTGTTGAAAAGCTATTTGAACTTGTTATTTCACACTCTAGAAATGAAGCACATATATTAATATGTCATGTGTTTTTAATATTTTAGCAACTGCACCTCAATATAATGTGTTTCCTTATTATTCCCTGTCATATATTTTGCACATTTCAAAGCATTATTCTGACAAGGGGACCACAGGCCTCTATGATCTTAAAAAATGAACCATGACTACAAAATGTTTATGAACCCAATTACTTGACTGTTCCCCAACCCTCCACATCATGTTGCATGTGACATGGAAATCTTTCCCAGCCCTGATTTTCCACACATGTGAACAATGATGGGTGAATTTCAGCCATCCTGTGCCCTGCCATTTACCTCTAGAACCTGGAGGCATTGGCTCTGGTTTGGCAAGGACCTTCTTAATTTGAATCTCCACTAAAATAAATGAGTTCTATTTTCATTGACAAGCCTACATCTTTAGCTATGATCATTATGTATTGTTGCAGTTGAGACCTTAATGGCATTTTAGCCCTGTGGTGGGCTCACAGAGAAACGATTTTCAAACTTCAAAAGGCCATTAAAACGTGTGCAGATGTCTGGAAAATTAATACTATTATCTAACTCTCACCCTTTGCCTATAGGAGGCAAAGAAGAGACAAGGTTCAATAAAGATATTAGAGATCAATACATGGTCATAAAGCAAAGTGCTGTCCTTCCGGGAAGCACCGGCGATAAGAAGTGAGGAATCCAACAGTGCTTTTGAAGAGACTTTCTCATTAGAATTTTTTGTTAAAGTCATTCACTCAATCTGTTAAAAATTTAAAGAGAGAATGGGGATGGAATGGAAGGTGGAATGAGAGAGAAAGATAAAGATAATTTTCTGCTGTCCTACTTCAATTTAGATGTTCAAGGTCCAGAATTCTCAAGAGTGCACACATTCACTCATTCACATGACAGAACCTGAATTTGTCAAGGTTAATGTTAAGCAGGTTACAGTTTCTAAAGTTTTTTGCATTTTGAGAGACTTCAGCCCTATTCTGTAAAATTCTCAGGAAAGGGAAATGCTTTCATAGCTAGTTTCAAGGCTTTCATAAAGTTTTTAAAACTACAGTACATTCTCTTCTCTTCCTTCATTTTACTTCCAACAGATTTTCTTCTGTGGTCCCAGGTACCCCCAAAAGTCATGAAAACCAGACTTTTTAAAATCACAGAATGGGAGTTTTATATTTTTATTAAAGGATTTCTTTTAGAGAGTCCTTCAATTTAGAAAAAGGAAACAGAATGGAAAATGTGATAAAAGATTTTTTAGCAGGTTTTCTTTTTTCAGGTGGATGGAGCTGACCATGGGAAATACACTGGGGACTCTTAAGGAGGTATTATATGGAATCATCTCTCCAAATAGCCCTTCATAAGAAAACCTGAAAACATTCACTGATTGCAGGTAACACATCCTTTTAAGTTCAAGGATGATCCAGACTGTACTGGCAGGAATAGTAATCTAGCTTTAAGAAGCAGAACCATTGACTTTCAGGGGCTTAAACATACAGGTATTTGTTTTTTCACACATCAAGAAGTTCAGAGGCAGGCGATTTGAGACTTGGGGGATTGTTTACCACTGCAAACTAAATAGCTTATCATGAGGAAGAGAGTCAACATAAAATGACAAACCAAAGGACCAAGTGGCAAAAAGTGGTCTAAAACAGGGCAGTATATTAGAATTCTCCAAGCTATATTTTAATAATATTGGAGACTGTAACACATCCTTCTGAAGGGGATCTTTTTCTTTTGACGTTGAAAACATAGAAACACTGTCTCAGGATTGCATTTAGTTACAAAAAAGGAAAGTCTGACTTACAGCCTACAAGGTTTATATTTCTCACATAGCTGGATGTCCACAGGTATGCAGTCCAGGGTTGGTGTAGTGATTCACTGATACCATCAAGGAACCAAATTCTCTCTTCCCAGCTTTCTGCTATGCTATATATATATATATATATATATATATATATATATATTTATATTTATGTATATATAGATAATTTTTTTTTCCTCCACTTGGGGCAGTGGGTGGGGAACTCATGCCAAGATGGCTGCTGCATGTGCTGACACTGCTTCACCTTCCAGATAGGAAGAAGGAGTTAAGTATGGACGAAAAACACCATGGTTGTGCCCAATCCCCTTTATCAGGAAAGTCAAAGCTTTCCTAAGTCCCCATTGCAGAGTTCCATTTAGGTTTCACAGGCCAGAACCAGGACCATATGGACTCTTATAGGAGAAAAAGAAGTTGAAAAATCATGTATGTGGCTTTCCAGTTTTTAAAGTGCAGGAAAGAAAGGAGGATGTTGACTGAGTGTGTTGGTCATGAGTGCTGCTAGAAAGTATGCCTAACTCTCTTTCCTTTTGCAAAAGCGTTGCCTTGTGTTTCCCTATTGTTTTACGGTTGGGTGGGGCCATGTGACTAGTTCTGGCTGGTGAATTGTGAAGGTGGTGCTCCAGACCGGAGTGCTTTTAATAGTGATATGAGACCTCCTAGAACTCTCTTCTTCCTGGCCTGGTGACTGGCAATGTTTGAGATGGTGTCTGCTCCACAGGTCACGTCTCCTGCATGTCTAAAACATGCAGAGCTCCCCTGCTGATCCACAAGAGCCATGGAACATGAAGAACAAATAAACTTGATGTATGAAACCACAGAGATTTTATAATTGCTATCATAGCAGGTGGCACAGTGGTAAAGCATCTGCCTGCCAATGCAGGAAGAGCAAGAGTCTCAGGTTCAATCCTGGGTCAGGAAGATCCCTTGGAGAAGAAAATGGCAACCCACTCCAGTATTCTTTCCTGGAAAATCCCACGGACAGAGGAGCCTGGAGGGCTACAGCCCATGGGGTCACAGAGTCGGACATGACTGAGCACGCATACCACAGGGTAACCTAGTCTGTCCTGACTGATTCAGTGAATCAACCTGAAGTGTCATAAGGAACATATAGCAGGGGCACAAGTAGTCTCAGGAAGGCCAATGTATTAGCGATCTTGGTACGCGGTATCATGGGATGATATCCTGAAGCCAATTTTCTCGACTTCAAGCGTAGTTAAGTAGACTCTAATTCATAATGAGATAGCTGTCCTTGTGCTGCCCACAGGACACAGACAAATTACCCCTTTCTCCTGCGTCTCTACATAGGTGAGTGGCTAATGAAACATAGCATGTTCAAGGTAAGCCACCAAATTTAATATGAACTTCCAGGATGACCATCCACAAAATTTAATGCATGATAATGAGGATGGTATAGTTTATGACAAGCCTAGTTAATGATACAATTCACATGTCTGCCTTGCTGATCATGTCCTTAAGAAGAAGACCAAAAAAAAAAAAAAAAACCACCAAAAAACAAAAAACCAGGCAAGGGGAGGTTACTAAGAGTTAAAGCATTAACGGTCTCTTCACTTACATTAAGGATCTGATTTGATCTCTAAATATAGTATTTCATATCCTCAGCAAAGTCAATAGAAATTCATTCAATAATGACAGGGTTTTTCCCCACAAGGACCCCAAAGCTACCAGCATCCAACCCATGTAACAGAGGGCAAATCATATGGGGGAGGAAAGTGAATGCTAGTAGAATTCAATACAGAAGAGGTGAACTGCTTGACAGGTTGGTTCAAGTTTCACTGTTGCTCACATTTCATTTTAACTACTTTCCTTGGGCTGGTCATGGGATGGGAGAGGCGAGCCATATGGATTTATGCCAGCAAAATGGTTGGCTCCACAACAGATGGTAACACAGAATCTTACACAGCATACTTACGCACTAAAAATCACTTAACAAAACTCATGTTAGGTTCATCTGGTTGGAAATGCGGGCAGAATAGGGTGTGCGGCAAAAGGAACGGTATGCGGCTACCATGATGCTGAGCTGGTCCTTTCTCGACAGACACGCTCTAGTTCCCACTCACAAAGGTCAAAGGCAAGTTTGCAAACAGCAACCGGAAAACAAAAGACCACTGTCACAGAATGCTACATTTTCCTGGAGTTTCCAATTGCTCATTTAGCAGAAGGGATGAGATAATTAATCTCGTCCTTTTGTAAAAATCCAAATATGGTCTGCTTTACACTCCGTGAATGTGTACCTGCCTCATTTTTTGGGTTTCCATCTTCATTTCATTTCAAGTGTCAATTTTTGAAGCAAAAATAAGAACATTACCTATTTAAGGATATCACTAGTAGTGGTGTTACAGTTTCAAGTTTTCAGTGGATTCCCACTCTGCCATAAAAAGGATAAACCCTTTAAATCTTTGAATCATTTAATTTTATGTATTCTTTTGGTATTTCATTAGAGAGTTATGGGGTGTGAAATATGCACCATGATGAGAAAACAATTAATCAGCACACCTGTTGTTTATGCATGTTGTATTTAGGGAGGGCCTGCTGGAACTGTTATTTCAGTCCACAGCATGGTGTCAAGTGGGGCGGGATGGGGGAGAGTGGCGCGGAGAGCCTTCAGAAGTGACCTGATGACACCACATTCAACTTTAATTTGTATGACATGCCTTGGGCTTTGCCCTCATTTTGAAATCATCCTTGTTTCTCAAGTCAGAATCATGTTTGAAATCCACAACAGCAGTTAATAAGATCTTCAGGTCTAAAAGAAAAATTAGAGTTCACATTTGCTATAGGATTCGTGATAGAACAATAACAGTAGCAGAAACCATTGTTGTTTATTGAGTATTGACTATGCCCAGGTTAAAATAGGAAGCTTACAGATAAAGAAATAGGGGGTAGAATAGGCCATTCTGGGTTTGTCCATAATACAGGAATAGAAATGTTCTGTTTGCTAGCCTTTCATTAACAGACTGCTGGTGGGAGTAGGGAGTAAAACATATTCAAAAAAATTAGCTCTACTTCAGTATTTGATTTGGGGCCCAGGAAGCCAGTAACAAAAGATTGTAATTTCACAGCTTTGGTCAGTTCTCTGGGTGGGTATCTGGGGGTGAAGGACTATTTTGTTTAAGAAAATGGTTCTCAGTCTATCAGACCTAACATCCTTTGTAAACAAATATTTTTTAATTCCCCACCTACTGTTTACCAATGATATGCATAGGTAATATAACCCCAATACACAGGAAAAAAAATAACATAGCAGGCTTCACTGCTATCTCTTGGTAGCAGAAAGGCCCTCTTACCCAAGGTTGGCCCTGAGCTGGCATCTGGATTTTGGAAGGTTCCCACCCTTTGAGCTAATCAAAGTGGCTCACTGTGCCTAAGCTGTGTGTATACATGATGTGGTTTGGTTGAATACCTGCTTTCCTTCTGGGAGTCTAGAAGTTTGATACATGCTGGACAAAGGGTGCCTTTGTGCAAGCCCTTAATAAAATCCTGGGCACCAAGGCTCTATCGAGTTTTCCTGATAGACTTCCTTCCACACAGACTGTCACAACCCACTGTGCATCTTGTGTGACTGTAATATGAGAGCCTGGAAAGCTCATGGCAGGTCTTCTCCAGACTCACTCCATGCACCTTTTCCCCTCACTGAGTTTGTTTTCTATTCTGTCATCATAATAAGTATATTTCAAAAAAATACACTGTACAAACTTGAACTCACATAAAAGGGAAACTACATATAATTTAGAATAGAACAAGACGATTTTCGATATGCAAATACTCAGGCATCCTCCACTACAGATACAGTGAAGTGGTCAGATGCTTGCCCAGTGCAGTCACCACCAATGAAACAGCCATAAATACAGACTCTGTTTTCTTGTCCTGGCAACTCAAACACAAAGAGAGCCATTGCAATCAATGATGTGCTTTCTTGCATCAGTGAACAATCCTTGGCACAATTAAAAATGAAAAAGTTCAATTCTTCTTGAAGAATGCCAAAAAAAGTTCAGCTTCTATTAAACCATGCCCCCAGTACTTTGAGTTTCTATGAGACATGGTGTTAGCTTCTCTGCTCAGATGATGGCCTGGTGGGAACTTTGAGGCAGTTAGGTACAAGGGACGAAGGCTGGCATTTTTGTCTCCAACCCCTGAAATGTCAGTGTCAGCAGTGTTTCCCAAATGTTCTATCATCCAACAATATGCCCCACATACCCCCTTTTCCAAGGTACAGGACCACCTATTCAGAACTCACCGTCTCTGAGGACATATGAATGAAGTGAGGGGGCACATAAGCAGGGCTTGTGGTGAACCTGAGACCAGGCAAGTGGAGGGAACAAGAGTTAACAGCACAAAGAGATAAAACAAAGTAAGCAGAAGTTTCTCTAGTAGCTGGGAACAGAGTGCAGTTCAGCTTAGCGCAACAGACCTTTTGTAAGTGCATGCAGTGCAGTGGGTGCTGTGTAAGGTGGGAAAAGACGAGGCAAGACCCGATGGCAGGAAAGAGAAAGTGCTTGCGTTAGGGGCAAATGGACATGCCGGTATCCCCAGAGGTGCTGATACATGAGACTGCTTCTCATGCATGAGCAGAAGGCCACACGGAGAGGGTGGTAGACATCCACCATCATTCAGTTAGGGACAGAGTGTGGAGGTAGAGTCGTGCAAAAAACAACTGCAACCATTGAAATGATGGCCAAGCCGCTGTGTGTCACGTCTGACTCAGGTCCTTATGTATCATTTCAGTCCTCACTACTTCCACGTTAGGTGGACGTGGCTGCTAGTCCCACTGCACAGATGAAGAAACAAAGGCAGAGGAAGGTGAAAGAACTTGCTCAAGATAAAAACCTAGATAGTCTGGTTCCAGAGTGTGTTCTTATAAGCTCTGTGCTATCAAGAACGATTCAGTGATCAGCAGTTACAATCACACTGAAAAGTTTGTAAAGGTACAGAACGGATTTATGGTTGCTGAGGGGGGTGGAGTGGGAAAGGCATGGACTGGGAGCTTTGGATTAGCATAAGCAAACTATTATATATAGTATGAATAAATGACACAGTCTTGCTACATAGCTATATACGATATCCAGTGACAAATCATAATGGAAAAGAATATATGTCTGTGCATAACTGAGTCACTTGGCTGAATAGGAATAATTAACACAGCATTGTAAATTAACTATACTTCAATAAAAAAGAAAAGAAAAGAAGTTCATAGGATTTTTCGAAATTGTGTTGATGCATGACCTTAAAGTCTCCTGTTTACTGATTTCTGCTTTTAAATGAAGGCCTTTAAGGTAAGGTTTAAATACACTTCAGTTGATTTCTGAAACATAATTTTTAGGTTTTACAAAGCTCCTGCAAAGCCCAAGGTTGACCCTGAATTTGTTTTTAGTTTATAGAACTACTATGATAGAGTAGCTGAGACACAGGCTGTGAAGTCACACGCAAGTTCAAGTCCAAGCTGAAAGATCTGCCTGCTTTTATTTATCACTTGTAAAATAGAAATGTTTCCTCATTGTATGTTATGGTAATAAATGGAGAGGCAGCAAGTCCATCTCTTAGTGAGGTGTGTGGAACACCGGGAGTTCACGCTACACTGCTGTTCCTGTCACAACTCTCCTCAGAGTGGACCGCGCACCTGTGTGGTCCAGTCCCAAGAAGTGACCTTCCTCCTCCTGTGACCCCTTCTACAGCCCTCTTCCCACAGGTAACTATGCTGGCTCAGAGCATGACAAGACTGAGAAGCAGGCATTGCCTGCTGGCATTTCTCTGTCCAACCTTCTCTCGGGGTGCTGCCTGAAGTGCCCAGAAGCCCTGGAGAGGACCCCGTCTGAGGCCCGTGGGAGCACGGTCTGGGCAGTGCCCTGTATGACAGGTCACTCCTGCCACTTTTGGTTTCCAGAAATAACGTGGTGTCACCTTAGTTCTCAGCTAGGAGACCTCATTTCTTACAAAAACAACAACAAAAAGCCAGAGGCAGCAGACTGAGGTAACAACTAACCAGAGAAAAGCATTTATGAATATTCCTTTATATTTATTGAAACAATGACAAAGCCAGTTCACCAATTGAAGAAAATGTCAGCCATGTTTGACTTATGTCATGATAGTAACATTGAAACAATGCAATTAGTTGCCATTCATTTAACATAAAAGGAAAAAAAAGAAAAGCATGGTCTGTGCAGTGAAATAAGGCCTGAATTCTGAGCTTGTGAACTGAATGCCTTTAGGAAAGTGTGATTGATACTCATTTTATGAGCTGTGAGATAACAGAAGCAACATGTACCTTACAGAGTACTGAAGAAATAAAAGGGATGATTTATGAAAACCCTTATACAGACCCCACAAGAGACACTCAATAAGTAGGAGCTGTTATTATTATCTGAAACAGGGATTTACAAACCACAACCTATGGGCCAAATCCCTGTTTTTATAAATACAATTTCAAAAAGGCCATGCCCATTCATTTACGTATTTCTAGCTGCCTTGGCCTACAATGGCAAGAGGAGTACTTGGTTTTGACAGACACCTACAGCCTTCAAAGACTCAAACATTAACTATCTGGCCCTCTGCAGAAAAAATTTCTGACCCCTGATGTGGAGCAGGAGTTCTCAAACTGTAGCATGCATCAGAGCCACCCAGGCGGTTTGGTAACTGCATCATTAGGGCTGTGGTGAACCTGACAATCTGCATTTCTAGTTGGTTGCCAGAGGGTGTTGATGCTGCTGGTACAAGGACTCCACATGGAGAGTAACACAAGAGAAACTCACCAATCTCTCTTTTTTACAATTCCAACAGAATGCACACGTACCATCAGATTTGCTTTGTGGCTATTGATAGACAATTGAGGCATTTATTCCTTCTGGTACTCTGGCCAAATTTTCAGATTTCACTAGTGAGGTTGACTCTTCCCCTTTAGTTGCTACTGCAGTCTGAAGACACAATAGGTAAACCCAGGCTTTCTGCTCCTCTTACACAAACTAGGTTTGGTAAGCAGAAGAGCATTCCTAATGTCTGAGGCTTTACTTTTTCAGCTTCTTTCATTTCTCCACTAAGCCTTTCCTGAAAAACCAATTCCCACATGACCCTTTTCAACTCCTTTCCGAGCTGTAAAAATTATTTTCAATGAGATGCACAGAAGTAAAAACAAATAACAGAAAGTTCTTATAAGTGGGAATCCTGGGTTTTTGTTGTTGTTTTTTTGCTTTTTGAAGGGGTGATGAAGGTGGCTGGGAGACTAAATTGGCTTATTGGTGCTCTGCTAATTACGCTAAGGTGCAAAGGACTGATAATTGCTGGTAATTTTCTCTGTTGCAGTGCTACCTGGGAACTCAGGAGAGTAAACAATACCTCCAACCAAAGAACAAAAGACTAAGTGTACTGTGGGGGTCACCGGCCAACAGCAAAAGAGACATTTTGGGGACAAATTACTCCCCAAATCACACCGCAGAGATAACAGCACACAGGAGCTTGTTCCACCTATCCACTGAGTTCTAGATTAGCCTGCATACTGCTTCCAGCAGAAGTGAAAATAACACAAATTTTCTCTCATTCCGACTCTCGGGATACATATTCATCATCTGCTCAGTCACTTCCTGAAGCTGTTCAGAGTTCCAAGAACAAAATACAGGTTTTATCAAAAGAATAGAAAAAGGATCAGTGGCATTTACTAGTCTTAATTTTAAAAAATATATGAATATGTTCTTATAATAAAACTTCAATAATGAAGAATAGGGAGTAAAAGTCAAAGTATTTTCAATATCCTCACTCTCACCAGTTCTCCTCTTTTCCCCAGAAGTTGCTTCTTGCTTACTGGTGTGCATCCTTCCAGAACATTCACAATGTGTGGAATTTACAAATCCATACTGCATCATTAATCATGCTTTTTTTCTGTTTTATATAATTCTGGTGTTTTGGTCTCTTTGGGCCTTGCTGATCCTGAAGAGGTGACTTCTCCCCGGGGAAGCCATTCTATAGAGGTAGTAAATGAGGATTCCCAAGCGTCACAGTGGTAAAGAATCTGCCTGTCAGTGCAGGAGGTACAAGAAACACAGGTTCAATTTCTGGGTTGGGAAGATCTCCTGCCGTAGGAAATGGCAACCCATTCCAGTATTCTTGCCAGAAAACTCCCACGGACAGAGGAGCCTGGTGGGCTACAGCCACTGGGGTCTCAAGAGTCAGAACTGATTGAGCATGCACTTGCTCACAGTTAGAAGTAGTAAACTACTCACCTAAGAGCGTGCCTTGGAAATGCAAACTAACCAAGTGAGAGCCTACATTCTTCCAAAGCCTTCTTTCCTAGGCTCTTACACTGTTACACTATTATACTACTAGCAGCCCCTCACGGCTGTCTCTGTGGCCCCAGGGACTGTAGCCCACCACACTCCTCTGTCCTCCACTAGACCAGAGCTCTGCCTGAATCACCCCAGGGCTAGATATCCCAGAGCAGCCCCTACACCCCAGAGCCTGCTGGAATTATTTAAACTAGCCAATTCTAAACCTGCTTATCCTGTTTTGCCAGTTCTTTCAGCAAAAACCACAGCAACAGTCTCTCACTCCCATTTTCCTCTTATTCTTTCAGCCTTCTGATCAACCCTGTGGCTGCCACACGTCACAGACTCCGGCATCACTTAAGGCATGAAGGCCTATGTTTTCCTCTTGGGACGGGTAACAAACACCTTCAAGCTTCTCTCTTTTTTTTTTTTTTTGGTGAGAAATGCTCTAGTTTATTTTTACTTATTTCATTAAAGCATACTTGATTTATGTTGTGTTAGGTTCAGGGGCACAGCAAAGTGATTCAGTTACACACATATAAATATAGAATATATATATATATATATATATATATATATATATAATTTTTCAGATTCTTTTCCCTTATAGGTTATTACAGAATATTAAGTACTATTCCCTGTATTAATAGTAGGTCCTTCTTTATCTATTTCATATACAGTAGTGTATATCTGTTGGGGTTTCCCTGGTGGCTCAGTGGTAAAAAATTCGCCTGCCAATGCAGGAGATGTGGGTTCTAGCCCTGGGTTAGAAGATCCTCTGGAGAAGGAAATGGCAACCCACTCCAGCATTCTTGCCTGGGAAATCACATGGACAAAGGAGCCTGATGGGTTACAGTCCTTGGGGTCATAAAAGAACTGGACACAACTTAGCAACTAAACAACAACAACAAGTATGTATCTGTTAATCCCTAACCTGCAATTTATTTTTAAAATTGACATGCAGCATTTGGCATGTAATGTGTAAATGTTGTTGAATATGAATTGGTACTTCTTTAAAAAATTGCTACATTGCATTGTTCAGAAGAACAAAAAATTATCATTGTCCCTCTAAACTATCTTTTCCATGGTAATCACCTCCTTATCTGTTGTCCTCATCAAAACTGAGTAACAATAAAACCTACATTCTGAAATACATACTAACACACATTTTCCAAAAACATAAATGGTTGACAAAGTATTATGCATATGGTTGTACAACTTGCTTTCTTATACATTATACAATATTTTGAAACTCTTGCTGATCCGTAGGTGTAGATAAACCTGATAATTCTGTTAGGAGAAGCACACTGACTGAAACCGCCCACCCTGGCCAGGCACCACAGTAACCATTTGCATGAGTTGTTTTATGACAGGAGATCGTGATAAGGAATAGGGAACTAATAAGCCACCACCAACTGGAAGAGTTTGGAAAAGGTCAAAAGGAGACACCACAGGTCCGTCCACTTCCCAGAATCCCTCTCGCTAGCATCCATCTTGGCTGAGCGATGCGTGCGCCACCAGGAAAGACTCTGAATTAGAATGACTGGCCAAAGACCACCCGGAAACTAATCGCATCACCATAAAACCCAAGACTGCGAGCCATGCAGCAGAGCAGCTCTCCTGGGTTCCCTCAGCTACTGCCCTCCACCCGGGTGCCCTTCCCAATAAAATCTCTTGCTTTGTCAGCACATGTGTCTCCTCGGACAATTCTTTTCCAAGTGTTAGACAAGGGCCCGGTTTCGGGCCCTGGAAGGGATCCTCCTTCCTGCAACAGTTCTCATTGCAGAATCTGCTATCACCCGGAAGAACCATTCTTTGTTGAGTCCTTTTCCCACTAGAGGGCTATTTTGGTTGTTTCTAAGCCATTGTTCTTTTGAACACTGCAATAAACATCCTAACAATCTATATATGCACATGCTCAAACCTTTATGATGAAGAGATATCAAGAACAGGTATTTCCAGGGCTGAGAACATACTTAGATTTTTTTATAAAATGGCCTTCCAAAAAACTGTACCTATTCGTATTTAAGAGCATTTCACATGTATCACATGCCAGATGTTAGATGTCAGTTTTTAAAATTTTTGTCAATCAGTGTTTTTGATTGCTGTTTTTATTTTCATTTCACTGATTACTAATGCACTTGATTGTTGGATATTGCCTATTGGTTATTCAAAGGAAACTGCTTTGAATCTCTGCTTCTCCAAAGGTTTTGATCATTTTTTCTATTGGGTATTTGTCCTTATTTCTGGAGGGGCTTTTTATATAGCCTGAATATTAATACTGGGATATTTTTCCTCCCTGTTGTTTGCCTCTTAACTTTATGATATCTTCTATAATAGGGTTTTCATTTGTTGTTTGGTTGGTTTGGTTTTGCAATTAAATATATCTGTCATTTATGGCTTCTGGGTTTTGTGCCTTACTTAGTAGTAAGTACTTATCAGAAGAGTATAATACCATTTCCTTCTATATCTTTACACTTAATGCTTTAATTTATTTGAAATTTATTTTTGCTTGTGCTAGAGTTAGAACTGCACACTCACACATTGATGAATGTCTATTGTTCCCTCTATTGATTTAAATATCTCTATCATAAACAAAACTTCTATTTAAACATTATTTCTGAAAATGTTCTTTTGCTTAGTCCATTTGATTTTCTACTTTTGAGCCAATACCATACTGACTTAGTTGCAGCTTTGCAATTCAGTTTTAGATTTGGTAAGCAAGTCTCCCTTCATATTTTCTTTTTCAAAAAGTTTCTTCCAGTTTTTGCCAAAGTCCATAAAATAAATAAATGAGATTCAATTTAATTTTCATCAATGTGGAGAATATTGTTATTATCAACTGAAGACTACTAACTAGCCACCTGGTTCAACAGTGATTGAGTTATTAGCCACTGTTACCACTGACCTTCGACACATCCTGAAAGGAGCTCAGAGTGGAAATCAGGAATAAGACCCTCTATGCTCTGGGAAAACTGGTAGAATGGGCCTTCAGATAGATATTTTCAGGAGAAAATTTTTCTATGAATCTGGATTCTTGCATCTTTCCATACATACTAACATCATTAACTAAGATAGCCATTCCCTGTGACATGTGTGTTTGGATGCATGTACCCTTTTACCAACATTACATATATACGGGCTGACTATCCCTGTCTTACCTCTTAGAAACAGTTTCTCGGAGCTATCTGAGAGGCTGTTTCCTGAGCTATAGACCTCAGTAAGACACTGCATAAACTTGACTCATAGTGTTGCTTTTTTAAAGTTGGCATTATATTGCTGTGTCTTCCATGGGTATTTTATCCTTCCACGTTATGTATTTCTTACAGTGAATAGAATGTTATAGTTAACTTCCCATATCATTCATAGAGCTCTCAAATGGACTTATTTATAGGTGTTTTATGGTGTTTATTGTTGTTACTATCAATGCATTTCCCTTTTAATTTTTTAATTAGTCATTACTGGTATGTAGAATTTGTATTTTTTTGTATTTTTATATTACACATTAGATAACTTTCTTAATTGCTTGTAAAGGCTTTCCAGTAATATGTTTAGACTTCCTGGATCATATTATTCAGAAATGATAGCAATATGTCTTTCTTTCCTCAATACATATACCACTTATTTCTTTACTTTTCTCATTGGATTGGCTAGTAAATATTAAATAGCAACAAGTATAAACATACCTGTATTTCTGATGATTTTAATTTAAGCCAGTTCTCACCTCTTCCCAGAATTGCTTTGGGATCTATAGAGGAGCATAGTCCTTTTAACTACAAGTGTTAAAATCAGAAAAAAATAAACGTGTATACTTGAGGAGGGGTTAAATATATATTTGAAAACAAGGAGACCCACAGAATTTATAAGAACAAAAGAGAAAATGAAATTCTCTAAAGACATCATGGTGATTGTTCAAGGGAGCAAAACATCAAGCAATTTTGTTTCATTTTGCTTTCAGTTCATTGCTTAAAAAAAAAAATTTTGGGAAATGGATACAAAGTCTAGTTGATTAACTGGGGGGGGGGGTGCTGATTTATTCTTTATTTCCCTCCCCCATGGTTATAAGGCAATATTGTAGCAGAAGACGCTGTTGGTTACCTGTCCATTGGTATTAACCACTCTCCCTCTGCTCAACTGCCTACTGCCCACCTATGTCTAAATGCCATACGCTTGCCTCCTAACTGCTTTGCATCTGAGCATATGTGTAATGGGCTTCCCAGGTGGCGCTAAAGGTAAAGAACCCGACTGCCAACTCAGGAGACATAAGAAACGTGAGTTCGATTCCTGGGTTGGGAAGATCCCCTGGAGAAGGAAATGGCAACCCACTCCAGTGTTCTTGCCTGGAGAATCCCATGGACAGAGGAACTTGGCAGACTGCAGCCCACAGTGTCACAAAGAGTTGGACATGACTGAAGAGACTTTGCACATAGAAATGCACACATTTCATCTGTGTATATATTAGGCTATAAATATGCCTTCCCAAGGGTGTAACTGTCTGCCATCACAGTAAGAGTGACTTGAGGTAAGTAGCACAGGGAAAAGTAGAGGAAGCGCACCTCGCTGGTAGTAGCAGCAAAGTAGAACTGAGTGCCAGAAAAAGACTGTTCTGTGTCTTGTTTCTCAACACAGGGAGATCACTGGGGGCTTCACTCAGTCACACGTAGACACGAGAAGGCCACACACGCTTTACCCCCCAGACCCCAAGGCAGAGAAAACCCGGGAAGGCCCTGAAGAGGTCTGGGGTTGGCTGGCCCACCTTGTTCTGGTGACTGTCGTGCTGATCAAAGGAATGGTTTCATAGGAAAGGACCAGCTTGGAATGAAAGGCATGAGGTGTCATTTGCCAGTGTTTAGAATTACTTGCCTGTTTTTCCGCACGTGTTTCGTAAGTGAGAGAACTGTACTTTGGGTTTGTGTGGGCTCTTGTCCAAAGCCAGTTTCTGCCTAGCCTAATGGAATGAGTTGGGAAACTTTGAGTCTGAAATGGTTTAAATAACAATACAAATTGTGCCTAAAGGATGGGGTGGTACAGTCTAGTGAAACTGCTGCTTTGTCTTGAGGTAAGTGTTTGCCCTTTCGACTCCTCGCATCACTGTCACTGGTTGGCCAAAGCTTCCTACCGTCTCCTAAGATGACTTTCCTCTTTTGTCCTCCTTAGAACACTATGCATTCAATTTTATTGGTGTAAGGCTCTCCTTATCTGTAGTTCAAAACCATTTTCTAATTTTCAATGCCATTTATTTGCAGTTTTACATTTTCCCCTACTTCAGCCCTATTCAAACTTCTTTCTTTGTTGGGGAGGTCCGTGCTGGTTTTTTTCACTTCTCTGCCTTTAATGGATTGATTAATTTCTTTGCTCCAATCTTCATTCAAACAGTCATACTCACCATAGCCCTATTCTCATAGTTTCCATTTTAATCTTTAACTGCCAGGTAATTTCATGTCAATTAATTTTGTTTTGTTAAAGTAAAATATGTAAAAGTTTAAAAGTCAAATATTACTAAATGGTTTAAAATTAAAACAAAAAATAGAAGTCTGTTATCTCATTCTTCTCCACCTCTTGGGTCTAAATTATATTACTGCATTTCCTCCTTATATTTGGCTTCAGTTTTTAAATAATAATAATAGTAATAGCTCACAAAGTGCTTATTGTATATGAAACACTATTCTAAAAAATACACACACAGCAAAGGAAACCATCAAGCAAAGGTAAAGGCAAACTACTGAGTGGCAGACAACATCTGCAGATCATATTCTGATGAGGGGTTACCATTCAAAATATGGAAAGAACTCATACAACTCATTAGGAAAAAACCACCAAACAATCTGATTTAAAAATGGAAATTGTTAAGAGGCATTTTAAATAGACATTTTCCCTGAGGAGACATACAGATGGCTAACAGGCACATGAAAAGATACTCTACATTATTAATCATCATGGAAATGCAAATCGAAATCACAATGATATATCATCTCACACTTGTTAGAATGGCTATTATCAAGAAGAGAAGAAATATAAGTGTTGACAAAGATGTGGAGAAAAGAGAACCTTGTGCACTGTTGGTGAGAACATAAACTGAGGCAGCCACTATGGTAAAAAAATATGGGGGTTTCTCAAAAAATTAAAAATAGAGTTAACATATATTCCAGCAACATGCATTCCAGTTAACATACATTCTACTTTTGGGTACATATTTGAAGGAAATGAAAACACTCATCTTGAAGAAGTAGCTATACTCTCACGCTTATTGTAGCCTTACTTATAATAGCCAAGACATGGAAACAATGTAAGTATTCATCAATACAATAATGGATACAGAGAATGTGGTGTGTATATGTGTGTGTGTGTGTGTGTGCTAAGTTGCTTCAGTTGTATCTGACTCTTTGCGACCCTACAGACTGTAGCCCACCAGGCTCCTCTATCCACGGAATTTTTCAGGAATGAATACTGGAGTTGGTTGCCCTGCCCTTCTCCAGGGTATCTTCCTGATCCAGGGGTCGAACCTGCATCTCTTATGCCTCCTGCGTTGGCAGGTGGGTTCTTTACCACTAGTACCACCTGGGAAGCTGTACACACACACACACACACACACACATATACACACACACGTGTATATATATATATATATACACACACATATATAGGTATGTTTGTATATGTAATACTCCATTGTATGTGTCAGCCATAAAAAGAAAATCCTGCCATTTGTGAGAACTTGAATGGACCCTGAAGGCATTATGCTAAATGAGAAATGGGACACATACTATTCTTTGAGTCCTTGTAAGATGGCAAATATCTTTGGTGTACACTTAAGCTTGATTAATATTTTGTTCACTGTAGTAGGTTGAACATCATTCCACTGTTAGCTCAACAGTGAGGTTACTGAGAAATCTGATGCCATCAGGCTTGTAATTCCTATTTTGTCATCTGCAATTGCTTGGTTATTCCTTGGTTACCTCTGTCCTTAAGGGCTGTCTTTTCTCTTTAAGTGTTCTGAAATTTCACGATACATTTGAAGTAGGTGTTCCCTAAATCACTGGGTTTAGGTGCTCATTGGCCTTTTTAACCTGCAGGCTTATGCCTTTCCTTAGTTGGGAACTACCTCATTTGTCTTGTGTCTGTGCTCAGCTGCTAAGTTGTGTCTGACTCTTTTGCAACTTCTGTCGGGCTCCTCTGTTCACGGGGATTTCCAGGCAAGAATCCTGGAATGGGTTGCCATTTCCTTCTCCAATTTGTCTCATAATTGCCTTCTATTTTCTCTGTGGTCTGTTTCTGGCAACCTTATTATTCTTACTCTTGTATTAATCTTCCAATTTCCTTATTTTTGAATTCTATATTTTTAATTTCTAATTTTTTATCAACTTTCCAGCCTTCGGCTGAGATTTTATTTTGGTTACCATAGCTTAATTTCCAAGAATTCTTAAATTTCTCTAACTTCATAGTAACAATTTCTGTATCAATGGATTTATTTCTGTGATCTCTAGGTTTCCTTTCCCCTATTCTATTCCTTTCTATTGCTGTCTTTCATTTTTTAATGTGTTCTCAAATGTCTGGTCATTCCTGACTATCCATTCGTTAGACTCTCCATTTCTATTCATTGATAGAAATGAGAACGCATTTCTAACAGCTGATGACATGCCTCAGTGCACAGGGCAGGGTTTGTTCCTGGTTGGGCTGCATTGAGAGGGTGATAAACTGGCCTTCCCACTGGGGAGACTCCCCAGATGGCAGGAATTGCAGGCTGTTCAGTTACTGAGATGAGCCCTCAAACCTCTGTCCTGGGCGGGAACAGGGCAACGTCCACCCGCCTGTTGGTGTTCTGGCAGCTGGACGAAAGCGGGGGTGGGACGGGGGCCTCCCTAAAGGCAGCATGGAGACTCACTTATCTCCCTCTTTCCAGTTCTATTATTGACTCCAACCTTTGGCTATACTGGCATCTCTGAACATGGGCCCTTCCCGCCCAATTTCCTTCATTTTTTGTAAATGAGTGTGAATGGTAACAACGGAAGCACCTGGATTTCCAGCCACTCTACACAGATTCCCAGCGCTTCTCTCTCTGGCACCTGGGTCTCCCAGTGGTAGCCTCTCAGAGTCCTAAAGGGAGGGCTGTTTCTCTTGCTATTGCCTGACGTCAATACTTAGGCTGTAGCTTCTTTCATTTCATTAATTCAGCTCCTATTATTTCATTTGTTTCTCTTTCCCTAAAACTCATAGAAATCTCTCATCTGTCTTTCTCTCCTCTTCTGTACTGTTTTCCTCTTGTGCAGTAATACCTTATTCCTGTGACACAGAATCTTAGGATTCAAGTTGCTGACTGAGAAAGAATTTTCAATTTTAGTAGATATTGTTCTCCAGCCTTCCCAAAAGTATCAGTCTAACACTTGACATACATGAAAATACCCTCTCCATTTAATCCTAACAGAACAAACTATTTTCTCCTTAATTATTGCTGATATAATTGAATTAAAAATATTTAATTGCTACCTGAATTTTCATTTTCCTGAATACTGGTGAGTTTAACCATCTTTTGGAATGTTCGTTGACCATTAGCATTTGCATTTCTACCTAATGCATTGCTTGATTTCTAGTGTCTTATATGTCCCCTTCTTGTCAATCTGTAAAAGCTCTTTGTATATTACATTATTTATCCTCTATGTTGCATTTTTTTCCTTAAATCTACTGTTTGTCTACTACCTCTGTTAATGATACATCTTAAAACATATAAAAGCTTTTTTTTTTAATGGAATTAAATACATTTGTCTTTTATTTTCTGGGATTTCCTTTTTTGATTATATGTAATCAGGTAAAGGAACATATATATATATATCCCATATTATGTTGTAATATCTATCATTTCCTTTACATTTAAATCTTTAATCTATCTAAAATTGATATGTGACATACAATAACCAATTATTCTATTTACTGTATACTTATTTTTTTAACCAGATAACTAAGTAGTAATCTAAGTGCACTCTTTCAAACAATCCACCCCTCTTCTGTACTTCTGAAATGGTGGCTTTATCATATACTAGATTTTCATATATACCAAGATATATTTCTAAATGCTATTCTTTATTCCTCTGGTATGCTTATCTATTCCTATGATAATACCATATTGATTTTAAATACAATAACTTTCTGGTATGTTCTGATATCTGTAAGACAGATACCTCTGACTTTTCCTCTTTTTTATATTTTTCTTAAATTTCTTCTCAGGCATCAATTTCTCCAAAACTACATTCAAATAACTTAGTTCAATTCCAGTGGTTTATTTATTTATTTAGTGAATTTTATTAAGTGGTTCAGTATATTTCTTTTAAAATTTATTCCTAAATATATTATAGTTTTAAGTCTGACTATGAAAGGGACTCATCTCCTGGTTCCATTTCTAGGTGCTTTAATACAAGAATAGGCAAAAGCTATTAATTTTTACTATATTTACCTTCAGTTGAGTAAGACACTGAATAAGACCATGTTCCACAGAGTTTGTTTTGAAGTATATTTCTTTATACAGCTTAATAGATAGCTTATAATTCCACATTTGCTACCCACTTTGATCCCAGGATTATCCATTTTATAATTTCCAAGTAGCATTTATATACTAGTTTTTTTTAAATTAGAGACAATTTCCAAGTAGGAGTTATAAAGTCAATAAAAGAGACAGTTGTATTTCCTACTTTTCTTAAAATTTATACCTGAGATTTCACTTTCATAGCTTACTGAACTCACAGGAACCTCTAATACAACACAGGATAAAAATGGTAATATCAGCACTATTGTTTATTTACAGATTTTAATTGAATAAATTTTTTTGCTGGCATAATACATATACATGCTTAAAAATTGTTATATATTCTTTATTATATTTAATTTGTTTCCATCTACTTCATTTTATCACGCTAGTAAAGTAATGCTCAAAATTCTCCAAGTCAAGCTTCAACATTATGTGACCCGTGAACTTTCAGATGTTCAAGCTGGTTTTAGAAAAGGCAGAGGAACCAGAGATCAAATTGCTAACATCCGCTGGATCATCAAAAAAGCAAGAGAGTTCCAGAAAAACATCTATTTCTGCTTTATTGACTATGCCAAAGCCTTTGACGGTGTAGATCACAACAAACGGTGGAAAATTCTGAAAGAGATGGGAATACCAGACCACCTGGCCTGCCTCTTGAGAAACCTGTATGCAGGTCAAGAAGCAACAGTTAGAACTGGACATGGAACAACGGACTGGTTTCAAATAGGGAAAGGAGTACGTCAAGGCTGTATATTGTCACCCTGCTTATTTAACTTATATGCAGAGTACATCATGAGAAACGCTGGGCTGAAGGAAGCACAGATGGAATCAAGATTGCATGGAGAAATATGAATAACCTTAGATATGCAGATGACACCACCCTTATGACAGAAAGTGAAGAAGAATTAAAGAGCCTCTTGATGAAAGTGAAAGAGGAGAATGAAAAAGTTGGCTTAAAGCTCAACATTCAGAAAACTAAGATCACGGCATCCAGTCCCATCACTTCATGGCAATAGATGGGGAAACAGTGGCTGACTTTATTTTTTTGGGTTCCAAAATCACTCCAGATGGTGATTGCAGCCATGAAATTAAAAGATGCTTGCTCCTTGGAAGAAAAGTTATGACCAATTAGACAGCATATTAAAAAGCAGAGACATTACTTTGCCAACAAAGGTCCACCTAGTCAAGGCTATGGTTTTTCCAGTAGTCATGTATGGATGTGAGAGTTGGACTGTAAAGAAAGCTGAGCAGTGAAGAAATGACGCTTTTGAACTGTGGTGTTGCAGAAGACTCTTGAGAGTCCCTTGGACTGCAAGGAGATCCAACCAGAATCCTAAAGGAAATAAGTCCTGAATATTCATTGGAAGGACTGATGTTGAATCTGAAACTCCAATACTTTGGCCACCTTATGCAAAGAGCTGACTCATTTAAAAAGACCTTGATGCTGGGAAAGATTGAAGGCGGGAGGAGAAGGGGATGACAGAGGATGAGATGGTTGGATGGCATCACCCACTCAATGGACATGAGTTTGAGTAAACTGCAGTAGTTGATGATGGACAGGGAGGCCTGGTGCGCTGCAGTCCATGGGGCTGCAGAGTCGTACATGACTGAGTGACTGAACTGACTGACTGACTCCATTTTATTTAGAATTGTCATTAGGAATGGGTATTGGGCTTTTTAAGTACATTTTCAGTATCTTTTATCCTGGCCATATGGTTTTTCTATTTTAATAGGTTGAAGTTTTTATTCTGTATTATGTTGACATATTTACTGATATTGAACTATCCTGGTATTTCTAGAATTATCTCATTTTATTAGAGTGTATTTTAAAAGACATTTCTTGTGTCTCCTAATATTCTCTTTTGAATATATGCATCTAAAGTCATAAATATTTGACAATAGTTTTCTTATGTGTACTATTTTTACCTGATTTTGGTGTTGAAGTTATGATGATTTCATCTTTCATATGGTCTGAAATGGCTTAGATAATATTGGTACTACCTGCTTTTCTAAGTGTTAGATAAAGCTCTGCTGTAAACCCATTACATTCCTGGAAATTTTGTCAATGGTAGATCTTTAAGCATTTTTCTAATCTCTTCTACTATATTCGTCATCTTTCATTTTATATTTTCCTAGGCAATAATTTCAAACTTGTTGCTGTAGGCTTGATTATCTTCTTGTAAACTTAAGTTCTTTCCTGTATCTGTGACTATGTTTTTTCTCATTCTAACTGCCCTCTTTTCTGTCTTTATTTGATTAAATAAGAGGTTTAACCATTTAATTGGTAAATAAAAATACTTTTGGAAATATACATACTGACATATACACACGTATATACATCTTCTGTTCAATAATATCAATTTCTCTTGTTGTTTTCTCTTGATAATTTTTCTCGGTTTATTTTGTTGTCCTTCCCTGATTTCTTAAAATGAGGATAAGGTCATTTTATTAGTTTCATTTTCTAAAATTAAAGACATTTAATGTTACCCAATTTCTACTTTTTCTATGTCTCCTATAAAGCTTCTGCTTTTGCCATGTCCCATAGCTTTTGTTTTGAAATGTTTCTGTATACAGCTTCATAGATAATTTATAATACTGCACCTACTATCCTCTTCTTTAAAAAAATAACTTATTTGGCTGTGTTGGGTCTTAGTTGGGGCATGTGAGATCTTCATTGTGTCAAGTGGGTCTTTCGCTGCCACACACAGACTGACTAGCTGTGGGTACGCGGGCTCAGGGCTGTGGCACGCGGGCTCTGGAGTGCCGGGGTTCAGTAGTTGTGACATGTGGGCTCTCTAGCTGTGATGCAGGAGCTTAGCTGCTTCTCGGCATTGGGGATCTTATTTTCCTAACCAGGGATCAAACCTGCATGCCTGCCCTTCAAGGTGGATTCTTAACCACTGGACCACCAGGGAAGTCCTTTGCTATCCTCTTTGATCCTAGGATTGTCTAAATATAATTTCCAAGTAGCAATATGTTTTAATCACATTTTTATTATTTATTTGTAATTTTATTAGCTTATTTTCAGCGAATCAGCGTGTAAAATTCACACATCTCTTATTTCATTGAAGTTTTCTCTGTGGCTAAGGCATAATTGATTTTTTTTCCAAATGTTCTATAGACACATGAAAATAATGAATATACCTTATTGAAATGATGTAGAGATTTTTATATAGCTATTACATCAAGATTATTGGTTATATTATGTGTTTCTTTATGCCCTACCTATTATTTGTCTATCACAGCTACCCAATTATGAAAGAATCTGTGTCTTTATGTTCTGAAGTCACTTTCTATAATAGTATTTTTTATTTCATTCTTGCATTTATCTTTTGCTTTGTTAATGCTGTGGTATTTGGTGTATACAATTTTGTGACCATTAAATTTTTATTTGTGACATATGCTTTTTATTGTTACAAATTTCCCTCTTGATCTCTTTAAAAAGCTTTTACCCTTAAATTTCACTTAATCTGTTGTAACTCCTCCATACTTGTTTTCTTTATATTTGCATTTTTCAGGTATTAATTATTCATTATTTCCTCCACTATAAGTTTGTTTGTTTAATAAACAGCTTATTATTGGGTATTATTATCCAACCCAATCTAACAATCTCAGATTCAGCTTTTGACCATGATCTGACCCTATTTTCCTCCCAAATATATATACTGTAGTATCATATTAATATACTTAATTTTATTCCTTCCATCTTATTTTAGATCTCTTATGTTATATTGTTCTTTAATCTCTTATTTTTACAGATTTAGGTTGTTTATTGCTGTTAGTTGCTAGATCATGTCTGACTCTTGTGACAGCGTGGACTGTAGACTGCTAGGCTACTCTTTTCATGGGGTTTCCCAGGCAAGAATACTGGAGTGGGTTGCCATTTCCTTCTCCAGGGGATGTTCCCGACCCAGGGACTGAACCCATGTCTCCTGCACTGACAGGTGAATTCTTTACCAGTGAGTCACCAGGGAAGCCGAGGTTGCTTACTAGTTCCTTGCTTTTCCCCTTGTTAACTTCAAAGTTCCTGTGCTATTTTGCCCTAAATAATACACATACTCCTCTCACATTTTGAGAAAACATGACACCACCTATTTTCCTCACTGGGACAAATGTTTCCTCTATCCCTGAATTTTCTCAACCTCATAAATAAAGTCCTTAAGAATCCTTTCACCCCACCCCTTCCTCTCTTCCTCTTTTCCCCTCCCATGAGATCTTTGGAACACTCTTTCTTTCCCTTACTACTTCCTACTTCAAGGTTTTAACTTAGAATAGCTTAGCATTTTAAGATCTAGATCAATAATTTCCCTTGTAATATGTGATTTTTGTTTCAAGAGTCCCTATGAAAGACACATATTTTCTCAGAGTCTATCATAATAAATGTGTGCTCTGTAAATATATTACATGTTTACAAATTATTCTCAATGTTTACATTAACAATTTTATTCTACCATTGATATTATCTTAATTTATTTTTATTTTAAAGAAGGCATTTCAACTCTGTAAGTAATATATAAATAATTTTTCACTAAAGAATTCAAACTCAACAAGAAAGATGATGTGTTGCTTGACCACCTCTCATTCTATTCTTTCCTAAAGGTATACTCTTATCATTATAGCATGCATATTTTCAGAATTTTTCTGTATGTGTATATACACGTCCTATGTCACTTCAGTTGTGTCTGATTCTGTGCGACCCCATGGATTGCAGCCTATCAGGCTCCTCTGTCCATGGGATTCTCCAGGCAAGATTACTGAAGTGAGTTGCCATGCCCTCCTCATACATACATACATATATATATATATATATATATATATATATACATACACACACACACACACACACATATATATATATACACACACTATGGTGTATATTTTTAATATAAATGATATCATGATGTCTGTTTTGCATTCCAACTTCACTTTGTTCACTAAATATACTATAGAGATCTTTCCAGATGAGTAAATAGAGTTTAACTTGATTATTTTAAACTGTTGCATAATATTTTTAGTATAGTACAATTCTTTTGGTGGACATTTAGGTCGTTTCTACTAATTTGCTATTAAACAGTGTACAACATATTACCTGTCACCATCTGCACGTGAATGAGAGTTTCTGTGAAGTCAAAGGGCAGATCTTTTTCCTACTAAGTTGCCACACAGGAATTATTGTACCTATTTATAATCTTACCAGCAACAAATGAGGTTTATATTTTCAACAACAGTACATGAGATTGTTTCCCTCTACCATTTTTTTTACACTAGTCTGCATGCATTAAAAAATAGTTATCATATCCTATCAGTGAAATAACAGTGTTCTCAATGTAACAAGGGCCAGTACTCTTACAAACATTTTTTATATGTTTTAAATATATATACAGAAAGTGTACATATGTACAGAAGAGTACTGCCCCAAAATAATGCTATTTTGCATGTAGCAAGCTCCCTCTACTTCTGACAGGAGTGAATATTATCACAATTTTATTTATGCCAGAATATGTTGGTAAAAAAAAAGGATCTTGGATTTTAATTTCTGTTTAGTAGTAAGGTGAGCATCTTCTCACAAGTTTATTAGCTATTTGTGTTTCCTACCCTGTTAATTGCCTATTTCCACTTTTTATCTTCCCTCTCCATTTTTCTAACTCATAACAAATTCAAAACTCTAATTCATAGGAATTATTTATAAACTTTAGATTTCATTCCTTTACTGTTAAATATGTTCAAGTGTTTACTATAGGTCTGCTGCTTATCCTTGATTATGTTTATGGACTATTTGGGCAATGAAAATTTATAAATTTTGAGGTAGTCAAAATTTAACAGTCCTTTTGTTTATGTTATCTTGGTTTTATGCCTTGTTTGAGAAAGGCTCCAATACACAAGATCAAAGACAGTAGTCTTCTGAATTTCATTATTTGTATTATTTGTACATTTAAGATAGTAAACTGTATAAAATTTATGCTTCCTTACAGTGAGGTAGGGCTCTGATGATGATGATGATTTTTAAATCTATTATCAAATGTCCTCCGAACATTTATGTATAGTTCATTATTTCCCACTGCTACTTTTATCATAAAATACATTCATATTTAAAAATAGGTCTGTTTTTTAACTTCTTTCAGTGGATTTACTTCTTTGTGGTTCAAATCTACTCTTTTCTAATTACTACAATTTTTAAGTATATTTTAAAGTATTATAGGATAATTTTTCCACTCCACACTTCTGTGTAGTTCTTTATTTTCAAAGCTCTCTTGTTTATATCAGAACATGTTAAGCTTCTCAGGTGAACTTATAATCAGCTTGACAAGTCTCATAAAAAATTCTGTTGAATTTTGATTGAAAATGCATTTAATTTTAAATTGGCTTTGGAAGAATGAACATTTTAATAATATTCACTTATCTCATGGATATATAATATATTTCCACTTATTCATTTCCTCTATTCTTTTCTGATTAAAATTTTCCATTTTGTCCATTTAGATCTTACATATGCTATCTTATTCAGTTCAGTTCAGTCACTCAGTCATGTCTGACTCTTTGCAACCCCATGAACCACAGAATGCCAGGCCTCCCTATCTATCACCAACTGCCGGAGTCTACCCAAATCCATGTCCATTGAGTCAGTGATGCCATCCAACCATCTCATCCTCTGTCGACCCCTTCTCCTCCTGCCCTCAATCTTTCTCAGTATCAGGGTCTTTTCAAATGAATCAGCTCTTCGCATCAGGTGGCCAAAGTATTGGAGTTTCAGCTTTAACACCGTCCTTCCAATGAACACCCAGGATTGATCTCCTTTAGGATGGGCTGGTTGGATCTCCTTGCAGTCCAAGGGACTCTCAAGAGTCTTCTCTAACACCACAGTTCAAAAGCATCAATTCTTCGGTGCTCAGCTTTCTTCACAGTCCAACTCTCACATCCATACATGACCAATGGAAAAACCATAGCCTTGACTAGACAGACCTCTGTTGGCAAAGTAATGTCTCTGCTTTTTAATATACTGTCTAGGTTGGTCATAACTTTCCTTCCAAGGAGTAAGTGTCTTTTAATTTCATGGCTGCAATCACCATCTGCAGTGATTTGGGAACCCCCAAAATAAAATTAGCCTCTGTTTCCACTGTTTCCCCATCTATTTGCCATGAAGTGACGGGACCAGATGCCATGATCTTAGTTAAGCAGTTCATATTTTTTATCGGTATTATGGATGGAATCTTATTTCAGATACATTTTCCAACTGACTGTTAGTTTACCTTGGTGAACATATTAGCTTTTAAAACTTTTTTTCTTCTAAAGGAACCCTTATTTTCCAGCAACAAGCATATGATTCAATTTAATGCATTTAGAGTTTAAGTTTCAGGAGTGAGATTCAAACTTAGGTGTATAGAGTATGACTCCCCTTTCTTTATATTTTTTATGCTGATTCAATATTTAATGAGTTTTCCACGCCCCATCCCTCTCCCCACCAGCTGACCTGATCCCTTATTCTCAGCACCAACCAAAATATATCAGAAAGAAGGACTCCTGCTTCCTTGACAAATACCTCATTTTACCTACTGAGACCTAAAGCATTTAAATAGCTTGTCTAAGGTCACACAATGTGGTACTCAGAAAAAGGCAGACTTAGATTAGCTTCTAGAACAGTTATTATAATTCCTAACATAATAACAGTGGCTTAACTGTGCCTCTCTTACATATTATATATGCTTCTACACACAGTTTTATCTATTTTAGTATTCTATGGAATGGTCTGCGTAGTATTTATGATTGAGTATGAAATGACCAAATTTCCATGCCATGAAAATACTGTTGGTTTTCAATTATGTACTTTTAAAAAGTAGAAAATGGGTCATATTTATATTGTAACAGTATACAAGTGTATCCAAAATGGCTGAAGGCAGTTATCAAAATGCTTGCGAGTGAAAGCCAATGAAAAGTTATTACTCCCCCAAAGTTCAATAAGCATTCTGAAAGAAGCAAAGATTATAAAAAATGGGGCAAAAAATAATAGAGAAATGATTTAATTAACTAGCTGTTATTTGCAGTTTAGTACATTGTACTATATGTTTACAAATGGTAACTCTCTTAACTCTAAAACATGCACACACAACAATCAAGAGGTAAATAATGGGTTTTGTTTTTCTTAGAGGAGATACCAGAAGTTTAGAGATGAAATTACTGGCTTAGGGTCATGATATTAATGAGTAGCAAAGACTGAACTGGAACCTGGGTATATTTAACACCAAAAATCTTGTTCTAACTTTTCTATATACTTGTCTATTTCCCTTAGAATCCAGCTAAAAATACACATATATCTTCCCTTTTGGCAACACTGCATTAGTATAACAAGTCCTGGGGACATTTGCTAACTATTAACTGAGACCCCAATGCATCTACTACCAAAAAGCTGGTCATTCCCAGGAAAGTCTTTGAGGAAATACTCATGACATATCTCATCACAGATCAAAAGATCAAGTCATTGTGGAAGAACTAATACAAGCAGCTACCTGGATGCATATCAAACACATGCTAAGCAAAATAAGCCAGACACCAAAGGGTGTATACTATATGATTCAATTTATACTAAACTCTTGAAAAGGCAAAACTAATCTATAGTGACAGAAAGCATATCAGCAGTTGCCTGAGGATGGAGATCATGGGGAAGTGACTGGGAAAGGAAACAAGAGAATATTTAGGGGGTGGATGAAGAGATAAAGCAAATATTCTTCAGAAACGGGTCACAATCATTGTGGAATGGGTTTAATGTTTCCTCTTAATTAGGGTAAGGATGGATACATCAGAAAACATCTTTGAGGGGTCACCAATGAATACTATGTTATGTGGACCTTCAATGTTTCAGCAAGGTCTGAGAACAGCAGCAACATTTAGTTACTAAAATAAAGAGTCTGGAAGCTTAGTGAACAATCAATGGTGGCAATCTACCCAGCTGCACAAAGGGCATGTGGGAACATCTCAAATGCCCTGTTTTCACATGGAATTAATGCAGTCGGTTATTTTTTCTTTTTGAAATGGATATAACATTGTAAGGGGAAGATAATTTTACATCAGAGGTGTCAGCTTGCCGATTATCTCTTACATTTCGGCTTTCCCCATTTTTATGGCAAATTCTGCTGTAGTATCATCGTAATGGCTTTTGGCACTCATATTATTTTGAGATCTGTGCGCTAATTCTAGGATCTCAATGCCTGTCTTGAACAACATCAAACAGAACGAGGAAATATGAACAAGGCTTACTGGAAAACATCAGCATGCATCTCACATCAAGAAATGCACAACACATTTGGTTTTGAAAGTCTGATTTTCTTCACATTAAAATTACCTTGAAAGATACCTATTATGCAATACGATTCCTGTGACATGATACTTTATCTATCATTCCTTCATTCAATATTTAACTATTTGATAAAGAAATGCAATCATTAAAAGGGAAACCTGAAAACAATTCTCACTTTTAGAGGGGCTTGTACTTTGAATTTTTAAAGGTGGACATTCAGGGAACCAACATACCTTGTTAGGGTTTCAAAATAGGTCTAAAGGAAAGAAGAATATGAAATAGAAAGGGCCTAACACAAGATGAATGAATAAAAGTAGATTATGATGCAGACCACCATCAAGAATTCAATCTTAATTTAGGATTCATTTCTTATTTAAGGAAGTAATAGACAGGCTTCACAGGTCCCTGTAGGTCTTGAGGTTATAAGAAATTTTTTTCTCTGAATGTGGGGAGAAAACTTACACTGTCTTGTTCAGAATCTCAAAGGATTCTGTGATCCAGCCACAACCGTCCTCCCCTTCAAAGTTAACTGGCAGATGAGGTAAACAGCTTAATTCCAGGGTATTTCCAATTCATTCAATTTAAGCGCATCTCATACACATACTCTTGCTTAAACATTCACTCTGAGGCATAGAGGTAAAAGCCTGTAAGGATCTACTTAGAGCTAATATCTCTAGAGAGTCTCCAGAAATACAAACACCCAGGAAACTTCAAAAACAACAACCACAAAAGTCAATAGTGAAGAGAAACTGATTAAATACAGTAAATGTGGGGCCTGAAACCTCATTCCCTCAGGCCAGTTTTAAAACAGATTCTTGCTGAAGAACAAGATCACCCTTTGCCCCTCCTCTGTTTCCCTGTCACGTAGATGCTGATCACTAGGGGGAAAGTATCCAACAGCGGTTCAGCTCCTCCCATGCGACCGTCAGTGGACTAGGCAGTTTAGACATTTTTCATTGCCTTTTCTCAGATGAAAAATGAAGGCTCTTGGAATTTTAGGAGCCTGTCCATGGTCACCTAGGCAAAGACACTGGGCAGAGTTGGGACTTGAACCCAAGACAGCTTGGGGTTTAGTGTTTGCTGTCTTTCTGCTCCTCCACAGAGTGACTCCTCCTCCCTCCCTGCCTCACTTGTCCTTTCCATTATGCCTCCTTGGAGGGGTGGGCGTGTTTAGTCAGCCTACTTCATCTAAACTATTTCCCAGAGCTGCCTGTTAGGTTAACAGCACTTGTCTCACAGTGAGTTCTTACTTATCCTTATGTAAGTTGCATAAGCATTATCCACTGCACAGCAGCAAAGCTGAGGGCTGTGAACTAGGACTCCTGAGTCCTGCCTGCCCTAAACAGACCGTGCGACCTTGCCCAAGGCATGAATCAATCTGAGTGTCAGATAACGAGGCGGGCAGAATACATGATCTTGAAAGCTGAGACATAATATTCTAACTCTATTATTTCTTGGCATAAATATGTTTCTATTGAAAGGGATCTGATCATGTTACTGGGCTATTAGATCCATTGTCCTTATTTGGTGGAAATATCACTTAGGCCCACCACGGTGTTGTCTAGCACTCAGATTATAAGGGCACCATGCAAACGTATTTAACTCGATTTGTCCACAGTGTAACATATTGCCAAGTCCAGACAGACCCTTAAATGTCTTTCAATGGGCTGATTTGCTGAAAGTTGCTGCACCAGCCCTCCCTTATGCAGGTTGTGGGAAGCTAGGGGGCAAGAACTGGAGATGAAGGCATGAGCTAGTAGTGGGTACTTTGGGCAGGAAGTTTTGGACCAGGAGAACAACCCTGGTTAAGAACAAAAAGCTTCTAGGAATTTTATATTGCTGTTTGTTAAAAAGTAATAATACTCCAGACTAAGAGTAAGGGTTCAGTGAAATGATATCTGTCTGCTAATAAGGTATAGATCAACCTCGTTATCAGAGATACCTATTTGGAAAACTCTAGATTTGACCAGGCCTGGCACCCCGCAACCCACCCCCGCCCCCGCCACTTTCCCTCCCCTCCCAGACAGATGTAGAAATTCTCTTGGAGCCTCAATATAGCCCATACTACGCTGGCAGAATTTCATGGGTGACTTCTCTGCATGCACAACCCTGCTCCATTTACTCTGCATCACTTTACAAGTTCACCCTGGTCCTTCTACACTCTTGCTTGTGAGGTACAGTGAGGTAGAGATTTATCAGCCACAGAGCAAGGCTGGAGGCAGTGGTGATGTGTTTGAGTGCCCCATCTTAGGTCACCATGAGGCAGCAATGGCACTGTCTCAGCAGTGACACTGTTCATAGACCCTGTTCTACGAACAGGGTCTATGAACAATAGGGTGGTATCCCTCATTCCAGGCGGCCTCCGTGCCGCTGAAGGTCTGACCTCCAAATTTTGTACAAAACTCAGGAGTTATTTTAGTTCTTGCTTCTGAGACATGGGGCCAATGGTGATCAACAGAAATTGACCCAGGTAAGGGACACTAGCTGCTTTAAAGGCAGAAAAGGCTGCTGCAACTCGATTGAATGCAGCTGGTTTTATGAACAGGAGCCTTGGTGACACTGCTCTGATTTCCCTGTCTTACAAAGGTGCCCACCCCCACACCTGTCCAAGCATTTCCATCAGAGTGTGTGAAAATATGACCTAGGCCTGTGTGTGTATGTGTGTGTATAAGTGGTGGCAGGTGGGAGAAGGCATGTCTTTGTGCCCCTGAAGCTGGTCCTGACCGCTCTGGGGCAGCCAAGTACACAAGCTACACATCAGTGCCTCAGCAAATGAGAGCATCTTGCCTTGGGAATATTTATCTCCATCCATCTGATCAGTTTGGGAGCTATCGTGAGCGTAGTCCTAGCATATTTCTGAGCAACCTCAGTAGTCCACGCACAGTTGAAGGGCACTCCCATTTATCTCTAGGGTCTGACCATCCCAAGCTGCACTGAGCTTCAGACCTGCCTGAAGTTTTCTCTTCATGGAGCCTCAGCCCATGGTAGGTCAGCTCTGCTGAGAGGCTGTAGATGCTTCTATCTGTCTCCTTGGTATATACCCCAACATCCCTTCCCTCTTCTGACCCTGGACTTCAAGGATATGAATCATCACTGAAGGCTGACCAGTTAAAAGACTTGTTTCTGAGTTTCCTAAGAGCTGTATAAATTGTGAATCTCTACTTGACTCCAGAAAGTGGCTCCTGAATATGTCAGGCAGGTCTCAGACAAGTGTGCCCTCTTGGTAAGAGAGGTGAAGACAAAGCCAGATTGCTTTCACCCCTGAGAACAGTGGTCTTTCATGTCAGAGTTCGGGTTATTTAATC
The DNA here is from genome assembly GCF_023699985.2 of Odocoileus virginianus. Taxonomy (NCBI): domain Eukaryota; kingdom Metazoa; phylum Chordata; class Mammalia; order Artiodactyla; family Cervidae; genus Odocoileus; species Odocoileus virginianus. Next base: position 54,456,325 of record NC_069686.1, on the reverse strand, counting down.
TTTTAGTACCAGGTATAAAATTTCCCGGGTGTGACATCCCCTGATAGCAACAGACATTCCACAGCTTTGAGTGCCAAGAAATTAATGCTCCAATCTGCATAATCAAATCCCCAGGTAAACATCACCATGCCTTTCTCAGTACTTTTCATCCCGTGCATTTCTAAATCCTTACATTTATCCAAAATTCATGAAAATGTAATGCTTAATAACAATTTTTACTGTGGGAGCTTTTAAGGTTACTATGATAAACACTGACTGCATGAAATTCACTAAATTCAGAATTATCAGGCTTTCCTATATGTTTGAAATATGAAAAAATATATATATAGCCTGAAGGTTACATGCAACAAGGTACATTTCCTGAATTTACATTTCAATCACTTAGCCTGTTTCAATATAATGTTGGTTTATGTTCAGGTTTGAAAAGTTCTTTAATGTTAAAATTCTTAAAACAAACTTTAGAAGCAGAAGACTCTGTATTTTTCATCAGTTTCCTTAACTTAGCTGAACTAGATTCTACTCAGACAAAAAGCTAGAAAGATTGGCTGTAGAAGGTCACAGTGGCAGAGAATTCAACTAGCATGGTGATTCCTCAGAGGCTTATGGTTTTCCATAGAGCTCAATGAATTAATCTCATATTGTTGGAAGGGACTGGAAAGGGCAAATAATACCAAATCAGGTGAGGAAAATTTTATAATTTTTTAGTCACAATTAAAACCAGACTCTGGACTTAATCTAAATATAAACCCTGATACTAAGCTTAATCCTGAATCTAGTTAAGAATTGCCTGTTACCTTAACAAACTCCTTTGTATCCTTCAAGGCCCATTTTATCCATCACTACCTCCTGAAAGGCTTCCTTGACATCCTAGATAAAATTACTCCTTCCTCTGAGTACCTCTGCTGGTAAATATTGCTGTTTAATTTACTATTCTGCTACACAATTGTTTGTTCATGTTATGTCTTATTATTAAATGATAAATTCTGCACCCTCAGTAGATGGCCTGTGAATTTTTCTTGAAATAATGAATACAGAAATATATTCTAGATGTCTCATGAATATGATTCTAAAGCTTGGTGCCCATCCTGAGAATTTATACTGTTTGAAATTAAAACCCATCATTATTAGGGCAAGAAAAGAAAAGCAGGTTTCAGATCAAATCTGGCTCACAGATGTTTTACTGGGCTTCCTCAGTGTTATGAAATAGTTGAATCGGGAGCCAACATTTAAAAGTCAGGGGAATGAATACAAAAGTTTGCGCTTCCAATTTCTTAAAATGTCTAAATCTATGGTAAAATCTAACAAGCATTTCCACATGGTCACATGTGGCGGGAGTTGGCAGCTGGGTACACAGCTTCCCTTGCCTATCCTTTTACCTGGCTCAGCCCCTTAAAGCATTTCCATTTGCAGTGTTGCTTTTACAATATTACATTTTTCATTGTTTCAGGTGACAGGTGGTTTACGCAGAGCTATCCAGGCACTCTTAAAAGCAATTAACACATATTTGGTATATGTCTAGTTTTAAGATGAGACAAAGAACAGGAAGCCAGGTGCCTTCTTAGATTTGGGGTAGGGGCTTTGGACGGGAGAGAAAATCCACATCCATAAACTATATGAAACATCAGTCCCTCATCCAAGACATATGATGTACAAACAATTCCAAGAGGGAAACCACATATGAGGTCCCATTGGAATCAGAAAGAGATAAAACTAGAGCAAAATCCACACCCCAAACTAAACCAAACAACCATACAACTAGAATGCACTCAGAAGGAGAAATAAGGCCCCCTGGTTTTGCTGACATATCTAAACATAATATCGCAAAGTCTGCCTTCTCCTCGCGGGTGGACAGTGCCCTGAGGACCACGCTCCCCTCCCTTCTCCTCCTGCTCCCCTCCCGGCCACTTTCTTTGTGAAGCCATCTCCTTTCATGACCTCTGCTGACAAGCCTTCACATCCATCCCAGAGGTCTGCTCAGTGCACTCAACATTCAGTGAGGCTCACTGGATTAGAGTTTTGCTTTGATAGGGTTCAGAGGTCAATAAGTCAAGGCCCCTGTCCTTCTGAAAATAAAAGCCAAAGCAAGCAAGTACAGAGTAGGAATCAACCCTCACTTCCCTACAACAGGCCATCTGTACCCTCAACAATAATGTGGACAGGAAGCATACCACGACACATAAAGCAGCAAACCTGAGTATTGATCAAAGAACAAAAATAGAAAACATCCCTCAAATGATTTGGGAACGAAGAACAAACATGCAAGAAAAAAATATATAATGTATTATAAAAATAACATATATAGATTGGGACCTGGTGAGCCAGGTATGTGTAGGAGATTGGGAGGCAGGGTGGTTATTCCAGGACCACTTCCAAAGCATATTGATTCAGAAACAGGACTGAAAGGATGCCTTCACATATTTGCACAGGCTGTTCCTTCTGGCTGGCATTTATACTCTCCTTTATCCACCTAATAAACTCCTATTCACTTGTTTAGATGCACATGGAGGCACTACTTCCTTTGTTAGGTTTTCTCCAGGTACCTCAGCCAATAGGGGTACCCCCTACTCTGCCCATCCCCACCCTCTATAGACTCTCATATGCTCCTCATCATATCACTCTGTTATTTCCATGGCACTTGCAGACTGAACTGTTGGGAAATGCATTTTATCACTGAATCCCTAACAGCAGCAAACTTTTGATGTTCTGAACTGGTTAACTGAATAAAGAGGCATGGCAGCGGGTGGGGCAAGGGTGGGTAGAATAGCATTTTGAATGAAGGAATGACATAAAAAATGAACAGTTGAAGGAAAACCTGTGTCTGTCATGCTCTGTGGAGTGAGAGTGTTTCTGCTTGGCTAGAGTACAGAATCTGTGTGAGGGAAAAAGAGAAAAATGAGGCTGTTGAGGGTAAAGCAAGTCCGCAGAGGGCCTTGGATGCATTGTGGAGAGGAGAAAATCACATTGTGCCATAACCCTGAAGATTCTTTCTCTTCTCCTTGGCTGCTCTTACTTGATTCCAAACCAACCTCGTGTGGAGCACCTCATTTCAAGCCCTGCCCTGCAGGAGCTGTGTGATCTTTCAGTGTCCCTTCATTCTCAGAGAGGCCACTTTCTGCACCTCAGACAAGTTAACGGCCTTTGCAGGGCTCAGCGTGCAAGGCAGAAGCTCTGCTGCGCATTCTCCGTACGTTTTCATGTCTGACAGGTGTCCATAATGAAGCCAGCATGGTCCTTCTGATCGTGCAGGCTGACAGATCACTGCTGGTGGGTACTCCGCCATCCGGACCCTGACAGTCCTCAGCATCCCTGAAGCATCACCCCACTGCTCCTCCTGTTGCTCTGTGGGTCTACAGGGCAGGGCTTCGAGGCTGCCCTGTGGCCAGCACACAAGCAGCTCAAGGTCAGAAACTCATAAGGCAAACCTACAGCCAAGCAGGATGGGGAACCAGGTAGCTGCTCTAAACTTGCATGGCTGTCCCTGCCTCTTCTCTTCATTCCCTCATGGCTGGTGTCTTCAGAGAGGCACAGGTCAATCAGCATGAAACCCTTCCATAACCAGAACTCAGACCCATTCTTGCATCCTTCACCCAACCTCTCACTCACTCACCTATGCCTCCTATTTCTTCCCATATTGTTCTGTTGCTCCCTTGATGACTTCTACTCTCCATCTCACTTTATTGTCTGTATCTGAAAGTACCCAAGAGACAGACAGGCAGATCTTTCAAAAAGCAAAACGCATGCATGCTAAGTCACTGCAGTTCTGTCTGACTCTGTGAACCTATGGATTGCAGCCTACTAGGCTCCTCCGTCCATGGGATTCTCCCAGCAAGAATCCTGGAATGGGCTGCCATGTCCTCTTCCAGGGGATCTTCCCCACCCAGGGATTGAACCCACATCTCTTATGTCTCCTGCATTGGCAGGCAGGTTCTTTACTACCAGCTCCACATGGAAAGTCCCATAAAGCAAAATAAATGCATTTTAATATGTTTAATATGACTAGCATTTTCCAATTTCTCTGAATGGCCAAATACCCTAAGATGGCTTTGGGCTGGCTGATGGTTCAGTTCTGGGTACTTCTGTGAGGCTGTGTTCATTTGGCAACGGCAAGTTCTAAGGTAACAAAGAACATAAATGCCTAAAAAAATCTCTGCTTCTCAGAAACAAATTAAAGGATTAAAAATATAAACTGGGTGCCTAGGTACAAGGGATTGATACAAAAATACACATAATTGGACAGAATAAGGCATGGGCTTTGAACCAAGAAGATCAAAATTTTATTGTGGTTAGAAGCATCTCCCTCAAGGGTGATATCATCAAGATGGTGACACAAGTCATTCCTGAATTTAGTCTCTCACAAGAAGATCAGCAGGCAACACCAATATAGGTGAGACAGCCCTGTAAAAATCCCAGAAGATGTAGGTAAGATGGACACTCCCCTCTGGACCACAGAGATTGAGAAGGCCTCATTAGAAGGTAAGAGTAATGGCTATACACTGATCCCATCCCCCGTCCCCCAGGAAGGCCCAGCAGCACATTGAGAGGACCCCTGGGCCTATGGTTTCTCTAGTGAGATACAGAAAGCCCAAGGTGCACAGTGTTGTGAGTTACTCCCTTGGAGGCACATGGGTCTCGCCCCATGGCTATCACACTGTGGGGCTCGGGCTGGGGGTGTGGGGAAGGGCTAACAGTAACCAGGACTTGGATCTTAGCACACCAAGTTCCTGCTAACGGTGGAGGAGATCCCAGCCAGTGACTTTGCCCACCTGCAGAGCCTAGCTGGTGACCTCATCTGGCCAGAGTACATGATGCACAATTTTGCCTAATCTGATCCCCAAACAACAAGCTGTGCTGGTCTTGGGGCCTGTTTTGCTGCATCACCAGGCAGGACTGTTAATAATAGCCCTCAGTTTCACCTGATCAGGAAGCATAACCAGAGCACCTGGAAGGCTGGGTGCCCTACCTTCTAGCTGCACTTGCAGGGACACCTGAGTAGAAAAGCCAGCCAATAGCTCTGTTCATCAGCAGAACCAACTCAGCAGCTCGGCCTGACCAGGGAGCTCAGGGAGTAGTTTTGCCTGACCTTGGTTCCCCAGGCAGTGAGAGATACCAGCTGTTCTATAGCCTTGGCCAGGTAGGGAAGCGATTTTTACTATACCTCTTAACTACTGAGTATAGTGCCAAACTAGGAATCCTGGAAAGCGAATATAAGCAACTCTGGAGCCCATTCTACGGCTGCACTTGAGCAAGAATCAAACCAGCAGTTCTAGTCAACTATTCCCCGTCAGTGGCACTCCTGAACTCAGGGCTCAGGCAGCGGCTTCATCCAAACAGAGACCCTGATAGCAAGCTCCACTGGTCCAAGGATGCTACCATCTGACCTGGTAGCAAGTAGCATCTTCAGACTCCCAAGACGAACTGGCAGATGAAGGACTGATTCTGACTAAAACTGAAAAAAGTGTTAGTCGCTCAGTCCTATCTAACTCTTTGAGACCCCATGGACTATCCATGGAATTCTCCAGACAAGAATACTGGAGTGGATTCCCATTTCCTTCTCCAGGGGATCTTCCCGACCCAGGGATCAAACCCAGGTCTCCTGCATTGCAAGCAGATTCTTTACCATCTGAGCTAGCAGGGAAGCCCTCTGACCAAGGGAATCTGTAAGTGGAAACTGCTTTCTTAAATATACAGATACCAATGCAAAGAGTCAAAGGTCACAAAGAATCAGGTAAACATGATGCCATCGAAAGAAACTAATAAAGCTCTAATATTAATAACTAACCTTGGAGAAATAGAGATCTATTATGCACTGTCTGACAAAACATTCTGAATAATTCTCTTAAAGAAGTTTAGTAAACTACAAGGTCACACAGGCAAATAGATAAAATTTTGAAAATAATGAATAAACATAATGAGATGTTCAACAAAGAAACGGAAACCATCCAAAAAAACCAAACAGAAATTTTGTACCTGAAGAATACACTGTCTAAACTGAAAAATTCAATAGATAACTTCAACAGCAGACTCAACCAAGCAAAAGAATCAGAAAATAGGTCATTTTGAAATTATCCAGTCATTTGAGCAAAAACAAACAAAAAATCAAAAGAGTATTAAAGTCTATGGGGCTTAGGGGGACACACTCAAGAGAAACAATATATTCATTATGGTGAAGGACTGTTTCTGCTGGAAGGAACCAGTAAAATCTGGAGGAGGTGATCATATACTCAAATGCACAATCAAGAATACCAGAAGTGAGAGAGATGAAGACTTTACTGAATAAACAAAAGCTAATAAACATCACCACTAAACCTGCTTTACAAAAAAATGCTACAGGATGTTCTTTCAGAGGAAATAAAACAATGCTCACTAACATCATAAAGGTATATGAATGGAGGTATAAAACCCACTGGTAACTGTATGTTATATAACAGTATATACGTAGACAAAGTCAGATTATCTAATATTGTGATGGTGTTGCGTAGTTTACTTACAACTCTAGATTTAAACTTTTTTTTAAAAAGTATGAAAAATAACCATAACTACAATAATTTATTATTGAATATAGAATACAAAAATATGTGAACTGTAACACTTACAACCTAAAATGTGAGAAGGGAGAAGAAAAAGTGTAGAGTTTTATGCATGCTATTGAAATTAAGCTGTTATCAGCTTAAAGTAGAATGTTATAAATACATTTTATGTAAGTCTCACGATAACTACAGAGGAAAAACCTGTAGTAGTTACACAAAAGATTATGACAAACAAAGCATACTGCTACAATAGTCATTAAATCACAAATTTAATCAGTAAGAAGATTAAATAAGAAGAACAAAGGTTTTACAACACAATCAGAAAAAAATTAACAAAATGGCAATAATAAATCCTCACCTATCAATAATTACTTTAAATGTAAATGGATTAAATTCTCCAATACAAAGACACAGAATATAATTTTTTTTTAAAAGTTAATAATATGCTGTTTATAAGAAACTTAGCTCTAACTACCTTAGTAACTACACACATACTGAAAGTGAAGGGATATAATAAGATATTTCAAGCAAACGGTAAGAAAGCAGGGTTAACTATACTTATAGGAGACAAAACAGAGTTGAAATTACAAATGTCCAGCAGAAACTAAACAGGTCATAATATAATCATAAAGGAGTCAATCAATCAACAATATACGGCAATTATAAATATTTATGCACACAGTATTGAAGCATCTAAATATATGAAGCAAATGCTAAAAGGAGCAAAAGGAAAAATAAGCAGCAATACAGTGACAGTTGGAGACTTTAATATCTTACTTCCAACCGTGGATAGGTCATCCTGTAGGGAATCCATATGGAAACAGTAGATGTGAATAATACTATAAACCAAACAGACCTAACAAGACACACACAGAACATCCCATTTAACAACACCAAAATACACATTCTTCTCAACTGGAAAGATCAGTTTCTAGGATAGATCATATGTTGGAACACAAAATGAGTCAGTAAATTTAAAACACTGGTATCACACTCGATGTTTTCCAAAAACAATGATATGAAACTAAAGAATAAAGACAGGAAAAAAAAAACAAACAACAACAAAAAACTCACAAATGCATGAATTAAAATAAAACAAAACACATTTCTAAACAACCAACGAACCAAAGAACTGAAAAGAGAAAAAAATAACAGTGGAAACACAACATAAAAAATTATGAGAGGCAGTAAAAGAAATTCTAAGAGGGAAGTTTATACTGATAAACACATACATCAGACAAAAGAAGTTCTCAAATAAATAACTCTGTAGCTTAAGAAACTAGAAAAATAAAGAACAAATAAGGCCCAAGAGTAGCAGAAGAGGGAAATAATAAAAATTAGAAAAAAAATTAGAGAAAAAAAAACAATAGAAAATATTAACAAAAGAATAATAAAGATTATCCAGTGAAGAGTTTCTTTTTTTTTTTTTTAAGGATAAATAAAACCGATCAACCCTTAGCTAGGCTAGCCAAGAAAAAAAGAGAGATGACTCAAGCAAATAAAATCATAAACAAAAGAGACATTACAACTGATACATCAGAAATGCAAAAGATCATGAGACTACTTTGAACAATGATATACCAACAAATTGGACAACCTAGAATAAATTGAAAAATTCCTAGAAACAATCAAGCTACCAAGAATGAACCACGAAGAAACAAAAAACCTGAAGAGACAAAGAATGAGTAATGCAATTGAATCAATAAACATAAACCTCCAAATAAAGAAATGCCTAGGACCTGATAGTCATTGGTAAATTTCTACCAAAGATTTAAGAAGAATTGGTGCCAAATCTTCTCAAACTGTTCCAAAAGATTGAAGAGGAGGGAACTCTCCAAAATTCATTTTATGAGGCCAGTATCACCTGGATACCAAAGCCAGATATGGACATTACAAGAAAAGTAAACTATAGGTCAATATCCCTGATGTATATACATGTAAAAAATCTGAACAAAGTACTAGCAAACTTATTTCAACAGCTCATTAAAAAGGTCATGCACCAAAATCAATCGGGATTCATCCCTTGGATGGAAGGATGGTTAAACATATGCAAATCATTAAGTGTGATATATCCTAATGGTAGAATTTTTAAATCCTATGATCATCTCAATAGATGCAGAAAAAGAATTTGATAAAATTCAACATTCATTCATAAAAAACTCAACACCTTGTACATAGAATGGCTATAACTCAACATAAAAACATCATATATGATAAACCCACAGCTAGTATCATACTCAGTGGTATTCCATATCTATAAAACATAAGAACTGCATAAAAATCTTTAATCATGAATTGAATAAAGTTATAGGATACAAAACTTACAATAGTATTCAAAAGAATAAAATACTTAGGAATAAATCTTACAAAGGAGATGTAATATTTCTACAATACAAACTATAAGACACTAATGAAAGAAACTGAAGATGACACAAATTAGTGGAAATATATCTTGAGTTCACAGATTGGAGAAATTAATATCATTAAAATGTCCATACTACTTAAGTCATATATTGAGTCAATGCAGCCCTTATCAACATTCCAGTGGCATTTTTTTTTTTTTTTTAAGAAATAGAAAACAAATCCTAAAATTTGTTTGGAACCACAAAAGATGCTTAATTGGCAAAGGAGTCCTGAGAAAGAAGAACCAAGTTAGAAGCATAACACATCCTGATTTTAAATTACATTATAAAGCAATGGAAATCAAAACATCATGGTCCCAGCATAAAAGCAGACACACAGAGCAATGGCACAGAATCAAGAATCCTGAAATAAATCCACACATGATATGGTCACTAATATCTGACAAGAGAGCCAAAAATGCTCAGTGGAGAAATCTTCTTCAATGAATGGTGATGGGAAAACTGGATATTCACATTTAAAAGAATTAAACTAAACCCCTATCTTATACCACTCACAAAAATTAACTCAAATGGATTAAGGACTTAAATATAAGACCTGAAACTATAAAATTCCTAGATTAAATCATACAGAAAAAAAAAAAAAAAGAAAACCTCCTGGACATTGCTCTTGGCAATGATTTCTTGGACATGACACCTAAAGTTTAAGCAACAAAATCAAAAATAAATAAGTGGGACTACATCAAACTAAAGAGCTTCTGCACTGCAAAGGAAACCATCAACAAAATAAAAACACAAACTACAGAATGGGAGAAAATATTTGCAAGTCACATTTCTGGTAAGGGGTTCATATCTAAAGCAAATAAGGAACTCATATAACTCAAAAGCAAGATATCAAAGCCAATTAAATGGTGGGCAAAGGACATAAGCCCTTTTTCAAAGAAAATATTCAAAGAACCAACAGGTACACAGAAAGGTGCTCAACATCACTAATCATTCAGTTTAGTTCAGTTCAGTTGCTCAGTCGTGTCCGACTCTTTGCGATCCCATGAATTGCAGCATGCCAGGCCTCCCTGTCCATCACCAACTTCCGGAGTTTACTCAAACTCATGCCCATCGAGTTGGTGATGCCATCCAGCCATCTCATTAGTGAAATGCAAATCAAAATCAAATGGGTTATCACTTTACCCCTGTTAGAATGCATTATCAAAAAATAAGAGATAACAGTGCTATTAAGGTTGTGGAGAAAAAAGAGCCCTGTATACTGTTAGTAGGAATGTAAATTGGTATAGCCGCAATGGAGAACAGTATGGATATGATTCAAATAATTACAAACAGAACTACCATACAATCTAACCATTCCAGTTAAGGGCATACACTCAGGAGAAATGAAATCACTATACCAAAGAAGTGATTATCTGTACATCATGTTAACTTCAGCATTATTTGTAAGAGCCAAAATGGGGAAACAGCCAAAGAGCCCAAACCTGTCTTCATAGATGGATAAATGGATAGAAAATGAGTTATATATGGTATGTTTATTTTTGATTTATAAGATATATTTATATATTTTTAGAGATATATTTATAAATTTATATATTTAGATAATGGAACACTATTCAGCCATGAAAAAGAATGAAATTGTGCCACTTATGACAATATGGCTGGACTTGGGAGGGCATTATACTAAGTGAAATAATTTGGACAGACAGTAAAAATTGCATGATCTCACTGATATGTGGAGTTAAAAAAAAAACTAACAGAGAGAACAGATTGGTGGGGGATGGGTAGTTGGGGAAACTGATAAAGGGGATAAAAAGGTACCAACTTCCAGTTATTAAGATCAATAGGTTCTGGAGATGTAATGTACAGCATGGTGACCATAGTTAATAATACTACACTGCATATCTGAAATCTACTAGGAAATCTTAAAAGCCGTCATTATAAGAAAAAAAATCTGTACATAGTGATAGATGTTAATTAGACTTATTGTAATGTCTGTTTTGCAATATATACATATATCAAATCATTATATTGTATACCTTAAACATATACAATGTTATATGTCAGTTATACCTCAATTAAGCTAGAAGAATAAAGGCAATTAGATTGTTGCATACAAAAAACAAACAGAAAGAAACACCACTCCCAATTTAATATTGTGCATTAAAATATATTGAATTAAGGTTAAGCCATCAAAGCACACACTGAATATGTATTATGAACTATACTGTGGGTGGGTAAAATGCTACATTTAGCATAGCTGCTACCCTCAAGAGATTTCTATTTAGGTGAAATAAAAGTTAACATGACATCCCGAGTTAAGGGGGCTCCACTGTGTAACCTCCACCATCAGTACCATGAAAGATTCCATAATTCCACATTGGAATATGGATTTAGGATTCCATATGGAATTAGGATTCCATAATTGCATACAATATTCAGAAAACTAAGATCATGGCATCTGGCCCCATCACCTCATGGGAAATAGATGGGGAAACAGTGGAAACAATGTCAGACTTTATTTTTTGGGGTTCCAAAATCACTGCAGATGGTGATTGCAGCCAAGAAATTAAAAGACGCTTACTCCTTGGAAGGAAAGTTATGACCAACCTAGACAGCATATTAAAAAGCAGAGGCATTACTTTGCCAACAAAGGTCCATCTGGTCAAGGCTAAGGTTTTTCCAGTGGTCATGTATGGATGTGAGAGTTGGACTGTGAAGAAAGCTGAGTGCTGAAAAATTGATGCTTTTGAACTGTGGTGTTGGAGAAGACTCTTGAGAGTCCCTTGGACTGCAAGGAGATCCAACCAGTCCATCCTAAAGGAGATCAGGCCTGGGTGTTCATTGGAAGGACTGATGTTGAATCTGAAACTCCAGTACTTTGGCCACCTCATGGGAAGAGTTGACTCATTGGAAAACACCCTGATATTGGGAGGGACTGGGGGCAGGAGGAGAAGGGGACGACAGAGGATGAGATGGTTGGATGGCATCACTGACTCGATGGACATGAGTTTGGGTAAACTCCAGCAGTTGGTGATGGACGGGAGGCCTGGCATGCTGTGATTTACGGGGTCGCAAAGAGTCGGACACAACTGAGCGACTGAACTGAACTGAATTGTATACAGGACAATGAATGAACTGCTTATACTGTGGTATAGATTACCAATACTGTGGAAGCTCCAGCAGAGGGGAAGTTCAGTGAGGACCAACATGACTCTGGAAGGCCCCTGAATGGCAGGAGAATTAGACTGGTTCTCAGAAAACCAGTTCTGGTTTCATTGCTTAAGGAAGGGTGGAGAGGTGAGTGTGTTGTGTAGTGTCCAAATAAGACTCTTGGAGAGATTTACACTCTGAAAATAAATTCAGGGAAGGAAAAATACATCAGAAGCACAAGAAGAGTTTTAAAAACTGTCTCATCTGAAATAATAATATAAAACAAAACACTAGCAAAAAGAAGTCAACACCCTCAGAAGTGACAGCAGATTTTTACACCGTGGTTCTAAGTTGTCAGGTTCTCAACTGTTTGTGAGAATAATCTACACTATAACATTCTTTGCTTTCTATTTTGGTCCAAAGATATGAGTATGGGACCCTTTGAAATATCAGATGAAAGGAAAAGAAAAAGAAAACTGTGTTAAGCAGAAAATATGAGAATAATGTCCTATCAATATAATGATAATACAGGTATCCAAAAGAAGACAGGGCAGGACACACGAGAGAGGGGAAAGGTGTGAATGCCACAAAGCAAGAGGCTTTCAGAAATGTGTAAATATGCTAGGCTCCTTACTGCGACTACACTGCAGAAGCCCTCGGATCTGATTTGATCACAAGTGGTTAATCAAAATGTTAATCAAAATGTCAGCATAGAGAATCAGAAAATGATCCTCAAGTCCACTTGTGCTCCATGCAAAGTGAGCAACTGGACCCAGACCATGAACTTAAATCTCCACTCTGTCAATTACCGCTGGGTGACACAGGCTCTTTGTGCCTAAGTGTCCCCATCTGTAAAATGGGTGCAGATGTAGTTCTTACCTCACAGGACTATAATGGAGAGTACACTGATGAACACTGCAAAGGTTGGAGAACAGTATTTGACATCATAAGCACTATGTGCTTGTTAAATAACATTCTTTTTTTTAGTAGGGCCAAGGCTGCTTCTTTTCCAGGGATCCTATTATTAAATCTTCCAATGTCTTATTTTGGCATCAAACATATGCTAGGTTTTGTTTTTCTTAACAGTGGAACAAGAACTTAAAACCACTTGAGAAGCAACTTGCATGCATCATGCTTCTACATTTAATATAACTTCCCATCTCCCACAATTTTTTTTTTGTTTTTGCATTAGACACAAATATTATTTGATCCCACTCTTTCAGAGATATGCCTTTACATGCTTTTGAAGCATTCAACTTTGTTTTATAGAAACAGTTCTTTTTTCACCACATTTCATTGGTTTATAATGTACTTAAAATCACATAATTACCAAGACAAATGATAGTCATGTGAGAATGAGTTACAAACATAACTCATTTATAACTCAACTGGTCAGAGAAGTATTCTTGGCAGAGAGCTCTCTGCTAGTCCAGTAAATTGACAGTGTTATTTAATATGATTTTTAAGTGGCAAAGGTGAGCATTATTTAATCTGACCAGTAAGTTCGAATAAAGATAGAGACTCCAATTCCATTAAGAATGTTACTTTTGGATTTTATTTGCTATACCAGTTTCTTAGTTCATTAGAATTTAGAAAATTCTTTTAATATAAAGGAACTTCTTAATCTGATTTGTTACTTTCCATAGTCCCAGAGATGCTTTACTGGAAACTGGAACCAACAGAGAAGTTTATGACCATTCTTAAGATTTAAATTTCAGGTTAGGCTTCTTTTCTTTCCCATCACCGACCTGGTTCTCTTTGTAAGTTTCCGAGAATCTGACAATTAACCCTTAGAACTAACCCTTTTTATTCCTCCTACGTCAGAATATGCTAGATAATATCCAGGTAACCCTCTCATTCTCTATTTTTGAGGGACAAAGAATTAATTATTTTTATAAATTATTTTCTTTTCCATTACTTACAATGTATCTACTAAACTCACAATGTGTTCAATAATCTTCTTTCTGTATCTCTCTTTAGGTAGCTACTTAGATTACACAGAATCATTAGACTGTATTCAGCAGATGACAACTAATGCAGTTTTTTTAAGATAGGATGAAAAATTGTACTGAACCTGTAGTCCATGGGCAGAACCTAAAACATCTATCATACTCAGGACCAGGCATACTGATGGATTTGCTGCACTCACCAGCCATGCCCTCCAACAGACTGGGCTGGACCAGCATAGTTGCATAGTTCCAAAGCATCCACACAGACAGGAAACACTCAGAAGAGGCAGCGTGTAAACCTCTCTTAAGTGTATGTAAAGTAACTCTCCAGCTTATAGAATGAATCTGGGTCATTTATTTCATTCAACAAATAATTACAGAGCTTCCACAGGTTCTCGCAAGGCAAAGCAAACTCAAATTGCTTCTACTTTAGCCCGTGCTCCATGATACGCATTTATGCCATCAGAAAGAAAAAAAAAATCACAGGTCACATGAGGAACAGACCACCTGCAAAGCCAGCAACTTTGTCTATGATTGTGAGTTCTTACATGTTAGAAGGCAGACATCGCCCTTATTATTCTACCTGGCAGAACTACTAATATTGTCATCCTGTCTTTTACAAATTTCATTTAAATTAGAATGGCTCCTGGAAAGGAGATCTATTTGGGGAGAAACAGTGTGTTGGTGGAAAACACCCAATGAATAAATACTGAGTTCTATTGTTAGAAGAAACACCATCCTCTGCCATTTGGATGTGTATTTAAGAAATTTGTGATAGCTAATGAAACAGCTTAAATATCTATGGCACATGTGCCTACTGCGAAAATAAACATGATTCATATGCAGGGACTGCTGCTGCTGCTAAGTCACTCCAGTCGTGTCCGACTCTGTGTGACCCCATAGACAGCAGCCCACCATGCTCCCCCATCCCAAGCAGGGACTAGAGATCCTTAAAAATTATTCCAGAAAAGCCTCAAGTTAAAACAAGCAAAACGGAAAAACTCATGAACATGCAACAACTGTTCAAAGTAATTACAATATTGGATCTTGATTATAAGAGAGCAAATGAGATACAACTTTTTACAGATGCAAGGGTCTCTCTGATCAACATTTATCGTGGCTGGGATCAGGAAACAGAACAGAGAGAGATGATTTTTTTCCACACAATTTGTGACCCATAAATTATGAATTAAGCACTAATAGATAAAGCAGGGAGAAAATTAATTTAAGAGATGAGATCTATGTTACAATTGAGAGCTCTTTTCATTTGTGTGTGGGGGGGGTTACATTTTGAAGAGAGGCTTTACCAAACATCTGTCTTTCTCTGACATGAACTACAATTTCTCATTGTTTCCCTGAGGAGTCCGGTGAAGACGCTTGTGCCAAAGTTCGAGGGTAAATTAGCAACACCGTCTCAACCATCTGGAAACATGCTGAACTTTCTAGATGACAGAAATGTTCTATACAAACACTGTCTAATATGGTAGCTGCTGGTCATGTGTGGCTTTTCAACACCTGCAATCTGATGAGTTTGAAGTAGAAACTTAATTTAAAATTTCAATAGCGCCATTTGGCTAGTGGCTACAGTACTGTCCAGGCTAGTCTAGACGATATCTCGCAGCTGGGGTTTATCCTTCACACACCGTGCACTGCCCCTGTGAAACCCCACATACTCCATGCCAGCTTGGTCTCAAAAGGGCTCTGAGCAAGGCTCACTGGAGCTTGTTTGAGCAAATATGCACATTAAGAGGATTTTTTTAAAAAAATAGGCAATGGCAAATATCAGCTTTCCAGACCCCTCTGCCAATCCATGTGTCTTCCTGCACTCAGATATATTTTCTAGCGCTTTCTCAGGGACACCTTTAAAATGATTCAAATGGTCTGACTTTCCATGACTTTGCCTGTTATAAAGGCAACTGAAAGAGTTTGGTGAAGACACTTAGACAAACAGAACCTGTAAAATACTGCGGCACAGTGGAGGAAGTCTTAGCTTGTGAGGAGGCAGGCGGCATAGACAGAGATATAAAAGCACAACAAACCCTGGCTGTTTTTTTTTTTTATTACAGAGTGTTTGAAATAAAGAAATGCTCTTTGGCCATTACATAAAACTCTACCTTGCTCATCATGGAGTGCAAAGGTACTAAGGTTCCCAAAGCAATCAATTATTTTCTGACTCCATTTCCCGGTTTCACTGAGTTAACCAGATGATACCTCTGATTGTTCCCTTTTACCTGTTTATTGTTTGTTGATGCATTTCTTTACCAAAATTATCTTTAACGAGTCAGAGATTTAAGAGACGTTCAATTTTAACGACACCCCTTGAGAGCAGAGAAAATGGATGTTCTGAAGTTGTTCTGAAGGATGTTCTGAAGTACCACCATGAAGACAGTGGTAACTTTTGAACTTAAGTCACTTCTTGTCAACAGCATTTCAGTAGCAAAGACTGTTTTCCACAAAAACACATACCTGGAGGAGGAGATCAGAAGTTGGTCTGACTCGCTGTTGGAAAAGGATGCTTAACGTTCGATTCTGTTGTTCCAAATCAAACACTCTCGTTTTCAACTTTACACATTCCTCCCTCAGATCCTGCAAAAAACACAATGAAAGGGAAAAAAAGTCTATAATTGAAAGATAGTTTTGCATATTATAACCATATTCACCTGCTGTTTCAGACACATTAGTAAAAAATAGTATTTTTAGTCTTCAAACTCCCAGAAATAAATCACACATAATATTTTCTTCCACAGCCCATTGTCCGATAGAATTATTATGTTCAGGAAAGCCAATATATAAAAAAAACAACAACAAAACAGCACCTTGAAATCAGAAATGCATTAATCTAGCATACTATTTTTAAAGATGGTAAATCTCAGCAATATAAAGTCAATTTAAGCTTCCACCTATATATTTGGCCTTTTCACTGTCTTCATAAAAGCAGTCATCAAGCACAAGCCACAAGGACAGTAATGTTTTTGCAGTGAATAGAGATTTGATGAACTAAAGAAACTATCACTTTTGATGGAGCCCTTCGCTGTCATTTGTGGAAACGAGCTGAAATTCTCAATGCGGTTGCTAATCGAATCAGTGATGCATTTAGATGGAGTGAAGCATCTGTGAAGTGAAGGCTTACAAGGCTGCCTGGAACTTTCCCATCCTCTACACTAGTGGATTTCCGTATCTTTTGGGGGTGTTCTGGTCTCAGTGCTGGGGAAGAAGTGGAAGAACCATACCTCGGCATCCCCTTAGAGCAGCTCTTTTGAATAATAGTTCAAACACCACCGAGAACTCTCCCCCAGCTTTCATGAGGGGAGCTGAGAAAACAGAGCTTTAGGATTCTCTGGAATCCCAAGGAGCTTCTTTCCAAACAAACTTACAATTAAGATACTTGTACTGACATGTCTACATCCTCTGATGAGGTTCAAGAAAGACCAGGTAGAATAAAGCCCTAAGGCAAGGTTCTTCAAAAGCTGACCCTATGCTGTATTTCAAACTTTATCTTACACTATTTCATGATTTTTTTTTACAGGCTTCTGCTTTTACCATGTGAAGAACAAGGGTCTTGTTCTCGAAAGTGCCATGCATTCTGACCCCATCCTTCCTGCCTCACCTCCCTCTGGCTTCTCATCCACCTCCTCATTCTTCCAGTCCAAGCTCATCCACCTCCTCATTCTTCCAGTCCAAGTCTGGCTCTTTGGGTGGCATCCAGCTCAAATTCTGTCTCCTTCCTGATGCTTTAACCTGGCATCCTCCACTTCTATCTGCTCCCTTTTCTGAACTCCAGTAAGCCCTCAATGCTTCTTCTGTGACATTTAATTAATGTCACATACAACTTTGTGTTGATTTTCTTTCAAGCTTTGGACTTACTGTTGTCAATTAGGTAACATGTTCCTCAAAAAGCATAAGAAGATACAGAAACACCAGCATAAGCATATTGTCTGACACTTTTCTTTCATCCTCTAGTACAGGACCCCACAGAGTGGTAGGAACTTAGTAAACTTCTGTGATTATGTTGTTAAAGGGGAAGATGATAGTGAATTCTTTTACTCTCTAGTGATGGTGGGATATACTACTAGTTTATCCATCTATATATTCTGATGTGGGGCAACTACAGATTGGGCAACTAAGGGCAACTAAGATCTTACTTAAGGCTCTGCAAGCAAGACAGGGTGCCAGCCCACAGCTCTGCTCCCCGAGTCACAGAGGTGAGTAGGTGTGAGCCATACATAAGCAGGTGGCAACCTGAGTGTGCAGCTACAGAGAGATCTATTAAAATCTTCCGAGGCTTTACCCGAGGTGCATCATCATTTCCAGGCTTATCCAATCTATTTACAGAAGGTAAAGAGACAGCGCATGGTATAATAGCTCAATGCATAGCTTATACTCCCCTCACCTTTTTAGGTAAATAGGAAGCCTATGCTTAGGATGTTTTCAACTGATGGCTGCCTACTAATGAAGAGCAGAGCAAAGGAATGTCATGTCAGAGCAAGGCACACAGGTATAAGCTCTAGGAGGGCAGCGGCTATAAAGTAGGGGCCGTGGGTGTATGCACCCGTACACACACATGCCACTTGCCAGAGGCTCTTTTGGAGCCTCAGCACCGCTCACATTAAAAGGCTAGATTTGTTGTCTTTATTTAGATTCAACCTCTGTGTTTCACTTATGCTAATTTTTGCTCTTAGCATGTATATAACACTCCCTGCTCCCAAACACTAATTGTTTTCACTACTGCTAATTAAGCAATTAATAAAACTTGACTGTGAGGTAAATAAATATTAATAGTACCTATTGGGTGGGAAAACACAATCATTCTCACTTTCAGGGGGAGGGGTGGAAACAGAAGCATATAAGTGTGGATTTGCAAGGAGAAAGGGGACTTGTAAGGAATACCAGCATGTTTTTAGCAGCAAAACTGAAAATAAGTTGAAAAGATCTCTTCAGATGAGTTTAAAAAAAAAAAAGAAAAAATCAATATATTCTATAACGAGTTTTTGTACCAGTGCCCAAATTTCCATGGCCATTACTATTACTTAAGGCAGTAAAAGTTCATTAGCAGGAACACAATTTATTGACCTTGAGAACCATTTATCACTCTTGGCTTATCTAGATCACTACAGAGTAGGGGGGGAAACAAAGGGCTTTAGAAATGTGATGCAGGTCTTATCATCACTGACCAATAGACATGAGCTGCAGAGAAAATTTGTACACATTAAAGAATATTCTGAGTTGTTCTAACATTCTTCCTTTCTTCACTCAAGCTGTGGATGGTAAATGATGCCAGACAGCTCTCATCCCAAGAAACTGTAATCAAAACCATGTGTGTGCCCATGTGCATACACATAAGTCAACCAGACTGGATAGATGGAAAGAGAGAAAAACAACAACTTTTCTGACTACTACAGTGAGACCTGGGCAGAGAGTGTCAGCTGGCCGTCTTTTCTTCCTCTGGGCTCACAATGAGAACCCACTGACATAAAGGTGCATAGGACATTTTGAGGCTGGGTGAAAGAACCATTAATGCTGACTCTGTCAGTTACAGAGACGGGAACTACACTATGCCTCCCAAGAAAGGCATTAGAAACTAAAGAACTTTTCTCTTTAGATGCCAGCCTCTGAGATCATGGCTCCCCATAAGGGCTGGACCATCTGCCCTCACGCACAACCCTTCTTTTTCTCTGACCCCCTAGTACGTCTCAGGTCTCAAGAGGAGGACCTCACTGAAAATAAAATATATGATTGTGTCTTTTGAAGCAAAAAAAAGGGAATGTGTGGTATAATTGTTATCAAGAAGTAAACAATGCCAAAGATTTGATTACATTTCATCTCATGTAAGCAAGTGCAGTAATCTTTTGAGTTCAAGGAAATAGCCGGTTTTATTTGTAATCTGCATGCCACTCTCAACTGAAAACAAAGTAAGACATTACAGCTGGATGTGTGGGGAAAATATACTCAGCAATGTCGTATACTGGTCTAAAAGGGTCCTGTGTATCTTAATGATCCCATGCCCAACTTCCCTGGAGGATCCACACATAGCACTCCTAACAAGTTTCCTCTGTGCTTGGGGCTGAACGAGATTCTGGATTCGCTGCTATTCAATGCTATGGGGTATGGTTACTTTATGCACTTAGAGCAAAATCATTACCAGCTCCAGGCTAAAGGAAAGTTAGGAAAATGTTGGTTGCTTAGAAACTTGAGGTATACTGATATTACTACTAGATTATTGTTCAAAGCTATTGAAATTTGATTTTATTATGTAAAGTGCTATTATACTGGTATAACTATTTCAGAGGTAGTGTGTGTGTATTATGGGAATACACTGGGTTGAGAGTTAAAGGGCCTGGACTCTGGTCCTTATTACCCACATGATCTTGAGGAAGTCACTTACTCTGGTTATGCCTCAAGTTCCCTCATCTGTAAATGGAGTTACTGCACAAAACCAGGCTTTCAAGACAAGGGATGCCTCAGCTTCTTTGCAAGATGGCTTGTCAAGGGCCACCACCTCAGTCCTTCCCTGAGACGTACTGGACACCACATCCACCAGCCCCTCCTTGTCACAATCCTTTTCAGTGTCCATCACTCATATCCCTACCTCTTCCAAGAATGCTAATGTTGTTGCATTAGTCACTCAGTCATGCCCGACTCTTTGCGACCCCATGGACTGCAGCCCACCAGGCTCCTCTGTCCATGAGATTTTCCAGGCAAGGATACTGGAGTGGGTTGCCATTTCCTTCTCTAGGGGATCTTCCCAACCCAGGGATCGAACCTGGATCTCCTGCACTGCAGGCAGATTCTTTACCAACTGAGCTATAAGGGAAGCCCTAAGAATGCTAATACTTCAGTTAAAAAAAAAAAAAAAGCCACTGGTGGAAAAGATTGTTCACATCTCAGACCAATCAAGGACCTCAACATCAAACACTTAAAACGTTAAGACAGGTAACATAATTGTGTCACTGAATCAGGCCAGTTCTAATCAATGGGGAGTGCTGAGTCTTATGGCAAACTAATACTGGAAGCCTTCATCCA
Organism: Odocoileus virginianus; assembly: GCF_023699985.2. Classification (NCBI taxonomy): domain Eukaryota; kingdom Metazoa; phylum Chordata; class Mammalia; order Artiodactyla; family Cervidae; genus Odocoileus; species Odocoileus virginianus. The sequence goes on along the minus strand of NC_069686.1, from coordinate 54,435,313 downwards.
AAAGGCATTCAGATTAAAACATTTTTAATCTGGGTGATGGCTAAACAGTTTGTGTAATTACAGTAAATTGAGCCTATTATCAAAGCTAGTTGACAAGCTCAAGATTAAATGTTCACTAAGGTCTCTGGCAGTTGGGAAATTCTATCATCCAAAAATAAGACTGATTCTGAGAAAGCTTGATTTGGAAAGAGCTCCAAATTTACAGTCAGTTTTGACTTCATGCAAGTCAGATCCTGGATGTCCTTGCTAGCAAGGGCTGGCAATGCTTCCAGAAGTTTTAAGAAATCCACCTGTGACATTGCCCCTTTATTTCTTGCAATCATATATGACTAATGATTGGATTTCAACCCATCTGTTGAATTTCACAGTGTTTCCCTGCTTGCTGAACTACAGTGGGGAAAACATTAAGTGACTGAAAGGGATTGTGGAAGCTGAATGGTGCAAAGGATAAGGGCATGGAGTATGAGTGCAAAAACCCCAGGTTAACACGTGGGCTTTGCCACTTATAGCAATTGGAACCATGGGGAAATTATCTTCATCGTCCTACTCACAAGACTGTGGTGAAAACCAAATGATTTTGCATTTAAAGTGCTAGACGTGGAGTCTGATTCCTTATAAGTGCACAGTAAATATAAACAGACTCTAAGGAAACCAGATCCTACGCACACCATTGCTAGAAAAGTGGACCCAGATGGCCCAACTGCTCTTTCTACAAGGGAAATACATGGAAGTTGGGAGTTCTTTTAGTTTAAAGCTACAAAATTGTGTTCTGCTTCTATCTGTATGGCTGTGTTGCTAGATTTCACCATATAAGAGCCTTAATTCTTGTTGGAAAATTAAAAAATACCATGAATATTTGGTTATTTTAAAGAACATGAAGATAAGACCAAGATTGTTGATATACTGTAAAATAACTAGAGGGAAAAATGCCTTTCTTCCAACTTTGTGTTAGTGGAAAAAAAAAAAAAGAATTAAAAAAGAACATAGAAGAGTTAAAATTTCAGTGTGTGTAATTGTCTAAATGAAGACAAAATGTATTTCAGGCAAAAATATGAGTTTGGCTCAGATTACTGATTGCCCTTACAGGCTTGGACCTATGATTTGGAGGCATAATTGGAACTGAGCTGTGTTTAATATTGTCACTTTAATGTTATTGATCTAAAGGAGGAATAGTCAGCTCTCTTAAGAGAACCATAGATTTTTGAGATAAACTGAATTACTTTACTAGGACATGATATGTATCAATACATTTAACAGAAACTGCTAAATTTATAGAAATAATTTTTTTTTCCTATCAGTACTTAGAAAGGAAATATACTCTGTGACTTCAAGATGCTTATCAGGGCCAATTCACAGTATACCAGCAAAATACTTTTTTGGTTGCTGAGGGAGGAACAGAAGTCATGGGAGATTTGCTTTTGTGTCACAACAAATGATATATTCCATAACTGTATGGTTATGACTATAATTTCACCTCAAGGATTTGTGTGTGTGTTTATGTGTGTGTCTTAGATAATTCACTCAAGATTTCTGTTTTTCACTCTGTACCAGCTATATCACTCTTTAGAATTAGGTTTCTCATCTTCTTTTGGAGTACATCTCATTTCCGATATTGTGCTCTTAATTAAAAAGAAATTTTAGTCTTTTTGTAGCAATTTTACAGTCTCTATAAAAAACTGGGAGGTGCACGTTTCTGCAGAACATGATTCTTTTGGAATCTCTGAAAGCTCTGGCATCTTTTCCTGCTCACAGCGTCCCTGAGGTATGCTATCTCACAGTAGCACATCTTTTTGTGTCTTACTGCTTAACTGTACCAAGGTAGATTTATCTGTTTACTAGTTATTACTTGAATTTGTGTAGCTATTTTTTTGTGGCTGACCTGAAAGTTCCCATTTTCCTATATATTGTGCCAGACGGTTTTCTCGTCTCTTTTCGGAAGCACCATTAAAAAAGACAGGCATGAGAAGTCTTTCAACAGTTACAGATAGAGCTGCACCAGCGCTCCGTGGCATTCCTAACATCTGTAATTAAATGAGTATCAAATTTCCAACAGGAGGAGAGCAATTGAAAGTTAAAGCCTTTGAAAGAGAAAAAGTATTCAAATACACTGTGACAGAAATCATGATTTGTCCTTCAACATCTGTTTCTCCCCTTCTTCTACAACCAGGTGACATCCACTTTGCACCTGGGCACATACCCAGAAGAAAGACTCCATCGTCGGCTTCCTTAAGTGTGGTTGTATAATTAAGGTTTGTTCAAGGAGATATAAATAGGGAGGTGTGTAAGCTTTTAGAAGTCTCTCTTAAAAGATAGCTGGTGTGTGTCTTTTGCCCTCTTCCTTTTCTTTGGCTTTCATTTCCTCCTAATGGCTAAAATACGGATGCGATGGCCTGGGGTAGAGTAGCCATTTTGAACCATGAGGTAACTGTGGAAATGGAGGCCACATCCCACAGAATAACAAGATAGAAACCATGATGCCTGCGACCCTATGAATTTTATGGCGCAAAGCCATCATGCTGGCTATGTACTCCCCACCTGCAGATTTAAATCTGAGAAGCAAATAACTGATTTAATTTTATGTTAGCTGATTTAAGCCATCATTATTTTGGATTTTTGCTATTCACAATTGAATCTACTTCTAACCTAACAAGTGCACTCAACTCTCTCTTCATGTAATGTTAATGTAAAATCTGAACCAGTTAAAATCATTTGTACCAGGAAGCATGATATTTTAACAGTAGTTGGGGGAGAAAGTCTAGCAAAACTGTTATCAGAATGCTTTTATAGCATACATTTAAAATAATATTTATTTAAGTACATTCATGAGAAGTAGCCAACCCCTAAAATTGTTTTCAATTAAAAAAATAAAAATGCCATAAGTGATTTTGCTCTCCTAAGCCACATCTGCCTGAACAAGTCACACGTTCCAACATTTACTTTTAAGAGGATATCTCTGTCTCACAGAGCAGTAACTCAGAATAAACAAAATCAGAAGGAATTAGAATTCAGCCTCAGATAGATCATGGGAAGAGATGCAAAATGTTCAATAAAATTCACCAAACTAGCTAAGTTTGGGGAAACCACCTGCATTTACCCATTCTGCCCCAATAACATGATCTGAAGGCAGAATAAGATGACAACAAAGGAGAAGGTATAAAAATTTCATGCTCAGAGACTAACATTTGTTTTTCCCTAACTTATTCAACTCTCTAAAAAAAAAGAAAAGAAAATTTGTGGAGAGAAGGCTTACGATCTCCTCTCAGCAGCTCTCAAGCATACAGTACCACCATTTGCTTTATCTTTACCACGAAGCTGTTCGTGTGGGAACAGCTCCTCCTGCTCCTTTTCATAGAGTGATCACAGCAATTCTGGGAGGTGGACACTGCTATCTCTATTTTAGAGAAGAGGAATTAAGGCCCAGAGAAGTTAAATAATCTTCCTAACCTCAAAGATCTCTTGCTGAATTTTAGGCCTCTGTTAATGCTGTCCATCAGAGGCTATTCATTTTATAGGGGCCAGAGGAATCCATCAACTTATTTAATGTTTACATTTACTAAATAAAAATGATAGGTTTGCTACTCATCTAGGTAGGCCCATGGAAATCTTTCATCTTCAAAAAGCTTTCTATTACTTTCCCAAGAGTTTAAATTTTATGAATCTATTGGTCATTGATGTTCATATGCCATCTAAAACGCATACAATTTTAACCTAACTGAATAAATGGAAAAGTATTGCAGCTATCAATCATAGTTTCCTTTAGTTTGACAATGTGAGTTCCAGTCTATTCACTAAGTACTACGGAAATAATAAAGCTGGGAAGTGACCTACCTTTTGAGTGAGCAGAGCTTGTACAACCTGGTTGGCTACCTTTAAAAAATAGAGAAAAGAGTTGCTGATTATAATGATGAGACCTTACACGCACAGACTCTAATTTACCAATAAGTTTCCCAAAGCTAATGAGCTCCTCGTCTGGTCCTTTCCTCTACTTCTAGAGGGTCTGATTCTTTTCATAATAAGCCTATCCTTCTAGGTAATATTTTGCATTTTCCAAAGGTGACCTTGTTGCTAATTAAGATGGTTAGGCTGGAAAGATCATTCATACCTTGACTTCCACATTTCCATATTTGGAAAAATTATATCCTTTCATATGTAAAGTACTTTAAGAAGGCTAAAAAATGATATAGCACAAAACGTGATCCTAATTATCTGTACACAGGTTTACACTGCTGATTTATAATGCCCTTTGCCTCTCCTTTCCATTCTTTTGCTGTCTGACTATTTCACTGCCTGAAATTACTTGCAATAGAGGCAGGTGGAAAGTGCAGAACAGAGGCAGCTCCTTCATATATATATGCTTCTTACATATGCTTTGCTTTCCTCCTCCACATCTTTGTTTATATTATCCTCTGTCGTTACTACCTATAAGAGAGTCTGATAGTTGCTTACTGTATTCTTTATTTTTCCCTTCTTCCCCTGATTTTTTTTTTGCCTGGATACATACAAATGCATTTCCCAACCTCCCCTGTCACTGTGTGACAAAATTCTGGCCCAATGAGTTGCGGGCAGTCTTATTTTCTTGGACTTATGGATAGGAAGTCTCATAAAAAAAGAGAGCCCATCTTTATTTTTTATTTTCCTAACTGGGATATGAAAGTGATGGCTGGAGCTTTGGTAGCCAACTTGAAAATGAAAGTCACATACTAAGTACTTGGGTGCTGAAAAATAGAATGAGCCTTGTCCTGATGATGTATGGAATGCACTATTTCTTATATTTGAACTTATATATGAGGTAGAAATAAAATAGCCATTGTTATGTTGAGTTTCTTCTAATATACAACTAAATAAAATTGTCACTTATTACTAGAACCCTAATTTTCTTCAGGTATCAGGCAGTTTGGGACAGCAGGAAAAGCTGGACCCCTCTTGGCCCTAGGAGGTGAATCTTGGTGTTGGTAATTTCATTCCCTTTCAGTGACTGGCTTAGGAGTGGGCATGTGACACAATTCTAGTTAAAGGCCATGTGAAAAATCAACAACATGTCCCTCATATTTCAAGGATCTGGCATTTTCTCCAGAAAACTATTCATCTTTCTACATGTATTTATACTAAGATTTCTTTTTCACCTGGAGATTTCAAAAACACTTAACAGAGAGTCACTTATTAAACTTCACCACAATCTTAAAATTATATATCCATATGGCTACTATTGATAAAATTATGGTAGATAGGCAAATTATATGGAATTTTTTAGTCAGTACATACACATATGATAAACATTTAGTGTGATAATTGAAACTGACAACATTAAAGACCAAGTCAGGCTATTTAAATATCCTAAATATTTCTGTCCATTCATTTCTTCCTTCACTTATCCAATATAAATTTGCAGAGTATCTATGATTGGGCTGTGTTTCTTGGTGGCAAAAGGAACATAGCTGGTAAGAGGTAGGCAAGAACACAGTTATAAGTATGATAAACTTGTAATCATCTTGCTAATTCTCACATTCAACCAAAGACTAAAGACCACATTTCTATCTTCTCTTTCTCTTGATAGCAAATTAAATTTTTGTTGATACTAAATTGTGTATGCTCATATCTCTTTTTAGTATACTGGAATAGATTAAGGTAAAAACGTTTTCATGGAATTTGCTTCTTGGCTCAATATTGACAAAACAGCATATCCTTAATGACAGCTGGCTACCAGTAAGCCTCACTGAAAATTATAACAGAGGCTGTCATCTATTTGTGATTAGCAGACATTCACGCCACAAGTAGTAAATGACTAAAACCAGACTACCTATATAATTGATATGTACAAGAGGGAATTTTTTTCCTATCAGAATCCTTTTCAAATTTACATTGCTGACATTAAGTTTAAAAGAAAGGCTTTTTACTGAAACTAACTATAGTTTTGAAGAAAAAGTATTAGGTATTTCTTTTAGTCCAGTCCAAGTTAAAGAAGATATCTAAGAATTACTGTAGACTAAAATCAGTCATTTTCTGTAACTCGTGCTGGCTGTTTCTTTTTCTTTTATCACTTTATTTATACATGATCACAATAGTGATAAATGTTACTCAGTCCACACAAATTGACCAATAGCATTATCTTGAAAATCTTTCAGTTTTTAAATGTTCATTCAAATTCATGAGAATTTAAAGTCAAACTACATACCATCTATTTTATTCTTGCAAATTAAAAAAAAAAAAGAAAAACAGAAGAACTGAACTATTCATGCTGCTTAAGTCAGAAGCAATGTACCAAATTTAATTTATACCATAAATAATTTAATTCTTTTGTATAGCAACCTCTGGATTTGATTTACATTCTCATAAAACTGCCTAATATCAATATTTTCTTTTCTTCCTCAGAACTGGCCCCTCACTTAAACTAGTCTGTAGAATGGTGGTCACATAAAATAGCTCTCTACATGATTTAACAGGAGTCATAAATGAGTATCTTATCTGTAAAAGCCTGCAGGAGTAAATATGTTATATCTTTGCAATCCAAGTATGTTTGCCCTATAGGCTTACAGACTCTATTTGTGATACAGTTACTTTTGGCATGTATTTTGGACAATTGTTTGCTCTACCCGAAAATTGAACAAAGATACACAAATGCATTATTTCTTTACCTACTGACATGGGGTTCTTTACCCGGAAGGGCTCACAGGTTCTTTGCAGAAGAGCAGGCAAGTGATACAAATGCTTTCCTTGGTACTCTCTACAAGGATAGTTTCTTGGGTTTTGTTAGGACTTTTAACAGCTAGGCTTCCCAGATGCATGAACAGAACAATTGTTCGGAGTTTGTGCCTGCAACCTCTACTAGTCTCACAAGATGATCCCTGGAAATGGGCCCCTGCCTTCATCATAGCATCCTGCCCTCAGCACTGGGGTTGCAAATAATCACACACTGCCAGGCCCAGCTAATGAGAACAAATACCTTCCAGTGTCAGCTGACAGCTTTCCTCTCCAAAGAAAGAAAGAAAGAAAAAAAAAAAAAGAGCAGCTGGGCTGGGTCACAGGGACCTGAGACAGTGAGCAAAGCTGACAGTCCTTAAGCCCCTGGCTTGTTTGACAATGTCCCTTAGGCTCCTTGTGGAAAGCTCCCCCTTCACATCTAGGAGAGGAAGAGGGACGGGTGGGCACTGCGGTACATCTCTTCTTTCCTCTCCATAAGAATTCTCTCCGAAAAGCCAGCTTCTCTGACACCTGGTTCATCTTTGACCCACACGCATCTCTGTTCTTCCCTGTCAGGTGCAGAGGGGTCTCAGAGTGGGTGGGCAGAGGGAGCAGAATCGGGGATGCAGATCTGTCTGTTGTTTGATTGCACAACAGCCTCTGGGGCTGAATGAGAAGCCACATCTGGGAGTTCACTCCAGAGGGAGCCAATGCTCACCACATCCAGAAGACAACTGGAGATGGGGTCGAAGGTGCGCGAGTGAGGAATTCAGTGGACACCATGCTTAAAGTCTCATTCTCCTGCCTGGTTGTCCTGCTTTCATCCTTTTATGTGCTTTACATGCAAAGCCACTGCCATGTCAGCCAGGTAATTAAAAAACTGGTCACAAAAGCACATGTTTTAGAAATTGTGCTTTGGAGAAGTGTTCTCTACTTTTGACCGTGGTTTATTGTAGGAAGACAGCTGGGGGCAACTGTGAGGAGCACTTAGATGCCACCATTTAGGTGGTGGCAGAATCACAAGAAAAACTCGGGTTCCAATATTGTCCTGTGTTGACCAATCTCTGATATACACAGGGGTGGGAGAGCAATCTAATTTTCCTCATCTGTAATGCAGGGGAACCGTCTGCCTCTGAAGTTGTTGTGAAAAAAGTATGAGATGACAGACATCATCAGAGAAACCACCTTGGACAGGACCTGATGAAAAATACCTGACAAAAATGTTAAATCCGAATCTGGTCACTCAAACCTCAGGAAGTAAAATGCATTTTCAGGTAAGCATTAAGGAAGGATGGTTTGAGAAGAAGGTCTTTCATTTATAATGGGATGAAGTCTGTGTGTGTGTGTATTTGTGTGTAAAATACATGCATAAACAAAAATCACTAAGCATCTACATTATTTATTTACTCTGTAAAAAGAAATCCTGTAAGATCCTGGGAGTGGGAGAAATTCATCTAAATATGTATGCGGAATTCCAGCAAAAACTAATTTGGAAATTAATTTGCTGCTCATAATCTCCATTCGTTCATTTAGTTATTCAACACGTATGCACTGAGTGACCTAGTCCGGGCCAAGGATTGTGCTGAATATTGGAGAAATATTGTTAATGAGAACAAAAGTACTGCTAATGGTGGTTAGAGTCTAGAGCAGGCACAAGAAGTGGATTATCTGTTGATTTAATGATCCGTTCATGAAACAGACTTGAAATGGACATTTGAAGCATGAGAGCCATGAGCAACACCATGTTCCATCCACATTTGTCAAGACACTGATTTTAAAGATGACTTAGGTCCCAGATGTGGTAGATGATTCAGCAATCCAGTCTTGGCATATCCCATAGGAATAAGAAAGAAAAGTAAAAACTGTTCTTAACCTACTCATGCCTTTAGTTAGTCTTGCTTTAAAAGAAATTCTGATGCTTTTTTTTCCCCTTTTTTTCTGAACTACACCCAGAGGTCTGGTTTTCCCTGTCCTTGTGCTCTGAAGTATAGAGTGTGGAAAAGTCAAAGAAGAACTCAAATACTCTGGTAACCCGGCTGACTATGAACTCTGGTCTAACTCTAATGGCCTGATGGGGAGGCAGGTTCTCCAACTTCTGTGTTTGGTGGCTGGGAAGTTTCTTCAAATTGCCAGTTCTCTCACCCCTCATTCTGTTTAAGAGTAGCTGAGTGAAGTCTAAGAATCAAATTTTTAACAATTGAGACACCTCGTCGTGATGCAGAAGGGGCCTGGGGAAACAATTTGAGAAACACTGGGCTAGGGTTTATTTTTTGCTCAGACACTGTTAGGGAATTGGAAATAACTTTAAATTTCTGCATGGGTTCACCTGGCTCTTCTATCATCATATCCAGTTCGGTGGAGCTTTCATCCTCTAACAGATGCTTTCTGAAAACACTCTCTAAAGCACACATTCAGAGACGTAAGGGTAGTGGTTCTTAATCTTGGCTGAATATTATAAACCCCTGGAGTGCTTTAAAAAATTCTAATACTCAGGCTCTGATCTAGAGCAGTATCAGGTCAGAATCTCTGGGGACAGCCAGCTGTTCTTTCAAAGCTCCACAGTAAGTCCAATGTGCTGGTAAGAGTGAGAATCACTCACCTTTCTAGATCTGACTTCACCTGCTCCAGCTCTTTCTACTAAAGAGGTCCTTTCAGTTTTGCCCTCTTTACCTCCTGCCCACCATTCCTCCTGACCTTTGGTGACTGTGCTGTCTGTTGTCCAAGTCCCCAGTGTAGCCCATTTCCTCTGTGAGTTTCCCTCACCTCCTTCCTCTAGGATTAACTATATCCCTCACTTATCCTGCTAGGCTGGGGGCACCCTGAGATCCCAGAGCCTGGGCAAGGTTTGTATCTTACAAAGGTTTGGAGGACACAGCTGAATCTATCCAAATGTAAGACATTAGCTTGAGGAAGTTATATGTGTCATTATACTTCTTTACTTGGGAATAAACTCGTCTTATAGGAACTGGCCAAGGCGATACTGAGAATAAACACTTCACCGCTTGCCAGTGAACTGTCAAACAGCTGGACACATAAGCTAGATGCAAACATGGAAACCTCTAGTCCCTTCCCTCACAATCAAGAGTGGTCCTTGGTTTTGCTTTTGTATTGCAAGGTGAGGAGATGAGGGTTTGGGTGGCAGTAGAGATGATGATGAAGGGACAAAATGTGTGCACGTATTTGTATGTGTGAGTGTGTAACTATGGATCCTTGTCTGTTCCTTCTGAATAAACACATCCTTCTTTAGGGAATCAGAGGGAATCTCTGACCCCCAAGTGCTTTCCCCAAATCCTCAATATGTTCTTCATTTCTCAGAAAATAAGAATCAGTGCAAAAGGGATTGAAGAACACTTCAAATTTACATTTTATCCACCTGTGTATATTTTATGAAACTAAAAGGAAATAACTTAACATGAGGCCTTACCTTGTTAGTTTGTTTAATTAGTACAAAAAGCCTGGAAAAGAATTTCCAGTTGGCATTATTACTACATTCAACTACCCCTTTGAGAGTGTTCTCTTGCAATGCATAGAAATGGATTGTCTCCCTTCCTGCAATTAGTTACAAAACAACTGGCATGTGTAATCAGGGGCCAGGATTCATGAATACAAAACATTTGTACTGCTCAGAGGTGGTTCTTTGTTACAAATCACCTCTTTGGCAACAGTTAATTTCTGCAATTAAGAAGGGAGAAATTCTCCCTCTGAAAATTCTGTCTTCCGTGGAAACTTTATACTAAATGATTCTGTGGGTGAAAACTTCGGTTTTGCTAGTCACATTCTATGAAACCTTTGGGATGCAGGCATAGAGGACATACAGCAAACAGACCCTGAGTTTCCATAAATAAATGCTGGGAGTTTTTTGACTGATGAGGAAGGATGACTTATGGGAAAACGGTGACAAATGAAGTTTATGTGGTGTGATTCACGTAACTTTGACTTTCGAATAGGGATTCTCATCAGAAATTCCTGTGCAGGAGGTTAAGGTAGTACTTTGCTGATCAGTACATATGACCCAAGTACAGTATTTGTTCCTTCAATCTGTTCGGAATTTCTTGCCCTCAGCTTTGACTGGACCAAGAGCCTGGGGAACAGAGATGAGAGGGGCTGAACTGGCCTCACTAGACATGAGCCATCACGCCCCCTTTGATGTCAACTTATTTGAGTGATTCTTTTAACTCTGGACATTGTAAAGATTATGAGTCCTTTCAAGTCTTGACAGGGCAGAGGGATTGCAAACACCATTTTGCTTGAGTAATTAATACATAGAGCTGGAAAAGTGTTGGTCACTCAGTTGTGTCGACTACGATCCTGTGGACTGTAGCCCACTAGGCTCCTCTGTCTGTGGGATTCTCCAGGCAAGAATACTAGAGCAGATTGCCATGCCCTCCTCCGGGGGATCTTCCCGACTCAGGGATCGAACCTGGGTCTCCTGCATTGCAGGAAGATTCTTTACCATCTGAGCCACCAGGAAAGCCCCATATGGCTGGAGATATGAGACAAGTAAAGTATTAAATAACTAAAAAAATATATATATATTAAATAACTAAACAATTTTCTAGGGACTGTTTCAAGGTTCTTCAACAAGCGACTGTGAAGCAAGCGGTGCGTCTTATGAGGATGGCTCTCGGTTTGCAGGGTTCAACAGGATCATCCAGAGATCTTGCTGACACACAGATCACAGCCAGGCCCACCTCCACTGCCAGAGTCTCTGATTCTCTATGGCTGGGTTTAAGAATTTGCATTTCTGGGGCTTCCCTTAGAGTCCGTGCCCTGAAACAAGAGAAGCCCTTGGGCTACAACAAGAAAGAAGCCTCAGAGCTGCAGCTGGAGAAAGCCTACATGCTGCAACAAAAACCCAGCACAGCCAAAATAAAATTTAAATTTAATTTTAAAAAATTTGCATTTCTAACAAGTTCCCAGATGAGGCTGATGTTGCCAGTTCAGGGATCACATTATAAGGACCATTGGTGTAGGAAAATATCAAGCACATGTGGAACTCTGAGAGGAAACACCATTTCTAATTTCGAGGGAGAAGAGAAGCACATGGCAGAGGTGCCTATGCCACAAGTGGGCTTTTTAATTGTGTTCTTTGTCATTTACTCCATCACCTTCATGGGCAGTGGGGAGGGAAGAGGTAAGGAAGTCCAAGAGCGTTGGTTGGAAAAAGTTTCCCAGTTGATAGTGAAGTCGCTCAGTCGTGTCTGACTCTTTGCAACCCTGTGGACTGTTAGCCTACCAGGCTCCCCCGTCCATGGGATTCTCCAGGCAAGAGTACTGGAGTGAGTTACCATTTCCTTCTCCAGGGGATCTTCCCAACCCAGGGATCGAACCCAGGTCTCCCGCAGTGGAGGCAGACGCTTTACCCTCTGAGCCACCAGGGAAGCCAAGTGAAGAGGAAAAGACTGAAGATACACTTCCAGTTTCCATTGCTCAGGGAGTGGAACGTGACTGAATATAATTTTTCTAATTTTCTTGAAATCTCAGTCAGCTCTATCATAACAACTATTAAACCGAATCTTCTAGAAGGATATGTGCAAGTTTTAGGGTATTGGGCAGATGACTGGAAGAGTCATCCCATTAAATGAATAACTCCAATTACCAACCAATCCCAGACGAGAGCTTGTCAGGGAGGTCACTGGCAAGTCCTGGCTAGGTGATACCAGAAGGATGGAAGTTACAATCCCTGCCAGGTGTGAGAGGATGACTGAGAAGAAAATGAGGGCCCTGTATACTTTTCAATTTTCCTTCCCTTCTCAGGAATCTGAGATACCTGCCATTTTTGCTTTCACTTCTCCATTATCATCAAATCATATTTCTTAAGTTGGCTCATGCTCGTGGCTCTGTCTCCTTCCATTCTGCTCAAATTTTCTTCCTCACTTCCCTTTGTCTTCTTGGCTTGTTCTCAATCTACTGACTGATATTTTCCCTCTGGCTGCCAACTGTGAACACCGTCCCCACCCACTCTATCAAGGATTTTGCTTTTATTCAGAAATGGCATCCGACTGGAGACGATGCAGTATGCCCCGAGGCAGCTTTTCTCATTCACAGGCTGGGATCACACTTGCTGGACAGGAGGAATTTATCACACAGTGAAGCATCTCCCAACCTATGCCCCGAGAATACTAAACAATAACCAAAAGGAATTTGTAGATGCTTGTATAAGGATATAGGGAGGGAGGGGGAGGGGACGGACTGACCTTCCTTACCCATACTCCTCGTTTACAACCTCCCTTTCAAGGACTAAATGCTAATGTTTGTTCAGGACTGGTAATAGACATATATTAAGATCTGACCAAGGAATCCTAAATAGTCCAGCCTCTTATCCAGAACCTCTCCGTTCCCCTTACCTCATCAAGACATCTCTCATACTGTTCCCTTTGATTTTCATTTTCCAAAACCAATGCTGAATTCTCTGCCTGCAGTAAAGACACAAAAATAATACAAATAAATCAATGAAGTGTTGTGTTACGTGACAACTTGTTCAATACAGTTACTAAATATATCTCCTTAGGATCCAAAACAATCTTGTAGAAGAATCTTTGACAAGTTTGTTCTAAGTACTATTATAAATCTCTCAGGGATGACTTCTGTCTTATTGCTCACGAAAAGGCATTAGGGCTTAAAGAAATGCAAAACTTGATATTCTGAACAGGTAGAAAATCAAATCATGGCCTGATATGAAAGTGTTCTGTAAAAAAGATTACAATGTTTATTTCATTCTATGAAAATGTAAATGGAAGAAATGCCTTAATCTACTTCATTAAGACCTGTCATAGATTCATAACCTGATATTTGTTTAGGTCACAGAAGAGAATCTCAGGTAAATTCATGAAAGCATAATTCCAAATGCAGACTAAACATGTTGTTTTCCTGGTTTATCAATGACTTTTGAACATGAGAATACAATGAGAAATTCAACTGAACTGTACTTGAGTCCCTCCCCTCTCCCTTTGCCTTCTTAAAAGTACTGCTTTCCTGCTCCTCAGAGCCTTGTAGGTACCTGAATGCTAAATAAGGTACTACAGGATCCTAGGTTGAATGTGGTTACTAGGTTACTAGCAAAATAACAAGGAAACAAAAACATTCAGCGTAAACACATTAGGTTTTGGAAGAAGAATGGAGTGGTGGCATGAGAAATGCCTTCTGCGTCTGGTGACCTGTCTTCACTCCCGCCACTGCTGACCCTGGCCTGAATCCTAAACTGTGTAAGTTAACCTGTTCCACAGCTGCCATATCCACTGTCTCAATCCCCTAAGGCAACCTTGCTTCTCTCCCCTTCATGACAGCCCTCCTTGACATTTAGAAATGGGGATATAGATCTCAGAATCATTTTTTTCAAAACTATGGTATGATTTTTAGGAGGTATTGATACATAGATCCATATTTTCTATTTAGATTCTTTCCACCAGGCTTTAAAAAACTTTTTATTTGGAGGTAATTTCAAACTTGCAGATGATGTTCAAGAATAGATGAACTGCCATATACCCTTTCCTCAGATTCACCAATTCTGCCAGATTTTCTGTATCATTTTCTTCTCTTTCAATTTTTTTTTCCTGCAACTCTTTATCCCTAACGACTTCTGTATATACTTTCCAATAATGAAGACAATCAGTATAGTTTTCAAAATCAGGAAATGCAATGTTGATTAACACAGCACAGTCTGTTCTATAGTCCTTATTTCATTCATCCATTGTCCCAATAATATCATTATGGCAATTTTTTTTTTCCAACCCAGAATCATATCCAGGATCAGGCATTGCATCTGTTTGTCATTCATCCAAGAGAATGTAATCTGGAAGAGCTGTCTTTCATGATTCCTTCCTTCCATTTTTTTTTTTTTTAAATAGTAACAGACAATTACATTGTGGAATGTCCCTTAATTTAGGTTCCTTTCAAGTTTCCTTCTGCAAACTTGGCAATAATGGAACAGAAATGATACTGCATCTTTCTCAGTGCATCATATCAGGCTCCTGTATGTCTATCTGCCCCATATTTGGATATGTTAATTTTGATCACTTGGTTAAGGTGGGGTCTACCAAATCTCTCCACTATAAATTTACTATCTTTCTATTTTTAATTAATAAGTAAACTGAGGGTAGGTACTTGGAGACTGAAAACTCCTATCCCACATCAAACTTTTATCTACTTGTTTTAGTAACCATCAATGAATCTTGCCTGAATCAATAATTACTTTGGCTGAGAATGATGATTTCTATCATTTTTCTACCTACATTTATGAGTTTGCATGATATTATAAGGAAGGTTTTTCCTATTTATTTATCAATATGAATACATGGATTCTTTTATTATTCAGAGGGTTATAAGTCTTTAAGTATTTATTTTGATGCTCAAATTTTCTCAGTTTTGGGAAGGTGACTCTCTTTAAGCTGTGCCCTTTAACATATTCCCTTCATTTTTAAGACACATTCTTGCTTTTTTTGCAAATGGAAATATTCCATATCCATTTTGCTTGTCTGTTGTTCCATCCCTGAAATCAGCCATTTCTCATAGGAATCCTGCTTATTTTTAGTGGGGCAATGATATTTGGAAACTAAAATCTGGATATTAATGCATGCCAATTACCACTGAGGAATACTTGCTTTTAGTTCCTTTCAGTGGAAGATTTCTTCTTCTTTCTCTTCCTCTTCCCCTCCCTCTCTTCCTAGACACACACACACACACACACACACACACACACACACACTTCCTGCTTGTTCTTCCCTTTTCATATTTGTATCTTCATTTTTTAGAGGGTATGGGCTGCCGACATCATTATATTAACTCATTTCTTCAATCCCACAGTGTGTGCAAAATAGTCACAATACAAAAAATAATACTGACATATATACACTACTGCTGCTGCTGCTGCTAAGTCGCTTCAGTCGTGTCCGACTCTGTGCGACCCCATAGACGGTAGCCCACTATGTATAAAATAAATAACCAATGAGAACCTACTATATAGCACAGGAAACTCTACTCAGTGCTGTGTGGTGACCTAAATGGGAAGGAAATACAAAAATGAGGGGATATATGTATACGTATGACTGATTCTCTTTGAGGTACAGCAAGAAACAACATTATAAAGCAACTACATGCCAAAAAAAATTTTAATAGAAAAATAGTACCAAGAAGAATTCATAATTTCTTTTCCTTTTAGAATGCAGGGATTTAGTAAAAAAAATTCAGTGTCTAAAAGATACTAAAAGATATACCCATCTGGATGCAGAGATCCAAAGAACAGAACGGAGAGCTAAGAAAGCCTTCCTAAGTGAAAAATGCAAAGAAATAGAGGAAAACAACAGAAAGGGAAATACCAGAGATCTCTTCAAGAAAATAAGATACCAAGTGGACATTTCATGCAAAGATGGGCACAATAAAGGACAGAAATGGTACGGACCTAGCAGAAGCAGAAAATATTAAGAAGAGGTGGCAACAATACACGGAAGAACTATACAAAAAAAGACCTTCATTACCTAGATAACCATGATAGTGTGATCACTCACCTAGAGCCATATATCCTGGACTGTGAAGTCAAGTGGGTCTTAGGAAGCATCACTATGAACAAAGCTAGTAGAGGTGATGAAATTCCAGTTGAGCTATTTCAAATCCTAAAAGATGATGCTGTGAAAGTGCTGCACTCAATATGTCAGCAAATCTGGAAAACTCAGCAGTGGCCACAGGACTGGAAAAAGTCAGTCTTTACTCCCATCCCAAAGAAAGGCAATGCCAAAGAATGTTCAAACTACTGCACAATTGCACTCATCTCACATGCCAGCAAAGTAACGCTCAAAATTTTCCAAGCCAGGCTTCAACAGTACATGAACTGTCAACTTCCAGATGTTTAAGCTGGATTTAGAAAAGGCAGAGAAACCAGAGATCAAATTCCAACATCCATAGGATCATGGAAAAAGCAAGAGAGTCCCAGAAAAACATCTACTTCTGCTTTATTGACTACGCCAAAGCCTTTGACTGTGTGGATCACAACAAACTGTGGAAAATTCTTAAAGAGAAGGGAATACCAGGCAATCTTACCTGCCTTCTGAGAAATCTGTATGCAGGTCAAGAAACAACAGTTAGAACCAGACATGGAACAATGGACTAGTTCCAATTTGGGAAAGGACTAAGTCAAGGCTGTATATTGTCACCCTGCCTATTTAACTTCATATGCAAAGTACATCATGTGAAATGCCGGGCTGCATGAAGCACAAGCTGGAATCAAGATTGCCAGGAGAAATATCAATAAACCCATATATGCAGATGACACCATCCATATGGTGAAAGTGAAGAAGAACTAAAGAGCCTCTTGATGAAAGGGAAAGAAGAGAGTGAAAAAGTTGGCTTAAAACTCAACATTCAAAAAACAAAGATCATGGCATCCAGTCCCATCACTTCATGGCAAACAGATGGGAAAACAATGGAAACAGTAAGAGACTTTATTTTCTTGGGTTCCAAATCACTGCAGATGGTGACTGCAGGCATGAAATTAAAAGACGCTTGCTCCTTGGAAGAAAAGCTATGACCAACTTAGACAGCATATCAAAAAGCAGAGATATTCCTTTTCCGATAAAGGTCCATCTAGTCAAAGCTATGATTTTTCCAGTAGTCATATATGGATGTGAGAGTTGAACTATAAAGAAAGATGAGTGCCAGGCCCGAGCACTTGTCTCATGCACCCATATCGGGTGGAGAGGGAGGTGGGAGGGGGGACCGGGATGGGGAATACATGTAAATCCATGGCTAATTCATTTCAATGTATGACAAAAACCACTGCAATGATGTAAAGTAATTAGCCTCCAACTAATAAAAATAAATGGAAAAAAAAAGAATAAAATATCAAAAATAAAAAAAAAAATAAATAAAAAAAAAAGAAAGATGAGCGCCAAAGAATTGATGCTCTTGAACTGTGGTGTTGGAGAAGACTCTTGAG
The DNA here is from genome assembly GCF_023699985.2 of Odocoileus virginianus. Lineage (NCBI taxonomy): Eukaryota > Metazoa > Chordata > Mammalia > Artiodactyla > Cervidae > Odocoileus > Odocoileus virginianus. Next base: position 54,417,708 of record NC_069686.1, on the reverse strand, counting down.
AGACCCTTGGACTGCAAGGAGATCCAACCAGTCAATCCTAAAGGAGATCAGTTCTGAATATTCACTGGAAGGACTGATGCAGAAGCTGAAACTCCAATACTTTGGCCACCTGATGCAAAGAACTGACTCACTGGAAAAGACCCCTATGCTGGGAAAGGTTGAAGGCAGGAGGAGAAGGGGACAACAGGGGATGAGATGGCTGGATGGCATCACTGACTCAATGGACATGAGTTTGAGCAAGGTCTAGGAGTTGGTGGTAGACAGGGAAGCCTGGTGTACTGCAGTCCATGGGGTCACAAAGAGTCGGACATGACTGAGCAACTGAACAGAAAAAATACTAGACTGGCTCTTTCCCATCCCTTCCACTTTAGTGTGGTTATGTTCTTAATTTTAAAATGTATTTTTATTTCTTTAGGTAAATATACGCCTAAGTATTTTATTCTTTTTGTTGCAGTGGTGAATGGTATTGTTTCCTTAATTTCTCTGTTTTCTCATTGTTAGTGTATAGGAATGCAAGGGATTTCTGTGTGTTAATTTTATATCCTGCAACTTTACTATATTCATTGATTAGCTCTAGTAATCTTCTGGTAGAGTCTTTAGGGTTTTCTATGTGTAGAGGATCATGTCGTCTGCAAACAATGAGAGTTTTACTTCTTCTTTTCCTATCTGGATTCCTTTTATTTCTTTTTCTGCTCTGATTGCTGTGGCCAATACTTCCAAAACTATGTTGAATAGTAGTGGTGAGAGTGGGCACCCTTGTCTTGTTCCTGACTTTAAGGGAAATGCTTTCAATTTTTCACCATTGAGGATAATGTTTGCTGTGGTTTTGTCATATATAGCTTTTATTATGTTGAGGTATGTTCCTTCTATTCCTGCTTTCTGGGGAGTTTTTATCATAAATGGATTTTGAATTTTGTCAAAGGCTTTTTCTGTATCTATTGAGATAATCATATGGTTTTTATCTTTCAATTTGTTAATGTGGTGTATTACATTGATTGATTTGCAGACATTGAAGAATCCTTGCATTCCTGGGATAAAGCCCACTTGGTCATGACGTATGATCTTTTTAATATGTTGTTGGATTCTGTTTGCTAGAATTTTGTTAAGGATATTCATGTCGATGTTCATCAGTGATATTGGCCTGTCAATGAATATAGTAAAGTTGCAGGATACAAAATTAACACACAGAAATCCCTTGCATTCCTATACACTAACAGTGAGAAAAGAGAAAGAGAAATTAAAGAAACAATACCATTCACCATTGCAACAAAAATAATAAAATACTTAGGAGTATATCTACCTAAAGAAACAAAAGACCTATACGTGGAAGACTATAAAACACTGATGAAAGAAATCAAAGAGGACACAAACAGATGGAGAAATATACCGTGTGCATTCATTGGAAGAATCAATATTGTGAAAATGAGTATACTACCCAAAGCAATCCACAGATTCAATGCAATCCCTATCAAGTTACCAACGGTATTTTTCACAGAACTAGAACAAATAATTTCACAATTTGTATGGAAATACAAAAAACCTCAAATAGCCAAAGCAATCTTGACAAAGAAGAATGAAACTGGAGGAATCAACCTGCCTGACTTCAGGCTCTACTACAAAGCCACAGTCATCAAGACAGTATGGTACTGGCACAAAGACAGAAATATAGATCAATGGAACAAAATAGAAAGCCCAGAGATAAATCCATGACCTATGGACACCTTATCTTCAACAAAGGAGGCAAGAATATACAATGGAAAAAAGACAACCTATTTTAACAAGTGGTGCTGGGAAAACTGGTCAACCACTTGTAAAAGACTGAAACTAGAACACTTTCTAACGTCATACACAAAAATAAACTCAAAATGGATTAAAGATCTAAATGTAAGACCAGAAACTATAAAACTCCTAGAGGAGAACATAGGCAAAACACTCTCTGACATACATCACAGCAAGATCTTCTATGACCCACCTCCCAGAATATTGGAAATAAAAGCAAAAATAAACAAGTGGGACTTAATTAAACTTAAAAGCTTTTGCACAACAAAGGAAATTATAAGCAGGGTAAAAAGACAGCCTTCAGAATGGGAGAAAATAATAGCAAACCAAGCAATAGACAAAGGATTAATCTCAAAAATATACAAGCAACTCCTGAAGCTCAATTCCAGAAAAATAAATGATCCAATCAAAAAATGAGCCAGAGAACTAAACAGACATTTCTCCAAAGAAGAAATACAGATGGCTAACAAACACATGAAGAGATGCTCAACATCACTCATTATCAGAGAAATGCAAATCAAAACCACAATGAGGTACCACTACATGCCAGTCAGAATGGCTGCCATCCAAAAGTCTACAAGCAATAAATGCTGGAGAGGGTGTGGAGAAAAGGGAACCCTCTTACACTGTTGGTGGGAATGCAAACTAGTACAGCCACTACAGAGAACAGTGTGGATTCCTTAAAAAACTGGAAATAGAACTGCCGTATGACCCAGCAATCCCACTCCTGGGCATACACACTGAGGAAACCAGATCTGAAAGAGACACATGTATCCCAATGCTCATCGCAGCACTGTTTATAATAGCCAGGACATGGAAGCAACCTAGATGCCCATCAGCACACGAATGGATAAGGAAGTGGTGGTACATATACACAATGGAATATTACTCAGCCATTAAAAAGAATACATTTGAATCAGTTCTAATGAGATGGATAAAACTGGAGCCCATGATACAGAGTGAAGTAAGCCAGAAAGATAAACACCAATACAGTATACTAACGCATATATATGGAATTTTAAAAAATGGTAATGATAATCCTATGTGCAAGACAGAAAAAGAGACACAGAGGTATAGAACAGACTTTTGGATTCTGTAGGAGAAGGCGAGGGTGGGATGATTTGAGAGAATAGCATTGAAACATGTATATTATGAAGTGTGAAACAGATCACCAGCCCAGGTTGGATGCATGAGACAAGTGCTCAGGGCTGGTGCACTGGGAAGACCCAGAGGGATGGGATGGGGAGGGAGGTGGGAGGGGGGATCAGGATGGGGAACACATGTAAATCCATGGCTGATTCATGTCAATGTATGGCAAAAACCACTACAATGTTGTAAAGTAATTAGCCTCCAACTAATAAAAATAAATGAAAAAAATGTATTTTTAAATTCAGTTCATTTGTTTCTGATGGCATTCAAGTTTAATTTCTCATCTTGTTGCTATCATGTTATTTTTTGAATATGAGAAACATGAACATGATTCCAAAAGTCAAAGTACCTTAGAAGGAGCAACGTGTCGCCTCCTTTCCTGTCTCTTTGATACCACCCATCCACCTCTTACAGGTCCTTTCGTTGCTCCCTCTGTTGCTGCCCTCTGGTTACAATCCTATGCCTTGCCTCTTCCTATTACACATGCAGCAATCAACGGTCCTTGCCTCATTCCTTTTCCCAACCAACTCTCCAGTACATTCTTTCTGCTTTATCAGAATCTATCACTTTCACATACTATTCCTCCAGCCTTGCTCTATATACCCTTGTTTTAGCCTCTTTACCAGATGATGATGGAGGAGGCTGGTCTATTTCCATAGCATTTTGAAATTTTCCCTCATCTTTTCCCCTTCACATTCATACCTCCAAACAGTACATTTTCTCTTTGCCCTCTTCTCCCTAGAATTACTACCTTGCTGAGATGGTCACTTTAGGTTGTACACACTTTTAAGCCCTGTCCGACAGCCAGTACTGAGGTCTGAGCTTGTGGTGTCAGGCCGTCTCATTCTGAGAGTGCTCTCCTTGTACCCTGTGCTACCATCCTGCCCTGGGACACCAGGCTTGCTGCAGGCAGTGTTGTAGGTATTTGGTGTTTACTTTTCCATGTACAGCAGCTGAAGTTCTAGTGTTCCATTTTCTGGAACACAGAAGGTATGGGTTCTGTGCGGTTTTACCAGTGCTTTGATGATTTGAATGTTGGAATTTTTGGGGGGCAGATATATGAAAAGTTTTAGACTTATACCCATTTGTTACTTAACAAGCAAAGCCAGTGGTGTGACTGAACTAGGATGGGGCACAAAAGCTGAAGAAAACTGACAGGAAACAGGCTGTTTCAAGGTGCTCTTGCCACTGTCAGTTCATTTCGACCTTGTCATCTTTCAAGTCCAAGGATTCAAACCTCTGTTTCTTCTTCAGCTTTCAAATCTAATACTTGGCTTTGACCTTTTTCCTCTGAGTTTGAATCCCTGTTTTAGTAATCCTCTCCCAACACTCCTGTCCCTCAGGTGGGATCCTGCCATGGTCTTTCCATTCTCATCATGGACAGTATCTGTCACACAGCCCAATCCTTCTACCCTCACGCTGAACATCTGTTTGGATTTTTAAGTACTGGTTATTCCAGATGGTTCCATCATTTCATTCCCCACTCAAACAAAAAGGAAACTTTTTCCTGACTTAATGTTTCTTGCAGGGTTCACTCTGCTTTGGCCTGTCACACTGATCCCCTTTAGACCTGCAGCTGGTGCACACTCTCAGCTCCCTGCCCAGCCCAGAAGACAGAGGGCTAAGTCCACCCCTTTCTAGCTTACCTGGCAATACCATGTTGTGTAACCTTCAACACATCATTGAACCGTCCTGGGGATCACAGTTCTTTAGCAGTTAATGAGTGAAGGGGACAAACTAGTCAATCTATAGCCCATCTATAAAGTGATTTCAGGTTTAAATATTTGGATACCATGAATCACAGAGAAACTGCTAGAATTTCCATCTTATAAGGTCACTGCTTTCTTTGGAGAAATTTAGTTTTCCTGGGCTCTGCTGGTTTTATTTAGTAAAGCAGGAGCACAAAGGATGATAGGGAGAGATAAAGGAGAGAATAGCAACGCTGGCTGACATTACTTTCACTTGAAAAATCTTGGGGAAAAAATGTGTAAGGAAATAAAATTGAAAACAGAATGTACATGGGATGTCTAATATTGCTTCTAGCCACAATATCACGTTGCAATAACACTCCAATCGATCCATTCAGATAATTACCATCATTACACCATTTACATTAGCTGCCTCACGTTTACTGCTCTGACAATCTATTGCAGTCAAGGAAATTAAATACCTAAAGGGTGCTGGGGAAGACACAGCAGCCACATTTATGGTTAACGCATTCAGTTACAAAGACCACTTTAATTAATGTAATCCTACATATCCCAGGGGACGATGGAGATATTAACAATTATGCCAATGAAGTTAAAATAATCTTAAACTCATGATTTTCTTTAATCCATCTGTATTTATTAGAAATTCAGGATTAACCTGCTACCAACACAAGACAACAGGGGAAAAAACAGGAAAAGAAAAAAGAAAACTTAATTAAATGTGATTTAAAGAGACAGCACCTATTTACATGGCAGGGATAGGAGAGGATAAGGCAGAGGGAGAAAGAGAAAATGTTGGTGTCACTACTGAGAATTACAGAATGATGACATGGGTTTTGTCACTTTAAATAAGTATGTTATTAAAGCAGTGTTCTCAGACGATGTCATTAGAGTATTCAATTAAATGTAACAGTGGGTTTTAGGGTTCAGCTCTGTCTTGCACAATGATGATCAAAACCTTGTGCAAGACTTAGTCCCTGATTTAGAGGATTTCCTGCTCTATGCTGTTTCCTCAAGACTCCAAATTACAGGGATCTAAATATGCTTCTGATTTCATCCCTAAAGTCCTAAAATATCTTCATACAATTGAAGAGCTACATAGAGTAAATCTATGTTGTTTTGGTTTACTGTGGAAAATGGGCATGAATTAATATATATTTTTTAAAAAATTTTAATTGAAGTATAGTTGATCTACAATGTTAAGTTAATGCATGTTTAATATTAATACGGGAGAAGGAAATGGCAATCCACTCCAGTATTCTTGCCTGGGAAATCCCATGAACAGAGGAGCCTGGTGGGCTACAGTCCCAGGAGTCACAAAGAGTCAGATAGGACTGAGTAACTAACACAGCAATATCAATATATGTTTTAAAGAAACTATGTTTCTTAGAGGCCCTGCTCTGTTAACAGACATGCTGGCCAGAGCTTACAAATGACTAAATGGACCGATGTTTCTAAAGGACTGCTCTACATTAATCCTCTAAGTGCTTATTATGTTTAAATCTTTCTATACTATAAATGCACTTAATCCATCTGCTGTGGTTGAATGTTTGTATCCTCCCCATATTCTTATGGTCCTAGTGCCCAATGAGATACTATGGGGTGGGGCCTCTGGAAGGAGAGTAAGTCGGGAGGTTGGAGTCCCCATGAAGGGGATTACAGTCCTCATAAAGGAGGCTCTGAAGTTTGCCAGCCCCACTTCCTCCTGTGAGGACAGAGTGAGAAGGTGCTGACCATGGCTGTGAAGCAAGAGGAGAGCCCTGACTAAAACTTGACCGTTGCTGGGGCCTTGGTCTTGGGCTTCCCAGACTCTGGAAATGAGAGAAATAAATTTCTGTTATTTATAAACTACTTAGTCTGTGGCATTTTGTTATAGTAGCCTGAACAGACTAAGACAGTATCCTTTTCCACAGACCAAAAGGTAGAATAATTCTGCCTAAAAAATGTTCCTCAGCAAAAAATGACAACTCTACTGTAGGATTTTCACCTCTTATACTCCGTGCCCACTCATCTATGCAAACATACATTTCCCACTAGATAGTAGGTACCATCTCTCAGGTCATTCCCAGTCCCTGTTCATCTCATGAAGTTCCCATTCTCACTCCCAAGGCTATGCCTCTGGTTCCACCGTTTTAGATGGGATATGTTTCACTTGCCCATTGGCTTTTCTAAATTCTACTCATTTTTTTGTGGTCTGGCTAAGATGTGAACCTAAAAACTTAAATGGGGCACATATTTAAATTTTAGAAGTAATTTCAGATGTAAAAAAAGGTTTTGAGAATACTACAAAGAATTCTTCCATACCTTTTACTCAGACTCCTCAGAGGTTAGTTTTTACCACCCTTGCTTTACCATTTGTTTTGTGGAGGAAGGAAGAATGTGGAAAGAGAAAGATGTTCTCTGAAGGGAAAAAAGAGCAGGAAAGAGAAAAAACTCCAATCCACAATCGTTAAAAGGGCCGCATCCCCATGGTTTCCCTTCTGTAATGGCTGGTCTTTTTCGGAATGACATCTTCCCAGCTTGCAAAAAACCCTTTAATTCAGCAAAGGCAAACAGGTCAGAATAAGGTCAGGAAAAAGGTATTTCTTGAAAATCGTGGTTGGGCCCCAAGTGGGAAAGCACTCTTTTATGATCACATCTCTGAAGCAGAATCCTGTGGCACTCCAGTTACGTACCCCAATTGCCCATTAAAGCACCATCCTAACAACCTCACTTCAGATTCAGCCTTCCAAGCAAAACAGAGATGCCCTAAATATCCTTAATTACATTGTTATCTGTTTATTGTGAAAACTATCTGAGGAGAAAGCATCATGGTAGTGGCTAAATGTGCCATCAAGCAGGCCATCCAAGTGTTCACATTTTCATCTAGTAGAGCAGTAGGAAGACTGAATACAAAGGACACCAAGAACTGGACCTGGATATCACATCTCCTTCCCTTTATCTTCATCTCTCAAAACTTTTGGAATTTCAGGATCATTCATCTTATGTCCAGTCACTGTGGTGGTCATGTTGGGGTGGGTAGCCAGCAAAAGGGTCTTTTCCACTGATAGTAATTTTTTTTTTTTTTTTTGCAGCATCATAGGGCACATGGGATCCTAGTTCCCTGACCAGAGGTCAAACCCCTGGCCTTTGAAGCACAGAGTCTTAACCACTGAACCACCAGCGAAGTTCCCCACTAACTGTATTTAAGAGCTGCAGTCTCCATACCTGGGCAATGTCTAGGGCTGCTGTGCATCATGAAGGTAAACTTTGTCACCTTAGAAAAGTTCAGGAAATATTTACAAGCTCTGTCCACCCACCACAGGAATAAGATGTGAATTCCTAGAAGGCTTAGGAGGAATCTCAGTGCTCAAATACCACAGACACACAGCCAAAATGTCCTTACTCTTGCACTAAACTAACCTGAAGGATCCCAGGAACTCAAGGCCCAGCCGAAGGCATTGAAGACATAAATTCAAATAGAAATAGCATCCAGTATTGTCAAGTAATTAGCCTCCAACTAATAAAAATAATTGGGGAAAAAAAAATAGCATTGGGAGTTCAGCGTCCCAAGCAATGGTAACATGTTATGCAGGACATGTCTGCAAGCCTGACTAGAAAACAGTTTGCAATGAAACCTCTATGTATTTGCAGAATCTAAATCCTTGGATGGGGCTTTAGACTAGGGGCTGGCAGACCTGAGTGTGAGCCAGGATGACTTGGTATGCTTCTGAGATATAGGATTGCTTTTTAGATCCCTAGGGTTTGATTCAGTGTAATTAAGACAGGGCCTGAGAATGTGCACTGCTAACAAGTTCGCAGGTGATGCTGATAATGCTGGTCTGAGGGCCACACTTGGAGAACCGGTGACTTGAGGGAATCAGCTTCAGAATGAAGACAGTCATCAGCCACTGCCTCCCCCTGGTTATGCCACCTGCCTTTAAATGTTCAGGAGTTTCCTAATGTTTCTCTGCAATTGGGGATGGTCATCATATTTGCCTTCTCCATCAGGAAGGCTTTGTGAGTCTCTTGAGGTGGAATAGGTGCTCTTCTTTACTTCCACAACATGCCATCTACAGATTCTGAGTAGAACACCTACTGTAATGATTTTCAATATATACAGATAAAAACACCATACAATCTTGTACTTCACTTTCTCTGTTTATGAGTCTGTCTCTCTCCTCCTAGATCAGTGATTTTCACTGGGGCGAAACAGCCCCTGAGAGGGCATTTCTGGGTGTGTGTGTGCATCTATGTGTAGAACAGATAAAAATGTGTGTGATTCAGAAAAATATTATTTGATATTACATATCTGGAAAATAATAAAAGCTAATGTTTTCATAATACAAACAAAAAAAGCTTGATAATTTTCTTTCCTATGGGGATAAACAGGAAAGATCCATGTATAAATTTTGTATGTAGGAATGAGAAGAATCGATTATCCTAGCAGGAAAGTATGTGATTCTAAAGGGAGGTCCCAACATGCTTTGTTAATCCCCTTTTTTATTTTTTTTAATAATGGAAACAGGCATGAATTTTGAAGTCAAGTGTTTATTTGGATCTCGATGCTACCTCCAGCTTCCCATCATTTCCAGCAAGTCACCTGGACTCTTTGAGTCTGTCTCCTCCTTGATAAACAGGAGTGACAGTAAATCCCCACCACTCTTCTAGGGATGAATGAGATGATGACTGTAAAACAAATCTAAAACAGAGCCTGGCCCATCTCAGAACTTGATCAATGTTAGTTCCCTCTGTCCTTTGTAAAACAATTCCCATCAGAACATGGGCAACTCATAGGCTTTATCACCAGGAAGAGTGTCAGCCAGGATAGAAGTTATTCTATTGATTGGGAAGGTTTAGCCAAGACAAATGCAACCTGGGTCCTCAATATTGTAAACAGCCTCACATACAGATTAGCTTCAGCCACTGGCTCCTCTCATCTGTGGGTCCCCCTTTTCTGTTTCCCCCTCACTTTCTCATACTTTATTTCTGTTTCCAGGTACCCATCTATCAAGCACCATCTCCCTCAGAGACATACTGCTAACTTCATTCACATTAAGATTCAAAGCTGATAAACAAAGCACCAAAAGGATTTTCATTTTAAGAGAGGATTAAGGAGTGAATCTTTAATTGTAACATTTCAGGAGTTAGAAAGTAGGCAGGTTTGCAGGGGTGCAGGATGGTCTGGGAGAGGACATTACATTTCACCTTGAAATCCTATCATAAATGATCTCCTGCTAGGCTTTCCTGTAAGGTTTAGAATAACAAACTCCACTAGCCTTTAGGGCAGATGAAAAGAACACTATGCTACTCATAGTTTTCCTGAACTGCACACATGAAATAGTTGCCTGCCTGATTTGTGGACGCCATTGGGCCAGGCCCCTACCCTTATGCTCTTGGAGCATCCTGTCTGCCCTTTTGTTACAGTACCCACCACATTACAGCCCAGGATGGACTGTATTCCTCCCTGCCAGCTGTTCTATTCTTTGAAAGCAGGCACCTTTGCTTTCCCATACCCTGCAATGTGCTTAGGATGTGGAAGAGATCCAGATTCTTTGAAATTCTGACCCTTTACGTATAAAATTCTTGCATCGAAGGTATATAGGCCACAACTAGGATTATAAAAAGAAATATTAATAGGTTTAGGGAAATGAACGCTTCTATTTTATGCCTCCAAGCTTCTGTCTCTTGATTCTACTCAAACTTCCTTTGCAAACTTCTGCCACTTGCATAGGTCTGACATTTTGGCAAATCACTACAGCAGCTGATCCCATTCTCCCCACTGCCCCCCTCCCCCTTTCAAGGCTATGCCAATCAGGGAAAAGTCAAGTGAATCCTCAGAATGACACTGAGTAAGGATAAAAAAGTCACAGGATAGTACTCTGGACATGGTACATGGCCCTAGCACACTGTAACAAGCTTCACATACCAGCCTCCAGAATCCGCACATTCTCACATCAGTAAATCAGCCAACTCCTCTTCAGGAGCCCACTGGCAGATATTTAAGCACTGGCTCTTTGGGAGGGAAGAGTCCTGCTTTGCGGTTTTTTCTGATTCCCATGGTGTCATCACTCCTATCAGGACTCATCCCAGCTGCACAGAGCTGGGAGTAGTTGCAGAGCAGTGGTGCGCCATCGCACAGCATCCCTGCCAACCAGGATGTAGAGCTTAGACGGTGGTGAAATGTCAGCACATGATTAAGAAGTGACTCGTTCTGAGTATGTATTACCTTGTCTTTAATTACGTGTAAGTTTATATGATTTAATTAATAATAATTGCTATGTTTCACAGCACGATTGGAAAATTCTTGAAAACTACCAATAGGCTCTTCAAAGCTGGCATGAGCCGGCGGCAGCACACACTGCTCCTATCTATCGATAGAGTTGACAGCAGTTCTCTCATGGCATAAATGTGCACTGCTCTCTGCTGTTTCTGACTGCGTTCTGCTTTCCATCCAGGAAACCATTTGAACCAGAAGACTCAACTCCGATGCTATTCCCTGCTCTGCTTTCCTCTTTAGGTCTGCTTTATTTTATATTTAAGCATAGCTGATTTACTATGTTATGTTAATTTCTTGTGTACAGCAAAGTGATTCAGCTTTATATATATATATATAGCGAGAGAGAGAAGTGTGTAAATATATATATATATATATAAAATATTCTTTTCCATTAGAGTTTATCATAGGATATTAAATACAGCTTCCTGTGTTATGCAGTAGGACACTGTTTATCTATTTTGCACATGGTAGTTTATATCAGCAGTATGTAAACTTCCAGATGTACAGCTGGGTTTAGAAAAGGCAGAGGAACCACAGATCAAATTGCCAACATTCACTGGACCATGGAGAAAGCAAGGGAATTCTGGAAAAATATCTGCTTCATTGACTACATTAAAGCCTTTGATGGTGTGGATCACAACAAACTGTGGAAAATTCTTTAAGAGATGGGTGTACCAGAACACCTTACCTGTCTCCTGTGAAATTTGTATGCAGGTCAAGAAGTAACAGTTAGAACTGGACATGGAACAAGCAACTGGTTAAAAATTGGGAAAGGAGTACAACAAAGCTCTTTGCTGTCACCCTGCTTATTTAACTTATATGCAGAGCACATCATGCAAAATGCCAGGCTGGATGAATCACAAACTGGGATCAAGGTTGCTAAGGAGAAATATCAACAACCTATGAACATAGGAGCACATGTACCTTTTCAAATTAGTTTTCTCCAGATATATGCCCAGGAATAGGGCTCTGGATCAGACTGTAGCTCTATTTTTAGTTTTTTTAAGGAACCTCCATACTGTTTCCCACAGCAGTTTTACCAGTTCACATTCCCACCAAGTGTGGGAGGGTTCCCTTTTCTCCATACTCTCTGCAGCATTTGTTAATTGTACATCTTTTAATGATGGACATTCTGACTGGTAAGAGGTGATAGCTAATTATAGCTTTGATTTGTATTTCTCTAATGATTAGTAATGTTGAGCATCTTTTTCATGTGCCTGTTGTCCATCTGTATGTCTTCCTTGGAGAAATACCTACTTAGGTCTTCTGCCCAAGGTCTGTTTTGACGTTGATTTTGGAAACCCAATACAAAGCATCATAAAGCTGCTAGTACTTGTACTTCCTCCCCTATTAATGATGTTGCTTCCTTTATCTCTGTACTTGCTAGATAGAGGGGGGTTAACCTGGCATCCACTGCCCTGAAATTTCATCTTCCCCCTCCACCAGCTTGAAGGGAAAAATTGGTCTTTTCAGCCTGGAACAGACTGTGCTTAGGAGTCAGACTTGTGTTAATCCAGGGAAGTGAAGCTTTGTATGTCTGACAAGTGCATGTTTTTAAAGACTGGTGCAAATGTTTAATTATTACATTAAAAAAAATAATTATTACATTTAATACTACTGTCAAAGGATTTCTATTAAAATCGAAAACTTCAGCAATTTCAAAAATTACACATTTGTGCTCAAGATACAACAAGTAATTTTTTAATCATGACAGAGCCCAAAATCCAGGTACTCTACAGTTCTTAGCAAAAACATCCTTTAAACATATTTCACTCCCAAGATATACATTCAGAAATACCAAATCTATAAACTTCCCTGGTGGTCCAGTGATTAAGAATCCATCTGCCAATGTAGGGGACATGGATGTGATTCCTGGTCCAGGAAGAGTCCACAGGCTGTGGGCAATTAGGCCCATGTGCCGCAGGTGCATGCTCCAGAACCCTTGAGCAGCAACTGCTAAGCCCATGCACCACAACCACAGGAGCGTGTGCTCTGAAACAAGAAGTCATCACAGAGAACAGCCCCTGCTCACTGCAGCTAGAGAAAGCCTGCTCGCAGCAATGAAGACCCTGTGCAGCCCAACAAAGAAAAAAGAGAAAAAAGAAAGAAACACCAAATCTCTTTCAAGCAGTAGGGGGACTAGAGTGAATTTTTGGTTCTGGAAGAATCACAGAGAAATTTCACAGAACTGAGAGATGTGAACAGATCTGATCACTTTGTTGTGTTCAGAATGTTTGGGACATTAATTGTCAGTCATTTTAATAGTTGAACTATATAAAACTCTATTTGTATAACATAATATCAGTTACTATATTGACCTTATTATCTCATTTAAGGGAAAACCCCTAGACTGTATGAGGTGCTCCATTTTACAGACAAAAACTTAAAAATCATCCATATACATCCTCTAATCTACAGGGATATTTTCTTTATATACATAGCCCTTACCCTTAAGGTATTTTTAAGAAGAGCATGTAAGCAGAGACAGCCTGAGAAATATAGCCTAAGTGTTTGTCCCCAGTCTGCTAAGAAGCAGGCAACTCAGGTTATTGAATTGACTGGGAATGTTTTCAGGAATAGGAATCTTTGACCTTTGAACTGAAAAGACCTGAAAGATGAACAAGGTAAGCAAACAAGCACACAGACATTTGTGGTTCAGGAATCATTTTACTCCAGAGAGGAAGTTAATTAAAAATATAAGTTAAAACTATAAAGATATGCCATTACACATGCACCAGATTGGCATGAACAGAAGAAACGTTGGTCAACACACGGAGCAACAGGAACTCTCCTATCCTACTGGTGGCAATGTAAATGAGTACATTCATTATAGAATAGTTTGGCTTAACCTACAAAAGAAGAAGCTCATATACCTCTTGACCCAGCAAAGCCATCTGTAGGTCTGTCTACTACAGACGCCTGTGAACACATACCAGGATGGCCATACACAGACATTCACAGCAGCTTTGTTCTTACCATCACCTAGATGGAGATAATCCAGATGAAGATCAACAGTAAAATTGGTATATAATTTGTGGTAAATTTATATAATGAAATACTATATGGAAAAAAGAAACAGTGGATTAGAGAGAATGATTTACGCATGACAAGTACAAATTTTGCAATGATAGTACTAAATAAAAAATTCTTGTTTGGGTTTTTGTTTGTAAAAGTATACTAAATATACCTTCAAATAGTGACTGGAAAGTCTGTCTTATGTTATTTTTACTATTATTATTACTTTTATGGCAACAATAACAATCTTTTTTTTTTTTTTACCTCTAACAATGTGCAAGACAGCATACAGACTAAGACAGAAAAGGGAGAGACACTTCAGCAAATCTAATTTTGAAGTTTTTGACTCATAAAATACAAAATGATACTGGTCAAGCAAAAGCCCATTGGTCAAAATATAAAAATACAGTGGATGTATGATGCAGCAATCCTACTCCTGAGCATATACCCAGATGAAACTGTAATTTGAAAAGATATGCGTCCCCACATTCATAGCAGCACCATTTATAATAGCCAAGACATAGAGACAACTCAAATATCCACTGACAGATGAACGGATAAAAAAGATGTGGTACATATACACAATGGAATATTACTTAGTCATCAGAATAGTGAAAATAGACATCAAAAGAGTGAAATAATATTTGCAGTAACAAATACTAATAGTAATATTATATTTAGCAATAAATATTTGCAGTAACATGGATGTACTTGCTATACATAGAGATTATCATATCAATATATTTAAACATATTTATATTTATACATATAGATGACACCACCCAATGGCAGAAAGTGAAGAGGAAATAATAGCCTCTTGATGAAGGTGAAAGCGGAGAGTGAAAAAGCTGGCTTAAACATCAATATTAAAAAAAACTAAGATCATGGCATCTGGTCCCATCATTTCACGGCAAATAGATGGGGAAAAGAATGGAAACAATGGCAGATTTTATTTTCCTGGGCTCCAAAATCACTGTGGACAATGACTGCAGTCATGAAATTAAAAGACACTTTCTCCTTGGAAGAAAAGCTATGACCAGCCTAGACAGCATAGAAAAAAGCAGAGACACCATTTCCATTTTGCTGACAAAGGTCTGTACAGTCAAACCTATGGTTTTTCCAGTAGTCATGCATAGATGTGAGAGTTGAACCATAAAGAGGAATGAGCTCCAAAGAACTGATGCTTTTGACCTGTGATGCTGGAAAAGACTCTTGAGTGTCCCTTGGACAACAAAGAGATCAAATCAGTCAATCCTCAAGGAAATCAACCCTGTATTCATTGGAAGGACTGATGCTGAAGCTGAAGTTCCAATACTTTAGCCACCTGATGTGAAGAACGGACTCACTGGAAAAACCCGATGCTGGGAAAGATTGAGAGCAAGAAAAGGAGACAAGAGAGGATGAAATGGCTGGATGGCATCACTAACTCAATGGACATGAATTTGAGCAAACTCAGGGAAATAGTGAAGGACAGGGGAGCCTGCCATGCTGCAGTTCATGGGGAGAGTCAGACATGGCAACTGAACAACAATAACAATGCACATGCACACACATAATCTCCCATTATGATTTCATGTACACATGTTAAAACTGGAAAATTTATACTGCTTAGGAATATAAAAATAGGAAGTAACATTATTTTTTCTTTTGAAAAGCAAGGAACAGATTATCCCAGAAGTCAGATGAATAATTGCCTTCAAAGGGGAGAAAGGAAGCTGTGATGAGAGACAAGCCCAAGGTTGGGGCAGAAGGTGGTACTCTGGGCTCTGACTGATATCTCATTGGCTGATCTAACAGCAGTTGCTCAACTGTGTGCATTATAATTTCTCACTGTAAGTACGTATTTTATGGCTTATTTGTAAACACATTTCACACACACATACAGACAAGCACACCTATAAATAAGCCGTAGAGTGCGAGGCAGAGCTTGAGAACAAGGGAGTTCTTAAAGGGCCTCGGAGTGGTCGGGCAGCCAGTTCTGCTCTAACAGGGTCAGAGGGCGCAGAACGGGGGTGCTGGTCAGGGAGCAAAGCAGACAGGCAGAAGGAGCGGGACACTGCGGTCAAGAAAAATGACCAAACACTTATTTTAAGTAACTAACCCTCCAGGATCAGCAACAAAGGGAGACTTCAAGGGCAGGTGGGGGAGATCAGAAGAAACGTGACTGCAGCCTCCTGCAAGGACCACCTACCCCTGAAATATAATGGTAGCATCGGGGAGGTGGAAGACACACGCTGAAGAGAGGATTAAGAACAGAGTCTTCAGCTCCTAACCAGAACCTGGATGGGAAGGATACCAAAGACAAAACAAAGGTTGATATTCTAGGTCTCAGAGAGAGTGGTAAGGTCTTTGACAAAAAAAAGCAGAACAAAGTGAGATAAACAGTTTCCTAAAAACAGAGATTTTTAGGGGAAAAAAAAAAATCTATTGCTCTGCCATGGAACAAGGTTTTCCCTTTCTACGGAGAAGCCAGAATGACA
Source organism: Odocoileus virginianus (assembly GCF_023699985.2). Classification (NCBI taxonomy): domain Eukaryota; kingdom Metazoa; phylum Chordata; class Mammalia; order Artiodactyla; family Cervidae; genus Odocoileus; species Odocoileus virginianus. Next base: position 54,401,317 of record NC_069686.1, on the reverse strand, counting down.
ACGGATGTACAACTCTTGCTCTTAAGCAACATACGTATGCAGTCACACTGAACCCTCTCCCCACTGCGTTGTTTACATGCTTTCAGGAAATCCTTTTCAGCAATGCTGAGGGCTCACTCTGACTCTCTCTTTCTCTTTAGGGAAGAATACTGTCTCTTTGTTTAAGAATTCACAAGGGAAATGGTATTAAGCTTTAGGAAGATTGTGATTAAATCTAATTATCAAATAGAACCTCTGGCCTGTCCACTCAAGACAATGGCCTGGTAATGGGTAGAGCAGATGGGTAGCAGAGAGTCAGTGAAGGCTGCCTCAGCTGCCTGCTCTGCACTCTCATCTGTCCCCTACATGAGTGAGCGACAGTTCGGAGTCTTCTGCCTTCCTGCAAGGACATAGTGCGATGGTGGTAATCCTGTGTCTAAGGATAATTTAGTTTGATTATTGCCTTTAGCTGAAATTATAAGGACATGTGGGACTTCCCAGGTGGTGCTAGTAGTAAAGAACCCTCTTGCCAGGGCAGAAGATGTGGGTTTGTTCCCTGGGTGGGGAAGATCCCCTGGAGGAGGAAATGGCAACCTGCTCCAGTATCTTGCCTGGGAAATCCCATGGACAGAGGAGGCTGGCAGGCTACAGTCCACAGGATCACAAAGAGTCGGACACAACTGAAGCAACTTAGCACGTGTACCTGCATAAGGACGTGTGACATCTCTTGATTCATTTGCTGTCCTGAAATTTCCTCAAGAGATCAGAGTTGCCTTCAGATTTATAGCAGTTCTCAAAACCATCAGCTGTGAAAAAACAGTTCAGCTGTGTATATTTGAGATGTGAGAGTAACATCTGGAAGAGATCCATCTACATGGTGGTGGTGGTGGTTTAGTCGCTAAGTCGTGTCCGACTCTTGCGACCCCATGGACAGTAGCCCGCCAGGCTCCTCTGTCCATGGGGTTCTCCAGGCAAGAATACTGGAGTGGGTTGCCACTTCCTTCTCCAGGGGATCTTCCTGACCCAGGGATCGAACCAGGTCTCCTGCATTGCAGGCAGATGATTTACTGACTGAGCTATCAGGGAAGCTGCTGCTGCTGCTGCTGCTGCTAAGTTGCATCAGTCGTGTCCAATTCTGTGTGACCCCATAGATGGCAGCCCACCAGGCTCCTCCATCCAAGGGATTCTCCAGGCAAGAACACTGGAGCGGGTTGCCATTTCCTTCTCCAATGCATGAAAGTGAAAAGTGAAAGTGAAGTCACTCAGTTGTGTCCAACTCTTAGCGACCCCATGGACTGCAGCCTACCAGGCTCCTCCGTCCATGGGATTTTCCAGGCAAGAGTACAGGAGTGGGTTGCCAGTGCCTTCTCCAATGAGGGAAGCGAGATGTTGGTAATTATGTCTAATTTAAGACAGAAGCCAGGGCTAGAGTCATTGGCATAGCTGTGACAGAGATAAGCAAGGAAGCTCTAGAAAATGATGATGACGATGACAACGGGAGCTAATGAGTATGGACGTACATGCCAGGCTCTGTGCTCAGCACTCAGGATACTTTACTTCATGGAATTCTCATGACAACACTACAGAGAGGCTGTTCCATTTTCCAGATGAGTAACCTGAGGCTCAGAGAGACTGAGTGGCTTTCTTCAGGTCATACAGATCCAACTGAATCCAAGCACTCTAAACCATTATAGCAAACTTCATAGCATCCTGAATTCCGAGTTGTCTTTGATTTAGTAAATTTATGCTAAACTGAACCCTCTTCCACAAATGACATCCCTTGTTTGCAAGTCCAGGAGCTAAAAGGGGATGGGTGATCTGCTTCCCTTTAGAGAACCAGTAAGCAGTGGAATTTACTTTGAAAATCATGAGGAGAGAGGAGAACTAACACACTGACACATCACCCTCATTCTTCTCATCCTTGATTTGAAAATTTCCTGGGTTACCTCATGTGGGTGAGTGGATGGGCGTTGGCAGATATTTTTAAGCAGCTGGGACCTTTGTGGTGATAAGGGATGAGGCAGCTGAAGTGTAATTCCTTACTGAGGGCTGGATAAAAGAAGAGTAAACACCTTCGTTTACAGCTCAGCTCATGGGCAATAATAGACGTGTAGGCTGGGAAGCGAGCAGCCACCAATTTTATTAAGACTTTTCTGTTTGAATCGCACATCGTTTTACCAAGATAATATTGGATCAGTGTGTACACTATGTACTTATCCGGTGATGCTCCTAAGAAGGTATTTTATACCAGATGATATCTCAGAGAGACATTTTAAGGATAAGCATAGTATGATATCATGAGACCTGGATTTTTAGTTTTAGTTTGGTGATTTTAAAAAGATTTTTAGCACCATAATATGGCAGAGATCACAGCCAGGAACGCACGGTTTCAAGTTCTGACATTTACTTACTGTGACCCAGATCAAGTTGCTTAACGTCTCATGTCTTTACTTTTTGGTCCCCCATCCTTTTACTGAATCATGTCATCTCAAAAGTCTTTTCCAGATGTAAATCCCAAATTTCTTTGCATTTATATAATAATTATCCAAGTATAAATAATCATAAAATCCTAAATTCTGAAGAGATGATGAAGTGCACCATACTTTTAACTTCTGTCATAGTTCAACCATCTCTTTTATAAAATACTGAACATACATACATGGTTCTCCCTCCTCCCTTCTTTGAATCTATGAGAGAGTCAGCCAACTTCCATTAGAAATCACAGAGCTAGCTGGTCTCATGTCTCCCAACCAGACTTTGATACAATCTGTTGAGCAGACAGAAATGTAACCAAACCAGAATGAAGTCTCATTAAGACAAACATGGATAAAATGTCAAACTGTACACAGCAAAGCTTATTTCTATGTCTCAACAGATGGTTAGGAAAACAATATCTCGATCTGTTAAAATAAATTAGATACAAAAAAATCTTCTATATAATGAGTATGTGTGCAGTTTATCTGCGTCTGTTTATCAATGTGTATGTGTGTGTATGTACCCAAAACAGAAGCCAGTTTTTGTGGGAATAGGAACCATTCAAGTGTAGCAAGAGGAAGGTCTAGGAAAAGTTCTATAAATAGAATTCTATTTCATGTCAAAGGAAACTGCCAGTTGATATATGAAGGGCCTGCAACATGTTCCTAGAACTGTCTAGAAATAAGCATGTTACAAGTACTGTTCTAAATGTTAATACCTGTTCCATTTCTACTATCTCCACTTGCTATCATGCCAGTGAGCTCCAGGAGCACTTCTGTACAACTGTGTAGTATTTTCTACTTCTCAGGTTATACTGATCAGGCTTGCGACACAATAAAAATAATGCCTGTGATCTCTAGTACTATCGATTTTGCCCTTGGAACAAATGGAAAAAAAAAAAGATTAAAACTGAAATAACAACAACAAAATCCCACAAACAACATACACACAGATCCCTATACCGACATACAAACTAGGGTTTCTCCACGTTAGCACGAGGGACATTCTGGGTTAGATGATTTTTGGTTTGGAGGGACTGTCATCTCCCACTGTATACCAGTAGCATCCTCTTCATCCAGTTTGACACCAAAGTTGAGACTTTGCCAAATGTCTTCTGGGAGAGATGCACACATACATACACAAACTATACATACACACACACACACACACACACACACACTACACACACACACACTATATATATATACACACACTCACACACAATATATATATACATATGCACACACATTTTATATATATATATAGACACACACACACACATACACACACACACACACACACACACATATATATATATATATATACACACAAACACACACACAAATATATGGAGAAGACAATGGCGCCCCACTCCAGTACTCTTGCCTGGAAAACCCCATGGATGGAGGAGCCTGGTAGGCTGCAGTCCATGGGGTCGCTAAGAGTCCGACACTACTGAGCGACTTCACTTTCACTTTTCACTTTCACACATTGGAGAAGGAAATGGCAACCCACTCCAGTGTTCTTGCCTGGAGAATCCCAGGGATGAGGGAGCCTGGTGGGCTGCAGTCTATGGGATCACACAGAGTCGGACATGACTGAAGTGACTTAGCAGCATACACTTATATACACATACACACAAACACACACACACATATGTATATATACACACATACACTCACAAACTATATATATACACACACACACGCACGCATGCATATATATACACACACATACACATGCACACATATATATATACACACACATACACACACTATACACACACACACTATATATATACACACACACACACATGCACGCATGTATATACACACACACACATACACACACTATATATATACACACACTATATATATATATACACACACATACATATATACACACACATACACACACATGCATACATATATACACACATATACACACAGACTATATATATATATACACACACATACACACACAAACTATATATACACACACACACACATATACACACACATATCACACACACAAACACACACATATACGCACACATGCATACATATATATACACACACATACACACATACACATGCACACACATATATATACACACACATGCATATATAAACACACACGTGCATGCATATATACACACACACATATGCACACACATATATACACACATGTGTGTATATATATTTACACACACACTCATATATATACACACACACATACACACACATGCACGCATATATATACACATACATACACATGCACCCATATATATATATACACACACACGCATGCACACATATGTATATAAACACACTCACACATGTATACACACATATATATACACACATGCACACGCATGTATACACACACATACACACATGCATATATATACACAGAGAGAAACACACACACATATATATATACACACACGCATACACGCATATGCATCTTTCTACATGTATATATGCATGTGCTGTGCACTGTGCTCAGTCACTCAGCCAATTCTTTGGTGGCCCCATGGACTGCAGCCCGTCAGGATCCTCTGGGTAATTTTCCAGGCAAGAATACTGGAGTGGGTTGTCATTTCCTGCCACAGGGCATCTCCTTGACCCAGGGATCCAACCCACCTCTCTTGCATTTCCTGCACTGGCAGGCGGATTCTAAAGAATCAACCACCGCGCCACCCGGGAAGCATATATGTTTGTATATATAATAGGAGAGTGAAAACGTTGGCTGAAAGCTCAACATTCTGAAAACTAAGATCATGGCATCCGGTCCCATCACTTCATGGGAAATAGATGGGGAAACAATGGAAACAGTGTCAGACTTTATTTTGGGGGGCTCCAAAATCACTGCAGATGGTGATTGCAGCCATGAAATTAAAAGACGCTTACTCCTTGGAAGGAAAGTTATGACCAACCTAGACAGCATATTAAAAAGCAGAGACATTACTTTGCCAACAAAGGTCCGTCTAGTCAAGGCTATGGTTTTTCCAGCGGTCATGTATGGCTGTGAGTTGGACTGTGAAGAAAGCTGAGCGCCAAAAAGTTGATGCTTTTGAACTGTGGTGTTAGAGAAGGCTCTTGAGAGTCCCTTGGACTGCAAGGAGATCCAACCAGTCCATCCTAAAGGAGATCAGGCCTGGGTGTTCATTGGAGGGACTGATGCTGAAGCTGAAACTTCAATACTCTGGCCACCTCATGTGAAGAGTTGACTCAATGGAAAAGACCCTGATGCTGGGAGGGATTGGGGGCAGGAGGAGAAGGGGACGACAGAGGATGAGATGGCTGGATGGCATCACCGACTCGATGGACATGAGTTTGAGTAAACTCCGGGAGTGATGGACAGGGAGGCCTGGCGTGCTGCGATTCATGGGGTCACAGAGTCGGACACGACTGAGTAACTGAACTGAAGCACATATTTTCATGCATATATGGCAATAACATCAGATATATACTTGCTTAGGACTTTCAACTTCATGAATAAATGTTGTGAACTTTTAGAGTTAGAACAGACTAGGAGCTTTAGACTAAGGACATAATTTTGTAGATAAAGCAAACTGCATCCCAGAGATGTAAACAATGACTATTCACCCAGTCACTGTAATTCATGTTTTAGTATTATTCACAACAATACCAGAGCTTAAAGAGATCTGAATTTCATTAAATCCAGTCTTTGTACAAGAAAATTTGATTTCTGCTCTTTGTTTTTCTGCTCTTCTACCCATTCCACTGATCATTTGGATCATTTGCACTCATAGATTATTGGGTATTAAATAAATCTTATCCTTCAAGGTGGCATAGAATTTGTGCCCAATTAACCTGTGAAGAGACAGCTTCACAAAGCATGTTCCCTTTGATCATGTAAGTGGTAGCAGGAGGAGACAGGTCCAGGCTTGGGTCTCACACCTGCTGAGTTCTACTTAGGACTCATGGCAGCGAGAGAACAATTATCTAGTCAGTTGCTCTGGAGGGAACATCATCTCAAAAACATGACCAAGTTCACACTATTGTAATTAATCAGACAACTGTTCTAGTGTGATGGCAGTTAACACTTCACAGATTTGGAACTGTCTTTTTAGTCCCATAATACACGGTTATATGAAGGCTGAGTTCTATTTACATAAACCAAGTCCACATTTGGATGCTAATTAGCAAAATAATATACACATTGCAATCCACATATATGTTTCACCTTTGGATGGATATACACTAAATAAACAACATATTAAGTGAAATAGGATTGTGTCAATATAACATTTTTGTTATAGAAAAAAACTACTTAAAGTCCGTTTTGAAAAAAACAGACTTCACATTTTTTTAAAGCTGTCTTAGAATTACTGTCTTTTTAAAATGTAGCTTTTGGGGACTATCAAGACAGGGCTATATAAAGAACTACTTTCAAAGAGCAAAGAGCAGAGCTGCTCTGTGCATTAATTGCATGTAAATATATGTCAGGAGTTTGAAAGGGGCTGGTTGCGATTTGCAAATGCTAGTAGAGGGTTTTCAGCCATAATGATGTTACATCATCTTATGTTTGAGAGCAGAGAAAAGACACCCATACTTCTAGGTGACATGTACTTTGCTTTTCAAAACCAAAGGTTCTCATTTTCCATCACCACTTGAATTATTAGTTTCACAGCACTTGAGGATTCCTGATTTCTGTGCATATTGATTCTTCACTTATCAATATTTGTACACCAAAGCAATTATTATTGTGTATCAGAATGATAATAAACCTGATTTTAAAGCATGAAGATAAAAAAAACTTCTATCTGGAATGAAATATTTTTAAATCTGAGAAAATCAATTATTATTCCAAGAGCAATCATGACATGGGTAAGAAATGAGTGACCCAAGAGAGGGGAAGGTGTAAAGGAGGCATTTATCGGGCACTGAGGGAAAAGTGAACGAGGGTAGATGTCCAGTTAGAACTCAACTAGCAACTCAAATTTCTGCTAGGTATCATGATAAAGGTCAAGGGGAACAGAGTTATGACAGTGAACTTTAAAAATACTGACAGGAAACGGGAGTACTGGTTTCCATGTACGTTGCCTTGCTATTCACATAAAACCATTAGTCCCTTCACAGAAAGGTTTATTGATTTACACGGACACTCATTTGTCACATCCTGTAGAGTACATTAAAAGCTGCCTGGGTATTTCAAATATACTCTGCAAATTTGCTTTCTCACTTGTGTGTAGTCTGGGATCTTGGCTATGTTTTCAACATGAAGGGCCTGATTCAAGAGAAAGTCAGCAACTTCACCTTTGAGACCTCTCCCTGATGACTTACTGAGAGGTTGTTCTTGTGGTTCATGGCCACTGATGTGTAATTCATAATGTAAGAGGATGGCAATCATCGCATGTGGACTGGATCCACCAAGCTGGGACAAGACATGGCCATCGTCAGGCTCATCTCTGTGAAATTCCCTGACTTCCCTTGTAGTTTGTCACTGTCACCTGCATATGACTGCCTGGCTCTAGGCCCAGAATTACATATGGGAGGCAATGTGGGGTCATGGATTGGGGGTGGAGAAGAGGCTGGTCTGGCCCCTCCCATGTGGGTGCTAATTCTGGTTCCAGAACTTATCAGCACTCTCACCCTGGACAACTCACTCACCCTCTTTACCAGTCATACTTATTTATCAAAAGGGGGCACAAATAATACCTGGACCACAGGTGGTCATGGGGTTCAGATGAGATAATATATGGAAAGCACTCATGCCTGATTCATAGTCATGCTACATTGTAGAGCAAGAGCCACTTGTCATCTGTGGCTACTTAAATGTAATTTAAATTAATTAAAATGAAGAATTCAGATCCTCAGTCACACTGGCCAGATTTCAAATGCACAATAGCCATGACTGGCTACCATGTCAGCACAGATAAAGAACCTTTCCAACACTACAGAAAGTTCTATTGGATATCAGTATTCTAGAGGTTGACATATATTTTTATGTCTATTAACTAATATTAAATCTGAGGCAGAGGCCCATGCCTAAAAGTCACTGAAAACTATGAAATGTGTTAACTTGAGACATATTTGTTGATAGACCTCAACTCATTATATTTTCTTACATTTTTTTCTTCCAAATCATGTTTTCATATTTATCTCAATTTATTCTTATAATATCATTGTGAGGTAACATATGTTAAACATTCATCATTTTCATATCACAAGAGAAACAGATACAGGGAGAGTATCTATGTTCATATGAGCAAACAATGTCTGTTCCTTGGAGAGTTTTGAGAATACGAGACAAGGTAAGGGATATCACTCAGAAGAATGGAGATTTACTTTTCCTTGTTCAAAATTAACGAGAGTATATTGGAAAAACCATGAAAAATGCATCAACATGTGAAGAAAACAAAACTTGATCAAAATTACACTGCCCGCAGATGGCCATCAGTGATGCTATGTTGTCACTTTCTAGAAATATAAAATACATATTGTATATTACAGTTCATTTATTAGGTGACAAATTTGCTTTCACTTAGAATGAATCTTTTCTCACTCCATTAAAAATTATTGGGCAACATATTTAATGAATGCTCAAGAGTTTCTTATGGGGCTATACTACAGATTATTTAACCATTTCCCACTTTTGCTGTTGAAAATAATGCTGCAAATCTGCACTTGAATGCAAGTTTCATTTTAAATCATGAATTGTTTCTTTGGGATGGAGCCCTGGCAGTCAAATTACTGGGTGAAAGCCCTAGAACGCTGTCAGAGATTCCTGATTCGTCATCACCACTTGGCCTTTGGGAAAGCCTGTATCGATGTTCACTTCCCCAGGAGCACATGTGAGTGTCACTACTCCTTCTCTCACACTGATTAGAACCTTCTAAACATTTTGCCAATTCTGCAGGCAAAACATCCTTTTGTTATTTCATGTATTATGTCATTCATTACACATAAGGCTAACTTTTTCCCCTGTGTTTTTAGCTAAAGGTAATTTCTATTCTGTGTGTTGTCTGCTCATATCCTTTGCCCAGAATCTTGTCACAATGGTTTCATTATGAATTTATATTAAATTCTCATATGTTAAGGATAGCAGAAATTGTTTTAGTTCTGAAATATTTTTTCTTTTCCTATCTTTTAATTTTGTTTCTGATATTTTCACCTTCACAACTTTTAAAAGTTTATGAAGTCCAATATATCTTCTATTCCTTTGTGATTTCCATCATTGATTTTAAATTAGAAAGTCCTTTTCCCACTGGAGAGCAATTAAATAGTCACTTTTGTTTTCCTCAAGTTTAATAATGTTTCAATGTGTTTTTTTGGTGCGTTTACCTCTGTGATCCATATGGGATTTATATTATGCTTCATTGTCAGGTGAGCATCTTATTTTCTTTCCAAATAGTGATAAAATGACTTCAGAACATTTACGGGATCAGTCTTTGCTTTCTGGTTGATATGTGATATTCCTTTTATAAGTATTAAACATTTAAAATGATAAAGTCTACTGCCAGATAACTCATACTCTTTTATCTACCTGATCTAGAATAGTAATAACCACACTGATTTAAATGACATAAGTCCATATCATTCTGATATTAGAGTGAGCCATCATTTGCTATTCCTTTTATTTTCAAAAATTTCTCATTTTTTCCCTACATGATTTATAGAACCATTTTAAACTTTTATTAAGTACTCCCTATTCCCGTCCTACAATCCAATTTATTTTTATTTCTTTTAGAATTTAATCTGACCTTAAATTCTTTGGGGCAGAAATATCAGCTTTGTAATATTTAGTCTTTCTATCCAGGAACATGGTTTATCTCTTTATCAAATTCTTTATTTATCTTACTAAGTTCAGTATTTCTCTTTAGATGGGTTCTGCCCTTTCCTTCAAACAGTATTTTATGACCTACATTACAAGTATACAACAACTTCCCCTAATTATTTTTTGAACCGTATTCCTCATTAACATAAAAGTACTGACTTTTGCAATACTTATAGCTAACTTATTGCACTCTTTTATTAATTCTAGGTTTTTCCAGCTGACTTTCGAATTTCTAGTATAGATAATGCCACTTGCCAAGAACAATTTTTACTTCTTTTCAACAACCAGTTTTATTTCTGATTCACATACAGGTGTCCCTGGATTCTGAAATCTCACTTTATGCCACTTTGGTTTTATGAAACACATACATTTGTACCTGCTTTCATTAATGGAAAGAAATTCAAAGAGGACTTTTGCTTTTATAAAAAAAAAAGATGAAAAATGAAAATAGCGTTCAGCATTTATTTTGCAGAAAGAAAGCCATTAGACAGGTGCCATGCACCTCATCAGGGGGTGTTGGCCCCACCAAGTTTCTTCCCCAGACACTACACTCAGCATCTGAACATCAAGCCACCACAGGTTTGAACTGTGTGAGCATCTGGGCTTTATCTGAATTTATCTTGTGCATCTGTTAGCAAGGTATGTCCTAAGATAACTGTTTCTTCACTTTATTTCATTTCATCTTACAAAGGATTTCATAGAACACTCTATTTTCAGACAGCAGGGGAAACCTATCTTAAAGAATAAGGCAGAACTTCCAAAATGATGTTAACTAAGGATGCTAATTGCTGGCACTATGGTTCCTGACCATAGTCTAATATCCACAGCATATTTTCCTACTGATAGTAATACTGGCTACCAGATTAAGATAGTCTTTATCCTATTAAGGAATTATACTTTGAATTTTCTAAGAGTTTGAACAGGAATTGGTTAGAAATTGACTGAAAAACTTTGATCTATAATTTTATCTATGTTGGAGTATTTCTTTTGTCAGATTTGGATATGTTTTCCCCATTCTAATTTATAGAATAACAGAATAAGAAAACTATCTAACAGTTGAATGTGACTAAAGAGACTGAATTCCAACAGATGAGGGACAATCCATCTATTAATAAAAGTGCCAACAAATTGTAGAAGCAGGTGGTCATTTTCCAGATGAGGGATTTCGGGGTAAAGAGGGAAGGGTTCTTGGAGTGGTCATCACCCTGCAGAAGCTACATGGACCCATCACCCCTATCCAAAATTTGGTGTGGATGTTGAAACCGATGATACCACATACACACCTAAAGGTAGGAACAGGTCTATTTGCTCAGCAAGGTGGCTTTCTGGGAAGATGAAAGAAATCTTCCAAGTACTTCTGAAAATGCGGTGGGAAAGCCAGAGTTCTCGTGGTTCGAGTTTTCTAATCAGGCCAAAAAAGGGAACATTGGGGCTTTCTCATCAACTTGCCCAGAGGTGGCACAGCAAGGGTAAGGAGAACAGTGGCGCTGGAAGACTGTCAGCAAACATTCAAAATGGAGACCACGCGTTTCTTACAGTCCAGGCAGAGCGGGGAGCAGAGGAACATGGATCTGACAGTGGAGAAGAAAGGAATGAAAGTTGATGACAGGTGACCTTAGGAGCTTGGGAGGCAGTAAAACAGCAGTCCTCCTCTATATTCAAAACTGCACGATGGATAAGGGATTTGGAGTACAAAAACAATTTTTGTTCCTGACAGGTGTTACTTGAATGATTTACCATTTGGAAAATAATTTACTGAACTCATAGAGTGCACAGTACTTTTGTACTGTAATCAAAATATTTGTTATTGGAATTCCAAAAGACTATTTCAAACATTCAAGAGTAGAAATAAAAAACTTAGCCACTTCTTAGCATTATAGCTCACATTTTGGTAAACAATTACCTAGAGTAGAACTGCAACATCTAAATGAATAGGCTTTCCACAGGCAGAGGTAATTGAATCAACAGTGACTAACACACGGTATACTAATAATATCAACAATTAAATGTACTATATACCATATACTTTGTATACATTAGCTCATGTGATCTTCAAAGCAACCTTATTTGTTGGTATTTTTATGACCCCCCCAACACACACACATGTGTGCATGCATGCACATACACACACACACACTTTACAGAGGAGGAAAGTGACTAAGGTAGGCACTTAAGATCAGAGAATTAGTAAATAAGGGGTTACATTTTGAACCTCGATCCTGTGTATTCCAGTACCACTTGCTTTTACCCACTGGGCTGCACTGAATATTCTGTGAACCTACACCATTACAGTGTCGTGGTTCATAGTGTGGGGGTCTGAGGTCATTTGACTCTCAGCTCCATTTGCTAGCAGTTTGAGCATGTTTTTAAAATTTTGCAAGTAAGTTTCCTCATCTGTAATATTGGTATATTAACAGTATCTACTTCCCAGAATCTCAAAAAGATTAAATGATATAACATTTTTAAAGAACTCAGTAGACCCCATAGGACACACTATAAACTTAAACTAGCATAAACATTAATGTCTATTTAGGAATAGTGACAGAATATTTAGAATAGTACATAAGGAAATACAAATACCTAGGAAGTCAGAAACCTTTTTTTTCCCCCTGTCCTCCTCTAAACAGTTATCACTCAACAAAGTTAAGCATTTCTGAGATTGAATATAGACTTTTTCCAGTTATGATGCTTTACTTAGAAGGTAAACTATTTTTAGTATATATCTGTCTCTAACTTGGGTGTTTCATGGGTTCAGATTATCGAGGCAAAAAAGCCTTCAGGTTTTCTTACCAGTAATTTAAAGAAGTCTCTTCAGTTTGGCCTAGAAGTATGATAAACCTTCACCTTAAGATGCCTAATTTACTTTCAGAAACTTGTGTTCACATTCTCTACCTTTTAAGAGGGAAAGATACTTCCTATTCCACAAGTCTGAGGCTATCATTGGCATTAAGTAAGAGCCTGGATAACTGCACCACAGTAAGTCTCTCATCCCTGCAAAACACATTTTACAGCCATTCTAACTAAATCTACTATTTAATGTAATTATTCTTTATAAAGTCTCACACTCAACAGAAGTTTATCTGGTCAATAGTTTTATATAGAAAAGCTTGTTAGTCCTAAGAAGAAGCTTATCCTTTACCTGGACACCTCTAATTTTTATAAATTCTTCCTTTAGACTAGATTTTCATCCATAAAACACTTGCTCATTAACTCCTTTTTGCCTTAAGAGTTATATTAAAATATATGTGTTTCCAGAGTAATTTCTTTATTTACAGATCTGAATTATTTCTTCTTGATCTTCATTTCTCAAATTAAGTAGCTGTGGCCTGAATTTATCTATATATTTTTCTTACAAGATTAAAAAAAATTTTTTTATTTCATTTTGCTTTTTATTTTTTTTAAATTTTGTTGGAGTATAGTTGGTTTACAATGTTATGTTAGTTTCAGGTGTGTAGTAAATGATTCCATTACAGATACACATTTCTATATCAGAAGATTTTGATTCCTCACTGTTCTGTTGTCCTTTTTTTTTTTTTTCCTTTTTAGATGGGCACCTTGGCTTGTCAATCTCTCTCTTGAAATGGGGACTATTCAGAACCAAATCGTTTAAGATGTGGCCTGAATGGAGCAGAGCAGTGTGGCAGGGCTAATCACAGTCTAAGAAAAGAATACTCTCCTTTTATGGAGCATCTTCTGATTGTCTTAGCTTTTAGTACACTCTTTTAATACTAATTGCTTTTAAACCTCCTGCTTTAATAAACTGATTTTAAGTCCAAAATGCAGGAAATTTTATTCTTGTTAAATTTTATCTTATTTATTACAGTCCACTATTCCAAGATATTAAGGTATCAAAAAATATTTAGGACTCTGATAAAATCAATTATTACCCCCTTGTCCTAGTTAGTACATATCTTTATGTTAAAATTTGACTTCTAATATTTTTGTCACGGGTAAAACATGATGAGCAATGTTGTTATCGAGGTAGAGTTCTGTTTATAATTCTAGAAAGGTTACTCCAGGTTAATTAGTCGTTATTTGGCCATATTTGTGTACAGTGGAGCAGTTTATTACTATATGCATCTATTGAACTGAACAATCAACCAATATACCTTTCCTCATCCTTTCCGAACATTATCATGAGTCAAGAGGATAGATGCTTTGTTGAAATCTTGATGCAACCAAGTTATAGCAGTTTCTTGAGTAATAGCTATTTTTTTTTTAAAAAGCCACTAAAAAAGAAAGTATCTTATTTTTAGTGAGCCTATGCTGTATCTAAGTGATCTTGTCTTTGTCATTTGCTCTTTTCTATTAATCTTCCAAGCACCAATTTCAAGCTTCACATAATATGGTTTTCAGGATTTTTTTCTGCTATAAAAATGAGGACAGTATTTTTCCATTTCTGATCTTTTAGCTCATCTCCTACATGCCAAATCCACGGAGATTATCAATTGGGTGTAGAATTTGGTGTAGAAATATTGGGTGTAGAATAATACCCAATACATGGAATGTAATTTATTTGGGCTGGGAGAAGATGAGTCATCCATCTAGAGTAGCTAACTGCTTATATTTCACTGTGTGACCAATCTTGGGCATAATTCACCTCCTGGGATAATTATCCCATCCTTCTTAATGTTAAGAACACTTTATAGGAACTACAGACAGAAAATAGGAGGTGATAAGTTTTGCCATTTTCTGGTCCTGCTGTTATAAATGCTGCTGTTTTCATGGTGTTATCAAAAAAGTCCAAGTGGTTCAGAAATCATAATATATTTTCATCTTAGACAATAATAGTAGTAAGCTTTTATAAAGCTCTCACTCAATATGCTAGGCCTTGTTAATTTTTTTATATGAAGTTATCTCATTTATTAGTCACAATAAACCTAAGATGGCAGTACTGATTTTACAGATGAGGAAACTTACCATCAGAGCAGTTACGGAACCTGTCCTATGCATAGCTAGTAAGACATGGAGTCAATACTCCATATTCAATCAGGTGTTCCCGATACCAGCAATATTATTATACCTTAATATTAACCGTTATGCTCCACTGCAATTCATTTTAAAAATGCAAATTTGAGTGACACTCTTTTTGGTAAATTTTGGTCTGTGTATTGACATTTGTATTCAATGACGCTATTCTTTTAAATTTGTGCTCTCACATACTTTAACACTCCTTCCTTTTGGTGAATATTCACATCCCTTAAAAACCTGATTCTGAAGCCAGGCTTCCCTGGTGTCTCGGTGGTAAAGAACCCACCTGCCAGTGTGGGAGATGCAGGTTGAATCCCTGGTCTGGGAAGGTCCCACATGCTGCGGAGTAACTAAGCCTGTGGGCCCCAAGTATTAAGCCTGTGCTCTAGATTCCCCGGAGCACAACTAGTGAGCCCCCACAGCGCCACTACTCAGGCCCACGTGCCCTAGAGCCTGTCCAGGCTCCCAGGAAGGAGAAGGGCAAGGGGGAGGCTCCACAGCAAGAGACGCCGCTGCAGTGAGAAGCCCGCGCATCTCAGCGAAGAGGCGCCCCTGCTCGCTGCAACGACAGGGAAGCCCACGCAGCGACCACGCCCCCGCTCAGCCACAAATACACAAATAACATGTTTCAAAAATGTTTGCTTCTATCATCGAATTCCCTGGGGGATGATATTATACTTACATATCTCACTGTGCCCTTCCCATCCGCCCTTCTGAGGTGGAAGACTTTTGCTAAGCAAGTCGGTGTGCACACGCACACCCATGTGAAGGCTATCCCTGGCTTCTAAGCACCGCCAGCGCGACGCGCACATGCCTGTGGCTCGGCTGGTGGGCGCCACGAGACAAGGAAGGCTCTGCCCCCCACTTCTAAGTGATGACGGAGAAGTGTCTCCACAGCACAGAGAGGAGAAAGAGTTACTAGCCCGTTACACACGTCTGTTCTGTTCCCTGCTGACTCCTGTCAACTCCGGGGCTGCTGAGTAGCACCCCTCCCAGCCTCCCCAACCCGTCCTGAGAGACTCAGCCAGTTTCCGCTTCTCGCCGGTGGCTGGGGGCATGACCTGGCTGAGCTGGTGAGCTGGGGCTGCTGCAGCAAATACCAACCTGAGCCACACCCTGGAGAAACAGCCAGGTTAGGCAAGAGTGCACACAGTCACCTGAGCAGAGGCCGAGCTGGATAATCCTGTCTAAGGTCAGGTGCTGGTCTCAGGTGACCAGGAGGCAGTGACAGAAACAGGCCGGCCTGGGGACCCCCCGCAGGACTCCACCGGGGATGCTCTGCCTGCCGTCAGCCACACTCTCTCTCTGTGACATGATGCCCTTTAGAGAAGGTCACCATGTCTGAACTCAAGATGTAACAAGTGTTTTCCAATCATGACAGAGTCCAGAGTTCAGGTACACTAAAATTCTTAGTAAAAAAAAACAACCCTTTAAACATGTTTTACCTCCTGGATATGCTTTCAGAGAGAATCAAATCTGTGACTTGCAAGCAACCTGGGGACTAGAGTGAATTTTTTTTGCCTCTGATTCCTGGCCTACCACATAACTACCTTGCAGTTAAGCACAAGGCAGAGAGTAACACAATGTGTTCAAATAAAGAATTCTTCTTAAAAAATGATATAAGTGAACTTATTTACAAATCAGACTCACAGACTTAGAAAACAAAGTTATGGTTATCAAAGGGGAAAGGTGTGGGGGGAAGGGATAAATTTGGAGTTTGGGATTAACAGATACACACTACTATATATAAAATAGATAATTCTATGGTATAGCACAGTGGACTCTATTCAATATTCTATAATGACTTATATGGGAAATGAATCTGAAAAAGAATGGATACATAGATATGTATAACTGAATCACTTTGCTGTATACCTTAAACACAACATTGTAAATCAACTATGCTCTAATATAAAACAAAAATTAAATTTAAAAAAGGCTTTAGATCGAGCACTCAGTTTTTCAGATCAACATTCCTTTTTCTCTTTTTTGTTGGCGCAACATGTGGCACAGAGAATCTTAGCCCCCCCCGGGATCAAACCCATGTCCTCTGCAGTGGAAGTGCAGACTCCTAACCTCCAGACTGACAGGGAAGTCCCCAGTATTTCTCTCCTAGAACCTTCAATCCTTTGTGAACTGAGTTAGTCTTCAGAGGGTGTCCATGATTCCATCACTACTTTTTCAGTACACACATTGATATATCTTCTCTCTTAAAGACTAAGTAAAGTGAAAATATCTAACTACTGCCCTGTTTCCAATTTTCCTTTGATGCTGAGTTTTCCTTTACCTCCGAACTAGAAATCAGATCCTTCCAGATGCTCAGAATTAAGTGCACAGGAGTTGACCTTCTCACTGTTCCCTCTGCTTTCAGAGAGGGGAAACTACTTCCAGGACAAGCCAAGAATTTATCAGATGCACGGCTTTCAACAACCTGAAACTTCCAGGGGTGTTCAGATAACTGAGATCCCATTTCACTACCTCTATCGACGGTTTCTTTCAATGCAGAGGAAATTAATTATCTTCCACCTGCATACTCTGGCTTTAATCTTATCTCTTAATCTTCCTGATAGGTGCTGTACAACTAACTGTATGCAGCCGAGGTCTGCATGCAATTTCACAAAATTCTTGTTAACTTTCAAACTTGACTCTTCTCCCTAAGAAATATTACAAAATACTCAGTTTTAGCTACCTGATAATTGACCCCACTGGCCTTAAGTAAACTACTGTGGTTCCTTCTCTAGTCTTAACACTTGGAGTTGGGCTATACCCTGGAGATGATATAGCTGAATCACTGATAAGGATGAAGCACCTATGAAGTGTTTACAGTCTGCAAAGCAATGTCATGTGGTAATTATGCAGACCTAGCTTACAAATAAAAAAAAAAAAAAATAGAGGTCTTAATAAAATTATATAAACACAAATCTGACTATAACTAGGCCACATAGTGGCTCACAGAGTAGATCGTCTGGTCCTGACATTATTTATTAGCTGTGTGATCCTGGGGAGTCATTTAACCTCTCTCTGTCTTGGTGTAAAGTGGAAGCCACAAGAGAAGCTAATACGTTTTGTGAAGAGTGAAAGAGATGAAAAATACTTAGAATATGTCTGCTACATAGTTATCTCTCAATAAATGTTAGCTGTCCTTCAGATTTGCATTATCATTATACTGCTTTTCCACAAAGCTGGTTAACTATTATAGAAGTGAATGACTGCTTTTGGGGTAGAGGCTTACTGAGGCTCTTGACTGAGTCCTGTGGCTTTGCATCCTACCAAAAATGCCTTAGACGGTGCCTTGTACATCATGAGCTTATAAAAAACATTTGTGGAACAAATGTTTGAATAAATAACCTTCAGATTTTAATATATCCATGTTTGGAAATAACTAAAAAAAGCAAACAAACAAACAACATAGTTGGTATGGACTGTGTAGAGAAGATCTTTGTCATAATTTTTCATTTCTTGATCCTCTATTAGCATACTTATCTTCTTCAATCTGCAAGTAAATCTGAAAAATAATGGAATTCAGATTCATTTATGGAAATGAATCTCCTTCTTAGTTTAGCCCAATGGGCCCAGGTGGTAATATTTCCCATGGGGTCCTTTTAAGATTCTTAAAGTAAACATATAGTTAAAATTTGAACCAGTTTAATACACCTTGAAAAATAAGCATAAGAGTCTTAATTGCCTTTTTCTAGACATACATCAATTTCTACACATAAAAATGCAGCAATGAATAATAGCAGTAAGCCAAATTCCTTTCAAATAGTACATCTGTGTGAATACTAGCTGCCCATTATGTTTCTTAAAATCTACGAGGCTGAAATCTTATTTGTGAAAAGAAACTTTTTAATAACATTTAAAAAGCCTAATTCTCATGCATGGGGGAAAAATCAGAGAAATAGTTCTCTTTTAATTAATACAAAACCTTCCCACAGGCTTCAAAACAGTAATAATTTTATTTTAATATAACTCATTACATAGTTTTTTATTATAGTTTAGAAAAAACAGTGAAATATAAAATATAAGAAAAATGAGATAGGAAATTTAGGGAATTGTAAACTTCTACCTAAAAAAGGAGATGGATTCTAAGTCCTGACATTGTTCTGCTTTTCTGTGGCTCACTCTCACAAATATTCTCACGGAACAACATTGTCTTTAAAAAGTAAACCCAAAGCACTATCCACCACATCTTACCTAAAGTAGCTTTCAGAGGTCAAGCTCTATAATGATCATGATGACAATGATGACTACGACTTATAAAACTAAAATGAAGTCATACTAGTGTTATTACGCATATCAGCAACTCTTCTCATGTAGTGTCCCTACATTTTATGCTAGAAATGCTCATTGAAAATTCAACTAAGCATATTCCCCTCATTGGTTTCTGGGTGAGCTATAAAAATGTCCTCACTGGTGGTCAGGAGAACTGAATCCTAGAGCTGATTTCACTAACAAACAGAAGTAACCTTGTCTGTACCTCTTCTCTATTGGTGCTAATCAACTGATGCTAATTCTAATGAAGACTGGTGTTTTTTATAAATAAGGCTGACAATATACAGCCTTGACGTTTTCCAATTTTGAACCAGTCTGTTGATCCATGTCTGGTTCTAACTGTTACTTCTTGACCTGCATATAGGTTTCTTAGAAGACAGGTAAGGTGGCCTGGTATTCCCATCTCTTTAAGAATTTTCCAGTTTGCTCTGATCCACACAGTCAATGGTTTTAATCTGGTCAATGAAGCAGAAGTAGATGTTTTTCTGGAATTCCCTTGCTTTTACTATGATCCAACGTTGGATCATAGTTGGCAATTTGCTCTCTGGCTCCTCTGCCTTTTCTAAATTCAGCTTGTACATCTGAAGTTCTTGGTTCACATACTGCTGAAGTCTAGCTTGAAGGATTCTGAGCACTGCTTTGCTAGCAGGTGAAATAAGCACAACTGTATGGCAGTCGGAGCTTCCCTGGTGGCTCAGTTGGTAAAGATTGTGCTTGCGATGCAGGAGAACTGGATTCGATCCCTGGGTTAGGAAGATGCCCTGGAGAAGGGAATGGCAACCCATTCCAGTATTCTTGCCTGGAGAATTCCATGGACAAAGTAGCTTGGAGGGCTACTGTCCACAGTGTTGCAAAGAGTTGGACACGACTGACCAACTAACACTTTCACTTTTTGAACATTCTTTAGCATTGCGTTTCTTTGGGATTGGAGAGAAAACTGACCTTTTCCAGTCCTGTGGCCACTGTTGGGTTTTCCACACTTGCTGACATACTGAGCACAGCACTTTAACAGCATCATCTTTTAGGGTTTTAAATAGCTCAGCTGGAATTCCACCACCTCCTTTAGCCTTGTTCATAGTAACGCTTCCTAAGGCCCACTTGACTTCATACTCTAGGATGTCTGGCTCTAGGTGAGTGACCACACCATCGTGGTTATCTGGGTCATGAAGATCTTTTTTGCATCGTTTTTCTGTGTATTCCTGCCACCTGTCCTTGCCTTTTCTATCCTTTATTGTGGTTACTGCAGGGAATGATTTAAAAAATCTAATTCAGGATGAAGTGTACATTCCTGGACATATGGGTCCTATGGCTTCACTCCCAGAGCAATATTCTTGCTATGACCTCCATAAAAATCATTGGTTCCTGAGGGTCCCCAGTGGCAAAATAAGATGCTGCCAGAACTCAACCAGGCATTAAGTAAAGCTATAGCCCCCAAATGCCTATGGCTTACCTTCCATTTTAGCAATTAGGTTTCTAAGAATTTATCTAAGGACACAATTTAATGATAATTGGAGATGTACATAGATGTACACAAAAATTTAGGTAGAAGGGGGCTTGCTGCTGAGCTGTCTGTGATGAGCCTAGGTCAGGATGGGTAATATGATGCTTCTGCTAGACATAAGGCCAGGGTTGCCCCAGTATCTTTTTGCTTGAATTTACATTCCTGGGAAAAGAAGTGTGAAAGGTGAAAAGTGGATTACTTCATAGTGTTTTAAGAGAAATGAGAGGCAGGGCATGTGTATTCTGGTCTGATCAGGTGTGATTCCTATAGAGGAGGCAGAAGGCTGAAGTAGATGGTAATCCCAAACAGGATTTGGGAATTACCACTCCAGTTACCGGAACACCACTTTGGGGGCCATGTGGGAAAGCAGTGTTCCACCACTTTTCCCCTATAGGAACCAGTGTGAATGTGAAGCAATAGGAGAGAAATATTTGCGACAAGGTACCGTAGAACTTTCACTATGAGAAGCTGTGAAATACTGGAACACAGGGTAGCCTAGTGGATGGAGCATCAGGGTCCCTGTGTGGGTTCCTAAGCAGAGGTAGCAGAGACGGGTCTTTCTTAAGCTGCCTTCAATCCAGCGGGGGGTGTGTGTTGGAAGGTCAATCAGATGATGGGAGAACACATTTTCATAAACATACATGTGAGCTTTCTGGGGATTTCTAAAATAACTGAGAAGCAGTTTCCTGCAGGGAAGAGTGAGCTGAGCTTCTCTTCCAGCTGGAGGTGGGAAAAGATGGGAGAGAGCCAGCAACATCTGGGTGTTTAGTGTGACCTCATGTGCACCCACAGACAGATGAGCTATGGAGATTTGTGGTTACATTTCTACTCCAATAAATCTGGAGACAAGTAAAATGTCCAACAAGAGGGGATTATCACATATCCCTACAGTTAGGCAGGGTTATGACTCAAAGAATGAATGTGGGTATTTTCTGTGTATTCCATAATCCCACGACATTCATTCTCCCTGTTATCCCAAGAGCATCCCTAGACCTCACCAAGCAAAGGCAAAGCTCAGAGAAGTTGACTGACAAAGTGATGACAGAAACACTGATACAGACAGTTGAAGAGCCTACTCCCCTTTTTTAAACAGACACCAGAGATGAGTCGTTCTGTTGCTGAAAAAAAAGTGGGGCAACCAGGGAAACCTGGTACATTTTATCTGGGATTAAGAAGTTCCCGATGCATCGAGTGACCACAGGCTTTACAGCAAAGCTGATCACTTCAGACAGTGAAAGAAGACGCTACCTGGACAAGTAACCAGAACTTAACTATAGTATTTATACATGGAGTGGGTGGACCCACTGCCATTGCTACTAATGGATCACAACACAACTGTAAAAGTGATATCATCAAACACACATTATAACATGATGTGTTATAGCAGAGAGGGGTCTTTCTTAAGCTGCCTTCAATCCAGGGGTGTGTATGTTGGAAGGTCAATCAGATGACGGGAGAACACGTTTTCATAAACATACACATGAGCTTCCTGGGGATTTCTAAAATAACTGAGAAGCAGTTTCTTGCAGGGAAGAGTGAGCTGAGCTTCTCTTTCAGCTGGAGGTGGGAAAAGATGGAAGAGAGCCAGCAATATCTGTCACATTATAAAAATGTTACTAAATAGTATAAATGTATGATCCCATTAATATGGAGGGATGCATAGAAAAGTATGACTGGAAGTCTAGATGCTGTTAGGAATGATTATTTCTGGGTAATTGTAAAAATGAATACTTAAATTATATGATTTTCAATTTTCCTATTAATAGACATTTAATTCAAAGAAGGCAATGGCAACTCACTCCAGTATTCTTGCCTGGAAAATCCCATGGACGGAGGAGCCTGGTGGGCTGCAGTCCATGGGGTCGTGAAGAGTCGGACAGGATTGAGCGACTTCACTTTCACTTTTCACTTTCATGCATTGGAGAAGGAAATGGCAACCCACTCCAGTGTTCTTGCCTGGAGAATCCCAGGGATGGCGGAGCCTGGTGGGCTGCCGTCTATGGGGTTGCACAGAGTCAGACACGACTGAGGCGATTTAGCAGCAGCAGACATTTTTGTTACTTGTAAAATTAAAATTTATGTAAAAATGTGAAAAAGTTAATTTGAAGACCAAAAGCACAGTTTATATGTGGCCCTGGTTACTTAATTTTGAAATTCAAATTCTGGATCACATTTGGAAGCATCATATTAAATCATCTAATTTAAGTTCATTAGACTTAAATTATAATTTTATCAAAAGTATGATCTTGATCTTATTTCATCTTTCACTTCTTTAGACGGATTGGAATAACATCAGTCTGTAGTCTGGATATAGTAGTATATGGCCTCCTTTCTGGAGTAATCATATTGAAATATTTCATTTTAGGTCTTGATTCTCTAATGCAAGCTTGACGTAATGGTAAGACTAAGAAGACTCAATAATAATGACAGTTAATGTTTATGGAGTGATTTCCATATATTTCCATGTTAGGTACTATTCTAAGGTCTTTACATGTTTTATTTAATCCTCACAATAATTTAATCCTCACAGTGAGCTAGAAACTCCCCAATCATCCCTGTTCTATAGCTAAGAAAGCTGAGTGAGAAAGATCATCAGTGACTTGCAGGCTTAAGATCATAATCTATCTTCCATCTGTAGTGGTCTTTATGAGAACAGTAAGCTACTCTTAAATCTAGGAATCTAGGAGGAAAAAAAAATCAGTGGTCTTTAATATTTTAGCAAACAGCTCTTTTGTCTTAATTTTAATACATACCTTTTGATATCTTATAAGATATATATTACATATATCATGTAATATAAGATATATTATATATAAGACATGTAAGATATATATTACATATATTACGTTGCTCATTATAAATAACCCATGTTGCTAGTACATCACATGTTTACACAAAAAGCAGCATTGAAATGAAAGTGCTGAGTCTCAGGAAATGGGACCCTTTTACTTTTGGCTTGTCCTTTAATATATTGGGATAGCTTGCTCATTTGTTATAATTTCTTATAAATGCTTGATGAAGCTTTAAGTAAAGACATCTTTTCTGCTATAACATTCATAGTCTATGCTTATTTTAATTTGCTAATCAACATGAAGAACAGACATAAATGAAGTCAGCACTGGGCAGAATATGAATTAACACTCTTTGACTTGATTGGCTTCAGACAAAGAAAAACAGTCCTGCTGGAGCCCCTGTGTCCACTTGCAGATGTGGGGCTTAAATAGCCAGTCCCTGGGTTCTTTACTGAAGGCATCTGAGACATAAGCCTGTGACTCTCATTCTTTTTAACATTTTTTTCAGCTTTGGAAACCATAAGACTTCCCTCCAATCACTCTGTTACTTCGCTCTAAATTCAACTTACATCATTTCATAAATCTAGTTTCTCTGAGGATCTTCCTCCCCATCTGCAGGACAACCAATTTAAATCATCCTTAAATCATCGCATTAAACACTAGCTACCATTGGCTGCAAGGGGAGCCAAGAAGTGTATTATACCAAGTCTTAAAATGCTATCCATGCCTTTTTAATTTTACCATAAAATCAGAGATAGCTATTTTATCATGAAGGATTTAATAAGTTTACCTTTTAAACTAATGGACTATAATGGATTCTTTAAATTTTGCATGTAAAAACCCCTGGGATGGGAAACTTTCAATTTCTCCTTAATAACTCATCACTATAAATCAGATTCCTTTAATATACTATTATACGCTGATGTTGTAAGACACTTAGAAAGAACCTATACTATTTCCCTCCTGATGTTTCAGCCATAAGGAGAGACTAGTTTATTTCTGAAAAGTAGTACTCAAAGCAATTTAATTTTATTTCCCTCCACAGAAGATACCAGATATTTAAGCACTCCCATAAAAGATTTACCCTTAGATATTTCAGAATGACCTGTTTCTGAAGATTTCATTGGTTTCTCTCTTGCCAGAGGGGGGAAAATTTTTTTTTTCTAAATAGGTTTTAAGTCTGTCATGGTACATTCAGCGTGTATTTTGTAATAATACTGTTTTTTCATAGTCACTAGTTAAATATTAATAGTATAACACATTTATTGGATCATTTCCCCTCCAATTAAAATGTAACACGAATAATGATCATGGTGATGACACTTTAATATCAATAATGATAATAGCAATGTTATTATAAAACATTAACACTGACTTATTTTTGGTCCCTCTTCAAAGCTTTGTACTTAAACAGATTTCTAAAACAAGAAAGAAAAGGATGATAAAATACAAGTTGATTCAAAGGTCAGTATAATGTAAATAACAATGCTTTCTGAAGATCCCAAGTTTAGAAAAAAGTCATGAAAAGAAATTGCTTCTTGAATATTGCACGGTTAATCACAATCTGGTGCCTGAAGGTCTCCTATAGTGAAATGCCAGCTATCAGGATAAAAACTCAAAGATGTTTTCAAAAATTCATTTTTCAAACATTTGATTTCAAACAAGACAAAGATATTCCCCAATCATTCTGGGAGTAGGCATCATGTTAAGTCATGAATGGTCTGAATGAATGTCTTCTTTAACGATGAAAGGACCTATTGTCATTTCTGGGTCTACCACCTAAAGTCAAAGAGGTAAATGGAAATCGTCAAGCTTCTTTTATTTCAACTCAGCCAATATGACCATATGACAAAGTGGATTTGCAGTGACGAGAAGAAATGATTTCCATGAATGGTTGGACTGTTGATACAGCACTTTGGGAAGTGGAGAAAGGAGGGAAAAGAGCACTTACAGGCAGAGCATTCCAAGACCATGTCTATTTCAGCTACAATTCATCAATTACCACGCCCCTGGGAATTCCAGGATTATAACACATTATACAGTGGAAAGATGTCAAGGGGCACAGTCCTTGGTAGAAAATGTTTCAGGCTATTCATTTTGAATATGTGCTCTGCACAGCATCATACAGA
The DNA here is from genome assembly GCF_023699985.2 of Odocoileus virginianus. NCBI lineage: Eukaryota > Metazoa > Chordata > Mammalia > Artiodactyla > Cervidae > Odocoileus > Odocoileus virginianus. The sequence continues at coordinate 54,375,392 of NC_069686.1, read as the reverse complement.
GCCTGCCAGAGCCTGGGCACCTGGATAGAGGTGTGGGTGGGAACAGCTGCCGGTGGGGAATCTTTCACTGAACACATATCACACCAATTAGCTAAATGCTACCAAGCCAAGAAATTAATGTAAACACCAATCATAGGATTAACTGTGCAACATTTGATGCAAAATCAACAAGAAGATGATGGTATGGCTTCTGAAAGTAGGTACACTTGCCCTTAAAGAAATCAGATTGAGTGAACAACAGGAAGAAAGGGCAAGATCAAGAGCAGAAGACAGGAAAGAGAAGGAAAGAGAAAGACAACAAAGATGACAAAGGAACAAAATAAACGGAGGAAAGAAAAAAGCGATCTTTAGCAGATGTACTATACACCTCTTACAATACCATGTATTGGTATCTAGGGAAATTCAGGGTTTATGTGAAATATTGAAATTTGCCTCAAAGTCTGAAGATGCTGAGTCAAAATCATCTCCCATGCAGCTCCCTTATGGGCAGAAAACCCCAGAAAAGTTATGAAGAGAGGCCAAGCCTGGCTTGTCTCTCTCTCCCTTGGGTGTGAATGAACAGGAAAAGTGTCCTTGTGGCCAGTGGGTCACTGTTGGTTATAGTGCAAGCTGTTGGAATGAATCAACTTAAAATTCAAGAAAAAAGTGTCTTGTTTGCTGGCTATTATATACCTAGTCATGCTGAGTGCCTTTCCAGGTCCATCATGGCCCTCATCTTCCCCTTATCATGACAAGGACTTCTTACTAACTTTTTAAACAATTAAATGCCTGATGCTAAATCATGGAATCATGTGGTTCTAATTACATGAGACTCTATATGGATGTCAGTTTTAACATCAAACAGTTCATAACCCAGTTTTACCACTTATTAGCTCTATTAACCAGGCCGGGTTCCCTGCCCTCTCTGAGGCTTATTTTTTTTCCCGGGTAGGAACACCAACATGAATCTCAGAGGTGGCCTTGTGGCTCTCATATGCTACAACCATCTTCAATCATTCTCCTTCCTTACTACAGATGGAATACTCTTAATTGGTAAGAAACATAGGTTTGATCCCTGGGTCAGGAAGATCCCCTGGGATGGAAAATGGCAACCCACTCCAGTATTCTTGCCTGGAGAATCTCATGGACAGAGGAGCCTGGCAGTCCACAGGGTTACACTGAGTTGGACATGACTGAAGCAGCTTTGCACCTAGAAAAGGGCCTCCTTTTGTTTACAGGCCCTCACAAAAATGGGGGGAAGGGCCAGAGTCAGGGCCAGGAATTAAGGCCTTAAAAAATAAATCAGTGGGAAAATGTTTGCTTATCATATATCTGATAAGACATTAACTTCCAGGATAAAGAACAATTATAACTCAACACATAAAACCAAATAGATTGAAAAATAGGCAAAAGATTTGAAAAGACATTTCTCCAAGGATTATATGCAAATATCTAACAAGCATATGAAAAGATATTCAACGTCACTAATCACTGGGGAAATGCAAACCAAACTACAATTTGATATCACCTTATAGCCATTTGAATGAACATTCTTTTTTAAAAAACAAATAGAAAAATAACAAGTGTTGGTAACAATGTGGGAAGATAAATGGTTTCATCCTAGATAATATACATGTTTCAATGCAATGGAAGAAACATCGATTCTTATGACACTGTCTGGGCCTGTGACTGTAGCTCTGTAGGTGGTTGCTACTGTTGCCGCTCAGCTGCATCCAATTCTTTGCGACCCCATGGACTGTAGGAAGAGCCAGGCTCCTCCGTCCATGGGACTTCCCAGGCAAGAATACAGGAGTGGGTTGCCACTTCCTTTTCCCAAAGATCTTCCTGACCCAGGATCAAACCCACATCTTCTGAGTCTTCTGCACCACAAGGGGATTCTTTACTGCTGAGCCACCAGGAAAGCCCATCCAGGTAGTTACTTCTGAACAAAGTAACTATTGTTCCATTGCCTAATGGCTCAAGGAGTTTGAGCTGGATTTTCTGCCATTTGAAAGTTTTCACCAATAACTCAGTTAAGAGAGAAAGCATGTTCTAAGAAGAAAGAATTGTATATGCAAAAGCTCAGAGGCCAGAAAACCAAGGTTGATCCTGTATACACATATCTGTGAGACTGGAGTAGGTATGAGGAATGATTTGTAGAAGAAGCTAAAAAGGTTAAGAGCCAGTGATTTCTAACCCAGCTGGATTAGAGTTACTGTAGTAAAATGCAAATTTGACCTCAGAATTCCTCTCCCTTGCTGAAAATATTTTAATATCATCTCAAAGGTTTTAGCATGAAGTTCAAGCCCATTAGTTTGCCACCCAAGGCTCCTGATGACCTGCTTGCTCTCCTCTCTTTTGTTTCATCTCCCACATCTCTCCCACAGGCACCCTGTGCTCCAAGTAAATAAAACTACTTATAGTTTTCCAAACATGCATGCTGTTTCATGTCTTTGTGCCTTCATATTATATGAATTGTATCATTTAATCCTTACAAGAGCTCTACGAAGAGGATATTCTTGTTCTGACTTTCCAGGTCGGGGAAAATAAGGAGTATATAGAACCTGATACTTTGGCCACTGTATAAAGATCCAATACCTTGGCAACCTGATGCAAAGAACTGGCTCATTGGAAAAGACCCTGATGCTGGGAAAGATTGAAGGCAGGAGGAGAAGGGGATGACAGAGGATGAGATAGTTGGATGGCACCACCAACTTGATGGACATAAGTTTGAGCAGGCTCTGGGAGTTGGTGATGGACAGGGAACCATGGTGAGCTGCAGTCCTTGGGGTCACAAAGAGTCACACTGGACACAACTGAGCAATTGGACTGAAAGAGTCTGAGGGAAATCAAAAGCCACACAGTTGGTCAGAAGGAGAGCTGGGATTTGAACACATCTGTCTGACACTCTTAAAAGTTCTCACTCTTTCTTCTCTTTCATTACTCATCCCAATTCTTTTGACTTCTAGTCCATGGATCTGTGTATTTCACAGCCTTTTCTTTCAATGGAATAAATTCAATTTCAGAAAATCAGCGGTGGGGACTGGAGAGATGCTTATTAATCCAGTCAAGCTATATTTCGCCACTAAAATCAACATACTTTGCATTTTCTTCATCTAGTCTACAAACACTTCTGAGCATCTCCTTCATGCTAGGGCCTGGGCCAGGGATGAACAAAGCCAGCCACAGTCCCTGGGTTCAGAGTGATTAGAGTAATCTATTTCTTTAACCAGGTTCTAATTGTGAAGGTTTCCTTCCTGGTTTCATGTGAGAATAAATGCCTCTTGCTTTCATATACACACATGGAACTTCATTACTGCTGCTGCTAAGGAAATATCACATGCATTATTTTCAACCAGTACTGCTCATGAGGTATAGCAGAGATTAATTGATCAGTTAAATGGGATAAGGTGGAGAACAGACGGAATAAATCAATGAAGGATAACTGTGCCGTGTCTCATATAGTTGGGATCAATTGTGTTACAGCTCACTCAGCCAGGCTCTAGATTGCAAAGCAGCCTGCTCAGAAGGGGTCATGAACAGGGCAAATCACTGATTTAATTACATACGGAATTTTCATTGCCTTATGTTTATTCTATATCTCACCAAAGTGAACAACATTTCTAAAGGCATCAATTCTACAGGATCACAAACCAGAAATGCTTTCCTTTCTTCTGACTGGGACAAAACTGACCATCACTTAATAGGCTCTTTGTATGAAATATGCAAAAACTAAAAGAGAAAGAATATATTTTAAAAGTGAAAAGGAAAGAAAGAATATACACCACAAAGTGGGCACCAAGAATCCAATGAAAATAAAAGAGCAGTTTTATTTTAAGGTCAAATCTTTAATGGTATTGCTGTGTCCAACCCTTTGCAACACTATGGACTATAGCCCACCAGGCTCCTCTGTCCATGGGATTCTCTAGGCAAGAATACTGGAATGGGTTGACATGCCCTCCTCCAGGGGATCTTCCAGACCTAGGGATTGAACCCACATCTCTAATGTCTCCTGCATTGCCAGGAAGGTTCTTAACCACTAGCACCATCTGGGAAGCCCAATAATTATGTAATAAATCTTATTTGGTTTTTTAAAAAAAGCTACTGGAGTTATGGCAACCAAAACGTTGTAATAAGAAAATAAGAAAAGGTTGTTGAAAAATGAAAAATTAAAAGGGAAATTTCCAATATCAAAAAGTCTCATCTTTTGTAAATGTGTAAAAGTGGATCAGTCATTTTACCCCCCAAAAGAGTTAAATTGGGTTCAAGAAGTTGAAAGCTGGCCACGAGCCCAGTTCATCGGAGTGCAGAGGGATTAGAGAATCATGGGAGGGAAACTGAGCAGCTGCCCCATAACCCATGGATAAATGATGCTTGCTGTCCCTTGGGGGTCTGCAGAGGTGAGTGGATGTGGTGTCCAGAAAAGATCCCTTGGGCAAATGACCCACACACACTTCAGCTGCTACTCGTGGGCAGGGGCTTTTTCTGCCATGAAAATGTCAGGCGAGGCAGTAGACATTCTGTGAGCAGAAAAAAAGCCATTATTCCATCCAGGAAAAACAATTTTTTCCCTATCTTCAGTGGCTATCAAAAAATCAACCTGTTTTTCTTGTGTTACACCCTGGACCCATAAAATAGTTACAGAATCTCAGAAAGACTGTATTGCAGGTGGAAGTTTTGTTACAACCAACTGGCTAGAAGTGAGGATGACTTTAAAAGATTAATATTTTTAAAGGCTCTCAAATCCAAAGATTAAGAAAATATAAAATGTTACTGAGAGGTATCTCCTTTTGTGTTGTATGTGTTAATCATGCTTATTTAGTAAGTCACACTTTAAATGCAAGATGCCAAAACTTGAAATATTATTCTTAATTCCTTTAAAATTACATGAAATTTCCTCTTATTGACACAGACAAGTAAAACAGAAATAGGCATAACTGATGGAAGACAACCCTTAACATCCAGGTTAATCCCTTGGCATGGATTACATTATTAAAGGCTCAAATGACCACTAATCTCAAAGCTTTACATATATATTAGAGATTTAATTTGACCAAGCTTAATGATTACTTGAGTGTTAACCAGAGAGACTTAAGAGGCAAGGAAACTCATGCAAAATCCTGTTTAAGTACACAGTCCAACTTGCAATGGAGAATTAACTAAGACACAAAACAACAAAGAAAATCCTATAGTGAACATGAAATCTGTCTTGATCTATCACACAGTTTAACTGTGTGACAGATTTTTTTTTTTTTTTTAATCTATGGGGGAAAATGAATATTTAACACACAAAAAGATGGCGCCTTGAGAACCAGAATTGTATGACTGGCCTCTCACATTCCCCCTGATACTGGCTATGTCTTAGTCATGAAAGCGGTTTGCCACTTTTGGAGGGATAGTTAATTCTAGTCTAAAGCTCCTCTGTTACATTTGATAGAGTGTGCTGATGTTGACACAGCCAGGTAGGGGATAAAAAGTCGTGAAGTTGTGATTTCCTGGCGACCAGGTGTTGTGCTCTTTTCATGACAGTAACCACTATCCTTTAAACAAAGAACTGGGTTTCATCACTAAGAAGTAAGCCATGGGGTCCCACCAAGACAAGGTCATCTACGATATTTCCTTTGCTCTTTTTCATGGGGAAGAGACAAAAGGACAAAGCCCTGCATGGTGATTCATAATTATTTTCCAGTTTCACAAGTACAGGATATATTTGTCTCTTCAAGCAGAAGTAGAATTCCTTATTTCTCCGTTACTTGTCTTCAAAAGCCATCATAGTGCAGTTTTTGAAGATGGTGGGAAGCAGCATGGGGTACTGGTTAGGAGGTCAGACTGCCGATCTAATTTCAGCTTCATCATCTATTAACCAACTGACCTTGAGTAAGTTACTCAAGCTGTCTGTGCCTCAGTAGGTCCAACTTTAAAACAGCTAAAATACCACTATCTATATCATCAGGTTATTGTGAAGATTAGATGAACTATTCCTGAACCTCTTAGAACAATACCTGGCACGTGGTAAGCATTATATATGTGCTAAGTTAAAATAAAATGTTTATTGAATGACCAAATGTTTCTTTGCACTTATACTAATTAATATTATTCAGCAATTGATAAGGTTTCCCTAACCAATACTTGGTTTGAGAATTTGCTAAACTTTGAACAACTCCATCTCTTATTATCTGAGATAAGCCAATTGATAAATAACAGCTATGACACATATACTTAGCTTGTAAGGGCCTCCACAATCATTTATTACTTGCTGAAAAACTCAAGTCAGCGAAGAGAGAAACAAAAGTCATGCTAACATCTAAACCTCATTAAAGTTTCATCTTCTTTTAAAGTCCAGGAAGACAAACAGGTTACCAGAGGAACTTCCTTTTCCCTGTAAGGCTTATTCCTATATTTGAACAAAACCGCTAAAGTGAATTAAACGGATTTCCTAAATGGCCAAAGGCACAGTGGTAGGGTTGAGGGGATAAAGCCAAGTTATCAGCATTGGTATGAATTTCAATGCCTGAGATGAAGCTGATACACTCTAACAATTGGACTCTTATCATACAGTATCTTACAATGTTTTTGTATCAACACTGAAAAATAAAAGTGATTATTGATTTATTAAAAATTCAAGTGAGAAGACAAAGTTGGATAAAGTTATACTCTTAAAAATATACCAATGGTTATCTGGCATGGAAGGTGAAATAAATGACCAAAAAATGGTCACACTTTCCCATCTCTGTATGTATATCCTTTATGATGTGATTTTGCCATGCTGCCCATCAAGATGTGAGGTCTATTTCCAATCCCATGAATCTAGGGAATATCAGACCACCTGACCTGCCTCCTGAGAAATCTGTATGCAGGGCAAGAAGCAACAGTTAGAATTGCACATGGAACAACAGACTGGTTACAAATAGGGAAAGAAGTACGCCAAGACTGTATGCTGTCACCCTGTTTATTTAACTTAGTATGCAGAGTACATTATGTGAAATGCCAGGCTGGGTGAAGCATAAGCTGGAATCAAGATTTCCAGGAGAAATATCAACCTCAGATATGCAGACACCACCCTCTTGGGAGAAAGCAAAGAAGAACTAAAGAGCCTCTTGATGAGAGTGAAAAAGTTGGCTTAAAACTCAACATTCAGAAAACTAAGATCATGGCATCCAGTCCCATCATTTCATGGAAAATAGATGGGGAAACAATGGAAACAGTGACAGACTTTATTTTGGGGGGCTCTAAAATCACTTCAGATGGTGACTGTAGCCATGAAGTTAAAAGATGCTTGCTCCTTGGAAGAAAAGCTATGACCCACCTAGACAGCATATTAAAAAGCAGAGACATTATTTTGCCAACAAAGGTACGTCTAGTCAAAGATACGGTTTTTCCAGTAGTCATGTATGGATGTGAGAATTGGACTATAGTGAAAGCTGAGTGCTGAAGAATTGATGCTTTTGAACTGTGGTATTAGAGAAGACTCTTGAGAGTCCCTTGGACTGCAAGGAGATCTAACCAGTCTATCCTAAAGGAAATCAGTCCTGAACATTCATTGGAAGGACTGATGCTGAAGCTGAACCTCCAATACTTTGGCCACCTGATGCAAAGAACTTACTCATTGGAAAAGACCCTGATGCTGGGAAAGGTTGAAGGTGAGAGGAGAAGGGGACAGCAGAGGATGAGATGGTTGGATGGCATCACCGACTTGACGGACATGAGTTTGAGTAAGCTCCGGGAGTTGGTGATGGACAGGGAAGCCTGGCATGCTGCAGTCCATGGGGTCACAAAGAGTTGGACATGGCTGAATGACTGAACTGAATTGAATCTAGGCTGGTCTTGTGACCTTCTTTGACTCACAAAATGAAGAAGAAATAAAGTCATGGGGGTTCTAAGTCTTGGACTAGCTAGGTCTCATAGCTTCTGTTCTCACTTTCTTGCATCACCATGAGAAGAAGCCTGGTCTAGCTCACTGAAGGATGAAAGGTTACTTGGAACAGATACGATTCATCTCACCAGAAGCCCTCTAAACTAGACAGCTGACCACTATCACCAACCACCTGTAGTGTGAGGTGTGACTGAGACCACCTTAGACAGCTGTCAGACAACTGTAGCCACACACATGACCCTTAGCCAGAACACCATGAGAAACATCCAGGCCAAATCATTGGTCCACAGAATTATGAGCACACGAAATGCTTGTCATTTGAAGTCATTGAAAGTCTGGGAGAGTTTGTTACACTGCAATAGGTAACTGATAGAGATGGTTTTCAAAGTCCTTAACAGGAAGTTAAACTAAGGAACTATAGAGATTCAAAACAAGGCAAAGAAGGAATGCACACAAAACACTTCTATTGTTTTTAATCTATGGATGTTTGATACAGAATATTTTCTAAATTTAAGAATGCCTGGCTCTCCATGTGGATGTGTGTTTGTTTGATTTGTTTTACCTGAGATAATAAAGTAAAAGATAAAATACAATATATGGCTCATAGTCCAAAATCTAGAAGGCATTTTGGGAGTATATTTTAGGAAAATTAAATATATTAGATTTATTATGCTTTATGGGAATAGTTGTAAGTCATATTTAGGAAGACGGATCTACTAAAGAACAAAGCACAGGTCCCTGCTTTATCTAGCATAGCTCATGAGGGACCGGGGCAGATACATGCAGAGATCTGTAGAACTTTGTCCCACAATCCTCAACACACATTCCCTTCAAACGGAGGCAAATCAAGCCCAATGCATATCACATTTCCTCTTGATTTCCCTCCTTTTGTCCTCTCTTCTGCCCACTTATTCTTCCTGCTATTGGTCACTTTGCTGGCTCTGTGATATACCTACCTGGCTAGGCTAAACTACATTTCCCAGAACTCTTTCTGGTGCACATTTTGGAGTCACAAGTGAGCCTGCTGGGGGCTTTGGAGAGTAGAAATGAAGCAGCAGCAATTTGTAGCCCGCACTTGCTGTTGATCTGCTGATTCAATGTCACGAAGCAGCAGCTGGCCCGCAACTGCTCTATCTTCCTCCGGTTCTTCTTCACTCTTTCCGACTCCTGACTCCTATTTAGGTCTATGAGAAATGGTCGCGCAGGATACTCTTGAAACCAAGGTTAGACACAAGAATACGAGATTCAGTTCATTGTTATGGCATTCTTGCTCACAGATAAGGGCATCCGGTTACTTCTGATCTTCCCTCTTTGACTGCCTGCCCTGTAAACTGCAAGCTCAGGTGCAGAGACAACAGCCTTACAGAGGCGTACAGACTGCTTCACCAGTCCCTACAACCGTGTGAGCTGAGTTCCTATAACAAATCCACTGGTTCTGCCTCTCTGATTGAACTGTGACTGGTGTGGTCATTTATTTTGACCATAATGATGCTGACAAGGTTATCTCCAGTCATCTCATTGGTAAGTCCTCCACATCCATGGAGAAAGATCAAAGAGCCTCCAAGAGGTTATAGATATGGTTTAGGAATTTAGAAGCGACAGATAATGAAGATGACAATAGAGCGATAACACACACACACACACACACACACACACACACACACACACACACAGCACTATATGGTCCCAATAGTAAAGATTAATTCTATTCCAAAATCTAAATTCTAAACCAAATTCTAAACCAAAAAATCTGTGCATAATTTCTATTATTTTGTCTTCCTCTGCACATTCAGGCACAGAAAGATTAAATGACTTGATAGTAAGTGAAAAATCAAGGGTTAAAATTGGGCATTCCTGCTCCAGAATCTTTGTATTGTGTACTCCTATGTACTATTCTATGGCTTCAAATCAACCTGCATCTCAGAGTTTTCATCTTCTGGGTACCCTGGGTTTTAGAAACATTTCATAATGGAAAGCTAGCTTATGACAATTCATCAGGAAACTTCAGTTCTGGTCTTAAATTCACCACTAACTAGCTGTGGAGTCTTGAACAGGTCATGCTAATTCCCTTATTTGTAAACTAATCTCAATGTTCTCTTCCTGCTGTAAAGGTTCACAACTCTAGAGTGTTAAAGTTCTGAGTGTGATATTAGAAGACCTTTGAAGGAAAGTTGCTAGATACAATAAAATCAGGTAATAAAACCTGCTACTGTGTATTTGATTTCCTACTAATAGCATTCCACCATTTCCTGTGTCAAAAATTCCTCTATAGCTCCCTACATCGTTATAATAGTAATTTTTATCCTTTGTGTGTGTGAGGACCCTTGGCATTTTCTTTTCACCCACATTGGTTTCTTGGTGCCCACACTAGACACTCAGGTTTTGGTGGGTTCACTGTTATTCATCTACTTTAATTCTATTCAACTTATCTTACAAATATAACTATTCCCATGAAATAGATGTAAAAAATCAAAAGGATGACAGCTTTTGTGCCACAGTTTTATTCTCTTTAGATTTACTACTTTTATTATTGTTTGTGTTGTTGTTTTTTAAGCCTTATATCTTTGGTGAATATTACAAAAGGTCTAATCAGGAATGTAACTTTTTAGCAAAAGTTTTCCCAAGAGTTAAAAAACCAAGAGGCAGGCATCAAGTTAGTGACAGGAAAATAATACAGAGTGTAAAAGCAATTTAAAAAATTGGACAATTGATCCAAGAATAGATGGTGATTACCTTTACAGGACAGAGTGCAAATCAGTGACCTTCAGAATTTGGTCAAACCTGTACTGCGCCAATGAATATAAAACAAAATGGTACCACTGGCACTCACCAGAAAGGTTAAGGTGACACTGCACTTGGAAATGTAGCAACAGCTAAAAACAGAAGGTGACCATCATATCAACACCAGCTGTGCTAGCCACTTCTCTCGTGTCTGAGCCTGTGTTAACCATGGTCTTACTTTTCTAAGAAGGGGAGAGGTATGCTCACATGCATGCATAATGATATTCTTGGGTACGCACACTAGAACTAATTACTTAACGGGAACATGGTGAAAAAGAAGCTCATGAAACCCATCCCAGGGAAGTCACCATAATTCACTCTTAGCTGTCTTCTCCAGGCAACCATGATGGGGTACTGCAAGGGACTAAGAGGATTAAACATTAACAGATATAGTTCAATACCACCCATTCAGGCAAATCATTCCTTATTATCCTTTCATTCTACCCCTCAGCAATGGACTGAATAACCCTCATTTCTATATTTTTCCTTACTTTTGCTATTATACGTATCCCTGTACCATACTAGAAATGTACTGTACATCTCTCTCTCTCCCATTAGACTGTGATTGACAGAAAGAAATGTCTCTCATTCATGGATCAGTTCTTAGGATCTAGCATGGAGCCTGACATATAAGAAGTAGTCAGTAAATGGGCAATGGAATTATAAGAATCCTATCATTTTACTCTTGATATCCAAATTCAATATAGGAATCCAAGTGGAAATTTTTCCAAGTATTGTATTGTAATAGTTATCAAACATTGTGTTTCTATGGAATTGATGATAACTGTCTTTAACTGCATCTAAAAAAGGTAATATCTGTTCTTTTTAAAATATCACAAAAGGCAGTGGCAAAAGTCCCAATATGATCGTGATCCCAATTAAAATTCTTCAACCCCAATGAAATAACTCTGATCTGATAAAAATGTATGAGTTGCTTTTTTTGTCACCATAATTTAAAGACAGAAAAATGGTATTTAAGATTTACATAAACATGTGGAGGTCCAACTTCATTATGATGATTGTACCTAGAAGCCAGGGAGTTTTGAATGTTAAATATATTTTCAGAAATAAATGCATTTTCGGAGAAGGAAAAAAAAAATGAGCTACAACAATAGCTCTAATTTAACTGGAGACATTCATTGCACAAGCCCCAAAGAAGATGCACCGTTGAGAACATCAGCAGACTCTCTATTCATCTGGAATATTAACATGAAAGACGGCTCTCTGCCCAGTGGAGCCTGGCCTCTTCACTACAGGATCTTGCTTTTGAGATCGTTGCAATTGCTATTTCAAACACAATACAACAAGATTTTCTCCACTTTAATCATGGAAGTTGAAAAATTCATATAACTTTAAGTATACTTGTTGATGTGTCCAGCCAAATCATGAATCTTGCCCTTGGGACCAACATCTATATTATAACAGAAAATAGACATATGTACAGCCAATTATTAGTTTCCTCTGGTAATGGCATGCAAAAAGTATGTAAAATCATGGATAACTGAGTATGACAACAATCACTATATGAAAAAAAGATGTTATTAAAAAGTTAAACAATGACTCCAAATGAAAAATTAACTTTGAAAATCAAAGTTTAAGAAAAAAATCCTTTAAATCACTTTATTTTACTTCAACTCATTAAAGCATAGAAATTCATTGCATATTTAGTAAAGACCTACTTTTTGTCAGACAGGGGTGACCATTTCTAAGAAAGACAACCAAGAAATCACACATGTTACATATAATATACCACATCATCTCTAAGTGTCTCTGTGATCTGTTCTAGTATGGTGGACTCTGTGGCCATCTACATACAACTGATTTCATCTTTCAGATGTTAATATATGGAAGTCACCAGGTTGGTCATTATTGATCCATTTTTCAGGGACAGTGATCCTAATTTCTCTTATCTATTGAGGGCTATATCAACTCCCTTGTCCTAGTGATTGCTCAACCTATCCCAAGGATAAACCTACTTAGTACATGACTTTCCTGTGGTCAAAGGGACTGATCTGGGAAAGAGTATATAATCAAAGGTAGGTTCAGAAAGGGGAGATTCCATAGGGACTTTCATGAAAGGTGGTTCGGTATTTTCAGGGACTCCTCTGAGAAATATGTCGGGTGATGTAGTAAGTGAATGTGAAGCTCAGATCTGCTACAACCATTTATCTACCCTGAGGGAAGCCATTTTAGAACAATAATAGCACATGAAAAAGGGCAAAGGCAATAAAATTATATTAAAAAATGGAGCCTGAAACTTAATCAAATTATGGGCAGAAGTCCAGCCAATTTCTGGAATCCTTTGAAACTTAACGATAGCTAGAGCTGAATTTTCTTTTACTTGCAGCCAAGTGTATCCTAATTATTATAACTATGATAGGAAAAAGCTGATTGCAGATGGCCATTTCAGTAATCTGGATGAGCGATAATCAAAACACTCACTTGCACATTGGCAGGGAAAATAGAGAACAGAGGATGAGTTCAGAGGTACATCAATAATAGAATACATGGGTGTGACACTCCATGGGAGGAAAAGAGAGAGTAAAAAATGAACTGTTAAGTTTTTACTCTTGAGATATATAGTAATAGCTAATGCCTTGCTGTTGATCAGGAATAAGAATTCAGGCATAAGAGTTGCAGTTATGCATACTCAGTTGTGTCTGATTCTTTGCGACCACATGGACTGTAGCCTGCCAGGCTCCTCTGTCCATGGGATTCTCCAGGCAAGAATACTGGATTGGGTCGCCCTGCCCTCCTTATATCTATCTATATATTAAAAGCAGTCACAGAAACAAACTAAATCCAAAATAACAGGAATGTTATGGTATATTCACTAATGAGTAAAATCTATACAGTGAGTTATTAACATTTCTCTGTTGGTGACTCACTTGACTGATAATATTTCCCTCATAAAAAAGGTCTCCGACTCAATGTGTTTGCAGCAGGGCTGTAGGTTACATGTTCATTTCAACATCATCTCTTCTCAGCCACTAATAGATCCCTTGGCATGCTATAGTTGAGAATCATTATACAAGAGAATGTCACAAAAACCACTTCCACTTGAGGGAAAAAAAAGAAGAAACACTGTTCTGATATGATCCTAGTTTTGAAAATTAAGAAAAATACAAACACACAGGAAAAAAAAATATACACACCAATATGCTTATAGTCATTAACTCTTGAGTGATAGGATCTGAAGTATATTTTCTTTGACTTCTTTACAGTTTTTATTTTCTTTTCCTAAAGTGCACATGCATCAATCTCTATAATTTTAAAGAATACTGTCTATGTTGAGTTTCCCAGAAGGACATAATGAGTTGAGGATGTGTATGGAAATGATTAGAAAGTATTCTACGGAGAATCCAGTAGGTGAGTAGGAAGATGAGAATAATCAAGGAAGGAGGCAAAGCAAGGGTGTAATATTAGACAAAGTCTCATTGGAGAGAACCTGAGGTCAACCCATCAAGGTCAAATGAGTTAGAGACTTGATTACTGGTCCTCAAGTCTTTCATTGATTAAGGGCTGCCCCTGGGAAGATGCAAATATTTCTCCTTACGGGTAGGAAAACTTGATGGCAGTCTGCCAACCAAGAGACACAGGTGCTGGCTGTTATGAGCATGCATAAAAATAGCAAAGGGATTTGAGGGAATATGCATGGAAGACCGATGACATCTGCTAGAGAAATGCATGATACGAAGTCTTTATTGTTTTATTTAAAAAACTATGAACACCTTCATTGCGTGACTGTGTCTATTCCTATTAAAAATGTTTACTTTGGGTAAAAAAACAGGACTGAATAATAATGTATTATTGGCTAGCACTGCTTACTGGGAAGGAAAATTTAAAAATCTTACATTCTAAAATGAGTATGTTGGAAACTAGGACCACTGGATATAAAAACTTGATGATATCTGGGGACACTAAATATGGATTACTACTTCTTGTTACAGTGACAAGACTTCTGAAGTTTGGGGAGAGGAATCTTTCTTCCTGACAGCAACATGCCAGATTATTAAGAACCTTTGAATAAACCAATGGTGGCCTGAATTATTCAACTGGTATAAAACAGGTTAGAGGAGAATGTAAATTATCTGGCTTCAACCAATAAATTTGGGTCTGGCATCCATTATGAGTCCCCAAAGAAAATAATCCCTAGGGAGACAGAATGTCAGATTTGAGAGAATTATCCAACCAAGATGACCCCAGCACAAACTCCAATGCTTCATTGTATTTGCTAATATAAAAGGCAGACCCACTGGCACATTATATTTTGGTAAGATCCTGGCTTCCTGTTGTGGTTCAATATGGACTGGACCAGTCTATCCCATCCCCTGGGTTTTGAGTCAATAAGTGGATTATATACTATTATCTCCTCCTCCGAAACCAGAAAGCCCAATCAGACATCGATGTAGGTAGCTGCGAAGATGGCATAATTTAAAATGTACTGGGAAAGTCTTGTTTATCCTGAAATAGCTTCCTTCCATTGACCTCTCAGCCATAGAAAGTCAATCAAGATGGCACTTCAGAAATGGAGCAAAAATGCATGCGGGTATTCAGGATTTCTTACCGCAGGGGTATGGGACTTATGAATAAACTTCAGGAGTTCTGGGATCCCATAAAATTATTTGAGAAATGTTGCATAGATACATAATGAGTGCATTTTCAAGTAAGAGAATTTAGAGCTTTCATTATATTTTCAAAGTAATCCATGACCCATAAAAGCTTAAGGTACTCAGGGCTAAGTCAAGACGGTTCTATGCCTGACAGGCTACTAACTAACCAGGTGGTCTCATACTGAAACTTTTCCCTTCATCCGTTTAAGGTTCATACACATCTGACAGCCATGCCTGGGCTGTTAAAGTTTCAGCATTCCAACAGAGGCAAATGGCTTCCTTTCAAAGATTGCTAAGGAAAATGTCCAAATGCTTCTTTTGTACCTGCTTCTTATGTATCCCTCCTATAGCTAAGAGAACATTAATAAACTGAAACAACATTTCTGGAGACAAAAGGAAGGGCAAAAAGAGATGGAAGAAAAGGAGCAAAGAAAGGAGAGAGGGAAAGAAGAAGGAAAGGGATGGGAAGGGGAAGAGAGACCAAGTATTTCTATAGGATAAAGTTGTCTCTATGGAGCAAACTTGAACAGAATTGACAGAAAATGGTTGTAGGAGACTCCCTTTCACTTCCTTCCAGTAGAGCTACAACATTCAAGTTTGTGAAAGCTCATTTTTAAGAGATCGTCAATTAACTAGGGCAGGGAGCAGGGGGATTACATACATGTATATATTCTCTTTAATATTTATGTTTCAAATGATCAAGTCACCATATTCCCCTAATAAGTGAAAAATGAAATAAGGGAAGAATTTTTATAAGCTTCCTCACATGCTTAATAGTGATATGTGGGAAAAAAATGACCTTTTAAAAAACACTTAACCATTTAAGTTTTGATTCCAAGGCTTTTCCCCATGGCTTAGTTTATTAAAACTAAACACATCTTAACATTATAAATTAGGAAAGATGAGAATGCAGTCCACTATAATTAGAAGCCTTAGCTAGGCATTCTAAGGATAGATAACTACAACTATTATAATGCAGTTCATTGAAAATTTTACTGCGTTTCATTCATGTACAAGTAACGAAACTGCCCTTCATTAATTAGGCTTGAATTAGGAAAGTCAAAATTGCAATAACTCTAGGAATCTCTCTGAGATCAGTCTTCTTTTGAAAACTCATAGCTGTTCTTCTTACATTAAAGAAGGGGAAGACAATACAATGAACTCGGTAAGAGAGGCAGGGAAAATCTGTTAAGTTCTTCTTTGGAAAGTTAGGACACCTAACTTCACACTCATCACCACTACTGACCATCGACATGAAAGAGATTCTGTCGGTACCACTGCTTTAAGGGCCCATTTTCACTTACTATGCATCTAATGTGCCATGCATAATTACATAGGATTACTTGTGGGAAAAGATCAAACTGGAACTGCCAAAGACAGAGCCCATTCCTCCCCACTCAGAAAAGAACAGACCATGGATGCACTCCTAGGCTTTCAGGAGATGTTTACACTTAGAATATGTCAAACGGAAAGACATGGATTCACCATCTGTAAGTGCCAGCTACATCTCTTCTTGTAGGACATGAAAATGACAATGAAACTAAGTTAACTGAAAAATTACCACACTCTAAATGTTCATCAAAAGAGTCACATAATGACATACCATTGACAAGATATTGTACAGCCATTAAAATGACAGTTATGAAAAGAATGTACTGTTGTGGTAGAGTCTTATGATGAAATGTTAAATTTTAAAGAGTAACATGATTTTATACATATTATTTTTCAAAGATATGGATGTGTAATCATGTCACATTATTATAATTAAGGAAAATATACAAGAAAAAAGTACTATAAGAAAACAAACCAAAATACTAACATATAATTAAGAAGAACATGTATAAGTATTTTTAACTCTTCTTTTTCATTTATTTTATAATTACATTATATATTATAATACATTTAAATTACTTGTATACTGCTAAATACATTAATGATGGAAACAGACATAACTTCTATATCACTTATAATCACATATGAATTAAAATTTCAAAATACTTTCTCCTTCTCTATCTCAATTCTTCAACTGCCATATTAAATTCAAATAAAAAATGCTAAAAACCAAGTTGTTAAATCTGCAAATAAGACAATGAGTGAAGGTTGGCAAAGTCCAGACCTTGGTCAGGACAGAGCACATCCTCAAAAACAAAGTGGCTAATACCCATCTAGCAGTTCTTACCACCAAATAAGATACCTGTTTCTGGTACAAAAGTAAGTACACCTCCTAGATAATGCACTTGGAGGGGGAGGGATATCTTTCTATTATTGCCTTTTAGTACAATATCTCTGCCTTTTTTTTTTTTTTAACATTCCTAGGCAAGCTTCTTACCATTTTCTGGCATCTTGTCCTGATTTTCCTTCGGTAAACCACTCTTTTTTCATTCATGATCCACAGTTTTAGGTAAAGCTGCCAACTCATTAGAAAATATCCTGATGCTGGGAAAGACTAAAGGCAAGAGAAGGGGATGATGGAGGATGAGATGGTTAGATGGTATTACTGATTCAATGGTCATGAGTTTGAGCAAGCTCTGGGAGATGGTGAAAGACAGGGAAGCCTGGGGTGCTGCAGTCCATGGGGTCGTAGGGTCAGACATGGCTAAGCGACTGAACAACAACAAGCCCAGAAACCCAGTGATGCAGACAATCCTATTTACTACCACTTCTATAATCTTGCCTAAGAATAAAATAATCCAAAGAGAAGCGTAGCTGAGAATACAGTGAGATGATTCCTGGTGATATTATCTGAAACCTGGATATGAGGCTTAATACTCATCATCGGACTTTTCATTTACATGAGTCAATAAATTCTGTTATCTCTTTGCACTAATTTGAACTTTGATGCTGTTGTTACAAAAGACCCCTGACTCATGTTTCTGCAATTACCCAGAAAAGTGTACACAAATATACTTTCTGGTTAAACAAATGATTATTGATTAATATAGAACCACTATGGTTCTATATGAGGTCATCAAAATTGTCTCTGATCATTCACCACTGTTGTGATTCATGACAAACTTCTTCCTTTAGTAAATTTTTGAGCGTCTTCTAAGATGCTAAATTCAGGGGAAAATACTGAATTACACAGTTATGCTACTTCATTTATCACACATGTGTGTTATAGTTCTTTACTAACTTTGCAAGGCAACAAATTACTTCAGATATGCTCATTTACATTTGGCAATCTGAAATATAAACAGTATTTAAAAATGAGTTTTCATAAGCAAATCTTAATTGATAAAACAGAAAAGGAAGGTGTTTAATTAGCCATACTTATTCAATCTGGGTTTAGATTTTTCAATGTACATAAACCTGAAGGTTTTTTTATTAATGGCAAATATACCATCAGTTCAGTCAGTTCAGTTGCTCAGTCATGTCTGACTCTTTGCGACTCCATGAATAGCAGCACGCCAGGCCTCCCTGCTCATCACCAACTCCCGAAGTTTACTCAAACTCATGCCCATCGAGTCGGTGATACCATCCAGCCATCTCATCCTCTGTCATCCCCTTCTCCTCCTGCCCCCAATTCCTCCTAGCATCAGAGTCTTTTCCAATAAGTCAACTCTTTGCATGAGGTGGCCAAAGTACTGGAGTTTCAGTTCAGCACCAGTCTTTCCAATGAACACCCAGAACTAATCTCCTTTAGGATGGACTGGTTGGATCTCCTTGCAGTCCAAGGGACTCTCAAGAGTCTTCTCCAACACCACAGTTCAAAAGCATCAATTCTTCGCCACTCAGCTTTCTTTACAGTCCAACTCTCACATCCATATATGACCACTGGAAATATACCATGAATGATAATTAAATAATTCAGATCTGTGAGTCTCAAACTTCAGCTTGTCTGAAAATGATCTGGAGGAACTGCTTAAAAAAAAAAAATTGCTCGCCACACTACATTGTTTCTGAATCGGTGGGTCTGTGCCTGTGACTCTGCAGTTTGAACAAGTTCCCAGGTGATGCTGATACTACCTCTATTGGTCCAAGAACCATGGTTTAAGAAAGACTAATTTAGAGTTAAAAAAAAATTCTACATGTTGATATAATTGCTGGTATTTATTGAATATCTCTTAAAAATAGGGCCCGTGTTTTTTAGACGCAGGCATAATTTAGATATGAAAATTGTGGACGTAGGATGATGGGTTTTAAAGATGAATGTGATATAACAGAGTTTAAAGTAATCTGGGGAAAAGCTTAATTAAAATATTTCATTATGGAAACCAATCAACCTTCATTTCCAATAGATGACATGACCAGTCAGGCATTCTGCTACATCAAGGAAAAGGGAGACGCTAATGTTGCCCTGCTGCATTATTAGCAAAGTTCACCAGGTCAAAGTAATCAAGCACAGGACCAATTCCTAGGTGCCTTTCTATCTTTGCCTAACAGAACTATGTGGTTTCTATCTGCCAATTGGATTGGAAGCTCTTAGGAAAAACAAGTAAACATTTTAGCAAAACCTGGTTAATCTGCATCAAGTCATTAAAATGAGAATATAATCCAAACAATCTGCTGACTTCCAGGGCTGATGCCTTATTACTTTGTAAAAAAAATTGACAACGTCCAATCCATTTAATTCCAGTAAGAGGTTCTCAGACTTAAAAATAGAAATATATATATATATATATATATATATATATATATATATTATTCAGCCACAAGAAAAGGAGGAATCCTGGCATTTTTGACAACATGGATGGACTTTGAGGGCATTATGCTAAATGAAATAAGTTTGAAAAGACCCTGATGTTGGGAAAGATTGAGGGCAGGAGGAGAAGAGGACGACAGAGGATGAGATGGTTGGATGGCATCACCAACTCAATGGACATGGGTTTGAGTAAACTCCGGGAGTTGGTGATGGACAGGGAGGCCTGGCGTGCTGTGGTTCATGGGGTCGCAAAGAGTCGGACATGACTGAGCAACTGAACTGAACTAAACTGAACACAGAGAACGACAAATCTATATGATCTCACTTACATGTAGAATTTGGAACTAAACAAAACCCACACACACACAAAAGAAGTCAAATTTGTGATTACCATTGTGGGGTCAGGGGGAATTGGATGAAGATGGTCAAAGTTACAAACTTCCAGCTTTAGGATACATAAATACTGGAAATGTAATGTACAAGAAGACTATAGTTAACATGATATGGTATACATGAAAGTTAAGAGAATAGATTGATCCTAAGAGTTCTCATCCAAGGAAAAAATACACATTTGTTTGTTTTTATCTATACGACATATGAGATGGGGCTTCCCAGGTGGTGCCAGTAGTAAAGAATCCTCCTGCCAATGCAGGAGATGTGGGTTAGATCCCTCAGTCAGGAAGATACCCTAAAGTAGGAAATGGCCATCCACTCCACTATTCTTGGTTGGAAAATCCCATGGACAGAGAAGCCTAGTGGGCTGCAGTCTATGGGGTCATAAAAAGTCAGAAATGACTATGCATGCATGCACATATGAGATGATGGATGTTAACTTACTGTAATCATTCCATGATATATGTAAGTCAAATAATTTTGCTATACAGCTTTAAGCTTATGCAGTGCTATGATAACTATATAAATCTGGAAAAAATAAAATAGGTAAGAATAGTTTTATAGTACCAAAGCACAATATCCAACTGACTTTTTCTAGAATCACTCAAATTAGTTTTATTTTCCACTGATAAACCATCACATTTACCCCATCTTCCCATTTAAGGTATAACTACTTACATATATACAGTGGAATATTACTCAGCCATAAAAAGGAGAACATTGGAGTCAGTTCTAATGAGGTAGATGAACTTAGAGCCTCTTATACAGAGTGAAGTAAGTCAGAAAGAGAAAAACAATTATTGTATACTAATTCATATATATGGGATCTAGATAGAGGGTACTGATGACCCTATTTGCGGAGCAGCAGTGGACACACAGACATTGAGAACCAACTTATGGACATGGCTGTGGGGAGGGGGAGAAGGAGAGGGTGGGAGGTATGGAGAGAAAAACATGGAAACTTACATTACCCTGTGTAAAACATGCAGTCAGTGGGAATTTTCTGTATGACGCAGGAAACTCAAGCAGGAGCTGTGTATCAACCTAGGGGGTGAGATGGGCAGGGAGATGGGAGGGAGGTTCAAAAGGGAGTGGGCGAGGGTAAACACATGACTGATTCACGTTGATGTTTGGTAGAAACCAATGCAATACTGTAAAGCAATTATCCTTTAATTAAAAACAAATTTAAAAATGTAACCACTGATGAAATAAGACTCTTTTATATTTTAACAACTAAGATTAGATTATGACAGAAACTTCATTATACATTACAGGTAAAATGTATTCTCTGACCAGATATCAACATGAATACAGCCCATTTTCACAGCATCAAAAATACATATACTTTTTAAAATGTGCCAACACTAGCTTTAAGGGTGATAAATCATGATTGGCAATAAGGATATTTATTTCCGTACAGTGGAGATAACATGAGTGCATAGAGCTGGAGGAAGTCTATAGACCATCTGTTCAAATCCCTCCTTATACAAATAGGGAAACAAGCTCCCAAAAGGGTAATTTCTTTTCAGAAGAGTTCACTTAGCTGTAAAAACTGTGCTGCTGATCAGAATGCTTCTCATTTTCCCAAGGGAAACAGTCCCTTTTCAACGTATCTGCATATGATACAGAGCAGAACAGAGAGCACATACATTGGACAACAGATTCAAGGACTCACAAAGACCCTGAGAGTCTGAAGACATAGTTTATGATGGAATCTATCCAACCAGTAAAACTCAGCTGGAGTCCACACACTGCCCAGCACTCTGGTCAAAAACAACTGTGCAAGAACAGGGTGGGGAAAAGACGTGGCACCAGCACACAGCAAAGAGGATTCAGGGAGTGTGGACATAAGTGGGCAGGCTCAGCACGAGTTAGTGTGTGACCCACACACCTGGGCTGCTGTGAGAACTGCACAGCATGTGCAGAGGGGACGGAGGGACAAGGTTTTACTCTGCCCATCCCCACTCAGAGGTGACCTTGAGTTATGTTGGTCGGATTCCACACTCACAAGATACACGCGTAAAAGAGATCAATCAGAGAGAAGGATCAGAATGGTGAAGGGATCTGAACCATATGAGGTCTTCCCCAATGGCTAGTGGTAAAGAATCCACCTGCAATGTGGCAGGAGCCCTGAGTTCGATCCCTGGGTCAGGAAGATCTCCTGGAGAAGGAAATGGCAACCTATTCAAGTGTTCCTGCATGGAAAATTCCATGGACAGAGAAGTCTGGTGGGCTACAGTCCATGGTATCACAAAAGACTTGGTCATGACTAAGTGACTAAGCAACAACAAACCTAATTGTAATCATGTAAAGCAAGAGCAGAAGAAACTATGCCTATTTAGCCCAAAGGAGAAAAGTCCTGGAGGGGAAGTGAGGGCTGTCTCTGGATAAGACAGACTGTCAGGGAAGAGGAACTAAATTGTTCTCTGTGGCCTCTGGGGAGAGAACTAGCACTAGTCGGTATACCTCCTGGGAGAACAACTTCAGAGAGGTCATTCTAAAAGATGAAAGCTGTTTAAAGATCACTTATTTCAGTCACTCAGTCGTGTCTGACTCTCTGCGACCCAATGGGATGAGACCTTGAAGAGGGCTGCAAGTAGATGTGACCAGGAGCTGGCCAGTTACCCCAGATACCTGGCAGAGGAAAGGCTGTGATGTTGCTCCTCCAGGGATAGGAGAAGGAAACTCCTGGATGATACAAACCCTGTAACCACAGCCCTGAAGAAATCAGAGCCCTGGGAAAAGGTCTAACTGAATGGTCTCCCACCAGTCCAACTTAAAACAGGGAATGCTGAGGAGAGAATTTGTCCCTCCTGTGGGGGAGGAGGAGGGAAAGACGACCAGAAGCACTGTCAGGGGTTTCTCTGGCTCCTTAACTTGGAGGGAAGACAGGACAGCTGAAGAAATAGGGCAAGGGAACTTGGGAATCAGTGGCAGCAATAAAATTGCCTAAGAAGCATACAGAAGGATCTCTCAGCACTTGGGAATTACTGGAAGTAATTTCCCATCATCTGGATTCCTTATGAGACATTAAGAAAGCATAGCACTCATGGTTAACATTCTTCATAGATCATTTTTCCTACGAGATGTGTGAAAAGAACGGCCTCAGTTCAGTTCAGTCACTCAGTCATGTCTGACTCTTTGCAACCCCATGGACTGCAGCACACCAGGCCTTCCTGTCCATTACCAACTCCCAGACTTTACTTTAACTCATGTCCATTGAGTTGGTGATGCCATCCAATCACCTCATCCTCTGTCGTCCCCTTCTCCTCCTGCCTTCAATCTTTTCCAGCATCAGGGTCTTTTCAAATGAGTCAACTCTTTGCATCAGGTGGCCAAAGTATTGGAGTTTCAGCTTCAACATCAGTCCTTCCAATGAACACCCAGGACTGATCTCCTTTAGGATGGACTGGTTGGATCTCCTTGCAGTCCAAGGGACTCTCAAGAGTCTTCTCCAACACCACAGTTCAAAATCATCAATTCTTTGGCGCTCAACTTTCTTTATAGTCCAACTCTTTATAATCCATACATGACTATTGGAAAAACCACAGCCTTGACTAGATGGACCTTTGTTGGTAAAGTAATGTCTCTGCTTTTTAATATGCTGTCTAGGTTGGTCATAAATTTTCTTCCAAGGAGGAAGCGTCTTTTAATTTCATGGTTGCAATCACCATCTGCAGTGATTGTGGAACCCCCAAAAATAAAGTCAGCCACTGTTTCCTCTGTTTCCCCATCTATTTGCCATGAAGTGATGGGACCAGATGCCATGATCTTAGTTTTCTGAATGTTGAGGTTTAAGCCAACTTTTTCACTCTCCTCTTTCACTTTCATCAAGAGGCTCTTTAGTTCTTCTTCACTTTCTGCCATAAGGGTAGTGTCATTTGAATATCTGAGGTTATTGATATTTCTCCCAGCAATCTTGATTCCAGGTTGTGATTCATCCAGCCCAGTGTTTCTCATGATATACTCTTCATGTAAGTTAAATAAGCAGGGTAACAATATACAGCCTTAACGTACTCCTTTTCCTATGTTGAATCAGTCTGTTATTCCATGTCCAGTTCTAACTGTTGCTTCCTGACCTGCATAAAGATTTCTCAAGAGGCAAGTCAGGTGGTCTGGTGTATCCATCTCTTGAAGAATTCTCCACAGTTTATTGTGATTCACATAGTAAAAAACTTTGTCATAGTCAATAAAGCAGAAATAGATGTTTTTTTTGGAACTCTCTTGCTTTTTCGATGATCCAGAGGATGTTGGAAATTTGATCTCTGGTTCCTCTGCCTTTTCTAAAACAGCTTGAACATCTGGAAGTTCATGGGTCACATATTGCTGAAGATTGGCTTGGAGAATTTTGAGCATTACTTTACTAGCACGTGAGATGAGTACAGTTGCGCAGTTGTTTGAGCATTCTTTGACATTGCCTTTCTTAGGGACTGGAATGAAAACTTTTCCAGTCCAGTGGCCATTGCTGCGTTTTCCAAATTTACTGGCATATTGAGTGCAGCATTTTCACAGCATCATCTTTCAGGATGTGAAATAGCTCAACTGGAATTCTATCACCTCTACTAGCTTTGTTCCTAGTGATGCTTCCTAAGGCCCACTTGACTTCACATTCCAGGATGTCTGGCTCTAGGTGAGTGATCACACCATCGTCATTATCTGGGTCATGAAGATCTTTTTTGTATAGTTCTTCTGTGTATTCTTGCCACCTCTTCTTAACATCTTCTGCTTCTGTTAGGTCCATACAATTTCTGTCCTTTATTGTGCTCATCTTGGCATGAAATGTTCCCTTGGTATCTCTGATTTTCTTGAAGAGATCTCTAGTCTTTCCCATTCTGTTGCTTTCCTCTATTTCTTTGCACCGATCACTGAGGAAGGCTTTCTTATCTCTCCTGGCTATTCTTTGGAACTCTGCATTCAAATGGGTATATCTTTCCTTTTCTCCTTTGCTTTTCGCTTCTCTTCTTTTCACAGTTTTTATAAGGCCTCCTCAGATAGCCATTTTGCTTTTCTGTATTTCTTTTTCTTGGGGATGGTCTTGATCCCTGTCTCCTGTACAGTGTCATGAACCTCCGTCCATAGTTCATCAGGCACTCTGTCTATCAGATCTAGTCCCTTAAATCTATTTCTCACTTTCACTGTATAACTTGATTTGGGTCATACCTGAATGGTCTTGTGGTTTTCCCTACTTTCTTCAACTTAAACATGAATTTGGCAATACAGAATTCATGATCTCAGCCACAGTCAGCTCCCAGTCTTGTTTTTTCTGACTGTATAGAGCTTCTCCATCTTTGGCTCCAAAGAATATAATCAATCTGATTTCAGTGTTGACCATCTGGTGATGTCCATGTGTACAGTCTTCTCTTGTGATGTTGGAAGAGGGTATTTGCTATGACCAGTGCATTCTCTTGGCAAAACTCTATTAAAGTTTGCCGTGCTTCATTCTATACTCCAAGGTCAAATTTGCCTGTTACTCCAGGTGTTTCTTGACTTCCTACTTTTGCATTCCAGTCCCCTATAATGAAAAGGACATCTTTTTTGGGTGTTAGTTCTAAAAGGTCTTGTAGGTCTTCATAGAACCATTCAACATCAGCTTCTTTAGCATTACTGGTTGGGGCATAGACTTGGATTACCGTGATATTGAATGGTTTGCCTTGGAAATGAACAGAGATCATTCTGCCATTTTGGAGAGTGCATCCAAGTACTGCATTTCAGACTATTTTGTTGACTTTGAGGGCTTCTCCATTTCTTCTAAGGGATTCCTGCCCATAGTAGTAGATATAATGGTCATCTGAGTTAAATCCACCCATTCCAGACCATTTTAGTTCACTGATTCCTAAAATGTCAACATTCACTCTTGACATCTCCTGTTTGACCACTTCCAATTTGCCTTGATTCATAGACCTAACATTCCAGGTTCCTATGCAATATTGCTCTTTACAGCATTGAACCTTGCTTCCATCACCAGTCACATCCACAACTGGGTGTTGTTTTTGCTTTGGCTCCATCTCTTCATTCTTTCTGGAGTTGTTTCTCCACTGATCTCCAGTAGCATATTGGGCGCCTACCAACCTGGGAGTTCATCTTTCAGTGTCCCATCTTTTGCCTTTTCATACTGTTCACAGGGTTCTCAAGGCAAGAATCAGTTCTGAATATTCATTGGAAGGACTGATGTTGAAGCTCAAACTCCAATACTTTGGCCACCTGATGCAAAGAGCTGACTCATTTGAAAAGACCCTGGTACTGGGAAAGACTGAAGGCATGAGGAGACGGGGATGAGGATAAGATGGTTGGATGGCATCACCATCTCGATGGACATGAGTTTGAGTAAACTCCGGGAGTTGGTGATGGACAGGGAAGCCTGGAGTGCTGCAGTCCATGGGGTTGCAAAGAGTCGGACATGACTGAGCTACTGAACTGAACTGAACTGGTTCTGGTGCACAGGGCCATCAGTAAATCTTTAATCCAATTTTCTGTTGATGGGTGGAGCTATGCTCCCTCCTGGCTATTTACCTGGGGCCAAACTTTGGTGGAGGTGATGAAAATAATGGTGACCTCCTTCAAAATATCCCACGCATGAACTGCTACACTCAGTGCCCCCAACCCTGCAGCAGGCCACCACCTATCCACACTTCCGCTGGAGGCTCCTGGACACTCATAGGCAAGTCTGGGTCAGTCTCTTGTGGGGTCACTGCTCCTTTCTCCTGGGTCCTGGTGCATAAGGTTCTGTCTGCCTCAGTCTCACTTAAAAAGAATAACTCTAAAGATTCTGATATTCAGTTTAGGAAGAAAGAAACCAGGGACTCTTATTGTGCCATATCCAATGCTAGCATTTAAAAATACTACTTTTATATTTAATCTATTTGCATTTGTATTACTATTCCCATGGTATAGATGGGAAACTGAATCTCTAAAGTGTTAGAGATGTGCCCCAGAGTTAGTGAGAGGAGAAGGATTTGAACCCAGGAATAAAGAGTTCAGACTCTGCTTATTTCTATCATGCTGCTTCAGTGTTAGGAGCATTCCAAAGTTCAGAAAATTAGAGAACCCAAAACCATAAGCTCTCTTTACTTCTGTGGCTAACAGGTATTAAAAAGGAGAAAACAGGCCCAAAATGGAGTCACCGGGCTTAGCACAAATTGAGACTCAATGCTTAACCTAACTGCACTTTCAGCCTTTCTCAGGAATGTAATCTTTAATCAGTCAACTTGGAATTACCTGTTCAGCACTAGTGAGATAATCTGCCCAACAGACCCACAGACTCCTTCTGTTCCCCTTAGGAAGGCAACCTTGCCTGAAACAATGCATTTTTTTGCTAATAGTTTCCTCTTACGGCTCCCTTTCCACCTCTAAAACCCCTTCCTTTTTTTCTACAGCTCAGCAGAGCTTCTTTCTGTTGCTGGATGGGATGCTGACCAATTCATGAATCACCAAATAAAGTCAATTTAATCTTTAAATCTATTCAACTTAATTTTTGTTTTTCTTAATTCAGACAAAGGCATGTCCTACTTGCCTTTGTCAGAAAATCCATCATCACGTAATAGTTATCCTAAGAGATTTGAATTTTAATATTAGACTCTTAGAGTGAGGTGGTGGGGTGGGGGGAGCTAAAATACAGGAAATTAGTGAAACAGGTGAGTTACTAAAGCAGTTGGAGTTGGAAGGGAAAGGAGGCGAGGCTGACCGTGGGACCTCTCCTCAGACTGCTTGGTAATCAATTTCCAAGTCTGCTTCTGTGAAAGGAGCTGGAGGTGAGGTTCTCAGCAAGATATTCTCTAAGAAGCGGCCTGTCCTCTGGCAGGTAAGTGACCTCCTGAGGCATCCAGAGGAAATGGGGCAACTGATACCATTTCCAGAGTTGTCTTCAGGGTGAACACCCAGGTTTTAATTCAGCAATAATGAGTAATGATGATGTTTTGCTGGTCTTTGGAATTTATAATGACCCTGCAGAGGACAGCTGCCCTTAAAATACCATCGATCTTTCTGTGGGTACTGGCTAAGCTCTCACTGCCTCCCACATCTCAAAACATCTCTAATTTCTCTGGGTGAAAAGCTGACAAGGAAATGAAAGCTGTAAAAAGTGAGTCATAGCTCCAATTCATGAATGCTTTATCACCTTCAGAAGTTCATATATGAGGCCAAATTATCACAGGATTCATTTTCAAAAAGTGATAGTTATAAAGCATTGATCAAAACAGACCAAGTAAATTCAATGGTGTTTTCCACACATACAATAAAAATTCAGTTTCACAGGGGGCATGCTGGTTACCTCTACTAATAGGATCAGAGTAGGGTTTTTATTTGTCATACGCTTAAGGTGAATTCAAATAGAGGTGGCACTCCATATAGTAAAAGAAAATTAAATATTCTGTGGCATAAAAATCAAAATAGGAGAACTATAAGACTTATAGACTTTCAAGTTGTTAACACTGGGATTTTTTTTGGAAAAGCTCTTCTCTCAAGTATAAAAAATTAAATAAAAAAAAAAAGATGACCTATGGATTAGTCAACTCTGCCTAAAAGTCATTAAAGACACTGCACCGCAGTGCTGATTTTAAAATAAGATATGCTTATTTACATACTGAGAGTAGAATAAATGAAAACTAGGAACGATGCAAAATAGGTGAGTCTCCTGGGTTTTGTTGTGTCTTGGTTTATCAGTATTAATAATAAAGTGTAATTTTAAAATGAAATGATTTCCTCAGAAGATAGTACACAATTCCTTGCAGCCAAAGAATGAAAAACAGATTAGTTCTGTGACTATTATCTTGGTATACCATCCCTTTAGCAGGGCCCCTCTTCTTGGTATAAACCTTTGTATTCATATGCAGAGTGTACTGCCTCAGTGATTTAAGCAAATGCTATAATTCAACACAGTGAGTTCTGTTCAATAGGAATTCAAGGTGAAACTGTACTTCCTTGTCTTACCCTCTGGGAACCCACACTTTAGAGAGGGATGACAGGACACTAGCTTTTTTTGTGGGGGGAAGGGAACTTAAATCCCAAATAAAAGAAATGCAAATTTACAGAATCACATTATGGGGGCTATATAAAGTGCATTTTTTACCAGTTTCAACTGCCCCCTATCCCAGATTGCTAATGCACTGTCTTGTGAGAATATCTTCTTATTCTTCAGGAAGGATTACTATAACACTAGCCTCAGTGCTGAAATATATAAACTTGCTATTGAAACTGAAATCACCCTGATCTGGGATACACAGGATCTTCCAAAATCTTTCTTTAATATCTTGGCATCCTTATGGCCTCCTCAATGAATGCCCATGGGATACAGGGAATGGAGGGGAACAGTGACAAGTGCCTGTGGGCCGACTTGAATAATGGCAGAACCACCATAGTAACAACTTAGTTATTTTTATACCAAAACAGCTCCCACTTTATTTTTTACATCCTATAGACCCTTTCTCTATATTTTTTTCTGATGCAACCATGCATGTGAGGCTTCCAAAAAATAAGTGGGTCCTCTTTATGAATGGCTGGTTTAGAAGGTCAGTTTGGCTTTCCGTAGGTTTGTAACTCATTGCAACAAGATTAGTCTCAGCTTGCTCTGGGCAGAGAGCAGCTGGCAGCAGGTAACCAAATAACTGCAGAGAGAAGTTAAAAGGGACTGTTGCCTGCTGAGACAGCAGGAGAATTGCTTTAAGGTCTCCCTAAAGCCCAGAGTCCAGTAGCAAAGGGGTATCGGCAGAGAGGCGGAGAAACTACAAAACTGACAGCCTGGCTGAGGAGCAACTGGAGAAAATGTAAACTGGCTGTTCAGAGTAAAGGTTTGGGGACCAGATTTGAGCCTAGGAGATGAGACTGAAAAATAGTGATGGGCTCTCTGGACAGCTTCAAAGGAGAGGCTGTATGGGAAGAAGAGACCCATCCTCCAAATTCTCCATGAAGATTCTAAGACGAAAGGCACCAACCTAGAGGTGTATCTTGAGATCCTGACCAGTTGGAATTTGGTCTCTTGGAAGCTGTAGCTTTCGAAATGACTGCAGACCCAGGTTCAACATTTTGGCCCTCCCACCTCTTCTCCATACCTACACCTTGGCAGGTGGATAGCAATCCCTGGGCACAAATAAATCAAGTTTCAGTTCACTTTCAGTTCAGTTCAGTCGCTCAGTCTTGTCCGATTCTTTGCGAACCCATGAATTGCAGCACACCAGGCCTCCCTGTCCATCACCAACTCCCAGAGTTTACTCAAACTCATGTCCATAGAGTCAGTGATGCCATCCAGCCATCTCATCTTCTGTCATTCCCTTCTCCACCTGCCCCTAATACCTCCCAGCTCTTGAGAAATCAAGTTTAGAGCCACCCAAAGATTAATATAGGGTCTGATTTGTTATAACCAATTCATTATGTGTAAAGAATAGAAAATTCCAATGGATGAGCAAAGGCCTATGTCACAATGAATCTCTGGCATCCTGATTCAGAAAAACAAGACACCAGAGAAATCAGAATAAAGAAACATGGAAAAACATGGAGATTCCCTTAAAAAAAAAAACAACCTAAAAATTGAGTTGCCATATTATCCAGCAATCTCACTCATGGGCAAATACCTGGAAAAATATGAAAACTCTAATTTGAAAAGATACATGCATTCCAGTGCTCACAGCAGAACTATTTACAATATCAAAGACATGGAAGTAACCTAAATGTCCATCATCAGATGAACAGATGAAAAAGGTATGGTATATATCACAATGGAATATTACTCAGCCACAAAAAGAATGAAATTATGCCATTTGCAGCAAAATGGATGGACCTAGAGATTATCATAATAAGTAAAATAAGTCAGACAGAAATATAAATATCATGATATCTGGTATATGTGGAATATAAAAAATGATACAAATGAACTTATTTAGAAATCAGAAACAGAGTCACAGACACAGAAAACAATCTTATGGTTGTCAAAGGGGAGGGGTGGCAAGGAATAAATTAAGTTTGGGATTAATATATACACACTACTATATATAAAATAAATAACAGCATCCTACTGTATAGCACATACACACTACTTTATATGAATAACAAGGTCCTTCTGTACAGTGCAGGGAACCATATTGAATATCTTATAATAATCTATAATGGAAAAGAGTCTGAAAATATATATATATACACATACATGATTGAATCAATTTGCTGAAACTAACACATTGTAAATCAACTATACTTTAATAAAAAGTAAAGTTAAAAAAAAATCATAGTGAGAAGGAAAGACAAGAGATTACCTCCCCCTTTGAATCACTCCGGGGATGAGACGATACAAAGAAATTGGTGAGGAAGTGAAATATGAGGATCAGTGATAAAGGAAATAGCCCCGAAGTCTGGAAGCACAATATCCTCCTCAGGTCACCTGTGTGACTCACTAAAACAGTGTCCACTCTCAAATGTCCCTGCAACCTAGGGTAGAGAGAGGCAGGTATGTACAACAGACCACCTATGTATGCGTCTGTGTCTCTACCCACTTGTCTGCGAATCAATGAAGAATATAAGGGTGCTAGGGTGATGGCAGAGGAGGAAGAACAAAGAAGTCTTTTCCAGCTCTTTGAAAGCTGTCATAACAGGTAAAAGGAATTCATACTTTTTAACAAACCAAACTTGAATCTGTTCATTAAATACATACTCCTAGAGTGCACCTTACTAAAAATACTTCTGGAAATTTCTTTTTTTGACAATTGTAAGCTGAGCTATTAATAACTGAAGATCCTACATAAGATTACCAGATATGTCTCTTTTAATATTTTCCCCCCAAAATGTATTGCCAGTGAATTTACCAAATTTACATCTGGCTGGCAACAGAGGTTGTAGTATTATATCATTTTTATAATTATAATATCACTATTTTAGCCAATACTTAATAAATCTATGATAATAATGTGATAATCTATTACAATAACAATTACTTGATAATGAGCATGGTTTAGATTTTTTTTGATGATCCATAAAGGGCTTATGCCCTTGCCATGAAACCCTTGGGGTCAGGTTTTGGGCAGTGAGAGCTGGGAAAGACCATAAATGGGGTCTGCACTCAAGAATTTACATTCATCTCAGGAAATAGGCAGACACTGCTCTGGGAGGAGAAAAACCTGTTTGTTTGCTTATTTGTCTCTCTCATAAAACAAGACTGCAGGGAGATTTCTGGTTACTGGATTTCTGAGGAAAGCATTTTATCATATGGACTTGGAAACAGCGGCACGTCGCACGGTTTGCCTGTGGTTGCTTCTCATTTTAAGCTGGAATTACTTAGAGTCCCTTCTTCCAAGTTACTATGCTATAAGGGAGGCAGTCACCTCTAAATGAATTCACAATCATCTTGGTGTTTTATGAGATTACCAAAGCCAATTTGACTTTGGCTCTAGGCATGTAAAACACACACACACACACACACACACACAAAATGATGTCACAGGAAAAGATGCTTTTCCTGTTTCTAAGAAAGGCCCCTATGGATATGACTACCAATGAGACACAAGTAAAGGAAAAGACTCTGCCTTGATAAAAAAAGATCCAAAATTTCCAAACAGGTCAGGTACCCTCGTGTAATTTTAAAAGCATTTCCTTTTTCTTTGCTATGTTGAGACATTGTCTGTCCAAAACAATAGGCACATTTTACAAACTGTATCTTTAAGAGCACATCAGAAAGTTAACTTTCTAGAAAAGCCCAATGCCCCTATATTAGTTGAATACTTGGCAACACTGAACATTGAAGAGGTCAAGCCTACCCTGGGTGACTGTAACTAATGGGCTCCAATTAGAAAACCAGGGAGGCAATTGAGCATCATGCTGAGGACGCTTATATTTAGAAAGTTAAATTCACAAATAACAACAAAGATATTTTTGGATAGTTCTGAAATAGGACTAATCACACAAGTCAATACTGTAGAGAGATTTTTTTAATCCAGGACAGTTTGTATTTATAATCCCTCCTCCCACGTTCAAATTTTAAATTCCGTGATCCGCTCACAGAGTACTTGGTCACAATGCTTTGGTTATAGACTAAAATTGTATATTTCCTACTTTCAAAGTAGAGAATCCCTAGGGTTGGGGCTGATTTGAATGCTAATGAATTAGGTAACCCTCAAAAGACTGTCATCAGAAATCAGAGTAAGTGGATTTCTTACAACACTTCTTAGATTTAGGGTGACCATATTACTGACTCAGCACATAAAGGCAATACCTATATAACAAGGGCATTTTTCTGGACTCCATTCTGGAACCACAACTTTTCTTTTCCCCCAAGGCTGTGTAACATTTTCTCCTGGCAAACTATTAGAGTTTATAGAATGCTGTAAGTCTGTAACTGGGAACTGGTTCTGTTCATCAATCATACAGTTTTTTGAATCACAGACTGTAATTTTTATTCATGACACTTAAGTAAGTTATTGAAAAGTGCTACATCGCTTTTAGAATAACTCAGAAACCCACAATGAAAAAAGAACCAAGATTTGGGGTTTTGTTTTCCAATTATACTTGCGACATACCAGGCTTAATCATAATTTGCATAGATAGGATTAAAATGCCTAATTGGCTATGACTAAGCAAACTGAGGCCTTTTGATTAATCAAGCCAGCCAGCTTTCAGTTTCTGACATCAAAATTTATACCCTTCATGAAAAAAAACAAAGCCACGGCTACATAATATTAAACCAACACACAATTAACAACACTTTGTTCTAATTACCTCTGGGCACAATTAATGTTCGCCCAATGGTTCATTTTTCTTCTTTGAGAGCTGTTAGAATATTTATGGAGATTAGGCTTTGATGCATTGTCTTTCTCTAAGATTTGGTGTTTTCTTACCAGATCCTAAATCTGAGCAGGGCAAAGTACCATATTTATGCAGATTAATTCCTGACATATTGGCTTTTTCTAACATCTGAGGTGCTTCTAACACATTTCCACTCAAATCAGGCCCTGGCCAGGCAATGCAGTCACAGGTCCCCTTAACACTGTAGCTTACTACCTCACACTGAGGATTTTTTTTTTCCTTTCCCCTCAGCAATTAGTCATAACTGATGAAAGGTCATGTCCTGATTGAACAAGCTTCCAGGAGTTGGAAGGCCAAAAGGGCTGCTGTAAAACAGCGAAGTGGATGCTAACCGAACCCAAAGTAAGAGGACAGCCTCACTGCCTATTATCAGGAAACTTAAATTGCAGACAAGTTCATTTCCTCCACATCTATAGTGAAGAGACAGCAGAAAGACAACGCACACAGATCAAAGGTTTGGTGATTGGTACCACTTTAATTTATGGAAGGCACATCTCTTTTCTACACTCCAAAGGAGTCGGTGGGGACGTAAACTTTAAGGTCATAAACATTCTCTCCGTGACCCAGGTCTGCTTCACACCCTCACTTGCTGTGTTTCTTTGGCTGTTTTATTTTATGCTCTAAAGATGGGCTGAGCCACACGAGGAGCTTAGCTCCAGGACACTGGGGAAATTCAAAGGGCTGTTTATCTCTAAACAGATTAGAGGTTTGATTAGACGCTCCATGAATTTTCTAAATAAACACTGTTAGCTTTTAATCCACATGTGTGGAATAGATGAGTGGCTCCATGCACTGGCAATGCCAGGACAGGCCCAGCCTTCCAGTTTAATTTCTGGAAGAATGTACCCAGGCTCTAGGCAGGCCCGCATCCTGATGGCTGCTTGATGCTGTGTCAGACTTTTCTGCTTTTGTCCAGTCACCTCCCTCTGATGTAGGAGATAGATGGGCTCCAGGTTAGACATTTACAACTGGCCTCCTGTTTATATGTCATGCGGCACAAAGAAGTGGGCTTCAGACCGGATACTTAGAACTATAAGCATTTTCTGGGACAGGAGATAGGTGGGCTCCAGTTAAGGCATTTACAATCAGCTTCCTATTTGCCACCCAAGACGGAAGTAACAACAGAAACAGGGTAAATACCCAGTGTTTGTCTCTTGTCAACACCTCAAGGTTAAGAGTCATGGGAATAGTCTAGGCAATTAGTCAAGGTGAGGACAAAGAGCAAAATCCTGTTGAGTAAAGGATTAAGGGGTCTCCCACTCCCCTCTTTTGGGACAAGGGAGACATTACACCAGACAGAAAGGCTCCTTGTGGGTCAAAAGTCAGGGGATAACACCAGACCATACTGAATCTTGTTCCTCCCAGAAGCCTTCACTTAGAGATCCCTTTTGGCTGAGGGGTGCGTGCACACTCCAGGGGAGGGTTCCAGGGTAGGTCAGGCATGGAAAAAGAAACCAGATGATTGGCCTGAAAGAAGACAAAAGACCTGGAAGAACTGACCTATATGAATGAACTAACCACCTCTCTACTGCGCTCCTCCTCACTAGGTGGGATGCCCACCCCCTTCCTCTCGAGGCGTGCTTTTCTGCCTTGCTTGTGTCTTAACAAACCATTTCACTTGTTGTTCTGCTATGTCTCTAATAATGAACTTTGTACCTGTATTTTATAGTTTCTTCTTCTGTGATAAACACATTTTTCACTGGGGGCAAAGATCCAGGGAAATAGCTTCTAGCCTCTAGCTCTTGCTGGTCTGGTGGCTAGGATTCCTGGTTCTCATGCAGGCTGCTGCTGCTGCTGCTGCTGCTAAATCGCTTCAGTCGTGTCTGACTCTGTGCGACCCCATAGACGGCAGCCCACCAGGCTCCCCCGTCCCTGGGATTCTCCAGGCAAGAACACTGGGGTGGGTTGCCATTTCCTTCTCCAATGCAGGAAAGTGAAAGTGAAGTCGCTCAGTCGTGTCCGACTCTTAGTGACCCCATGGGCTGCAGCCTACCGGGCTCCTCCATCCATGGGATTTTCCAGGCAAGAGTACTGGCTACCCAGGTTCAATTCCTGGGCAGGGAATTAAGATCTCCCTTCACACCACTGCTCACTGGTGAATTGCCCAGATCACCTCTGCCTTTCCTTGAACTGTTTGCCTAGAAAATGTATACAACGCCTCAAAGATTCAGTTCAAATGGCACTTTCTTATCTGCTGGTCTTCTTGCAAAAGAATCTAATTACACCCTTCTATTTTGGTGTTCTATTGATCCTTGGACATACTTAAAAAAATTTTTTTATAAATGTTAGTGTTTATTTTTTTTGTTATTTAAATTAGCATATTTGTGTCTTCCTTCCAACAATGTGTCTCCAGGGCAGAGAAAATGCTGCATGGATCTTTGTAACTCCAGCAGCAAGTAACAGTCCAGGCCTAGAGATGTCAAAGAAGGACAAGAAGGAGCAGTAGAGAAGACAGGGAGTGAAACGGACAGAGATAGAGAGGGGGAGAGAGATAAGAGAAAAAGAAAGAAGACACCACAGAAGACAAAGAAAAGACAATACCCAAGTAGGAACCTACCTTTCTCAGTGGCATTCAAGCAATTGTGACATTTAAATAACTAAACCCCAAGAACTTTCCCAAATCTTAGAAATAATGGGACTGTCAGTTGTGATGTGCCCCCTCCAATTTTCAGTATGTGAGCATATGTCAATGACATCCTCTCCTGGAGTCTGAGAGCTTGGATGGAAGTACCAGGAAAGAGAAACAACCTTTCAGCAGTTTGCTGATGCAGTGAGAGACAAGACTGGAAGCTTCCATCTGCCCTCTTTGCCAGTGAATGGAGACAGCCTGCCTAAGAATGAAACCAATTCATAGGAGAGTGGGGCTGAGAGATGGAAAAAGCTCCCTGACATGGTCTGAACCCCTGCACTAATCCATGCCTTCATCCACTGCTACACCTCAGTTTCTAGTCATAGTCTCTCTGTGAAGTCCGTTTGAGCAGGGCCACTGTGACCTATGACTGTAAGAGTAATCACAGAGAGCCCTGAAAGAACAGCAGGACTGCCTGCATTGTAGCCTTCCCGAGGATTTAGATCTCTGAAACCGGCTCAGCCGTGTCACTGTATCCAATGCTGAGCAACACAGTAGCTCCTAGAGCGTGGGTTGGGTGCTTCTCCCTAACTGCTGCCTCATCACAGCCATTTCTGGGGTTCTTAACTTTGGGGAGCCACTGCTTCATTTAAACAGATATGAAGAAATCTAGTTGTGTAACCTTTTGAAAAGAATGGTCATGAGGTAAGCATTCTACTAAAATATGTGTGTATAAAGGTTTGTTGCACCAGGACACCCATCATCTCATTATAATAAGGAAAAAGTATCCACAACCTAAGCAGCCAATGAAAGTGACTAAATAAATGGTACTCAGCATCCATTCCATAAATTTCTGCTAGCCATCAAGACATATTTTAAGGAGCGTTGGATCACATGGGGGATATTTTTGATATATTATAGAAAGAGCAAGCTACTATCTGTATAAAGTGACACTTATGATTTTTAAACTTGATTGGCATCATTGACTCAATGGACATGAATTTGAGCAAACTCTGGAAGATAGTGAAGGACAGGGAAGTCTGGCATGCTGCAGTCCATGGATTCACAAAGAGTCGGACACGACTGAGTGAGTGAACAACTTGATTAGGTACAACAGAGGAAAAAAAATGACTGAAAATATACATGCCAAAATGTCAACAGCATATATTTCTGATGGGTTACCTATTTTCTTATCACGGTGACTTGGATGGTAAAGAATCTGCCTGCAATGTGGGGGACCTGGGTTCAATCCCTGGGTCTGGAAGATTCCCTGGAGAAGGGAATAGTGACCCACTCCAGTATTCTTGCCTGGAGAAATCTATGGACAGAAGAGCCTGGAGGGGCTACAGTCCACCACGTGGTCTCAAAGAGTCAGACACAACAGAAGCGACTAACACTTTCACTTTTCACTATTGCCTTATATTTTCCAAATTTTCTATAATGTGAAAATTAGGAAATTTTTATATTGACTATTGACTATTTTTATTGACTATTGATTATTTTTATAATCAAAAATCTGTTAGTACAAAGTTACATACTGACATAGGAAGGAATATTTTTTTTAACCTTCAAGTCCCTTTACCAAAGAGGAGTTTTTGTCTCTAATCCTAGTTCACTGATTGTTGCTAAATGACCAACAGTTGTATAGGAATTAATCAGGAGAAAGATATACACCATGTAACTTAAGACAGGTATGTCTGGAGCTACCTGTCACCAGGCTATCGTAGAAACTAAAGATTAAAAGGAAACAGCTAAGAATTTCTACTTAGACAACCACCAGTATGTTGTTTTATAACTTTTAAATTTTCTTTTTATAGTGTCTTAGGATAAGAGAAGATGGACTTCTCAGGTGGCGCTGGTGGTAAAGAACCTGCCTGCCCATTCAGGAGACATAAGAGATGCAGGTCTGATCCCTGGGTCAGGAAGATCCCCTGGAGAAGGAAATGGCAACCCACTCCAGTATTCTTGCCTAGAGAATCCCGTGGATGGAGGAACCTGGGGGGCTACAGTCCATCGGGGCACAAAGAGTTGGACACGTCTGAAGTGACTTAGCATGCATGAAGGAGGGGACAAAAACGAGAGGAATAAAGAGGTAAGAACTCGAAGTCGATCAGGAATGCCATGCAGCAGACTGTTTCTCTCATCAGCAAAGAGCCAAAGTCGGACCTAGGCGTTTCAAACCCGCAGCCACGGCAGGGGAGCCAGCAAAGGCCACATGGGAGCACCTCGATTATAAACTTTCCTCAGGTTCAGAAGCCCTCTGGCAACGGGCACACGTGGGAAGAGCTTCTGCACTTGAGTCTGAAGATTCAGGGAACGTCCTACTCAAGACTGGGGGCAAGGAAGGGTTAGACTGAAAAGTGGTTGAAACCAATGAGTTTGGTACTGAACTGGACCTACGGTGTTTCAAGAGCTTTCAGTATTATTCTAAAAGCTGTACTGGTGATTCTCAATTCTGGTTGTGCATCTGAAACACTCTCAGGGTTTTATAAAAACCCAGATATTTAGCCTCCATCTTAGACTTAAAGACTTGGAATTTCCTGGGTTGTCTCATAGGCGTCTGGTTGTTCAGAAGCTCCATTCCTGCACGCATTTCATCCCTCTTATGCTTGCAGATGTCATTGCTACATTTATATAGGAGTGAGTTATATCTCTCACTCCTAACTCATGGATTCTGCCCTTTCTACTAGATGGTTCCCAATGGCGCATCAGCATGCCCTAACGTCCCCTGTTTTTAAAAGAGTTCCTCTTGTACAATGTCTCTCTCCAGCTATGATTCTTGCCCATCTTGGCTTGACTTCACCAGAAACCTTAGAAGAGCTATCTATCTCCATGCTGTCTCCATGTCTTTACCTGCCTACCGACTCAATCAGAAACTGTTGTTACCAGGCTTTTAGCTAGCCCATCCCTTGCCAGAGCCAATGAGGATTTCTGTGTTTCTTCTCTCTTATTCTCCACCCAGCATTCGACAAGGTTGTCCTTGAAACATGCTATTCCTCAGGCATCTAGGGCACCTCATCGTTCTGATTTTCCTCCCAGCTCACTAGCTACTGTTTCCTGGTCTCATCTGCCGGCTCTTCTTCCTCTGCTGGACCGCCAATACCGAGGTGCCCCAGGGCCCTGTCCTCTACATCCTTAAGGCCCAGCTTCATGGCCTTATTAATTTCTGCAGCGTAGAAAGTCATTTATATTCTGATGACACTATATATCCAGCCCTGACCTTGGCCTTGGATAGCCAATTGCCTATCGAACATCATCACTTGAAAGTTTAATAGGCATCTCAATTCAACACAGACATAGCAAACTGATGAAGGTACATTTCTTTCCCCAAGTCACCTCTTTTCCAAGCCTTGCCTCTCTCAGAAATCTGGAACATCTCGCGTTCAGTTACTAAGGTCAAAAGCCTAAAGGTAATCCTTATATCTCATTTTCTCTCTATTCCACATCCAATACTTCAGTAATTCCAGTAGGCTTTACTTTTAAAATATTTTTTTGCTTGACTATTTCTTGCCAGCATAGCATAGAGAAACTACACAACTGGAAATCAAATTCTCACACTTAACCTGACCTTGGGTAAGTGACCTAGCTTGCGTGGAACTCAGTTTCATTATCTGTAAAATGGGGATTATAATTATATATACATCTCACTCCACAGGGTTGCTATGAAGATTACAATAGTATATATGTGTACATGTGTACGTGTGTGAAAATCATTACGATTCCCCACTAGCCCACTGATATTACTGTATAGTTTTATTGTTTTTATTCCCTGTTAGTCTTAAGTTGCCCAACTAGACCAGTCTAATAATATGTTTTGTTTGGAGTCTGAAACAACCTCCTACCTGATCTTCTCTATCTCTGTCCTGCTGCTGCTGCTAAGTCTGACTTTAGTCATGTCTGACTCTGTGACCCTCTTGACTGTAGCCTGCCGGTCTCCTCTGTTCATGGGATTCTCCAGGCAAGAAAACTGTGTCCTTCTATCAGTCCACAAATCAGCAAGAATTGTCTTTCTAAAGCACACATCAGATCATGCTACTTCCCTAGTTAAAAA
The DNA here is from genome assembly GCF_023699985.2 of Odocoileus virginianus. Lineage (NCBI taxonomy): Eukaryota > Metazoa > Chordata > Mammalia > Artiodactyla > Cervidae > Odocoileus > Odocoileus virginianus. The sequence goes on along the minus strand of NC_069686.1, from coordinate 54,334,715 downwards.
TCTCTACTGGCTTCCCTTCCCATGTATCATTATGTTAAAAGTCTTTACTGACCTAGAAGGCTTTAAAGGGTATAGCCTTTGTCTACTTCACTGAACTCAATTTTGTTCCAGTTTTCAAATTTTATACCTTATTTCCCTAGGACAAAGTTCTTACTTCTGTTTCTCTAAATTGCCAAGTTTTCTACCACCTCTGGACTTTCACACTTAAAATTTCCTCTTGTTTGTCTTCCAGACACTTACACAGCCATCTCCTTTTTTTAATTGATATTACCTCCACATGACCCAATATGAGAAGCCACTGGAGATAAATACCTCTCCCATTTCCATCCCCAGAGTCTCTACTACTGTGTCACCTCATTTTTTCTTATTCAGAGTGTCTTATTTATATATTCCTTGTTTGCTTATTTATTATTTTATTTAAGTTTGTACATTTTGTCTGCATTGCCTGGGGTTGACTGGGGTTGAGGACCATGAAAATTGATCAAATCCCAGGGTCTAGAATAGTGTTTCACCCATAGAAGGCATTCAGTTAATATCTATTGACTTAAATATCAACATATACTTGTGATGTGTGGCCAGATTTGAGAATTGCTATTCTAGACTACCTCATTTTAAATAGGAGTTACTGATTAACAAGAATGCTTAAGCTTAGCACTTTAACTGTCCTACTTTCAAGGAAAGTTTAACTGTACAAGAAAGCTATTCACTTTAACACATTTAATTGCCATATTTTTTCTGCACAGAGTAAATCTTTCCTATAAGAAGCTAAGTTCTTCTGACTTCAGGCTGTAGCTAAGGCTTCTGCAAGAACCTGGAGACTCAAAACTCCCAGATGGTTTCAGGCCAGTCCTCCTTCTGGCTAGAGTCTGAGAATAAGAGATGTGATGGGAGTTTAAAGTGATATAGGGATGTCCAGGTTGATTTCTGGTCAAGTACGAAGTTGGTTAATGCATGGGGAGAAAGGGCTGTTTGGCCCATAGGGAGAGGGTTTGGAGACAAGGAATTGTGCATTTCAAGGAACATGCCAAGAACAAACCTGGGGCCTGAGGCCAAAGCCCAGGAGTAGAGAATAAGGAAGATACAAGGTCAAATCAATGGACTGTGAAGGTCAAGTCTGGGAAGAATCTTTAGATCCATGGTCTGGGATGGGGTAGGAGAAAGGAATGGAAGGGGCCTGTGACATGGTGGTGCCGTGCCAATGAAAATGGTGAGCTCTATTTTGAGAAAGCAGTCTCTGATAGCAGCCATGGAAATCTAAACTTTTCTTAAAAACAGAAAATACCATAGTTAGCACTTATGAGTTAGAGAAAATGTCTAAGCAGCATCCAGATTGCCTATATGGTCCTTGTGGCATAGACATAAAATATATCAAATGGTTTCTCCAGCAGACATTGGGACCCTAAATGAAAATTATCATTTAGACCAAGGGGAAGCAGTTGCTGGGTGGTGATGTTAAGTGTCCTGCTCTTCTGCATCAACACTTGACAAACACCAAAACCAAGGCACTGAGTGGAGAAAACAACTGCTAAGAAAAAAAAAAAGTGTGAGATGCATGTGTATATGAAATTATTATTTTGACTGCTGGCCAAGGAGTTCTTTTTGGAAGGTTAATAAATGCCTTATTTAGCAAAATACCTTGATGAGCCAGGGAACAGTGTGGAATGAGACCATGAATGAGGTGCAGAGACCAACAGAGCTCTATGTAATAACATGATGGGGAGTGTGGCTATGAGAGAGAAAATGTGAGAAATGAGAAAATGAGAAAAAGCTGGTCTACGCCAGGAGGCTAGGAATTGAGGAGAAGTGACCAGTGAGGAATGCCCAGCAGCTGAGGGAGAGAAAATGTGAGAAATGTGAAAATGAGAAAAAGCTGGTCTATGCCAGGAGGCTAGGAATTGAGGAGAAGTGACCAGTGAGGAATGCCCAGCAGCTGAGGGACTTGGAGGAAGGGCTCTCTACAGGGTAAGTGCAAAGCCCTTAGCCGTGGGGACAGTGTGCACGACCACATATTCCTCGTGGGACTGGATTTTGGGAAAAGTGAGTAAAGTGGATTCTGTCCCACCTGAGATTGATTCTGAAAGAAGAAAGAGGGATGGACAGTTGAATGGTACAGAAACGTAGCCTCTGGAATGGCCACAAGAGAGAATGGCTCTGAGGTAGGCGTGGGAGCACTAGACTTTCTTCAGGGGGATCTGGTGCTTGGACAACGTATACTTAATTCTCAAAGTCAGGGACGGCTTGGCTATAATCTAGGTTGTTTTTTTAAAAATTCATTTTATTCAAGTACAGTTGATTTACAATGTTGTGTTAATTTTGATACAGCAAAGTGATTCAGTTATAAATATATATGCATTCTTTTTCATATTCTTTTCCACTAGGGTCTGTCACAGGGAACTGAATATAGTTCTCTGTGCTATACAGTTGGACCTTGTTGTTTATCCCATTCTATATATAAAAGTTTGTATCTGCTATTTCCAAACTCTCAGTCTATCCCTGAATCAGTTCAGGCTGGCTTTGAATAATATTGTGATATTCATCAAGAACATAATATTAAATGTCAAGTTTGTGTCTCTTCTTTTCTGCACCTGTTTGTGGAGCAGGAATGAATGAAATCGGCTTTCCATCACTCTGACAATCATAACTCTCTGCTTCCTACCACACCAGGGGCCAAGAGATTAAGGTACAAAAATATGATTGTTTCAAAAATACACTGATGGAAAAGAAAATATTTTTGTCTTTCTAAAATCTTGCCTCATGACATCAAAATTCACCAAAGTAATTTTGAAGCATTATGGTTAATTCACTAGCAATCTCCCAAAAGAGCATTTTGTTAAAGTGTAGAAATCTATGTGGGGGTCTGTGACCAGCTCTGACTACAGTCTATCAAAATCAGTCTTTTATCTTCTCACAGTAACTGTTAACTTATGCAAAGGATTCTATATAGAGAACACAAATGTTAAATTTTTGACAATAAAGTAACACAAAATTCTTGTAACAACCAGAGGATGTATAACTGTGTGTGTGTTTGTGTATGTGATATGATTTCTTCTTATTATCTGTTTAGGTAGTCTTTGCAACCTGATGGACTGTAGACCACCAGGCTCCTCTGTCCATGGGACTCTCCAGCAAGAATACTGGAGTGGGTTGCCATTTCCTTCTCCAGGGGATCTTCCCAACCCAGGGATCGAACCCAGGTCTCCCGTATTGTAGGCAGACGCTCTACCATCTGAGCCACCACGGAAGTTTAGGTAGACAATAGTGACTACTATTAGGAGCAAGGAGAGAGTTCATTTACTATTCAGTAAAGAATTTTAGGAAAGAAGTCACGACATTGTGACTAGAGAACATTAATTTAGGAAATAAAATATTTTTTTTAATTAAAATTGCGGGGCTTAATGGCACTTAGAGATATCATTTATTGTATCCAACTGATCCTGGAGGCAAGAGTTGTTGCCTGAAGTGTAAAGATCTCTGTGAAAGAAAAAAAAATACTGTTCTTTCTTACTCAGTGAGGGTTTAAAAAACATTCACTGCCAAAGACACTTTTTAGAAACCTCTTAGCTTGATTAAATAAAACGTCCTTCAAAAGTTGCCTCAGTGACAATTAAATGAACTAAAAGCAATTTTCACTGTGATCATCAATAAGACTAACAATTAAGTATGTGGTTATAGGTAAATAAATTGTAATATTAATTCATTCCTACAATTAAATCCAGTTAATTCAACCTCAAGACAAATCTAAGTTCTCAAAACTCTCAGATAACAGCCTCAGTTTCCCTTGAGAAGGCCTTTCTACCTTTCACAGCGATTATCTTGAAAATGACAAATGAGAACCTTTGGGGAAACAGGTGAGTATTGGCCTTTTGCTCAAAAGGAACTGCCAGAGGGTACCTAAGTTGACCTCTCTTCTGCCCCATATGTGACATCACAGACTAAACCTTCAGTCACTCTGGTGTGGAACAGCTGACATTTTTCATTCATAGTTCTTGTATTAATGATAGTACTCAGATAAATAGGGGGAAAACCATGTAAGGAAAGGCAGGAGCCTTGGAATAGAGGACAGAAAAGGCCATAGGCCAGGCACTGTTGTACAAATATTAGCTCACTCAGCCCCATTACTTCCCTGTAAGGTAAGTTACTATTAGACCCAGTTTTGCAGTTGAGGCAACAGAGGCATAGAGTCTAATTGATTTGCCCGAGGATTCAAAACTAGAAAATAATAAAACTGAGATTCAAACCAATCTGTGGGAATCTGTCTCCAAAGTCCATAATCTTATTCCTTTTGCTTTACTATTATTGAGGAAATTAAAGTAAAAATGGCATGCGTCTAGAGACAACATGGTAGTTAGGATTAGGGACAGAACTGCAGAAGTCAGTAAAAGAAAAGAAGATCTGTCAAGGTCATGTTTCTTCACATTACCACAGGAAGTTTCAGGATTCTGTAGAACCTGTGGTGAAAGTGAAAGCTGCTCAGCCATGTCCAACTCTTTGCAACCCTGTGGACTGTAACCCACCAGGCTTCTCTGTCCAGAGAGTTCTCCAGGCAAGAACACTGGAGCACATCTTTAGACATTGGCTGAGGGCCCATTGTGCCTAGTTTAAGAAGAGGTGGCCTTACCATAATCCTTGCTTAAAAATAATTACATTCCAGTATTATATGCAAACAAAACATTTATTGAAAGGAGGTAAGCTAACTCACAGAAAAAGACATCTTTGCTGGATCTTTCAGCATGTGAACTAATAACTAAAACGCTCTTTGAGGGCTGCTATAAACATTTGGGAATTAATAGTTGAAATGATGTCAAATGCCACTAAGTAACAGACCAGAAGTTTTGAACTGTTTTGGAGGACTACAGTGGTCAAAAATCCTCCTTAAAGCACCCTTAGTGCAACTTCACCTCTATTTATATATGTTTTATATGTTGAACTTCAGCATAAGCTTTTTCTGTTTTTTGAAGAAATAGCTCTACTGCTTAACATTATTTTTCTTATAATTGTCCTTGCACAGTATTCAATAGTTTGTTTATTCATTCATTTATTCAATCATTAGGTATTGGGAAAATAAAGCAAGAATATCACTCAACCCTTCCTTCAAAGAACTTGCAATTTTAGGGACACTGATCTAGTTTGAGGGCCAAACTGAATTTAAGATGAATTATTGTCTTATGTACTCTTTTCAAGGCAACACATTCATAGTTACCAGGTTAAGACTCATTCAGTGAAACAAATTTTAACACTAAACTCATCATTGACAAAGGCATCTCAATGGCAGCTACTAGGTCCTATTAGTCTGGGAGAACTAAGAAAGGGAGATTTAGCCTTTCTCAAAAGCAGTGCCAGTAAAAGAAGTAGAACACGGTTGTTTCTCTTTAAACGTGTAAAAAACGGTTCCATTTCTTACCTCTAGAGCTTTCAACCTTTCTAGCAGCCATTTGGTCTTTTCCTGCCCCTCGTCCGCACTGCTGCCTTCACTCCTCGCGTCCTCATCCAGCACCAGCTGACGGCCTTCCAAAGCTGTCTTGTGCTTTCGCTCTCCTTCTGACAGTTTTTCCTGAAGCAAGAAAGAATTGTTGTTTTTAGTCATCTTCACTGAAAAATAAGAAAGAGTTTAAGGCTGAAGAGTCTGGAACCCTCCTTTTTGCTTTCTTTCCAGGGCTGAGGTAGAGAAAAGTTTGCCAAACACATTCTGAGTGGTGCTTGTATTAGTGGTGCTCAATACTATAAACACAAGAGATAACTTTAATGAATTTTGGCAGGTCAAGTCACAGGGTTACCACCAGTGAATGCACATGTCCTCTGCCCTGTTTGAGAAGTGACTGAGCCCAAAAAGTTGTAGGTGAATTCATTTGGTTAATTCACTTTGATCTGCACCATGAAATTCAGCTCTGCTCTACACTGCAGGAAAGTAAGTCAATCTTGATACCTTGACTTGTGAATAGCTTAGTTCCTCAAAATAAGATCATCAAAGTCACTGGACGTGCAACCAGTATAAGGTAAAAGAAAATACTACAAAATATTTAAATGGTAAAGATCTCAGAATTCTATGCTGAAACTACTTAGTTCCTTCAGCACAATAATGACACGGCTCTTAAGGACCCTATAGCCCCCTTCCTAGAAAATACTCCGGGATCTGTAGCAGAGCCTTGAGGCAGACATAAAATGTCATCTGGCCTGGCCTCCCTGTTTGCTTGTGGCTCCTTACTCAACCCTGTCACTTGCAGCTTTTTGGAAGTTGGGAAGTTTGAATTTGAGCCTCATGACTCTTGCTTTCAAGGTAAAAAGAAATGTCAAGAGCATATCATATGAGAAATATGATATCCACTTTTATACATACATCAAGACACTGTGCTACAGAATCAGGTGTCATCATTCCATCACACTTTTTAACTCTAACCAGAATGCTGTAGAAATCTTTGTTATTGTTACAGCTTGTTGCCAACCATGTGGGCTAAACTGGATTTCAGTGGTGAGAGGTTTCTTTATATTCAGCACTAGACTGAGATCATTTGCAAATATAAAAGTATTAAGAGATAGGATTCTTAAAAAACCCACTGGGAAAATAACAGCATAAGCAGGGAAAGAAAACAAACAAACAGGCTTTTAACTGTGTTCATAAAAGTGTTTTGCATGTTCTGAAATTATTTAACTTCTTTTTTGAAAATAAAATATGAAGGAAAAAATTCAATGTATATGCACACATGTATAAGTATACATGCATGTATAAATACACAAAACATTGGAGACTATACAGAAACTTAGCCCCTGTTAATCTGTTTCCTAACAGATTTCAAGATATAATTTCCATTTCTCTATATAAATGTGCAATTGACTAAGCAGGTGATAGCTCTTTATAAAATCAGGCCTGGGTGTGTCCACATGCAATGTACAGGTGTGTCCACTTCTGTAGCTGGAGCTAGTTCAGTTCAGATACATGATCAGCAAGTTTAAAGTGCAGATCCCCAAGCCAAGACAAACATCCAGGACTGTATTTTTATAGCTTTGATTTTTAAGGTTCGTTCACTCATCAGACCTTCATTTCCATGATAAGGACTTGAAATCTGCAGTTACAACTCAATTTAGAAATAAAGAGGTCCTTCTATTTCTCTTTTAAGATTCGAGAGCACTGTACTTAAACACTAAATTGGGATTACAAAGCAAGCTTTAAAAAATATATATCATCTACCACTATTTCTGTATGTGTGTATACACACAGAAATAATTTTTAGATAGAATTATTATATAGAATTATTCCATCTAATTAAAACAAACAAAGAAAAGTCACTGATATAAACTGAAAACCAAAAGACTTTGGGATATGGCAGCCAGATTCCACATCTACCATTTATCAGCTTTGCAAATAATGTTGGGCAAACTACTTAATTTCAATAACTCTTGGTGTCTTTGTCTCCTAAATGCTTAAATGAGGTTAACAGCTTCACACATAACATGCACACATCTATAGTCAATTCTCATTATTCATGATAGTTGTGTTCACTGAATTAACAAATACTGAATCATTGCTCCTAGGGGAGATATAGGGTTAGGTTTCTGGAGGCCTTTGGTTGTTAACAGTTTCATCACTAATCAATACGTAATCTTGTTTTATGAGTGTTTCTATTTAAAGACATCTTGTTTAATATATATTGTTGATTAATTAGCACTGAACTAACCACAAAAGGCACTATAACTCATGCTTGAACAAAGCTTATCTAATACCCATTTTCTCCATGAGGCACATCACAGCCTTCGTGCACTTAGGAAAATTAGACAGCAGTTCACACCATGCTTGGGGACCATTTTCAACAGTGAGACCACTCACAAAAAATATAAAAAAGTGGCACTAAACCGAGTGTGAAAGCACACATTTCCAGTGGGAGAGCTGAAAAAAGAAAGCAGGACGTTGCTTTGGTTGACCTAAGCCGGCATAATACAGGTGTTGGATGACTTAAAGTCTTCACCCCTCTGCAAATGTCCATGAATAACCATGAAAGCACTGCAGGCTTTCATTCTGGGGTTGCAAATAAATTTTCGGTAGTAAGTGAATTCAGAAAGTCCAAAAATAATGAGGACTGGCTATATATATGCATACACGCACTTTCAAGTGTCTAGGCACAGTGCCTAAATATTATTATATGAACGAACTGGACACAATTCAGGATAGTATAGATTATATATGAGTATTTAGGTTACATAAAATTCAAGGGTCACTTTACATAATTGAAGAAAGGGTGATCAATGATGACTTGGAGGAGTGATTTTGTAGAAATAGAAATGACTTATGCTTTGGTGGAGTGATACCACTTTAATAGGTAGAGAGGCATAAGATGGGATTTCTGGTTAAAGAGAAAATTGGAACAAAGGCCCCCAGTCAGGAATGTATTTTGTCCTTATTGGTTCATGAGGAAGCCGGTTTGATTATATTGCAAGAAAAACTGAGAGGCAGGTAATAGAACTGGAGAGTAAAAGAAAGGGTTATTGGAAATGAGAAAGAAAAATTCAGACATCATTCATTAATTCATTTATTTATCCTATAAATGTTTCTTAAACACAAAGTATTGGCCATTTGATAGTCTAGTACTAGAGATATGGCAAACAAGACATTCTATACTCTATGAATTTGTATCCTAAGTGTGGGAAACACAATAAACTCCAAGTCAAGTCAGTAAGTTCTGTAACTGTAGCCAGTGGTCTGTTTAGGTACAATATGAGATACGGTGTCATCAGCATAAGGTATGTCTGAGGAGGTGGTCATTTAAGCTGAGACCAAATTACGGGAAGGAAGCAGGTGGACAGTGGTCTGGGAGAAAAACATTTCACGTAGAAGAAAGAGCAAAGCAAGCACCCAGGGGCAGGGCTAAGCTCGTCTTGCTGACCTGTTGAGGGAGAGTCTGTGTGATGGAGCACGGGGACCCCTAAGAGTAAAGGTTGCAGGGAATGAGATTAGAGAATTGGACCGTGGCAGTCTTTCAAGGCATGGAAAGGGGGTTAGGCTCTATTTTAAGTGCAGTAAAGAGGAACTGGAGGCTAAGTGGGGGAGTGATAAGTTCCGGTTTACATTTTAGAAATGGCATCCTGGTTAGGATGCCTACAACGCCTACAGTGGAGAATGGGCGGTGGAAGGATGGAGCCAGGAGACCAGCTGGGAGGGTTTTCTACAAGAAGGAATAAAAATTAGGAATGCTCTGAAGGTATTGGACGAGAACTTACCAAAACCAGTTCTCATACTGGATGGTAGGCCAGACGCCCTGGATTTAAAATCCTGGTTTTACAATTGTGCTCCTTGCTGGGCAAAACATTCAATCTTTTCAGTCCCTCAGTTTCCCCCAGATGTAAAGTGAAATGGATGGACTAAATGTCCCTTGTGATATAAGGTTCTAAGAATTCAATTATTCAAGACACAGTTTTCAGGGAGAAAAGTTATTAATATGGTCAATGGTAACAGAAATGACAAGAATGACAAGAGGACACAAAAAGGACCTCTACATTTTGTAATAAGAAGGTTGTTAGTGGGAACTTGAGAGCTATTTGACTCAAGTGTGATGATGGTAACCAAATTGTCAGTGGTTATGCAAAAAGTGAAAAGAGAAAATAGCAGCAATTTTCTCAGATGCTTATTTGAAAGAGTGGCAGGGAAGGAAAGGAAATATAAAGAACTACAGCCAAAGAGCATTGAAGAGACAAGTGGAAACCTTGATTTCAAGATGCAGAAAATTGAGTTATTTGAAGAAATAAAGAGAACAGATGGAACTAAAGAGATGCTAGCAAAAGGTGGTATGAAAGTAGAAAGAGATCTCCCAAGCAGAGAAGGCAGGGCATGAAGGGCTTTGAAGGAAAAGTCAATGTCTTGTTTTGTTTTTTGTCTTTTTTTAAACGCGGTTCCCTGAAGAATATCATATCACAGCATAATTTCCCAGTTACTACTGCAAGTCCTTAGTGAGTGTCTAGCCTGGGTTCCTAAAGAACAAGGATCTAAGTGCACGTAGTCCATTCGATACATGCAAAACCATCAGCTGGGAAGGGACTCAAGCAAGGGAGGAGGGCATATGACTAACCAGCTGAAGCTAAATCCATGGGAAACTCAGGGAAACGCAACAAAGCCCAGAGCTCAGGATCATCCCACCCTAGGGCCAAGGGTGTGTGTGTGTGTGTGTGTGTGTGTGTGTGTGTGTGTGTGTGTGCTCAGTCATGTCCGAGCCACTGGAGGGCATATGACTAACCAGCTGAAGCTAAACCCATGAGAAACTCAGGGAAACGCAACAAAGCCCAGAGCTCAGGATCATCCCACCCGAGGGCCAAGGGTGTGTGTGCGTGTGTGTGTGTGTGCGCTCAGTCATGTCCGACTCTTGTGACCCCAGAGACAGTCACCTGCCAGGCTCCTTTGTCCATGGGATTCTCCAGGCAATAATACTGGAGTGGGTTGCCATTTCCTTCTCCAGGGGATCTTCCCAACCTAGGAATCAAACCCAGGTCTCCTGCATTATGGGCAGACTCTTTACCAACTGCAAGGGAGTTGGGACATTCATACACCAACCTCCAAAGAATCAGTAATTGGGGGCGGCTCCTGGGGTGTCAGTCTCCAGGCTGCCACAGGCAGTAAGGTTTTTAAAAATACTTCTCACATAAAAGCGCTCACATAAAAACACAGACACTGATAGCTAGAGATGCTGGGAGCACTCTGGATGACTTTGGGGTATGGGCAGAGCATCGTCAATGTGCTCTACAAGTGGAGAGGAGCTTTGTGACTGCTTTATATGACCCCACCAGGAAAGAAAGCCACATCTGTACACTTCTCAGGCTTAAAAGCACATTTTATTGTGCTTCAATTCTACTAAGAAAATGCCCTACGACAAATCCAGTAAGCGCGGTAGAGTCATCCATCCTATCCTTTTCTTTACTCTTGTTTCTTTAAGCATGTACCAATGAGAGTGTTGGAGTGTAATGTAATATTGAGGAGGAAGACAAATGGAAAGGACATATTAAGTAAACAGACGAGCAAAAGAGGAAAATAGGTGGAGAGAAACAAGGAAAAGGGAGAGTTCTGGGAGAGCTGGATGGCTAAACCCCATGACAGATGACTACTGTCGATTTCAGACAAGAAAGCTGTTGGATTTATATTATGATTAAAAAGCATGACCATATTTTTAAAACTTAAGTGTACAAATTCTATACACACATAAATAACCCATTTCAACTAGCCCCTTTGCTATTAATAATTAATCTCCTGTGATTTACCTGGTAAAAAGAGAGCAGGACAGAGGTCAGAAACATATTTTAAATAAAATGCATTCTTCATATAAACCTCTAAGAGGGAAACAAGACAAATGAGCCAAGTCCACTCCTGAGAATGGCAAACTGTGAAGAGAGTAAGTTGATTCCAGAAGTGACCTGTTTTCATGTTTCAGTCCTTTATGGACTTTAATCAGCAGTGAATTCTGTAAAAGTGAGGCCACCACAGAAAACTTTCACTCCCCACATATTTCACATATGGTTGAGACCATAAGCTTGTTGCTCTCAACAAATACCAGTGGGTACACAGGAAGTTAAAGATTTAGAAGCTCAGTTAGTATCCAAGGGTTTAAATCAAACTCTGCCTTGAAGGTACATAAAGCAATCCTTGGAGCTATAAGTTTCTTTAAGCGGTTACCAGGGCAATGATTCACCTCTAGGGGAGCCCTATCTTTTGTTCTCATGTAATCAGCACCATCAGACCTATGTAAAATAATATCGAGCAATACAAAGCTCGCAGGTGCGTCAGCTCAGCTCGGATAGATGACAGTCCAGGGGGCTCAGTTAGCCCAAAGAGCAGGCAGGACAGCTCCTCACTGACGGCCAGCTACTATTCAAAAACATCACTGAGGAAAGTGATCATAAGACCCTGCTCCCAAATTATGTCCTATTCATATTTTGGTCACCAGCTTCCCCTAACCCAGCACAATGGGATTCAGGCAAGGTTTCATGAGGTCATCTTACTTTACAACTAATTAATCCATCCATCCATCCAATACATATGTACTGAGTAGCTTTTGTATGCCAGGCACTGTGGAAGATGCCAGAGGTAGACAGGTGAATAAAAACACATGTGGAGCCTATTGTCATGAAGCTTAGAGTCTTGTGGAAGGAGACAGTAATCAAAATGTCACCAGCAAATATAAAATAACACTGTGATATGTGCTGGGAAGAAGAGATTCCAGGGGCTCTGAAAAATCTTTACTAGAGGGATGCAAGAGAGGTCAGGAAAGTCAATGCTCATGTTTACCACCGTGGCAGTTAACCAGGAAATGCCCATGAGGTTGGGGAGGGAGAGAGCAATTTTTAAAAAGTCTGAAAGGAGGCATGTGTAGCTGGGGGGGAAAGTGAAGGTGGGTGGACTAAAGAGACCATGACACAGGTCAAGGAACGTTGCCTTTACTCTAAGGGCAGGAAGAAGCCACGGACTGTTCTCACGCACGCGTGTGTGTGTATGTACACACGCACACACGATACGGGGGTAGGGGAGGCAGGTGATAAGGTAGGATCCTGTACTCTAAAACAGATCCCTGGTAAAGTGTGGAGGATGGATTGGAGTGAGGTAAACACAGATGTGGGAAAGATAAGAGCTACTGCAATAGTCTAAACAGGAGTTGACTGACTCATGATTCAAGTGACAATTTCATAAAATGAGACCTCATAGTCTGTAATTATCTTGTGATTTTGATTCTTTAATATGCAGTTAATCCAAGAATGACAAATACTAAAATTTCCTCAGGTCACTGTTGCTCAGAGTGGGCTGACAGCTGCCGGCATCAGTCACTCATTGGTCAATGGGTGTGGGGAGCAAAGTGTTGCTTCTTTAAAATGCAGATATCTTGGCCAACTTGGGCCCCATAAATCACAATATCTAGGAGTGAGGCCAGGGATCTGTAATTTTAGAAAACACCTCAGGTAATACTGAAGTGAAGTGAAGTCGCTCAGTCATGTCTGACTCTTTGCGACCCCGTGGACTGTAGCCTACCAGGCTCCTCAGTCCATGGGATTTTCCAGGCAAGAGTACCGGAGTGGGTTGCCATTTCCTTCTACAGGGGATATTCCCAACCTGGGGATTGAACCCAGGTCTCCCACACTGCAGGCAGACACTTTACCATCTGAACCACCAGGGAAGCCCTAATCTATGCCAAAATTTAAAGAACCTCTGGACAACAACGCTTCAATATATAAGACAAATCATTTTTACTTTAGATAAGCTTTTGAGGTCATCCATTTGATTTACTTATTATAATTATTCTGCAGAATAAACAGAGTAATTATAAGAATGTTGCAGAATTGCCTGGTATACAAGCTTGGCCTTAACATGGTGGCACTGCTGTCTTCCAGCCCATTAACTGGGGGAGCAACATTAGGTCTGAGCCCAAGACTGCGAGGATCATTAAAGAACACAAATTTGGGCAAAGGGGAAAGGCAGTGAATGCCATATGTGGACATAACTTGGAATTTCATCTGATAGGATAAAGGGAGAGTCAGCCTCATCTGTTTTTTGAGGTCCATCAAATTCCATCTCACTGTGATCTATTCTCATTCAGAGTGGGAAGAGACCCATTTTAGTTTTAGAACAAGTAGAAATAAAAAATCTACATTCCAGTCCTAACTCTGCCACTAACCAGCTGTGTGATTTTAGTCAAGTCACATAACTTCTCTGTCCCTTAATTTCCTCATCTGTGAATACAATGTACAGAAATAGACTATCACAAAGGTCCCTCCTAGCTTTAAATGTCTACAATTTTGATCATCTGTAAAAATTCAATTTAGAAGAATAAGTATGCAAATACTACTGAAGTTCAGGAATGTTAATACAGAATGCCATTAAGGTTAGATCTGCCTAGAAGATACCTTGGGTAATAAAATCTGTTTGCTTCTTTCAAGAGTGTCTGTCTGTCTGTCTTCCTTGGGGAAAAACCTCCCCCCAACTTTTTTTTTTTTGCTGTGTACTTCTCTTGGGCCCTAGGATAGACATCACCTAATCTAATCTTTGCTTTTTTCTTTCTTTTGCATTTAGCATGTTTCATTGTCTGTCTGTAAGAAAGGAAAGACCTGATAAGCAATATTAAGGAAGAATTTAGTGAAACATACTTGTAACACTCACAGGAAATCATGCCGAATATGAGTCCTGTATGTGAAAAGAGCCTTTGCTTAGAGGAGGAATAATTTCAAGTATCTTTTGGTTGCAAGTATTTTCTTTTTTAAATCACCCATTTCTCTATTTTAATTATTTTTAATTCTGATGGCCAACACAATGCCAATATACAGAAACTCTGCATATATGGTAATAATAGTTATACTGTATTCCAGATCATTCATTATTTTTCTAAAGGAGATTGTCCTTAGCTCTTACCATGAAAAGGAAGGAAGGAAGAAGGGAGGGCGAAAGGGAAGAGAGGAAGAGGAAGGAAGGGAGGAGACTCACCTCAAGTACACGCAGTTTTCTAACCTGAAGATGGCAAAACGAAACCATTGGGATATGAAGAGACAACTATCTAACTCTGGAAAGATAGTCAGTCAAGGAAGTTGGAACATGTTTTTCATTTTGCATATCCAGCCATGTGTTAAATATCTGCCTACTAATTCATAGTAAAAATATAAAAATATATAATTTAAGACTGATCACTTAAGGAAGAGACTTGGGTAGTGTTAGTATAAAACATTAAGTCCTTTCCAGAACACAAAAGACATAAATAGCATCTAATATTTGTAGAATACTTCAGAGTTAAGCCAAATCACCTCATGCATATCATTTAAACTACTCACTGCCATGGGGACATAGGACAAATATCCTGGACTCCCCTTATAGACAAAAAAAGAGGCTCCAATAGGTTACAAAAGTATAACTGTTAGTCGCTCAGTTGTGTCCAACTCTTTGTGACCCCATGGACTGAAGCCTCAAGGCTCCTATATCCAAGAGATTCTCTAGGCAAGAATACTGGAGTGGCTTGCCATGCCCTTCTAAAGGGGATCTTCCGAACTCAGGAACTGAACCCAGTTCTCCTGCATTGTAGGCAGATTCTTTACCATCTGAGCTGCTAGGGAAGGCCAATAGGTTACGAAGAGTCCTGTTAATATTTAGTGGCACAGTCAGAATTTAATTACAGCGCAATTTCAAGTGTCATGCTCTTTCTACAGGTCCAGTTACTTCTTTTGGACTTTCCCATGTACCTATAGACCTGTCCCTACTGTTAATTCTGAGAGTCTGTAATCTTTATCCAACCATGGGCCATG
Source organism: Odocoileus virginianus (assembly GCF_023699985.2). Taxonomy (NCBI): domain Eukaryota; kingdom Metazoa; phylum Chordata; class Mammalia; order Artiodactyla; family Cervidae; genus Odocoileus; species Odocoileus virginianus. The sequence continues at coordinate 54,319,469 of NC_069686.1, read as the reverse complement.
CTGCGAGACCACATCTTCGCAAGGTTCTCTGGTCATTTATCCAGGGAGCAGGTGATTTTATCAGAAATATTGGATCTGGCCTCAGATGACCATCAGCACAGCAGATTTAACAAACCACAACCATTTCCATAGTTAACAATGATTCAATTAATTCAAAGCAGAAACACATACCTACTGTGTTTGTAAGTAAATGTAGAGGACAGCCGTCTAGCTGACAGCTGCCCCAATGAGCCCTGGTGGCTTCAGCCTCTGATTTACTTACTCATTTGTTGTCTGGTGGTGGGGAGAGTGCACAGAATATATTGTCACTTTAGCTAGCACTTCAGCAAACACCATAACAACATTCCCAGGGATTGCTAGCAGCTTTTGTTCAGGACTAGCATACTAAATTTTAAGGGGGGAAACATAACGTCAAATAAATCACAGGGTTTTAAAAGAACATCCAATTTGTTCACAGTTTAACATTAGTACTGTCAGGCAAAACATATAAAACTCTTCTTTTTCATCCCTGGATTTGACTTACAAAGTGAACTCAGCACACAGTAAAATCCCCAAGATTAAATGTGCATGATGGATAAGAGAACAAAGTGTTTTCTGTATGTCTCTAATATGAACCACGACCATTGGCGTATCAATTCACATCTACTCCACATTATTCTTCACTCAAAACACTCCTCAATACTGCCAACTATCTTCCATATTGAACAGCTCTGTGAAGGTACATTAATAAATTTTCCGATGATGCTTTTATTGCCTGTTCCATCTATCAGCAACATTTATTTCCCTTTAAAAAAAGTTCAATTCCAAAAACACTTTAAAGGAAAACTCTACTGTGGAATAGGATGATGTGAAAAAGTGAGCTGTAATTTTCATTATAGGCATGCTTCAGGTGGTAAGAAATCTAAAAAAAAAAAAACAACAACAGAAATGATGTCCTTGTAGCTCATAAATAGTTGTCTGTGTAACTCAAGCAGAAAGAAACCAAAAATGCTAAGAATGTTGTGTAGGTGGAGAATTTCAGTAGTCAGCGGCTACACTTGAATGTTTGGACATCATTAAATACAATTCATAAGTTAACATCAAAATTTGCATTCAAAATCTCTCTTTTTCCTCTTCTGCTCCCTTTCTCCCATCTTCCTAGCTTTCAGAGAGAATTCATGGAACAGAAGAGCCAGATAGCCTCCAGAGGAAAGCGCCTGGGCTCAGCAAAGTGAAGTGAAGTCGCTCAGTCGTGTCCAACTCTTTGCGATCCCATGGACTGTAGCCTACCAGGCTCCTTCATCCATGGGATTTTTCAGGCAAGAGTACTGGAGTGGGGTGCCATTTTCTTTTCCAGGCCATCCCAAAATGAACAAATTATTCAGTCCTTAACTAGTCAGTGGTGGGTGGGTGCCTTTATTACTGATGTCTTTATATACATCTCAACAGTCATGTTTGCAATTCCCAGACAGAATTTTAAAAGAAAATTTAAGCAATTTAAAAATATTTCTATCTCACTGTCCCTATAAATATACAGTGTCAGATAACCAACATATACAAATTTTTGTTTCAGAAAATATGATCAATACTATTCTTTATTGACAATTATTGCCAGGTCCATATTTATGTATCATCTGAATTTGTTAAACTGAACTGAACTGACAAGTCTCTGCTAAGAAATGACTAAGTGTTCAAATACAATACTATTATTATTATAAAAAGTAACAGTTCAAAGCAGAGACATCACTTTTCTGACAAATGTGCACATAGTCACAGCTATAGTTTTTCGATCAGTCATGTACTAATTTGAGAGATGGGCCATAAAGAAGGCTGAGCAGCAAAGAATCAATGCTTTCAAAATGTACTGCTGGACTGTTTACAATAGCCAGGACCTGGAAGCAACCTAGATGTCCATCAGCAGATGAATGGATAAGAAAGCTGTGGTACATATACACAATGGAATATTACTCAACTATTAAAAAGAATGCATTTGAATCAGTTCTAATGAGGTGGATGAAACTGGAGCCTATTATACAGAGTGAAGTCAGAAAGAAAAACATCAATACAGTAATATTAACATATATATATGGAATTTAGAAAGATGGTAACAATGACCCTATATGTGAGACAGCAAAAGAGACACAGATGTAAAGAACAGACTTTTGGACTCTGTGGGAGAAGGCAAGGGTGGGATGATTTGAGAGAATAGCATTGAATCATGTATGTGAAATAGATCACCAGTCCAGGTTCGAAGCATGAGACAGGGTGCTCGGTGCTGGTGCCACTGGGATGACTGTGAGGGATGGGATGGGGAGGGAGGGGAGAGGGGGGGTTCAGGATGGGGAACACATGTTCACCCATGACTGATTCATGTCAATGTATGGCAAAAACCACTATAATACTGTAAAGTAATTAGCCTCCAATTAAAATAAATAAATTTTAAAAATATGGAATTCACATATGACAACCTGAAAAAAAAAATGTAGTGCTGGAGAAATGTCTTGAGAGTCTCTTGGACAGCAAGGAGATCAAAGCAGTCAATCCTAAAGGAAATCAACCCTGAATATTTATTGGAAGGACTGATGCTGAAGCTGGAGCTCAGCATCCAGCTGATACTTAGGCCGCCTGATGCAAAGAGCCGACTCATTGGAAAAGACTCTGATGCTGGGAAAGACTGAAGGCAGGAAGAGAAGGGGGTGACAGAGGATGAAATTGCTGGATGGCATCACCAACTCAATGGACATGAGTTTGAGCAAACTCCAGGAGATAAAGAAGGACAGGAGAGCCTGAGGTGCTGGAGCCTATGGGGTCGCAGTCAGACATGACTTACAACTGAACAACAACATGGAGAAGAAAACTTATCATTCCAAATTCAATAAATAGGTGTTATATGCAGTTTACTAGGTCCCAGTTATAATGTAAGAGTCTCGGAGGTTGGAAGGTTTTATAAATCACATCCCCATCATCACACCTTGCAAAACACAAAAGGCATTCAATAAATGTCCAATGTTGTTGGTGTGATGATGCTGAATAAGGAATGCTGCTGCTGCTACTGCTGCTAAGTCACTTCAGTTGTGTCTGACTCTGTGCAACCCCACAGACAGCAGTCTACCAGGCTTTCCCAGTCCTGGGATTCTCCAGGCAAGAACACTGGAGTGGGTTGCCATTTCCTTCTCCAATGCATGAAAGTGAAAAGTGAAAGTGAAGTTGCTCAGTCATGTCCGACTCTTAGTGACCCCATGCCTACCAGGCTCCTCTGTGCATGGGATTTTCCAGGCAAGAGTACTGGAGTGGGTGAATAAGGAATGACATCACCACAATTTACTTCTGACGACATTGTGCTCAAGTTCAATGCTGAACTACCTAAATATTCTTAAGTACTTTCAACAGGAAACTATTTTTAAGCCAGTATTTTGCTAATAGAAACAAGAAGCAATGGACTAATGGAAGATTTGCATAATAGGTAAAGCACCAATATATTGATTTCCACTCCAAGAAAATAAGAGTTTGTTTGTTTATCCTTTAAGGGACAGCACAGCACAAGGATCTCACCCAGAAGCCCATATTGTATGCCATGTAACTATCTATCCTAAAGTGCCCTGGGGATTTCTGGAGACTCACACACTCCTAATCAAGATACTCAGTTCCTCCCTGCTTCCTCTTTCCTGGAGTTACCTAAAAGAAAAGCTCTAATGAGGTACATTAGTTGTACTTTGAAAGTCAGAGATGAATTATCTAGTTAATTCTCTTGGGGGCTCATGTCAGAACAGAGAGTAGCTTCACTTATTTGCACCTAAATGGAACTTTAAGATAAAGCAAGAATATTACATTTTTTTCTAAAAAAATTTACATAATACCTGCTCTCTTTAGTCAGGCAAAACCCAAGGCACAGCATAGGGCCCAACTGTTTGAGGATTTTACGGAAGAAATTTTGCTAGCAGTATTGTCCTGGTATGCTTTTTGACATTAAAACTCTTATTTTTATCCCTAACCCCTGAAAGCGGCAGAAAGTTATCACTTGAGGTGCTTCTTTGTCACTGAGTGGGATGTACATCCTGACAAGCTGCTCACAGCCACAGTGGGTGTAGACAGACAAAGAGCTACTTGAAGACACCTGTAACCCTGCCAGATGATTCATCTTGGTAAGAGAGGAAAGGCAATTCAGATAAATTAGCAAGAAATAAGCATGATTCTAAGAGACAATCAGAAAAGTCAGAATACATACACACACACGAAAAGTAATATTAATATAAATGTGAATCAAAAACTTAAGAGTAAGCATTTTCTTCATGCAAAATATGTACATTTAAAAAGTAATGAACCAGACATGTTCTGGTGCCTGAGACAAAGGCCAGAGGTCTCCCAACTTACTCCTACATCCCCGAGATGGTCACCTCAGTACTAAGCCATTTTATATTGCCATAGGGAGGGATGAAACATACAACTAGCTACTGAGCTGACTTCTCATCCCAGGTGTGGCACTCACAGGCAGTGGTGCCTTAGTAAGGCCCCTGGTTTTCAGTGACATTGTTCCCTCAGGTGCAAAATGATGTGGCTGGATATTGGAGGTAACTTTCCTCTTTCTGAGCACCTTAGACTTGTTAAATATCCTGTTCATCTCTATACACTGACTGACTTTCATGTGTCACACCACAACTGATTCCTGAGAAAATCAGGAATGACAAAGGCTGGCTACCCCGTACGCAGCAACATCACAATAAAGAGCTGGTAAAAAATGGCCGATGTTCCCGGCTGCCCAAGATGATCCAACCCCTTCCAAGCAGCCCTGGGGCTCCAAGATACCAAGTTACCCTTTACTGATGCCCCCATCACTAAAGACACTCGCCCAGAAGCACTGCGGCTGCAGCTCTTGCTACCTGGTCAAGCTGCCCAGTTCTCTCAGCCTCTCAGCCCGTCAAACTCAGCTGGCTTTGTGTGTCCACAATGATCTCAGACACCCACAAAAGAGTCAGAAGCAATTATAGTTCAGGTCACTCTGGAAAATCAGCTCCAAGTGGAAGGTTTTGAATTTGTTAGGCTGAGAGAAGTGTGAGGAACTCATTTTGAGGATCAGCCTCTAGGGCCCAGTTGACCACATTCTTGCTGACAAGTTTATACTGTCCCTTCCAGGGCCTGCCTTCCATTATGCCAAGGACAAAGTCTTAGTTTAGTAATTCTCTAAAACTACCTAATCGTTAGAATTTTTAAAAAGGAAAATAAGCCTCAAGCTCAGTTAACAGGCAACACTAATTAGGATGAATTTAGAATCCTGTCTTTTTTTCTTTGTGCTCATGGGTCCCTCCTATTTATGCAAAGGAGATAATTTTCCATTTCCAGTAAGGTCTTCCTACCAGCAGAGTTTTCTTCAACACGTCTGTCTCCTCAGGCATGTCCACTAGTTCTCACTCCATCCAGCTGGGGGGCCTCTGGACTGGGCCAAGCTGCCCCTATCATTTTCCTGAGTGACTGACTGACCTACCTACCGGTTCCATGTCCTCATGGTCTCCCAAAGTCTCGGCCATTTTCTGGCCCCTCACTGCCTCCTCAGCAATGAGCTCACTACCAACCCGTGGAGTGAATATGACTGAGGGTAAGGTCCTTAAGATCCCAAGGGGTTAAGTAAATTTTCAAATATCACATAGCTTGTAAGTGGCTCAGTCAGGATGTGAATCCACACTACTGGCCTCCAAAGCCTTTAAGCTTACCCATAATCCTCTGATTTCTCTCACCAGAGTGCCCATAATCCTCTGCTCTACTCCACTGGAATCCTCATAACCCTCTGCTATACTTCAGTGGAATACTCGCATAATACCCACTCTGCGGTACCTCACCAGAATACCCACAATCCTTTGCTGTCTCTCATCAGAGTACACACAGAACAAAAGAACCTTTCCATTTATCTGAATTTTAATCTCTTTTAAGGACCAACTCAGGGCTTCCCATGTGGTGTAGTGGTGAAGGATCTGTGTGCCGACGCAGGAGACAGGTTCAGTCCCTGGGTTGGGAAGATCCCCTGGAGTAGGAAATGGCAACCCACTCCAGTATTCTTGCCTAGAAAATTCCATGGGCGGAGGAGCCTGGTGGGCTACAGTCCATGGGGTCGCAAAGAGGCGGACACGACTGAGCACGCACGCCAGCCCACATGTGAGTAACTCAACTCTTACCTTCCCGAGAAGCTCAATGTGCTTCCTAAACATGAGCCAGGAGGTTGGCTACGTTGAGGAAAATGCTGGTGATACGTTAATGAAAATAAGACCCTGGTTGGAAGAACTTTTACCATGATGAACAAGAAAGGAAAAATATACAGCTGAATATAATGCCTTGTAGCACAGTGGTTCTCAACCCAGATCACATTAGAATTGGTCTGTGAAGATTATAAAAAATCCTCATGCCACACCCTTGATCAATGAAATCAGAATCACTGGGATGGAACCAGGACATCACAAATTTTTTTAACTCTTCAGATGATTACAAGGCACAATCAAACATGAGGACCACTAGCAGAGAATGTAACTAATGCTACCCTGCAAGACTATAGGACTCGGAATAAAAAGACCAAGTGTACCGTGCCTGACACCGTATGACACCTGTAAGTCAACCACCTCTGCAGAACTCAGTTTCTTCATCTGTAAAGTGTACTTGAACTTTTTGACCTTCCTATTTTGAAAGGTTAATACGAGGATCAAATCAGATGATGCTGTGAAACTATAAGCTGTATATACTAATTATTACTGTGGAAATTTTGACTACTGATCCTCCAGTGTTGATGTTTAAATGCTCTGGAGAGAAGAGGTAATAAAAATTTAAAGAGAAGAAATTATCCAATAATAGTTGGATTAGAAAAAATTAGACATAATTACTCAAGATGTTCAAGCTGGTTTTAGAAAAGGCAGAGGAACCAGAAATCAAATTGCCAACATCGGCTGGATCATGGAAAAAGCAAGAGAGTTCCAGAAAAACATCTATTTCTGCTTTATTGACTATGCCGAAGCCTTTGACTGTGTGGACCACAATAAACTGTGGAAAATTCTGAAAGAGATGGGAATACCAGACCACCTGATCTGTCTCTTGAGAAACCTGTATGCAGGTCAGGAAGCAACAGTTAGAACTGGACAAGGAACAACAGACTGGTTCCAAACAGGAAAAGGAGTACATCAAGGCTGTATATTGTCAACCTGCTTATTTAACTTACATGCAGAGTACATCATGAGAAACTCTGGGCTGGAGGAAGCACAAGCTGGAATCAAGATTGCTGAGAGAAATATCAATAACCTCAGATATGCAGATGACACCACCATATGGCAGAAAGTGAAGAGGAACTAAAGAGCTTCTTGATGAAAGTGAAAGAGGAGAGTGAAAAAGTTGGCTTAAAGCTCAACATTCAGAAAACTAAGATCATGGCATCCGGTCCCATCACTTCATGGCAAATAGATGGGGAAAGAGTGGAAACAGTGGCTGACTTTATTTTTCTGAGCTCCAAAATCACTGCAGATGGTGATTGCAGCCATGAAATTAAAAGATGCTTACTCCTTGGAAGGAAAGTTATGACCAACTTAGACAGCATATTAAAAAGCAGAGACATTACTTTGTCAACAAAGATCCACCTAGTCAAGGCTATGACTTTTCCAGTGGCAATGTATGGATGTGAGAGTTGGACTATAAAGAAAGCTGAGCACTGAAGAAATGATGCTTTTGAACTGTTGTGTTGGAGAAGACTCTTGCAGAGTCCCTTGGACTGCAAGGAGATTCAACCAGTCCATCCTAAAGGAGATCAGTCCTGGGTGTTCATTGGAAGTTTCATGTTGAAGCTGAAACTCCAATACTTTGGCCACCTGATGCAAAGAGTTGACTCATTTGAAAAGACCCTGATGCTGGGAAAGATTGAGGGCAGGAGGAGAAGGGGATGACAGAGGATGAGATGGTTGGATGGCATCACTGACTCAATGGACATGGGTTTGGGTAGACTCTAGGAGTTGGTGATGAACAGGGAGGCCTGGTGTGCTGAGGTTCATGGGGTTGCAAAGTCAGACATGTCTGAGCGACTGAACTGAACTGACTCAAGAGAAATACAGCCTAATTCATATCTTAAGGATTATATTTACAGTTATTTTGTAAATGAAATAAAAAATGATTGTTGAAGAACACTTGCAATGGCATTGTTTCCAGATCATCACTTACAATAGAAGCTTACTAATTCAGACTAAGGTATAGACTTGGCTTTAATGGGGAGAAATGAATTTATTCTGCTACATTAATTTAGCATAGACACAAAATTTATCAGGGTGCAGTGGTAAACCTACCCAACAGAATGCATTTGAAAAAACATATATTTTGATTGGTTTACAAAACAAAGGAATCATCATGAATTGTTTATAAATACTTGCCTGTTTATTTAAACAGGTAAGAGAAGAATATAAGTCATTATAAGACCTGACTTAATATGCTTACTCTAAAATTTCCTTTGAACTTCTCAGTTTGATACCTGGTGAATTTCACAGAAAGTATGCAGTAATGACATTAGGGTAGTAGACCAGACCCACAGCATGACAGTATCAGCCTGATATTTGGGTTCTAAGAGTATCATGGCAGGAAGACAAAGAGGTTTCACTCTCCTTTGTATGTATATAGCACTTAGCAAAGGAGATGCCAGTTCAATTCCTGGGTTGGGAAGATCCCCTGGAGAAGGGATAGGCTACCTACTCCAGTATTCTTGGGCTTCCCTGGTGGCTGAGACAGTGAAGAATCTGCCTGCAGTGTGGGAGATGTGGTTCAATCCCTGGGTTGGCAAGATCCCCTGGAGGAGAGCATGGCCACCCACTCCAGTACTCTTGCCTGGAGAATCCCAATGGGCAGAGGAGCCTGGTGGGTCGCAAGAGTCAGATGTGACTAAGAAACTAAGAACAGCACAGCACAGCACTTGGCAAGCCATAGAAATGACGGTGGAAATCTGCAAATTGATTTTGCTGACTTTCTTTTCCCTTCTGTACCCCTATGCGGCTTCCTAACACTTCTTTCCCTTGGCACTTCTCTCCATGGTGTAGCCTCAGGCAGACTTAATAAACATAGAGGATTATAAGCTCCTAAATTACTCTAGGAAAATTATTTTCCTGTCTCCTTTCCTTTCATCTCTCAAGCTCCAAGTTCCAGTTTTCTGAGATGAGTTGATAGAGCAAAGCATACAGATATAACTGGTTCCCGCTAACATCTGAAGGACCTTCCCTTAAATATTTATCTTCTTGACTCTTTATTTCTTACATAGAATGATATTTTAATGGATGAAATTTCAGAGAAACGTATCTGAGTGAGAAAATATTGGTAGATAGGGTACAGGGATGACAAAATTGCATGATGGGAGAAGATATCATTAAAAAGGCCAATCATGTCAGGCAACATGATCCTGGGTTTAGCTCCCCTGAAATGTCCAGACTGCTTCAATGCAGACTGCAGACCCCTGGCCAGACCATCTTCCTCTCAGCCCATATTCAGTGATTCTTCTTCATTGCCATGCTGTGTTGACTGTGCAGGCAAGATCAATAAGGACAATATAGCTGAAAGGTTACAGTATAAGAGAGATTTCAGCAATAAAAGTTTTTTTCTCCTAGCAAGCACTTTCCACTTTCTTTACTATTTTCTAATTCCAACATTGTCCATTTTTCCATACACATAATTTTATCTCCATTTCATAAAGCATTGATAAGCCAAGCCCTAAAAAACAAGAAAATTTTTGTTTTGTAGCCTCAGGTGAGTTAAGAAAATAGGATCAAAGTTCAAGGATTGGTATCATCATGATTTTGCTCTGTTCAAATTCATCTATTTTCTAAGAGGAAGAAATAACTGATATGACTGGTTGATGATCTGATGTGCCCAAAGTATTAGACAACCCACACACTTAGGAAAGGGCAACATCTTTTGATTTCTACCCACACAACCTCCCAACCTGAGACCCCACTTGGGGTTTCCAAAACCCTCTGCTAGGATGAGCTGAGGAAAGCAGCTCACCTATAGGAAGAGAAGGTGATTTTTCAGGGCACCATCTTATTCATAGGTTATATTTGTTTTAACAGAGAGTCCGTATTCTGCTTTTACTTGGTAAGAGTTCAACTCTGGGTCAAAATATCCAACGGGGAACGTATTTATGTCTGCACATAGAATGCAGGCAGAAATTGAGAATGAGAAAGAAGAGTCAAACCCTATTAAACCAGGAATTTAAAATTCCCAAGGAGAGAAGTAACTACTAAAATTCTGAGTGATATTTGAAGCCCCTCTACTTCTTTCAAAGTATTTCATAGACTTTGAAATTACAGAGGTGAACCCTCTCCTTAGTCAGTGTGCTAACAAAGATTGTTTTCAAAACTTCTGGAATTCTGGAAAGTACTTCTGTAGGGTGTGAAGTCATACATTCATCATACAGAATACTCTCAAAGAGAAAAGGGATATTTTACGAAGGACAATGAGTTTGACCATACTGATGACACTTTTTGCCTTTAAGAAATTCTCCCTCTTTTGTCTAAACTTAATACATGAACAGAACATGTCCCCTTAAAATAAAAGAGGAAGGAAGAAAACCGCTTCCTCAAGGAACATTTTCAGCCCTTTAAAACTTAACACACAATAAAAATACTCCCTTTATTACCATTATCCACTTCAGCAGCAATTCAAAGTTCACAGCAATTCAGAGAAAAGGCCAAAATTTCTTCAAACAGAATCAAACGCACTTGAGACTTCCTGAGATTACAGGCCATACACATAAATAAAAGCACTCAATAAAAATATTTCCCATTCCACTGTGTGTCAGAATTTTATAAATACCTGTGTAAAGACTTAACTAGTCTCTCAACAGACACTCAGTTGAATTTCAGATCATTTCCCCCCACTGGGGAGGCAATGAAATCAAAATCATTTCCCCCCAGGGGGGGAGAATGTACTCACAGAATGTACTCACTGGTGACCTATGGATTTGCATTTGTTTACCACATTTTGTTTAGGCAAAAAAAAGGAAAAGAAAGAAACAAACACTTCTGAATAACCAGTATGAATTACAGCAAGCTCTCTGTAGAGTTCTAAAGAGTTCAAATCTCTTAGCTAATTAACTGCCAGGGCATTTACTGAAGTAAGTACTGTGAGTGAAAGAATCGGCAGAACAGATGCAGTACAAGTGCACGTAACACTCTGAACTTCATCTCCATCCCCTCCTTTGCAAAATGAGGAAATCAGGGTAGTGGTTTGGATGGGTTTTGAGGTATCTCACTGGTCTCCAACACATCTGTGGACCAGAGAAATCAAAATGACCCATCAGACTCAGAAATAACCAAAAAAAGACAGACCGTTCTAAGGAAGATATAAAAAGTTGCCTGCATAGCTGAATCTAAGGTTTCCTAAGGTGATCTGTATACTCAGCCAGGAAACAGAGACTGGAATTTTGCTGCTCCTGAGAACCACAAAGAGAAGTTTTGTTTTCCATTTACATATGTTCACAAAAACAAAATGAGATTATGTTAGAAGCTTGGAAATCCACACTTTTAAATATAGTAGGAATAGTGTTGCTTTGAAAAGATTTCTTAGAAAGGAATCTTTTGTGATTATTTAATTTTTCAGCCCTAACTTTTCTTTCCAGGGCACTCAAATTTTTTTATTTGGCTAAAGTACATTTAAGTAATTATAGGAAAAGAAGGTAAAGTTTAAAGCAAACAAAACAAAAATCCTATCTCTGATAAGAATAATCATTTACAGACATTTCTCCAAAGAAGAGATCCAGATGGCTAAAAGACACATGAAAAGATGCTCAATGTCACTAATTACTAGAGAAATGCAAAATAAAATTACAGTGAGATATAACCTCACACTGGTCAGAACAGACATCATCAAAAAAATCTATAAACTGTAAATGCTGGAGAAGGTGTGGAGAAAAAGGAACCCTCCTACGCTTTCCATGGGAATGTAAATTGGTGAAGCCACTATGGAGAGCAGTATGGAGGTTCCTAAAAAAAGCTAAAAGCAGAGTTACCATATGATCCATTAATCCCACTCCTGGACATATACCTGGAGGAAACCATATTTTGAAAAGATTCATGCATCTCAATGTTCATAGAAACACTATTCACAATAGCCAAGACATGAAAGCAACCTAAATGTCCATCAAAGATGAATGGATAAAGAAGATGTGGTATGTATATACAATGGCTTGTTACTCAGCCATAAAAAGAAAACCATTTGCAGCAACAAGGCGGGACCTAGCCTAGGGTTACAATACTAAGCGAAGTATGTCAGACAGAGAAAGGCAAATATCACTTATATGTGGAGTCTAAAAAAAAATGGTACAAATGAACTTAATACAAAACAGAAACAGACCCAAAGACATAGAAAAAAAAATTATGATTACCAAAAAGAGGAGGGGAGAGATAAATTAAGAGTGTGGGATTAACATATACACATTACTATATATAAAATAGACGATCAATAATAACTTACTGTATAGCACAGAGAATGATACTCATTATTTTGTAATAATCTATAAGGAAAAAGAATCTGAAAAAGAATATGTGTGTATGCAAACACACACACACACACACACACACAAAACCTACACACTTTGATGTATACCTGAAACTAACACAACATTGTAAATCAACTACACTTCAGTTAAAAATTCTAAATTATGAACTAATGTTAACATCTCTGCTAGGCAGGATTTAGGCTTCAACAAGAAAGACCCCAGCCTGTGTCACATGTTTTCTGGGTACATAAAAGAATCTGGATATGTATTGGATGTTTGACAGATTTTAGAATGACTAGAAAGATTTCCTTTCCCCAAGCATCAGCTGCTTAATCACATCTAATACTACCTTTTAAGGAACTATTTAAGGAAAAATTCATTTTGATTTTCAATTAGGTCATTTAGGATGGAAATAACTGGGCTATCAGACAGTAATGCTTTAAACACAGGCTAAGGGATCAATGACTGAGCTTAGACCATCACTGGAAGAGATGGAGCTGGGCTCAGATGCCACACAGCCCAGGGCTCTCCACAAAGATGCACAGAGTAACGGGGTGAAGAAAACTGGCTGTGGACCCCGTTACAACACTGCGGTGCACTGCTGGGACGAGGGCACCTCCTGACAAAGCTCCGCACTCCACCTGTGTGGCGACCTACTCTGCCTGCCAAGAGGGTGCCAGGTCACTCAAGGGACATAACCCTGGTGATACGTAACTTTGGGCAGGCGGTCTAACAGCTCTGTGCCTCCATTTCCTCTTTTGTAAAATGGAGACATTTCAAATGGTTCCTGTGAAAATTCAGTGACCTCACACTTGTGAAATGACTGGATTGTGACCAGTACATAGCTGCTCAGCACGTGTTAGAAGCAGGGGTCGTGGTGTTGTAGGTGATGTGCTTTGTATAGACCAGGTCTCACAGGGTTGCACAGAAGCATCAAAATCTCAGAGTTCTAAGAGCAAGAAAAAACACACAAAATCATTTTTCTGTGCTGAGGGTTGTGGCCCTGAGTCTAGCACATGTTTTACTTAATCTGCATTAAAAAAATATATATATATATATATGTATATATACAAGCCATTATTTATGGATTAAGAAACTGCTCATTAAAGTTGAACTCTCATCTTCTTTTGAAACATCTGTCCATATTGTTTACATTCTGAGTCATCTGAATCTGCTGCAGTGAGACTGTGACTGCTGCCTTTAGACCAGACAGACTCTTCGGTCAGTTTGCCACAGTGTCCATCACTATTGCCCTTTGACAATAAACCAGGTGTATGATGTTACTGTGGTTTTTAAAACCAAGGCTTTTTTGCCTTTGAATAACAAGCACCACATCTTTCTGTACCTATTTCCTTATCAAAAGTGGGAAAATAGTATGTAACCCTCCAAGAGGACACACAATTGCTCTCATACCTAGCCCATTTTAAACATTTGTATTATTTGGCAACTGTAGGTTTTTGGGTTTGTGATTACTAACCTAGTCCCAAACCTCTTCATTCACACACACACACAACATACACACACACAATCTGAGGTCAAAAGTCATGTTAGTGGCAGAAGCTATATCCATATGCAGGTCCCTTTCCACCCCTCATTTCTGTTTGCACTTACCTGTCCACTTTTTTCTTTCTAAATAAATGAGCTAACGTGGGTTCAATTCATGTTCCATAGAGAGAAGCAGAGACAAGAAGAAATCTATCAGCTACAACAAAGCAACACAAAAGGTAGCTACAGACACAAGAGGACTCTAATGGGTAATGTATCATCAGGATTAAGATTCTCTGTATCTTAGGTTGCCTAGGTTGAAATATTTTGACAGATGAAGCTGAAGGAGTAATGGCCTCTCAACAAACTGCTCCATTTCATTTATGCTTAATTGCCCTTGCTCATATTGAATCATGAATGTTTTATCTAATATGCTTCCAAACTACTCAACTAAATGAAATGGTTACAGAGGTTTCAGGAATACACTGTATGACACAGAAGAAACCCCCAAATGCCTAGGAAAAAATGAGTTAGAGAAAGAAAGAGAAGAGGAGAGAAACAGCAGATGTTTCTCCTTTTCAGCCTCCTTTACAGAAAATCCTTTGAAGTCTTTTATTATTTTCCTGTAATGAAAGGAATCTGTCCAAGGTGCTAGGCATGTCACTTTCCCTCCGCATATCGATAATATTTCTCTCACACATGGGCTTGTCTCTCCCACAAAAGAAATGTCAGGTACAAATATTATATGGCTTATTAATTGATTTCACTTTCCTTTCACTGATTTTCTGTATTTTGAGACAAGGATTCTGTGAGCAGGGAAGTCTGTGTCTGTTCCCTTCTGCACCATCTGATTATCTCACTGGTAACTTCTCAGAGTCATTCCATGTATCTCACTTAGGAAAGGCTGAGATTTCTTTCTAGTTCTACTACTTAGCATTTACCAGAGTTCAATCAGGCTTCTTTGAGACTCATCCTTAAAAATGAGCAGGATAATATCTACTTTAGAGACTGCTAAAACGAACAAATGAGACCCATTCTGTGTAAGCACTCTGACAACTGTAAAAGCACCAAACGCATGTGTCCTGACAGTCACAGTTGTATTAAAATACCAGAGATATAAGATGCTCTGTGAAAGGCAGGCTGTGGTGCACATGACTCTTGAGTTCATGACCTCAGAGGCTAAAGGGAAAGGGAAATTGATTATTGAAAAGAAGTCCTACGCAGGAGCAGAGTCTCCAGGGAGAGCAGAGCAGTAGGTGTGGTGGCATCTTCCTTTGTGTTCCCAGAACTTAAGCAGGCTGCTCTCTGGGCTCCTATCACAGTGTGGCACGTATTCAATTATCTGCCTTTCCTCCCTAGTTTCCAGCATCCTGTAAGCTGAGCTTTCCAAGAGAAGGCATCTTTCTATCTCCAGCACTTAGCGTGGTGTCAGCTAGGTACCTCCAGCCTGCTAGATTAATGTGCTATTTACTGTAGTAGACAGAATAATGTTCCCTCACTTAAATGTTCACTTTCTACCAAGCCTCAAAACCTGTGAATGTGCTTCCTTTACCTTCTATGGCAAAAGAGACTTTGCAGATGTGATTAAATTAAATATCTGGAGGTGGGGGATTATCCTGGATTATGAGAATGGGCCAAAAAAGGAGACATGATAATGGAACCAGAGTTTGCAGTGATGTACTCTGAAGATGGAGGAAAAGGCCAAAAGCCAAAGAATGCTAGAACCTGGAAAAAACAAGGAGATAATTCTGTCCTGAAACCTCCAGAAAGAATGTAGCCCTGCTGCTATTGTGATTTTAGACTCTGACCTCCAGAATTATAAGACAATACATTTGTGCAGTTTTAAGCCATTAAGTTTGCTACAACAGGAAACAATATACATAGTTTCATAAGTAAATAACTAATTCATATGAATGAAGGAGCAAGTAAATGAATGAATGGATAGAGCTTTAGGTGGACAGTGGAAAGGCCTAGGTTCAAGTCCCATTTAGCAAAGTAACTTGGGTTCCATGATTTCATCCCTCCAGAATTTATCTGCATAAGGACTTAAGGCCAAGGAGTCAGGCCAACTAGGGTTCAAATCCCTTCTAAGCTACTTCCAGCTGCATTTTGGGGCAAGAGCTCATCTCTGGGAGCCTATGTTCTCGTCTGTAAGGTGGGGATAATGATAGTACTTGCTGCACGGTTGTTGTGGAGACTAAGCTACAATCCAGTCCACAGTCAATGGGACCCTGAACTAGGTATATTTTAAACTGTGATCACATAAAAATGCTATTTATGTCACTTGATGCCCAAACCTTGAAATTATGCATATTCTCCAAATTAAAAAAAAGTCAGGAAGTGTACAGTGACAAAGGTGGTGAAACCACTGATAGCCACAGGCAGGTTTGTGTTAGCTGCTGAACAAAAACAACTACTGACTTTCCAGCAGGTCTAGGTGAAATTATACAAGCTCTAAATGATACAAGTAACCAACTCTGAGAAGTCTTCAGGAACATGCCCCTTGAACAAACTAGGACTACCTTTCAATGCATGCCAGCAATTAGCAGGGGACTGGAACCTAGAAAGCTATTACGCTACTGTTACTATATTAACTCAAAGATAAAAGCTTCAAGACAAACATTCCCACAATGGAAAATAAAACCCACTTCGGCCTTCCTGTGGACCTCAACTCTGCATGGGCCTCTGGTTCATGTCAGAGAAATCTTACTGTTGGAAAATTTGAGTCAGGTGTGCCAATAACCCTTCATATTATGAAACAATAAATTTCCCAGCTCTTACCCCAAAGACTACGACCTCAGATAGTGTTAACTATGCAGTCCACTGGCTTCATCACATACAACTTGCACAACTGGTTTTACTTCTATTCCCATATTTAGAACATTTTGATGACTGAGGTGACAGGGACCTCCCTGGGACTCTCTGTTCTCATGTCCTGAATCCCCAGAGGACAAAGTTGTGCCTAATTCACAATAAAAACTCAATAAATAACTTTTAATTTATAAATGACCTCTATGGTTCATAACCCAAATTCCTCTCCCATTTTCCTAATAATGAACCTAAGGCCAATGAGACCAATAGCTGAAAAACTCCTTCTGTGGAGCATGAATTTCATGTTAGTAACTGTCTCCTCTCTAGAGAGAAGAGTTGACTTCCCAAATCTAACAGACTGGACTATTAAGAGGAAAGAAGTTTTCCGTTGTTTTTTTTTTTTTTGGAGTTTGGAGTAGAGAAATGTTTATTGTAGGGCAATGCAAGGAGATGGGTGCTCAGTCAAGGTCCAGGTCCTGGCTGAGAGGAGGCGGATCTCAGCTGGCAGTCCCCCAGGGCCATGCACCCAGACCCTGCCCAGCTGTTGTTGCTGAGGGAGCCAGGCGTTCAGGACCCATCTGGTCCTCAGACTCCTCAGATGGCACAGGCCAGGCACCAAAGGCCGAGACCCAGGCAGACTCCCACTGCTATTAGGTCACAGAGGTGGGGATGGGCGAGAGATTCAACACCAACTCAAGGGCTGGACAGCCTTGGCCAGAGCTCTGGGGCCCTGCAGGGCACAACCCCCAGCCTGTTCCCTGGGCTTCGCCTCCTCCCCGCTCACCTATGGCCTGAGGCCTCTTACCTCACTCTCCTCCTAAGGACAACCCCTCCATTGACTATTGGCTGAATGGGCCCGGGTATTCTCCTTAAAATTGAGACGCATCAACGAAAAGGGGGGAATTGTAACAGAGCGGGGCAGCGCACAGCCCTTAGCAGGCAGCCATTGTTGGGTGCCATTACCACACAACACATGACCAGGCAATGGTTACCAGTTACCCCGAGACCACTAACGCCGGAAGGTTACAGCGAGGTGAGAGGGCCCGCTCGCCATTCGTCAGCGCCACAGTGGGCCCCTCCCCCAAGGAACAACTCTCAAAGAGGAAACAGCTTTTAAAACACACTTTTAGAAGTCTCTGTTTTTCTAAGAAGCTTCTGGTTTCATAAAATGAATTCTGATGGTAAGTGTCTACACCACAGATTTGGCTAATAAGTGGTAAAGAGATAAGCAAAGAATGATTAAGAGAAAATAAGAACCTGGGTGAAACAGAGCCCCAGAGAGGACACTGGAAAAAGCACAGAAGGGATGCTGAGTCACTTAGTTCTAACTGAAGCCAGGTGTTACCATGAGGGCAGAGGTGTTACCAGGGGGCAGAGAATATGATTCTTTAAGGTTAAACAGAACCATTTAATGCAGAGTCAATCTGATATTTTTTTTTTTTACTTATACTTCAATTTTCTGCCTCAAGAAGAATCTAAACCTTTCCCCTAGAAATAGATTTCAGTGGTTTTTCTACTGTCTTTATGGAGCTAACTTTAATCTCCTCTGAATTAACTTAAGTCAACACCTTGCATTGTTTTCGCTGGAGATGGAGAACAGTTGTCTCCGGTGTCAAATTGTAGCCCTGTAGATGTCTCAAGAGTCAATGATTTAGGACACAGACTAGCGACTTCCCCAGTAGCTCAGCTGTAGAGAAACAGCCTGTAAGTGGCAAAGAGATGGTAGATTTGATCCCTGAGTCGGAAAGATGCCCTGGAGAAGGAAACAGCAAACTCACTCCAGTATTCTTGCCTGGAAAATACCAGAGGGCCGGGGGGCTCCAGTCCATCGGGTCACAAAGAGTCAGACATTACTTAGAGACTAAACACTCACATAGACTTCTTAAGGCTAACTCTACCTAGATTTCTTAACTTTATATGATACTGTGACTTTTATTATCAGATTCCTCTCAATATTGTCATCATAAATTGGGTTGCAGAGCTCAGAACCTGTGAATTCAGGGAAGCTAGTGTGAAATGACCTTTACCACCTGTGTTCCTTTCTTTGCCTCTCCAAACCCACTTGCTTTCTTAGCTAGCGAAAACCTGGGGTTGCCCAGTGATCACCTTAAACTTTGACCCATTCCCTTGACGTTTTTAGCTTTAAAAAGCTGTCTATGAATAGTTGTGCAATGGATATTGGGTGTTTATTTGTGATTTTAAGGGCATTTCAATAAAAGTCTTCCATTGACCTAGATAAAATGCCTGGGCCTCTTTCTGCTGTCAGAGTCTTCTCATCTGTGTGACCAACTTGGGTCATGCTCAGATTAGATGCCCAGCTTCCTGGCCTGGTCACCTTGATAGTGTTGTTTTATTTTAAAGATTTATTTATTTTTGGCTATGCTGGGACTTCACTGCTGTGCATTGGCTTCTCTAATTGTGGAGAGCAGGGCCTACTCTCTCGGAGAAGACAATGGCACCCCACTCCAGTACTCTTGCCTTGAAAACCCCATGGACGGAGGAGTCTGGTAGGCTGCAGTCCATGGGGTTGCTGAGAGTCGGACACGACTGACTTTCACTTTTCACTTTCATGCATTGGAGAAGGAAATGGCAACCCGCTCCAGTGTTCTTGCCTGGAGAATCCCAGGGACGGGGGAGCCTGGTGGGCTGCCGTCTATGGGGTCGCACAAAGTCGGACGCAACTGAAGTGACTTAGTAGCAGCAGCAGCAGGGCCTACTCTCTAGTTGCCGTGCAAGGGCTTCTCATTGAGGTCGTTTCTCTTGCAGAGCACCGGCTTCAGGCACTCAAGTTTCAGTAGTTGTGGTGCGTGGGCTCAGCAGCTGTAGCTCATAGGCTCCAGAGCTCTAGGTTCAGTAGATGGGGCGCAGGGATATGGTTGCCATGCAGCATGTGGGATTTTCTAGAAGCAGGGATCAAATCCATGTCTCCTACATTGGCAGGTGGCTTCTTAACCAATGGATCACCAGGAAAGCCCCTCATTTTACTAGTGCTAAAGCACCAGGGGATAAGGGTTATCAAAAGGTGACAACTTGTTAGGCTACTGACCACTGACTCTCTTTGGATGTCTATAGGCTTCATGTGGCCTGAGGCGCAAGCCCGCACGCATAAGCGGAGCAGACAGGCATAACCTCAAGCAGATCTTGAGCATCCTGGGATTGTCTTCCTCTCCAGGAGCCTGTCATGCACACTCACCCCATTGCCCCTTTACATAGGCTTCCCTCTGCCTGGAATGTTCTTCCTCTTGTTTTTCTATTCCTCAGGCCCACCTCATATGTGAGAGCACCGAGAAGCATTCCTTACCTCCCTGAACAGAAAGAAGTACTCCCTCCCCTTTGTTCCCAGATACCTCTTTTACAACCCTGGTCAGAATTCTGCAATACTTCTGTAGGTCTCTCTGCATCACTATAAACTTACTTTTTGCACTCTCATACAACTAAATCTATGATTCTTTTTTACAAAGTACAAGAAATGAAAGAAGGAAGTAAACGTGTATAGGATTCCTCAAACAGAGGTAACTGGGGTGGCTCTCGGCACTGGGGTGAGACCATCCTTTCTTATTTATCTCCAGGTTAGGGTGGACAGAGATAGAGAAATCTGAACAAGACAAGCTGGCCAGTTCCCAGCCAAGAGCAAGACATGTGCTGTACCTGATAGACCATTATATTAACAGTTTCTTCTTTTTTCTGTTCTGGAGGTCCTTGACTCTGTAGTAGATTTCGTACAGTTTCTTCCATCCTGAAAAATGAACAAACAAAAATAGATAGATAGATAAAAAAATAATTTAAGAAATGTTTCCTATTAACATGGGTCTTATTCAGTAAGTAGAAATCATTCTTCAGCAAATGATTCCCTAAGCTTAAAGCCTAGAAGTCTCTTTTCTCTCCTCTCTCCTTCATCCCCTGTATTAAGAATCTGTCCTAAGTCCTCTACAATCATTTTACAGAGTGGCCTTGGCTTCTCTCTCTTTCTGTTTACCATTCAGGTCTCTACCCTTGGACTCTCATGTCTGTACTCATGCAAACATCTTCCAACATCCCTCTTCACTTTCAATTTGACACAATGTCACTCCAGTAATCTTTCTGAAATACTCTTTTGATATTTAAAAAATTAATTTTCAAAGTCAACAAATCCTACATGAATGCATTTTCACCATTAATATACCATTACATCTTTCCATGGTGATCTTTCTATGTCAGCACACAAAGATCTACTTTATTCTTTTCAACTACTTCCTAGTATTCCATAATGTGAATGTACCATAAATTTTTAAACATTCCTCTGCTGATGGACTTTAAATTGCTTCAAATTTTTTGCTATTTCAATTAATAAATATCTTCACGAATACATCTTAATGCACATTTATGAATATTTCTATGGGTCACATTATACCATATATTGTATGCCATAACCTTATTAAGTACCCAAGTCAAAGTACCCCTCCCCAATACCTCCCCGCTTAAGCCCAAAAGAGAAGAGTAAAATGCACACACTCATTTCCATTTCCAGACATTGTCTCAAGCTGTTACTACTTTCTGGGATGCCAACAGCCTTTCGTCTTCTCATGGGCCATCCATCTTTCAAAATCCACCTCAAGTTTTACTTCCTAAGAGATTTCTTATTAGTACCCTACTTCTGTGAATTCTTACAACCCTATACTTATCCTTTCATTTAAAATTTCTCCATTCTAATCCTCACAGATTTCATGTATGCATGCTTTATCCTCTGAAGTACATTACAATATTTTGTATAGAACCATGTCATATATTCTTAATTTATCCTTCAATTCTGGATAAAGTAAACACTCAGAAGACATTATTATATGAATCTCTGGTTGATTCCTTTTTTTCTTTTAATATTAAATGCTTACTCTGTAACAAGCAATGAAAATGTATATTCAGACTGTATTCAAATGGCCTTGTCCTTGGGACTTATCCGTGAGGATTCTGAGAGCAGGCTGCCCGAATGAAACACACTGAACACAGCGCTCTTATGCCCAGACCCTGAGTCGGGTCTCTTCAAGCCCCATCCTGAAGCATGTATTCCAGAGACTCAATATGATCCTAGCTCAGAAGAGTTGTAGGGAGAAGTAGACAAAGCCCTCTCTCTTACTCGAGCATCTAGCAAGACAAATTAGGGGCCGTAAGGGTCTATGAATTCCTGAAAGTGGCAGGACCCTTACAGTAACCAAGGCAGTGTGGTTCAGAAAGCCAGCTTCTCATATGGCGCATCATTACTTAGCAGCAGAGAAAAGGCACTGCAGATGAGCTGGGCTAATCCAAACCTGTGTTGTAATTGGGGAAATTCTGCCCTCTCAGGGAGTGGAACCATTATCCTTTCAGGATTTGGAGAAGATGACGGACACTGATTACGAGTGTGCAGAGAATGATTTTTTTGCACATTTACACAAGCCACCTCTTCGTGAATCCATCCAGGAAAACAAAAATGTTCCCAATAGTTTCACATATCTCATTTTATTAATGATGATTAAGTAGTACTTTAAAATTGTCAAAGAACTCTCTCATGTATTAATCATTATAATGCACTTTTAGCTCAGTAGGTAGAGTCTGCCTGTAATGCAGGAGACGCGAGTCTGATCCCTGGGCTGGAAAGATCCCCTGAAGGAGGATATAGCAACCCCTCTAGTATTCTTGCCTGGAGAATCTCATGGACGGGGAAGCCTTACAGGCTACAGTACATGGGGTCACAAAGAGTCAGATGTGAATAAGCATATGGCAGTGGCAATGCACTTTTTAAAATATCATTATATCTCTGTGGTAGATGATAAAGCTGAGGCCCAGAAAGGTTACGTGGCTTACTTACACGATCATGGTTAGTTGGATAGGGAGTTAGGATTAAACTATTTTCATGACTGTAAAAACAGCATCTTTTTCCCACTAGGCTTTATTTACATTCAAGGAAATGATTTTAAATAAACAGGAGTCTTAACTGCTAATTAGGAGCTATATTTGTGAACACCTATTAGCTGCTAAACCCAAGAAAGCAAAAATATTATTTCTGACCTGAGGAGAGGTTAGAAAGGCCTGGTAGAAAAGACAAAGTAAGTTCAGGAGAAAAGAACAGGTGTGAAGAAGCTACAAATTCTGAAATAGTAAGTGATGAAAACCAATTTTTTTAATACTTCCTAATTTCATTTTATAGAAACAGAAACAACCTCTTTAATGGTAGTAGATTTTCCATGGTATTTGCTAAATCTATCATAAACAAGAAAAGTAGGGATTTCATTGGTGGTTCAGTGGCTAAGACTGAGTGCCCAAAGCAGGGAGCCTGAGTTTAATCCCTGGTATGGGAACTAGATTCCACATGCTGCAGCTGAAAGAAACTGCATGCTGCAAGGAAGACTGAAAATCCTACATGATGCAAATAAGACGTGCATAGCAAAATAAATAAATACAAACATTTTAAATAAGAAAAAGAGAAGGGTAATGATAATGTTAATAACTTGCCCAAGATCACTCAGCAGGTACTAGACTCTCATCTCCTAAATATTAATCTACTCTTTTCCTACCTTCGCAAAGAGACTGGAAGTCTTTCTCATGTCAATCCTTATTTTAATCATTTATATACAAATTTGGCTTAATTATGACCCAATAGGTAAAACTCAGTTAAAATAAAATCTTTTCTCTGTCATCAATAAATTAGAATACAATTCTGTTTCAGAGCATATCTTGCTGTTATCTTTTCTGTGTAATTAAAAATTCTATGCACGAGTTGCTGGATCAAAAAGAAAAACATTTATTCACCTTCTCCCCTTTCTTCTTGACTTCACAGTTTAAAAATTAAGAAAGAAAAATGAGGGTGTGTACAGAGAATTGTTAAAATAGAATCTCAAGCAGCCTAGACCCCACTGTGGACACTTTTCTGGCACAAATTCATGATTAATTAAAACCAGTTATATATCTAAGCTACAGCTTGGAACAGAGTTGTAGGGGCTCAGCTCAACTCTTGATAAAAAAAAAAAAAATTAAGTTGTCTCATCTTTTCACAACTTTTATGAATCTGGTGACAGAGAAATATTTTGAACTTTATAAGAATATACCATTATTTACTCCCTAATGACATTTTTAAAAGAGATTATCATTTAGTAAACTCCCTTATTTTAAAAATCAAAGACTGTAAAGCACCATCCATTGTAGTGTGATGTCCAGTGACACTTTATTTTGTTTTATTATTTTGGTAGCTGGTATATGAGTCTAGTCTGCACCCAGAACAATAACACCATCCGCTTCCCAAATGTGAACTAAAAATAATCCAATTCCTTTCTCCAGGTTAGGCATGGGCAGAGTTTTCTTGCTTGTAAGTTGCTGATTTGTTGAACGTATCATTAAACACTAACCTTAATTAACATCTTCTAGTTCTGATTTTTTCCCCACTTTTGTCTAACCTGAGTCGGACACGACTGAGTGACTGAACTGAACTGTCTAACCTGAAATTAAATCCTTTCATCCTCTGAGTATGGGTCAAGTAACTATCATAACTAAAAACTGCCTAGGCTAAAATTATACTTGGTGAGATGCAGTAAATTTTAATATTTATTAAGTGAACTATTTTTTAAAAGTTAAGTCCTATACACATCAGACAAACTAAATTCATATGCAAACAGTATATTTTAGATAACATAGATAAAAATGTAAGAACTGTATTTAATTAAAAACAGATTCCATGTTTTATGATATATATCACTTAATTACCACCACCACTATAGTATTTTCTCTAGGGGAAGAAAAAAAGGTTTTGCTTAAAAGGGGCACAAACTTAAAGTTAGAAAAAAAGGACATTAAAAAAGAATTCATGAGAATAACAATTCAAAACCACCTAAGAGCTGGATCAGTGAGAATTTGAAACAAAATCTCCCTATGCCCAGGGACCCACCTTTGTCACAGACTCCCTTTTAAAGAGCACATGACTGGGGAATTGTCAGTGGATCTGCACCCATGTCTTACAGAGACAGTCTCTCTGCACAACAAAAGAAGATTCTTCTGGAAGTAAATGTTCAAAGATAATAGTTTCCTGAATCTCTTCAAGGCAGGAAACAACCTAATAATGTCACAATTAGAGAATATGATTTGAGCCCTAAAGAACTTCATTCATTCAATAATGAAAGGATTATTAGAAAACAGGATCCCAGGGCACTCTGGGAGCAATTTATTCTAACAGCAGGTAAAGGAAAGTGAACTCGTCCACACTGCTTTCTTCCTCCCCAAATCTTGCCCTCTCTTTTGCCTAATGACACTCTGGGAACTGATCAGACCATTAGACTGAAGTGTTCTTTTGTGACTCTTGTGATCAAATATTCAGTTTAGTACGTCACTTTTGACAGAAATGGAACAAAATGAACACAAAAACAAGAAGTCACTCTCCCCAAATCAAATTAGTAACTCATAAGGCTCATAGTAACTCATAAGGCTCATAAAGCTGATCATGCTTTTTGTTTTTAAGAAGTATACTTTAACTTGTATATTTGCTGATGAGTTACATAAAATAATAATGAAATCACTAATGCAGTTTTTCAATAGTCCCTCATATTTTCTTATGTGAGAGGCCTCAAGATCATAACCCACCCACTTCTGCTAAAATGCCTGCCATATTCTCTTCATCTACACTGTGCAGTTTGTCGAGAGCTGCTGCTGTGACTTGCAAATTGCTTCTCCTTGTGTTTTACTGCATTTGACTCCCAATCCTCTCATTTTGAGAAAGTGTATCAGTTTAAGCAAGGAGACCTCCATGACTGAATTTCACTTTAAGACAAGAAGAAAGGGGCTGTGGTTCAAACAGAAAGAAGGCTGAAGGACCTGGGGCAGGGCAGCACCTCTCCTTCTCCTGGAGCCTCCTCCTTATGAAATCATGCCACATGACCCCATTTAGAGAACAGTAACCATCCTGCAAGGTCAAAGGCCATAAGGGGACAAGCATCCTTCTCACATCTGCTGGAGAAAAGAGAAATGCTTACAAGAAAGTCTTTCATTGGATGCCTATTAGCAGGGTTAAAAAGTTTAAGCATACTACCACTGGGGTATTTAGACAAAATACAACTCATTTATTTTGTATATAACCAAACGTCTTTTTCATGAGCCCCTACATGCTGACTAGCATTAACTTTTGTCTCAAATCTTACTTTAAACCCTAGACCTAGTCTAACATGATGGATTCTTAAAAAATTTTTTAAAATCCATTGAGAAGCAAGTGTCCATCAACAAGAGAATATATAAACAACTGTGTGACAGGCGTATCTTAATTAGATAGTTTCTGGGTTCAGTTATAGACCACTGAAATAAAGTAAATATCAGAATAAAAAGTCTCACAAATGGTTTCCTATTGCATATAAAAGTTATGTTTATTCTACATTGTAGCCTATTAAATGTACAGTAGCACTATATCTACAAAACCAGTATACCTTAATTAAAAATACTTTATTACTAACAAAGAAAAAAAGCTATCATGCAGGATTGACACAAACCTTCAAAATGTAGTATTTGGGAAGTATTATACAAAAGACTGAAGCACAATACAACAAAGTATGCCTGTATATTTCCTACATTGGAAGACTATTCAGCAATCAAAGGGAATAAGCTGATACATGCAGTGTGGAAGACTCTCAAAAACATTAGGATGAGGGAAAGAAGGCACACACCAAAGACTAAATACTACATGACTTCATTTATATGTAACTTTAGTACAGGGAAAATTAATTTATGATGTAAAATTTAACAATAGTGATTGTCAAGAGAGGGCGGGGGGAGGGGGCAAGGACTGACTGGTAAGGAACACAAGGAACTTCCTGGGATGATGCTAATGTTCTATTTCTCTCTAGGGGTTTCGATGGATTGCACAAATATAAGCACTTGTTGGAATTCATCCAATGCTACGTTTAAGATTTGTGTATATCATTGTACATAAATTTTACCCTGAAACAAAAAAGTACGGAATAAACAAATATGGAACTCTAGTTAGCAATATACATGCCCATATCTACATAATTTGGGCCAAAATATATCAATGCCTGAAATATACTATGAAATGCTTTAATGATTAGATAATGGATGGAGAGAGAGATGGATAAATGGCTAGATATGTAGTAGAGCAAGTACAGTAAAAGTGAATGGTAGAATCTAGCTGGTGGGTTTATAGTGTTTGCTATAAAATACATTCAACTTTTTCTGTAATTAAATTTTTTCATAATAAATTATTGACAAAGTTTTGTTTTTAAAGGTAGACCATTTATCGCTTGGATAGAAATGTAAAAGAGAAGCAACTGCTTTTCTTCCACAAATGGTTGCTAGGTGTATGCAGGATTGGCTGTGTGGATCTCAATCTTTACAGAGAAAGGAGATTTGGGTGTGGTGTAACCTTACACCTGGAGAGAAGTCACTTGTCTTCAGATTTGTTGCTGGTCCTTCTGCTTCTATGTGTGAAGGTCCTGAAGCTATTCCCAGTCTGTCTGTTCTGTTTGATTAGAGCCTGGAGGTCTCCATGGCACTCTGACCTTCACGTAGCTTCTGCTTGTGACACTATTCTGAATCTTGGCCACTTTCAAAAGTGAGTGTTCTGACCTGGTGGTTTGTCTCCAGACGCTGCTGCAGGAGTGCCCTTGATCTGCCGCAGGAGGCCCAGTGGGTCTCCAGGCAGCCTTGAAACCACACAGAATCTGAAGAAAGCCTGGAAAGGTAAAGCCCAGGATCTCCTTTGTACCTGAGCCTACTGGACCACTGTCCTTTCTTCACACTCTGAGCTCCTCTCCATCATAACCTCATAGCATCTTATTAATGCGTTCTGAGCTCCTTAACTTCAGCAACTGTCTTATTTCTCTCTGACAACTAAGCATAGCTAGTATTACTGAGTCACTGTTCAATAAGTTCTTTTTTAAGTGAGTGAACAAATGAATCTAAGAGTTTTTTCCCTCATTTGTTCCCTGGCTCCTTAAGACTGTCATTGCCCTACAGACCTATATGTAGATCTAACTGGTCAGAGAGAAGTCATAACAAGTGAGAGGTACCAGCAAGACTTAAAGCGGCTGGGACTCATGGGGCTAGGATGCAGGGCTCCTGGTCATTGGTAAAACAATCCGAACATCTCCCAGAAATAACTGCCTGCTATTTCTGTCATATTTAACATGCAGTCCACAGTTCATATGCTTCATCTGCAACTAATTAGCTTAGATAGTTAGGATATTATCCTAATGAGGCCAGGGTTCCCGATTCAGTCCCTAGCTTGGACACCCTTTACCACCTGGCCGACGAATCTCTGCTAAGAAAGACCAGTGTCCCACTGCTAAAGGAGAAGGGATCGGAGAATTATATTAATGAAGAACATATTTTGAATGGTCTCCCAAATTGTTTGCAAATAATTTGCTTTTAAATTTCTTTTTCCCATTCTATTTCCATTGCTTTTCTCAACAACCCTCCCTACCTCTCCATTTTAATTGCAGTGAAAAGCTTTCCTCAAGTTCAGGAGTGAGAGGAAAAGCTGACTAATTTTCAGTTTCAAGATGAAAACTGTTCATGTGGAAACTTTGCTGGTTTAGAACTGGGTTCTGCCCAAGTGCACCAACTTGTTTCCTTACCAAATAAGCTTCCTCACTTAGAAGCTAGCACATCTAAGCATGTAAGCAGGGACAATCCCCAGGTCGGCTGTGACTTTGATGTTTTCAACCCAATCTTTCCTTATTCTGGTTTTAATAGTTAGGAAGACTAAATATATGTTGACAATAACTAGAGACAGCACAGAAACTGAAATTTACTCTGGCTAAATGTGGGAGAGAGAGGATTTCTTTCTTCTTTCTTTCCTAGATGATATATATTTTTAATTCAGCACAAATTTTGCCAGAATAATACTGTTGCCCAGAAACCACAGTGCTCTTAATTCACTCATGGGGATTCAGGACCATTTATAAACAGATCGAAAGGTGCTAGTCTAATTTGAATTACTGCATCATATTCACTCCAGGGCCATCTGTATGTGAGCAGAAAGCAACATAAATTTCCTCATGGGCAGGCTTATCTTGATCCTGCATGGGGAGCTCACTGTGTGGAGAGAGGCAGATTTTAAGAAGGCAAGGAAGCACGGATATGCATTCAGGGGAAAACCCTCATTTCTCACATCGAGTTGAAGGGAATCTCCTGAATGTTGACAAGCAAATCTCAAGTGTCTTTGCACAACTGAGGCAGAACACAAAACTGTATTTATGGATTCATGTGCTTATAGAGTTTACACTAATCCAGAGATAGAGAATCCTGTGTGTGCTGGTGAATGCCAGAAAGATGTGTATCTCACTAGTTTTCACTGTCCTGAAGGCAGGGTTGGTGATGTTTCTCAAGAATCCACAAGAGGTCTACAAAATGGGTTACGTCTCTCAGTGGAGTCTGGTTTTTAACTAATGCAGTAATTATTAATATGATTAGCTTCATTAATACAAAATAATTAACAGTTAATACTGTCCCCCAGGTCCAATCTCAAAAGCTTGTCTCCTTTTTTTTTTTTAACTTTTTATTTTGTATTGAGGTATAGCTGATTAACAATGCTGTGAAAGTTTCAAGTGGACAGCAAAGGGACTCAGGGACACATATATATGAATTTATACTCCCCAAAACTCTCCTCCCATCCAGGCTGCCACATAACATTGAGTGGTGTTTCCTGTACTATACAATAGGACCTTGTTGCTTATCCATTTTAAGTATAGCTATGTGTACATGTTCATTCCAAACTCCTTAACTGTCCCTTCCCCCATCCTTGCCTCCCCAGTAATCATAAATCCATTCTCTAAGTCTATGAGTCTCTTTCAGTTTGTAAGTAAGTTTTTGTCTCTTTAACTTCTGCATCTACCCTTATGATGCGTCCTAATAGAATTCCTCAAAATAGTGAATTTCCACAAATACACCCAGATTTACTTGGTTTTTCTAAGATTTTGTTTTCTTGAGTAGTCTGAAGAATGAATATTCTTTGAGTTTGACACTGCCCAAAAAGAACTTTGAATTAACAAGACAACTACTTTTAATATAAATGGATTATTTAGCACTAGTGGTACAGAACCTACTGGGCCAATGCAGGAGATTTAAGAGACACGAGTTCGATCCCTGGGTTGGGAAGATCCCCTGAAGGAGGGCAAGGGAATCCAGTCCAGTATTCTAGCCTGGGGAACACCATGGACACAGGAGCCTTGCAGGCCACAGTCCATAGGGTTGCAAAGAGTCAGACACAACTGAAATGACTTAGCACAGCACTGCAACACATATTATTTAGGGTACAGATCTTTATAGCTCAGTAGCCAAAGGTTAGGGAAACTTTGAAGATAACAGACATTTCTATTTGTAATTGGTCCTCACTGTTTATTTTTATTGGCTGCTGATAATAGGAATAAAAATAGTTTAATGTGTCATGAGGATACATATTAAATTTTAAGTACAGGCTATTCTCTTTTAGAATATTAACTAGTTGGAGCATCATTTTCCCCATTTCTTAAAATGAGAATTTTATCATTTTACCTTGGTCAAGAAAACATAAAATGTGGACTGAGTCATCAAGATTTCTTTCTTGATTTGCACCATGCTTTTGAAAGCCTAAATCTAGTAATGTAAGGGTGTCAGGTACTCAAAATGAGGCCCACCATATGTTTATAATTTTTTCCACAGTTGTGACTGGCTCCTCACAAGATGGTTAAGACCCCCCAAGAATTCATCACACACTCTGTTTTATCATGCTTCAAAACCTACTTGGGATTTGACCCAGAAAAAAATGAAGAATTGAAAGACATGATTAGACTTGCTTCTCATTGGGAAATTAATCATGAATTTGGTTCTCACATTCCACATCTTAAAGACTCTTTTTCAGGGGCCCTTGAAAAATGAGAGTTAATGTTAAAGAGTCAAACCAACACTACACTGGATCTGAATAATGTCCAAGGCAGCACAGTAAGTCAGTATTTGTTGTTGTTGGGAATATAAGAGAAGGGCAGGAAAATCTAATTGACCATATTTGGGATCCAGTTATAGTGCTGAGTTTGGGGGCAAGAAAGTGCAATAGTAGCAAAGAGATGTTTTAAGAATCTATAAAATTGGCTTCTGGAGTCTCCTGGATGCCATAGGGCATTCTTCAATGGGCCTGCTCTTTAATTCATATGCTTCTTATGATATTTGATTCATATTTTAGGGTGGCTTCTCTTAATCAAGAAGACAGTACTGCAAACCATAGCACAGCCAGAAAACTGATGCTATCAGATCCTCTCCCAGCCTCAACTCCTGTGGCCATCGTATAGTAAGTAAGTGTATGAGAGTCCTATACTTCCTAAAATGACTTAAGTGGGTCTGTGGAAACATTTCTACCAGCCGTGCAACTTTGGACAAATCACCACATTTCTAGAACCTTAGTTTCCTTCTCTATAAAAATGGCTATGTCGCGTCAGTCCTACTTACCCCAGAAAGATGCTGTGAGGATGCAATGAGACAAAATGTGAAACGTTATATAAGTTTGTACTTGTTTCTCTTATGTCTTTAACTAATTTTCCAGAAGTAAAGGCTCTGTGAATTGTAGATCTTCTGGAGGTAATGTGAGAAAGATATAAAATAGTCTCTTTGGGAATATAAACCAATCAAGTCAACACTTGATGGAGGTACCTACTATCTTTTCCTTTTTCAGAAAGTATAGAAAAGCTACTGCACCTCTCTCTTTAATTTCCAGCAACAACTGGTCTGAAGAATAACCTACCTTCTAAGTCTGGAAAGGACAGGTTGCACTGGAGTTACAAAGAACCCCAACATCCCAGTGGCTTAAAAGTGACTGAATTGTACGCTGACACACGGTCTGGGTACCCTGGCAGTCAACTGTCTTCCAAGAGTAGGGAGTTTCTATGTCCTGGTTTCCAAGGACAGTCCAGTTTATGTCTATCATCCTGGCAAAATTCTTAATAGCATCCTTTTCACTCCAACATTTTCTGGTTGGATGATAAAATAGTATGATCTTCCTGTAAATGGAACAACTCAAATATCCAAGCTGTCTTAGTCTCTCAACATGAGGCCTTCAGTACTACTGGGAAAAGGGACACTGGTGAACATGGTAGGAATTTTTACTATCTCATTCCAGAAATCACTTTAATTTAAAAGCCTTTGGCCAGAACTAATCACAGGACCTGACTAAATGCTAGGGTAGCTGGTAAACTTTGTCTTCTCAGCACCCAGCAAGGAGAAGAGAACCAGATACTGGTGCTAATAACAAGTCTTCCATATCTGCACTGTCAGAATTGAAAACTTACATGGAACTACTTCTCAGTGAGAGTCTGCTAGGCTTATCTGACTGTACACAGTCATCTCCAGGTGGCTGACTGCCAAAACTCAAGACAGGAAAACGTGTGTTAGTCGTGTTGGTCTTTTCCCATTGGGTATTACTGTTCTCTCTCTGGGGATTGAGCTGTCACTATTGAGACTCTTCTCTCCTTTCCCAACTAGATATCCATTGTCACCCTTCTTTCGCCCATGCTAAATTGATCACCACCCTATACAATTAGTCCCTCTGAGCTTCCTGAATTGTCTACAAATGTGTTCCTTCTAATGGGAAGTTTTCAAATCAACACCTTCAGAGTCTGTTTTGCTTTGAAGAACACAGTATAAGCTTTCAGCATGACAGTGAATATACACATGTTTCTGATGCAGCCTATTTTATAGCAACTGCCTATAAACATGGAAAAGTAGCCTGTGCTTCCACAGAACTTTTGTGATCATCCAAGTCACATCAGAGAGGAAAATGAAAGAGGTGGTTTGTCAGTGGTGTTCACAGAGGGAAGCATTTAATGTTCCACTTATTTTTTACCCAATGGTCCTTGTTTATTTTTTTTCCATTTATTTTTATTAGTTGGAGGCTAATTACTTTACAATATTGTAGTGGTTTTTGCCATACATTGACATGAATCAGCCATGGATTTACATGTGTTTCCCCATCCTGATCCCCCCTCCCGCCTCCCTACCCATCCCTTCCCTCTGGGTCTTCCCAGTGCACCAGCCCTGAGCACTTGTCTCATGCATCCAACCTGGGCTGGTGATCTGTTTCACCCTTGATAGTGTACTTGTTTCAATGCTATTCTCTCAGAACATCCCACCCTCGCCTTCTTCCACAGAGTCCAAAAGTCTGTTCTGTTGGTCCTTGTTTAAAATGTCATCACAACTCAAGATATGGCAATAACTGGCATGCTTGATCCTTAGAAATTTTGAAGTGTAGAAACGTGTCAAGATTTAACAGGTAAAAGTGAAAACTAGGGAAAAAGAAGTCAATTTAAAACCTGCTTCTGTGGTAGATTAAAAAAAAAAAAAGGAAACATCAGGGTAATATACCTTACTCTGCAATGTCATGAAAGTGTATTTTGTCAATCATCATAATCATCTGGTATTTGGAGAGAGATGTTCCTACCAATTACCATAAGAAAAAGGAGATTCCTTCCTTTCCCTCCTTGACTATCCAAATATCATGCATCCATCAAGCTCCAGCCTAAGTCCCATCTCCTGTTTCCCTGATAGCTCTGGTCCACTGGAGTCTCTCCTTCATCCAGTGAAAAGTGTTTTCTCAAGAACAACTGCAGGAAATCACCAAGGTGGGGTGGGGGTGAATCTCATTAAAATTCAGACTCAGGTCCACCAGAGATTTAATGATCCAGAATCTCTGAGAATGAATCTGTATTTTTTATAAGGAGATTCTTGCACATTAACTTTTAGGGATCTCTGTTATAATCTCATGTCTTCCCCAAACACTTACTTATATACTACTTGGCATGGTTAAATATTATAGAAACGATTTAATGTGCAGGATTCTTGTTTCAACAACTATCTGTGAATTAGAGGGCCCCAGTATGTATCTCAGCTCTTCTTCTATTATCCCCATCACAAAATCAGTATCAATTTACCCTGAGTGTAAGGAATATCTCTTGAGTTGTGGAGTTATATACCAATTAGCTTCATCTGGAGCATGGTTGATGGTGAAAAGTAGATGGAAAGTATGGTTAGATGAACCTAGGTTTCATTCCAATGCTGGAAAACTTAAAGACAATTCCTTCCGTAATATGAGTAATCATTCTCTTATTTACTCTTTCATTCTTTCATTATCCCCTCATGCATTTAAATATTTCCTTATTTGCTAATCATCCATTGAACCCATCTATGCACTTTGTACTATAACCAGCCACTCAAATAAAGAAAATCAGCTAAGTATAGGAAACAGGCAAGTCAGTAATTACATTGTATATAATAAGTTTCAAAAGAAGATGCCATGGAGGTGAAAAAAATCTAAGAGGCTAAGAGAGTTCCTTTGGAGATGTTGACATGTGCTGAATTTTTGGAAATGAGTAGCATTTAATTTGACAGAAAAGATTTTCAAACTAATGATTTTGTTTACAATTTTTAAATTGCTTGCCATGAGATTTTTGTAATGAGAAACATGCTTTAAGTGTGTACATCATAGTCCGTATGCTTACTGAATGTATGAGTATTTCCTTTTAGTATTGTATAGGTTGTATAGACATCTTAGTATTGCATAGTACTGTATTGACATTTTAATCAAATGCAAAGCATTTATCCATCATTGTTATCTAAATTAGTTAAGGCTCTTCCAACTGAATTCAGTTCATTTCAGTTCAGTTGCTCAGTCATGTCCGACTCTTTGCAACCCCATGAATCACAACACACCAGGCCTCCCTGTTCATCACCAGCTCTCGGAGTTTATTCAAACTCATGTCCATCGAGTCGGTGACGCCATCCAGCCATCTCATCCTCTGTCGTCCCCTTCTCCTCCTGCCCCCAATCTCTCCCAGCATCAGGGTCTTTTCAAATGAATCAGCTCTTCGCATCAGGTGGCCAAAGTATTGGAGTTTCAGCTTCAGCATCAGTCCTTCCAATGAACACCCAAGACTGATCTCCTTTAGGATGGACTGGTTGGATCTCCTTGCAGTCCAAGGGACTCTCAAGAGTCTTCTCCAACACCACAGTTCAAAAGCATCAATTATTCAGTGCTCAGCTTTCTTTATAGTCCAACTCTCACAACCATACATGACCACTGGAAAAACCATAGCCTTGACTAGATGGACCTTTGTTGACAAAGTAATGTCTCTGCTTTTTAATATGCTATCTAGGTTGGTCATAACTTTCCTTCCAAGGAGTAAGCATCTTTTAATTTCATGGCTAAAATCAATCACCATCTGCAGTAATTTTGGAACCCAAAAAAATAAAGTCTGACACTGTTTCCACTGTTTCTCCATCTATTTCCCATGAAGTGATGGGACCAGATGCCATGATCTTAGTTTTCTGAATGCTGAGCTTTAAGCCAACTTTTTCACTCTCCTCTTTCACTTTTATCAAGAGGCTTTTTAGTTCCTCTTCACTTTCTGCCATAAGGGTGGTGTCATCTGCATATCTGAGATTATTGATATTTCTCCCAGCAATCTTGATTCCAGCTTGTGCTTCCTCCGGCCCAGTGTTTCTCATGATGTACTCTGCATATAAGTTAAATAAGCAGGATGACAATATACAGCCTTGATATATTCCTTTTCCTATTTGCAACCAGTCTGTTGTTCCATGCCCAGTTCTGTTGCTTCCTGACCTGTATATAGGTTTCTCAAGAGGTGGGTCAGGAGGTCTGGTATTCCCATCTCTTTCAGTATTTTCCACAGTTTATTGTGATCCACACAGTCAAAGGCTTCGGCATAGTCAATAAAGCAGAAATTGAATTACATACATTTAAAGTTATGTTCACAGTTTCATGGAAATTTATAACCACGTTTCAGTGTCAAACAGAGCCTCTAGTTACTGCTCCCCAACTGATACATATTCCTGAATGGAGCACTGGTCTCATTACATGCACATATATATTTATTCCCCGCAACTTGGGATGTTCAGCTTTCCTCCACTATTTAGATTCTGTTCTTCTTGACTTTCAATGTCTATGACAAAATAAAGAATAACCACATCAAAATATCTGTCGCTAAGAAATAGTTAGTATGATAAAACTAGTACCAATATCTGCAAAATTTCCCAACCAGAAGTATGAGTCGATTGTTTTCAATTATTTCTTATTGTGAAATACAAGCTTTTATATAGCACTTTTATTGCACATTTCTGCCCAGTGAAATAGAGACTGGAAATAGGGTGACTTTTGGTGAAAAGAGTGCCCATTTATCCTTGAATTTTCAATGCTTCAGAAAGAAAGAAACAAAGATAGTTGGGGGAAAGGGCAGAGAACCTCTGCACTAACTTAAAAAAAGAAAAAAAATTTTGATATGAAAAAGCACCAGAGAAACCAGTTTGCAGACTTATTGCAAAAGAAAAAAAAAAAGAGACACTAAGTACTGATAAACACTCAAAATCTGCCAAGTGTCAGGATTTTTAAAATGTAAATGATCAGTAAGAATATGCTATGCTGATTGAATCGCTAGAAATTATCATGGCAGCATGCATAGATACATACAACATTAACTGCTTTTAATGTTAAAGCGATGCTATTTTAGGACTTCCAGATCCATGGTCAGAGTCCTTTCCTCCCTATCTCTCCCTGTGAACATGAGAAATGAGGCAGATGTCTGTCGTCTGTCCATTCATGTGGGATTATTGCAACACTGGTAAATTCTACACACCTACACTATACAAAGGGCTTCCGAAGTGGCACTAGTGGTAAAGAACCTGCCTGCCAATGCAGGAGATGCAAGAGATGTGGGTTCAGTCCCTGAGTTGGGAAGATTCTCTGGAGGAGGGCATGGCAACCCACTTCAGTATTGCTGCCTGGTGAATTACATGAACAGAGGAGCCTGGTGGGCTGCGGTCCACAGGATCACAGAGTCAGACACGACTGAAGTGACAGCTGAAGTGACTTAGCACGCACTCATGCATATTATTCAAATATCCAAAACCAAGTAATAAGCAGCACATTCAACTTTCTTCCAGTCATCCTTACCTTCCTCCAAATGAAGAAGAACACATTTAATCATAAAGTACAGAGACTTCTTCTAGATTGGAAAGGGGAGGGAGAGGGTCATTCCACAATAACCTATTAGAACACAGATCCCCTAGGACCTAATTATCTACCTCTTGTTAGGCTATAAGGGACTCTAAAATGATATTGCAGTTTTCCTACAGCCAAGAAATTGATTGATGAAGCTGAGTAAATCTAGTGCCAATGTTCTTCTTATGGGTGAGTATTAGCAGTAACTACAGCCTGTAACAAGGCTGTAACAGCCTGTCACTACCACTAAGCCGTCAATAAGTATACAGAAGAGGGCATTTGTATTCACACTGACTGGTGGTCATTTCCAGATTTTTCTGTTTGGATATACTGGATAATTTTCACTCTGCAAGACATGTTCCTGTGGTCCTTGCTTTGACACCCTACTCTCTGGGAGGAAATCCAATGCGTTTGCGATCATCTCAGTGATAATGCCCATTAGAAAACTAACAGACAGAAATCCCCTGAGCCCCTCTGCCGTGGCTACTACTGGACCCCGGATTCCATCCTCTTCCATCGCTTCTGGACCTTTGCTCTCATACCTGCCCCTTTGCGGGTCTCTCTCTCTCCATAAGCTTTTTTTTTTTTTTTTTTAATTTTAAATCAGATGTCAAACAAGTTAACATCAACTTTACCCTAATGGAATCTTCCTTTGCCCCACTTCCCCTTTGCAATGTATTCCTCTTTTCTCTCCTCTTCCCGCCATCTATATTAAAGAAGAGTTTCTATGTTCTGTTTTCACATTTTTCCCTACCAAATGAATCTCAACAACTACTCCACCCAACTTCTGCCCTGATGTCTATGCTCAGACTAGTTTCTTATCATCAGTAGACCTAAAATCACCACACTCACTAATGTGTCCTAAGTCTTTTGACTTAAAGTATCTGCCTACCTTGGTCACCCCTTCCTTCTTGAAGTTTTTCTCTCTCTTGCCTTCATGGCTACATTCTCCATATGCTCCTCCTTCTTATCTAAACATGTCTGTTTCCTACCGAGGTCTCCTTCTCCCATCACCTAAAGATGACCACACCTCATGGCCAAGGTCTCAGTCTTCTGTTCTCTCTTTCTGCTAGCTCTAACTCTACCTGTCTTTTTCTCCAATCTCATTTATTACCTCTTGTGCTCCGTATTTCCAGGTATAAATCTCCAAGCCCAGATCTGGCTGTCCAGTGACCCACTCGGTGCTCAACTTGATGCCATGCCAGAACTTCATGCTCAGCATGTGCACACTCACTGGCAGCATCTTCCCCAGATTCTCTGCCTTTTTTTCCCTGTTGGGTCTGGTACTGTTTAATAGCCCTTGGCAGACTCCCTGACACTCCCATACTTTCCCTGACGGCTCAGGAGCAGAAAGCCTGGAAATTGTACTTCCTCAGACACCATCACCTGGTTTCAGGTTCCTCCAATGAGGTGCATGAACAGTATTTTGAAGGTTGAAAGAAGCATATGTTTTTCTCCTCTTCCAATAGTGGTGGAAATCATGTGGGCTTCCAGAATGTCAAGTTTTGCCACAGTTGGCTGGATTTGCACTTCCTTGCCTGTTAGCAGTCTTGGGACTGCAGGGCTGCTGTGACTACTGTTCTTCCAGTTTCTGCATCTTTGGAAGTGGCAACAAACCCTATAACCGTGGAACACAGCTCAGCTTGAACTTGGCAGCAGCAGTCCCCTTAAGTATGCTCCTTGAACCTTTCCTTCTGTTGCTATGGGCATGGACTCCCCTGGATGGAATCCCTCTGTGCTGCAACTATTCTTTTCCTGACTGATCTCGAGGCCACCCCTTTCCCAGTCACTCAGGATAAAAGGTCTACAACATCTTTTTGAACTGCTCCCTCTTTGCCACCCAAGTCCCACCTTTCCAAGCACTGCCAACTCTTCCCTTTCAATGTCCTCCTCTTTCCTTGATCAATGTCTCTACTTTGATGAGGCTATTTCTTGCCACTGAACAACTCTAAAAGTTTCTGACTAGTTCCCATAACTAGTAAGTCTCCTCATCATCCTCACTCACCATCAGGTCACTCTCCTTCAAGCAATAATGGTTGCTTGAATAAAGGTTTCAAGAAATTGAAATAAAGGTTTCAAGAATTTGGTTACAAACATTACATGAGCCCATATTCCCTGCCCACAGGACAAAGAGTGAACCACATAGCAGGGTATGTGCAATATTTCCTTCTTCCTATGGCCTTATTGTATCCCGCTCCTTCCCTCCTCCCATAGCATATGTGAAGTCAATCACAGCCAGTTGGAATTCACTCTTACAACAGAACACTTGCTTTCTGGACCCCACACCTACTTCTCATGATTTTCCCATTTATAATGTGACTTTCCTCCACCCTCCATGGAAGGTCTTCAAATCCTTTAAGAATCAACTCAACTGTCACTGGGACTCCCCATATCTGGCTGGATTCCTACAACATTCCGAACTTGACCTTTATGGCTCATCCTACGTCTCAATAGCTGTGCTGACCCTGTGACCCAACATGGGAGCCACATAACTTTTACTTAAACTGTATTCTCTATGTGGGCTTCCCAGATAGCTCAGTGGTCAAGAACCCACCTGCCAATACAGGAGATGTGGGTTTGATCTCTGAGTTGGGAAAATACCCTGGAGAAGGAAATGGCAACCCACTCCAGTATTCTTGCCTGGAAATCTCATGGACAAAGGAGCCTGGGGGGCTACAATCCATGGGATTGTAAGAGTTGGACATGACTTAGCAACTAAACAACAATAGAAAATTCTCTATGCTGGGCTTCAGTCCTTGGTTTGGTTAATTGTGAAAACCAGGAAACACAGTACTAAGTT
The DNA here is from genome assembly GCF_023699985.2 of Odocoileus virginianus. Taxonomy (NCBI): domain Eukaryota; kingdom Metazoa; phylum Chordata; class Mammalia; order Artiodactyla; family Cervidae; genus Odocoileus; species Odocoileus virginianus. The sequence goes on along the minus strand of NC_069686.1, from coordinate 54,279,920 downwards.
CACTTGCCATGTCTGTGATCCAAGCTAGACCCTAACCTGACTGAGATCTGAGCACTAAGGTTTCATCTATTCGTTAATGAGGTACTCCAGCTAACTTCCCAATCTCTGCCAAGTCATAGTTTTATAGAGAATATTGCTTAAATTTAGTGAATCATGAGATCCCAAAGTTTCTTGTATATAATATTTTAAGATTTCCTTTTTTATAGATAAAATCTAGGACTCTAAATGGCTAGACACATATATATTAAATTGAACCATGTGGAATTGTTGATATTTGACCATTTTTTATCTATAAAATAATAGTTCTACATGGTTCAACCTAATAAATACATGGAAAGAGAGTTTCGTTGCAGTTATTTTTCACAATAAGGTTTGCTGCATGTAAAAGGCATAATTAACAAATGCACTGAAGAACAGATATGCCTCATGGTAAAGGGCTTTAATGATGACAACAACACTAATGGTGATACTTACTATTATACCAGCTATCATGGTGAGAATGTTACATAGATAATCTCTTACATAGAGTATATCTTTTCTTTCCTCATAAAAATTTAAGTTTTAATCGCTATTGGATAAATGGAGAAACTGCTGGTTGAAATGGGTAAGGAATTTCCCCGAGATCACTGAGCCAGTAAGCAAGGGAAGAATCTGAAGGCAGACTCATTCTGCAGCTGCTACGTTTGACCACATAAAGGAAAACTAACTACCCTTCTCTCCTGGAGACTTCAGATCCCTTGGTTCCTCCAGGCAATGCCAGGAAGAAGAATGAAAAGAAATAGAATTCTAGGAAGAGCCTAAACGCCACCTCCTCCTCAAAGCCTTCCTTGACTGCTGGGGCTTTGATCTGCGTGCAGTGTTACTACACAGTCCTTTCTCTCTCCCTCTTGGACTTAGCATATGTTGCCTCTTTTCATAGCTCTGTATATGTTGAAATTTCTCAATTAAGTTGTAAAACTTCAATAAGACATTAATATAAACATGTGCGATGTGTTTCATTTCCAAGACCAAGGAACAGATACTTTATTTTCACCTAAACACCATCCATCCATCCATCCAGCAATTACTGGATGTTAACATGGCTGGCTGCAAAGAAGACTAAAATAAAAGACCTAGTCTCTACTCAAAAGGAACTTACTACTGGTTAATGGGGCACAAAAAAGTGTGATAGCACAAACAACAGCCCACATCATGTACGATGAGAGAGGGAAGCCTGAATGTGCTGAGAGCAGAAAAGTGGGGCATCGAGCAGTGGTTTCTCAAAGCCCGATATTATTGAGGTGAAGATGGAAAGGTGAGTCAATTTAGCCATCTAAAAAACCTGAGAAAAGGATACTCAGAAATAAAAAACAGCTTGTACAAAGACATAAAAAAGCCTGACATACTCAAATCATTGTGAGTGTTTGATTTGGCTTAGGGATAGAAATAAGCAAGCAAGTAGAGGAGAGAAATGGGAAAGGGAAAGGAACTCAGAAAGAAAAATTGAAAGAAAAAGGAAAACAGTTAAAAAAAATAAAAGGAAACTAGTGAAATTTGCCTTTGATTTTGAGAAAGTTTCAATGAAGATAAAGCAGCCGCCGCATACCAACCAATACAACCAGATGAACTCAGAGCTACTGCTCAGTGCCCAGACTAACGGCAATGACCCTAAGGCCCAGAATCACCCACAAAAGAGAGCCTGGCTTGTAAGAAGAAAGAGTCACCATCTCACAGAGTCTGTTGTTTTATAATAAATTTTGGAAAGTTGAAAATGTAGTCCCATGGGTACAAAAGGCTGATGAAAATAAAGGTTCTGCTTCTACCTGCTTTGGTAATTGAAGCTCTTTAGCTGAACAGATGTGCATTTCACCAAAATCTGATGGAAACAAATCTTCACAGGCCTTCTGTATTAAGAAATAATTTAGCTGCCTTCCCCAGAGCTGGTATGCTCTTTGTCTAAATACAAAATAAGACAAGGAAACTGGTCTTTTGGAATCCTTAATTAAGCAGTATTAATCTTCGAGAAGAAAGTAGGGTCTGTTTTCAAAATAAATCATAATAAAACAAGAGGAGGTTTTCTAAGTCTGGACACATTGTTAAAGACATTCAGTGTAAGGGAGGATTTAAGTATATTTCTTAAAAGTTTGTGTCTGAAAGGTTCAGGAAGAGAGAAGTGTGTCTGGCTAACAGAACAGAGCTAATGGCCATCTGAAACGTGATCAGCCTTATGGAGAAGACATCTGCTTACCTAACTAGGAAAATGTAATTTTGACAGAAAACCAGGAGATACGGCAATATAATATTTATGGACTGCAACTCAAATGAAACCACATTTTAATATGTAATTGAATGACACAACAAATTTATAACACACCTTCTACATTTCCTAAATTTGCATTGAATAATGGCAAAGGGCAAGGGAACTACCCCTTTGTTAACTGATTGAGATGCAGCGTGAAAGGTGTTCAGATTTATATTCTTTCCATACCAATCTTCTATTTTTATTTATATGATCATTTCCTGACAAACATAATAAGAACAATGTCTGCAGAATTTTTATTAGCAGAGTGCTAAGGCAATACTGCTGTGCCTATCTAAAACCATCTGCCAATGACTCATGCCAAAACCTATTTGTATTATTTTATTTTCTTCCTTCCTATGAGTTCTGAGGGTTATCATTTCCCATTAAATTGATCCTGGCCACCTTCGAGGCACTTACATACTCTTCTGGCATTTCACATTCTTTGGGAAAACCCTAGGTATTCAGATTCATTATGGAAATTCGTAAAAACAAAGCTAGGTCAGAGTTTAGAAGTGTAAAACACCTTTCTTTTCCTAATGGACCAGAGGGCTATGCACAAATACAGTATTTCATTTTGCAGTTAAGTCCAGGGGAACTATTCAAGCTTCAATATGTGAAATATGCCATGATTACCATTATTCAAACTCCTGTAATTCTCCACTATTTTTGAATCGAAACATCACTGAAGATGCCTGACGAGAAGTGGACAGAGCAAGGTATAGCATTCTTGCCTGCAGATTCTGAAGAAACATTTTTCCTAACACTTTAAATTTTCCTCATTGAACTAGAATACAGACTCTTCCACTGACAAATCCTGATGACCCAAGACTTCTCTGAAAAGCAAGTTTCTCCCCTCCTCCCTGCCCTCTCCCTGAAATACAGAAGTAGTAACATTGATGAAATCTCTGTGGACTGATGGAGACTGCTGAACAATGCTTTGTGATCAAATCATTCTTTACAATGAGGCCACTTTTCACCTGCCACTTAATTTGGGGGGGGGGTGGGATCATATAAGACAGTTAAAAAAGATGAAAGAGGGACAAATCAAAGCTTTTAATAAGTGGGGGGGGGGGGGGGAGTGGGGCGCAAGGTGGAGAGTCTTTTAAAACTTTTCCTAAGTCCTCTAACTCAAGTCTGACTTCCCAGGAAGTCCCCCTTGACCTCCGAGGTCTAGTTGATTCCTCCATCCTAGAAACTTCTCAGCGTTTTTGCCTGTAACAACTCTTCTATCACTCACATCTTGTCTCCCACTGATCTCTGCAGTTGTCCTGGGTGTATGTCCAGCATATATCCCAGCCCAAACAGAATGCGATCTTCCAACCCTGACCCATGTTACCAGGGACAACACAGCCCTCCCAGACCCACACCCCTAAGCGGTGCCTTCCAATCAGGCTGTGATAGGAAGCCGTGCAGGAAGGACCTGAGGTCCTAAGCACACTGCCCTGCTCCGGCTTTGTCTTAAAGTCAAAGCTCATCAGAATGCTTGTATACTGACTGTGTGAAATAAAGAATGTTGCCCAGGATCCAGTTCTACAAGGATGAAGTCATTAGCCACTGCAGTCACTGACCCACAACACACCCTGAAAGGAATACAGATGAGAAACAGAGTGAGATATTCTGTGCTCAGGGAAAACAGGCAACATAGGGCTTCAGTTAGATACATTTCAGGAAAAGCTTCTTTTCGTATAGATTCATGCATCTTCCCATACATAGAAAAGCACTAAAATCTGTAACTGAGATATTTGTTCCTCATGACTAGCGAGAACCTTCTACAGAGATATGTACTGGATCACATGCACACCATAGCCAAAATCACATGTATACTGGCATCTCCCCTACCTCTTCATAGCAGTTCCTCAGAGTTAAGAGAGGGGCTGTCTCCTGGGCTATAACCCTCAGTATGGTCTCCAAATAATACTGAAACTCACAACTCTTATGTTGTGTGTTTCATGTAGTTACGCTTCCAGGAGACAATACATTATTTGCATGAAGATCACAACAAAAAGGCAGGGGGCAAAATGATTAGGACTATGAGTTTTGGTTCCAGAAAGCTTCAGTTTTACTTCTACTAGATTTAATATTTCTGGGCCACAGTGTCCTTACCCCTAAAACAGGGATAAGCACATTTATCACATCTTACAGAAGGTGTGATGGTCACATAAGTTCAAAAGATTTAAAGCATTTAGAATTATACACAAGTGTTCCTGTTGTTCCCATGTTCAATAAATATGTAGTCATCGTTTGCTCAGGGGTGCAAAATAATTAACAAAATCCCTTAAAAGACAGGCTCCCAAGGAGTTTTTCCACTTTCCTTTTTGTGGGTACTCAGAGACAGGAGGAGTACAAATTTTCAGCTACACTAATTCAAGAAAAATTTTGTTTTAAAAATAAGCAAATTCATGGTTGGAATTGTACAAAGTCATAGAGCAAGCCTACAAGGTATGATGAGTGCAGAATGCCTAAAGGACTTCCAACCCTCTAGCCTTGTTGATATTTGAAAGTTAATCAGTAAAGGTTAATTTCTTTAGTTTAAATTATTTCCTACTAATTATTAGGGATATGCAAATCACAGTGAGATACCATCTCACAACTGTCAGAATGTCTATCATCAAAAAGGCAAGAAATAACAAGAATCGGTGAATTGAGAGTGGCCAAACGGGAGATGGCAAGAGTGAACATCGGCATTTTAGGAATCAGTGAACTAAAATGGACTGGAATGGGTGAATTTAACTCAGATGACCATTACATCTACTACTGTGGGCGAGAATCCCTTAGATGAAATGAAGTAGCCATCATAGTCAACAAAAGAGTCTGAAATGCAGTACTTAGGTGCAATCTCAAAAATGACAGGATGATCTCTGTTCATTTCCAAGGCAAACCATTCAATATCACAGTAATCCAAGTCTATGCCCCAACCGGTAATGCTGAAGAAGCTGAATGGTTCTATGAAGACCTACAGGACCTTCTAGAACTAACACCCAAAAAAGATGTTCTTTTCATTATAGGGGACTGGAATGCAAAAGTAGGAAGTCAAGAGATACCTGGAGTAACAGGCAAGTTTGGCCTTGGAGTACAAAATGAAGCAGGTCAAAGGCTAACCGAGTTTTGCCAACAGAACGCACTGGTCATAGCAAACACCCTCTTTCAGCAACACAAGAAATGACTCTGCACATGGAGATCACCAGATTGCCAACACTGAAATCAGATTGATTATATTCTTTGCAGTCAAAGATGGAGAGGCTCTATACAGTTAGCAAAAACAAGACAGGGAGCTGACAGCAGCTTAGAACCTGAACTCCTTATTGCAAAATACGGACTTAAATTGAAGAAAGTAAGGAAAAACCATTAGACCATTCAGGTATGACCTATCAAATCCCTTATGGTTATACAATGGAAGTGAGAAATAGATTCAAGGGATTAGATCTGATAGACAGAGTGCCTGAAGAACTATGGACGGAGGTTCATAACATTGTACAGGAGGTAGTGATCAAACCATCCCCAAGAAAAAGAAATGCAGAAAGGCAAAATGGTTGTCTGAGGAGGCCTTACAAATAGCTGAGGAAAAAAGAGAAGCAAAAGGCAAAGGAGACAGAAGATATACCCATCTGAATGCAGAGTTCCAAAGAATAGCAAGGAGAGATAAGAAAGCCTTCCTCAGTGACCAGTGCAAAGAAATAGAGGAAAATAATAGAATGTGAAAGACTAGGGATCTCTTCAAGAAAATTAGAGATACCAAGGGAACATTTCATGCCAAGATGGGCACAATAAACAACAGAAATTGTATGGACCTAACAGAAGCAGAAGATATTAAGAAGAGGTGGCAAGAATACACAGAAGAACTGTACAAAAAAGATCTTCATGACCCAGTAAACTATGATGGTGTGATCACTCACCTAGAGCCAGATATCCTGGAATGAGAAGTCAAGTGGATCTTAGGAAGCATCACTATGAACAAAGCTAGTGGAGGTGATGGAATTCCCATTGAACTATTTCAAATCCTAAAAGATGATGCTGTGAAAGTGCTGCACTCAATATGTCGGCAAATTTGGAAAACTCAGCAGTGGCCACAGGACTGGAAAAGGTCAGTTTTTATTTCAATCCCTAAGAAAGGCAATGCCAAAGAATCCTCAAACTACCACACAATTGCACTCATCTTACACACTAGCAAAGTAATGCTCAAAATTCTCCAATCCAGGCTTCAACAGTACGTGAACCGTGAACTTCCAGATGTCAAGCTGGATTTAGAAAAGACAGAGAAACCAGGGATCAAATTGCCAACATCTGCTGGATCATTGAAAAAGCAAGAACTCCAGAAAAACATCTACTTCTGCTTTATTGGCTACGCCAAAGCCTTTGACTGTGTAAATCACAGCAGACTGTGGAGAATTCTTAAAGAGATGGGAATACCAGACCAGCTTATCTGCCTCCTGAGAAATCTGTATGCAGGTCACAAAGGAACAGTTAGAACTGGACATGGAACAACAGAGTAGTTCCAAATCAAGAAAGGAATACGTTAAGGCTGCATATTGTCACCCTGCTTATTTAACTTAAATGCAGAGTACATCATGTGAAATGTTGCATTGGGTGAAGCACAAGCTGGAATAAAGATTGCGGAGAGGATTATCAGTAACCTCAGATATGCAGATGATACCATCCTTATGGCAGAAAGCGAAGAAGAACCGAAGAGCTTCTTGATGAAGAGTGAAAGAGGAGAGTGAAAAAGCTGACTTAAAACTCAACATTTAGACAACTAAGATCATGACTCTCATGGAGAGTTCTCAGAAAATTAAGGCTAGAACTACAGTATTATCCAGCGATCCTAATTCTGGGTATTCATACAAAGAATATGAAAACACTAATCTAAAAAGATAACTGCACCCCCAGGTTCATAGTGGCATTAATTACAATAAACCAAGATATGGAAACCACCATTCAATTGATGAATGGACAAAGAACATGTGGCATTTACATACAGTGGAGTAACTCAGCCAGAAAAAAGATGAAAGCGTCCTATTATGTGACAACAAGGATGGACCTTGAGGGCATTATGCTAAGTGACATAAGTTAGATGGAGAAAGACAAGTTCCTTATTATTTTACTCATAGGTGGCACATAAAAAAACTATTAATAAGGTACAAATGAACAAATACGAAACAAGTGAACATAAAAATCTAAACAAAAACAAACACACTGATGAACAAATTAGCAGTTTCCAGAGAGGAAGGGATCGGGGGAGGGTGAAATGGTTAAAGGGGATCAACTGTATGGTGATAGAAAAAACAATTTTGGTCTTACAGTTTTTATGATAATAAATAAATAAAAAGCTCTTGGAGGGAAACCATTAATGAAGGAAACAGGCCTGGCCATAGGATGAATGGAATCTTATTTGTTAATGTTTTCGATTGTACAGGATCATACTGAGAAATTTACTTCCCTTTCAGCAACTAAGAACCAGGGTCACCTTACTGAGCTGTTTCTTGGAGAGGAGATAATATAACACAAGGAAACCATATAGGAGAGTGCCTGGTGCTCAGGAGGCACTTGATATGTTGCCGTTTCCCCTTCATTTTTTTATCATTTTAAATCACTGAGAAAAGTTTATCAGATTTTTCTGAAGCAAAAGTTCATGGACAGTGAAGGCAGCAGAACACTACCGCAAAATATGACTGTAGGAGTGTAAGACACACCATCCCAAAATATACTGCTTTGACACTGTGATTATTTTGAGCTGCAGGCACTTGAAAAAAGCAGCAAGAGCAGGGAAAAGTTTTCCCTGAACTCCCCTCTTCTGCCTAAAGACAGATCCTCCAAAAGAAAGTCCACTGTCATCCATCCCCTTCCCGGGAATGTTGTCAACCAGGAAAAATTGACTTGTCACAGGAAAGAAGACTAGACCTTGGCACCACACCCAGACAAACTTTGCCACAAATGATCACATCTTTCATCTGTTCTCTAAGGGCCCATTTATCTTTTCAAATAATCATTTACTCTCCTCTAAGAGGCCTTCATCCTCCCTCACTTTCCCTACTAAAATGAGCTCTAATCCTAAATCCTAAAGCCATCTTTTGAGTAATTCGTTTTTCCTAGGCATCTCCCATGTAGGCAAGAGGTGCACACGTTAACAAATTTCCATTCATTTTTTCTTGTTGACCTGTCTTTTATTACTGGGGTCTCAAATAAGAACTCAAACAGGCAGAGGGAAAATTATTTTTGCTCCCCTACAACACGGTATTTTGATGGAGCATACAGAAGCGAGGAGGGGGTCACTACCAGTGTTTGGAAGAACCACAGAGGCAGGAGGGTGGTAAAAGCAGAGGACAACTAAACCTAAAGCATGCTTCACCTGCTCAGAACTCTGGGGCCTGACCTGTGTATGACTTTGTCTCTCCCTTCACACTGTTTTACACCTAATTAAAATTCCTTAATTAAGTCCTGTACTAGAGTCCTTCAAAAACTTCTTTGTGAACTCTGATTATTCCTTGACCTTGCATCCCTGGAAAAACATGATGAGGTCACACAGGCTGAGCAGGAGGCATTTCACTTGTCCCTCATGTTCGACAGGAACACTAGACTCACTGCACATGCCTAATTCACTCTTGAAAAGTCAAGAAAGCTGCCCAGACTAACAAAACTCCCAAAATAGAAGTTTATTATTTGAAAATACAGCTAATTGTAAATACACAGACAATGGAATAAGGATAAAAATGTAATCATCTCTGAAATGTGTGATAATCACTCTCAAAAACAAATCCTCCACTTACGTCTCCTATTTACCCTTTTTTTGTGTGTGTGAAACTCAGAAATGCATGCCTGGGTCAAAACCCTGCGAACTGCCAAAGAAGCGGAGCTGGTAGCGGCTGTCTGCTTTCCTGTTCTGCCCTGTCACCGACAACCAGTGTGACTTTGAGCCAACTATTATCTCCCTCTATCTCAGTTTCCTTAGGAGTAAAATTTGCCTGTCATATAAGAACAGCTCCGGAAATGATATGTATAGCAAATTGTAACTGAAGTTACTTATTTATTTGGTACCTACCATGGATTTAGCACTATCCTAGACACTGAAGCAATCAAAGATGACTCTGAGTGAATCCACCATGGTTCAAGGAAGGTGATAAGTATTATAAAAAAGATATGTGTGCGTGTGTGTGTGCTCAGTCACTTCAGTCGTGTCCAATTCTTTGCGACCCCATGGACCCCACCATGCTTCGCTGTCCATGGGATTGTCATTTTCTCCTCCAGGGGATATTCCTGACCCAGGAATCGAACCCACGTCTCCTGTGTCTCCTGCAATGCAGATGGGTTCTTTACCCACTAAGCCACCTTAGAAGCCCTGATAAAAGAGATATCAGGCCCCAAATAGAGTCACTTGTAAGCCCACTTAACCAAATTGGTAAGTCTCTTGGTAAGCCCACTTAACCAGACTGAGACATCATATCTAACCCTAACTGCAGTTTCAGCCTTTCCAAGGAATGCAACCTATACCAATCAGTCTAAAATTACCTGGTCAGCACTAGAGATGTAATCTATCTGAGAGACCCCTACTGTCCCCCAAAGGCAGGTGACCTTGCCTGAAACAATTCATTTTTTTCTAGTGACATCTTTGTCCTGACTCTTTCTGCCTATAAGAGCCTTCCCTTTCACACAGCTTGGTGGAGCTCCTTTCTATTTGCTAGATGGAATTGCTGAATAAAGCCAGTAAGATCTATAAAACTTACTAAGTTGAATTTTGTTTTTTAACAGATCCAGTGGCAGCTAAGGAATGGAAGGAGACTTCTGATGGTTTCAGGGACAATGAGAAATACTTATCCTGGGACTTCCCTTACAGTTCAGTGGCTAAGACTCCATGCTCCCAATTCAGGGGGCACAGGTTTAGTCCCTGATTAGGGAATTTAGATCCCACATAATGCAACTAAGAGTTCGCATACTGCAACTAAAGATCCCACATAGTGCATGGAGATGGAAGATCCTCTGTGCTACAACTAAGACCTGATGCAGTCAAATGAATATATTTATATTTTTAAAATGAGAAATGCATGTCGTGGTACCCACAAACCCTTTGAATTCCCTTTCTCATCATTTCTGAGCATGGTGATAAGTTCCTTCCTCTTAGTTCTGAGGTCTGTTCTCTCTGTATTGAGTTCCTGATCTAACTAGCTTTCTAGTCCCGGGACAGTTAGCTTAAGCTAGCAGACAGTTCTACCCAGAGCCCAAGCCCCGAGCCCTTGATTCAGTCTCCAGTTACCCATTTGATTGGAATTCCAGTCCACAGTCCCCTTGTGTTGAATTCTGTTGGTTCAAGCCTTTCCCCCTTTGCTAGTGTCACATTGTGAATTACTGGAGGTGCGCCCAAGGCCTTCTTGTGTCCAGCCCACATTAATGTCCCTCTGGTCACTGCTGGTGTGTGAAGGCCCACAGTTAACATCCCTCTGGTCACTGCTGGTGTGTGAAGGCCCACAGTAGCGTCCCTCTGGTCACTGCTGGTGTGTGAAGGCCCACAGTAGCGTCCCTCTGGTCACTGCTGGTGTGTGAAGGCCCACAGTAGCGTCCCTCTGGTCACTGCTGGTGTGTGAAGGCCCACAGTAGCGTCCCTCTGGTCACTGCTGGTGTGTGAAGGCCCACAGTAGCGTCCCTCTGGTCACTGCTGGTGTGTGAAGGCCCACAGTAGCGTCCCTCTGGTCACTGCTGGTGTGTGAAGGCCCACAGTAGCGTCCCTCTGGTCACTGCTGGTGTGTGAAGGCCCACAGTAGCGTCCCTCTGGTCACTGCTGGTGTGTGAAGGCCCACAGTAGCGTCCCTCTGGTCACTGCTGGTGTGTGAAGGCCCACAGTAGCGTCCCTCTGGTCACTGCTGGTGTGTGAAGGCCCACAGTAGCGTCCCTCTGGTCACTGCTGGTGTGTGAAGGCCCACAGTAGCGTCCCTCTGGTCACTGCTGGTGTGTGAAGGCCCACAGTAGCGTCCCTCTGGTCACTGCTGGTGTGTGAAGGCCCACAGTAGCGTCCCTCTGGTCACTGCTGGTGTGTGAAGGCCCACAGTAGCGTCCCTCTGGTCACTGCTGGTGTGTGAAGGCCCACAGTAGCGTCCCTCTGGTCACTGCTGGTGTGTGAAGGCCCACAGTAGCGTCCCTCTGGTCACTGCTGGTGTGTGAAGGCCCACAGTAGCGTCCCTCTGGTCACTGCTGGTGTGTGAAGGCCCACAGTAGCGTCCCTCTGGTCACTGCTGTGTCCAGCCCACAGTAGCGTCCCTCTGGTCACTGCTGGTGTGTGAAGGCCCACACGAGGTAAAAGCTGTTGTTGATGGGAATCTCGGAAGCCAAAAGTCACAAAACTTGTGGGCACAGACTAAGCACTGAAAGATTTTTAGAATGCTCACCATCTAAGACTCCCATGTTAGCATAAGTTGGTTACAGAATGGGTTAGATTAACACTTGGTCACCTGACAAACTCAGGAAAAATTTCCATGCAATGAGGTACCCTGTAGAAAAACACATAATCCTCAACCCAGTGGCACAGCCCCCTTCAGTATTAGTTTGACTCTGAAAGGTGCAAAGTCGTAGCTAAAGAAATAGGAACTTTAAGTTCCAAAGAGTCCAGCATATGACCTCCTGGCACCTGCTAATTTTATGACTAAGAACTATAGTCTCAGAAGCTATAACTATCTACAAAAATGGCAAAATCTTACTAAAGACACCCTAGCATTAAGATTGCCATTTGGGGGAAAATTTCAATTAGACAATATAGTTTATTTTAAAAGTGCACTTGAAAGCAAGTGTTTCCAAGCCAAATTAATAGAATAGAATACCTGTTGTAATTGGTATGCACACACTTTCAAAAGGCTTCAAGACTCTCATGTAACTTCATTGAAAAATTCATTGCAAAAAGTTAACTAAACCTTAAAGATATGAGATGCCTGAAACAAAAGGCTGTAACACAGAGGTAACTCCTTCTGCTCCCCCTCTATCCTCCTTTATTTGCATAGTCATTTTAGAAGTCCTGTGTCTGAACTGTACTTGCATTCTGAAGAGACTCAAAGAGTCTGAAGGAGTTATCTTTTAAAAAGATGACCCGACGCTACAGGCAACCCTCTTTGGGTATCTTTTCACTCCTTAGTCAAAAGATTAACTAAGTTCAGTTCAGTTCCTCAGTCATATCCAACTCTGCCACCCCATGAATGACAGCAGGCCATCACAACTGTCCATCACCAACTCCCGGAGTTTACCCAAACTCATGTCCATTGAGTCGGTGATGCCATCCAACCATCTCATCCTCTGTTGTCCCCTTCTCCTCCTGCCCTCAATCTTTCCGAGCACCAGGGTCTTTTCAAATGAGTCAACTCTTCCCATCAGGCGGCCAAAGTATTGGAGTTTCAGCTTCCTTGAAACTTCCTTCATCAGTCCTTCCAATGAATACCCAGAAACACAAAGAAAACACCCAGAACACAAAGAAACTTAAGTACTAATATGAATTATTACTACAACTCTCAGAAATATAATAGAAATGAACCTAAATATTTTTCAAGTTCAAGTGATCTCAGATAATCTTTAAATGTCAGATAAAGCTTTTTTATTTTTTAAAAAATAAAATTAAACTTATTTTCATTTAATAAAAACAGGCATGTTTTTAGAGTTTTCAGCATTAAATATAACTTTTTTTTTAACCTAGATTTGCTGAAAACCAAATAAGCTCATGTTACTCTTACAAAATTTATCAGCAAGAAAAATAGATTGAACTGATATCTGACTTTGTCTAATGCTCATGAAATTTTCATGAGTACTTTAAACATAATTGTTAAAGATAAGGGAATTCAAAAATGTAAGTGGGTTAAAAGTTTTCTAGGTAAACTCTTCAATAATAATTATGTTTCATGGTATGTCTACTTTACAGAAAATAATTCCTAAAATATTTTTGGTTATATAAAACTTTAAAGTTTTATTAAGTTAAATTAAATAACAAGTTAAGTTGAATTCATTGATTACCTAGATCATTTACAAATAGGATAAAAGAGTGAAACATTAATTACTGAACAAAGGTTTATCCAGTTTTGGCTTCCTTTCACAGAGAAATTAAATGATATTTGAGTCTGTGGAAAACACATTTTATGTCACACTGAAAAATTTACCATGAGAAAGTACATGTTTCTAAAAAATATAAGGTGTATTTATAAATTTACCAAATCATAGAATGCTAATGTGAAAAACAGCTCAGTATTATTTACTTCTTTATTATCACTAAAGATGGAAGCTCTTAAGGGTTAAAAATTCTAACGTGAAATTAAAGCTACTTAGAAATAATAAGAAAAACATCTCCAGATGCGAGAAAAACAGAATGAGTGTTTTTGGTAAGAGATCGTATCAAGATCAGAAACATATTTTGTTGAGGTGAAAAAGAAGTACTTTTGTCCTAAAGTGAGGCGTTAGGTTATTTCAGAATGAGAATGAGAAAACACAGAGGACAAAATCTGAATGGAAAAATAAAGCTGTGGAAGGTTTTTGGAAAAGAAATCTTGAGGAAAGACTTTTCTCCATGGTCAAGATTAAAATGAATTTATTTGGGTGAAAAAAATGAGTTTCATTAAAAAAAATAATAGGTTTATTTATTAACTGCTTATCTAATAAACATTTATTCATTTTTATTTATTAAAAACAATAAGTTTAATTAAAACATAAACTGGTACAATAACAACACTTGATTTACTCTCTGTTAAAATGACAAAGTTTAACTGAGCTATTGATTAATTCTTGGTAAGAGTTTATTATAAAAGTTTTACCTTTACCAATTAAGTAATCTGCCTAGAGAGCAAAGATTTTGCGTCATGTCAAAATAATTTCCTGTATTTCATATTGTGTTTATCAGATATTTGATAACTTAAGAAGTGGATTAAAGACTTAACTGTAAGACCTGAAACCATAAAACTTCTAGAAGAAAACACAGGTAGTATACTCTTTGACATCAGTCTTAGCAATAATTTTTTGACTATGTCTTCTCAGGCAAGGGAAACAAAAGCAAAAATAAACAAATGTGACTGCAACAAACTAAAGAGCTTTTGCACAGGGAACGGAACTATTAATATCAACACAATGAAAAGGCCACCTACTGAATGGGGGGTGATATTTATAAATTCTATATTTGATAAGGTATTAATATCCAAAATACACAAAGACTCATACAATTCAACATCAAAAATAAAAAACCCAATAAAAAATGGGCAGAAGCTCTGAATAGACATTTTTCTGAAGAAGACATACAGACAGATAACAGACACCTGAAAGATGCTCAACATCACTAATTATCAGGGAAATTAAAATAAAAACCACAATTAGATACCATCTCATATCTGTCAGGATGGGTATTATCAAAAAGACAACAACTAACAAATGTTGGCAAGGATGTGGACAAAAGCAAAGCTTTGTGCACTGCTGGATGGAAAGTTAGCTGACGTCACCAATGTAGAAAAACACTATGAAGATTTCTCAAAAATTAAAAACAGATTTACTACACAATACAGGAAGTACACAACTGGGTATTTGTCCAAAGAAAAAGAAAGCATTAATTCAAAAACATAAATGAACGCCTATGTTAACTGCAGAATTATTTACAATAGTCAAGATACAGAAGCAACTTAATTATCCACCAAAAGATGAATGGATAAAGAAGATATGGAATACACACACACACACACACACACACACACACAGAAATAGCTGATATCAGAGGTAGACTGCTTCCACCCAAGATGCCAAATCAAGACTTCGTACTTGAACTAAACACGAAATCTTTTCTTCTTCTCTGTCTTTCCTTTGGGCTTCCCAGGTGGCGCTAGTGGTAAAGAATCCACCTCCCAATGCTAGAGATGCAAGACACTGGAGTTAAATTTGATCCCTGAGTTGGGGAGATACCCTGGAGGAAGAAATGGCGTCCCATTCCAGTATACTTGTTGGGAGAATTCCATGGTCAGAGGAGACCTGTGGGCTACTAGAAAGATAACACCATCATTATATCTCCCAGGGCCATTGCCAACGGAGGTTATCTTTCAGGGTGCTGGGTTTGTCATAAAAAATTCCAATCTGTTCACAATATTGGTGACTCCTAGTCCTCCCCATTTTTCTTCTATTCCCAATGTCACTATAAATTACAATCAACTCCCCTTAGAAGTCACTGGCAGAGTCCAACTTTTATGGCCAGAGCATCCAACGCTTTGCCTTTACCTTTCTCAGAGAACAACTATATTTTCCCAATTTGACATAAATATTTATAAATTGGTGAACTATTTGCATCTCCACATTCTTATGATTATCTAAATAAGATGTGCTTCTCACAAAAAGATCTCACCAGCAGTATTCATCTTTGCAAGACCAAAGTTGTTTTTGATAAGAGGACAGCCCCTGATTATCTTTTAGCTAAAGAAGGAGGTGTCTGTGCTATGGCCAGCACCCGTTGCTGCACCTAGATTAACATTTCTCGAGAAGGTGGAACTTAGGTACATAAGATCACTGAACAAAGCCACTTGACTTAAGAAAGTGACTCCTTTGAGGGGGTCTTTCTTTGACTTACTTGATTTAGATTCACTCTGATCATTTAGATTCACTCAGATCAAGGACCATTGCCCTGAAGTGTACTCCAGACAGTGGAAATTATGCTGCTTATAACAATCATAATAGTCTCCCTGGTATACTGTATCCTTTCAGAAGCTTTAAATGAATGTTCACAGCCACTAACCATCAAGCAAATTCTTTTCCTAAGACTGGAACATCAAAGAAGGAACATAGACAATAAATGAGTAAAATAATGTGAACCTGAAGTTATGACCTGTGAATAGCATAGCGATTCAGCAAATAATGTCATGATCTGTGAACACACGCTGAGGATCAGCAAAACCTGTGACAGTTTCAGAGCAGAAGCTGGGAGTGCTGCTAATACCTTGAATTTTGATCACATCTCTCAGTTGATCAAAAGGGAGGAATTGTTAAAAAATAAAAAAACAAGAGTCAACAGACCTAAAATGGAGTCACTTGTGCTAAGCTCCAGGTTAGAAAAGCAAGACTTAATACTTATCCTAATAGCAGTTTCAGCCTCTCCCAGGAATGTAATCTTAACCAGTCACTCTAAAATTACCTGGTAAGCACTAGTGATGTAATCCACCTGATAAGACACCTGCCATCCCCACAAAGGAAGGTGACCTTGCCTGAAACAATTCATCTTTTTGCTGGTGACTTCTTGTCCTGCCTCTTTTTGCCACTAAGTCTTCCATTTTCCACAAGTTTTTGGAGCTCCTATTTGCTAGATGGGATGCAGCCTGACTCATGACACATCTTTGTTGTTGTTGTTAAGTCATGTCCAACTCTGCAACCCCACGGACAGCAGCACACCAGGCTTTCCTGCCCTTGACGATCTCCTGGAGTTTGCTCAGATTCACATCCATTGATTCAGTGATGCTACTTAAGCATCTCATCCTCTGTCATCTCCTTTCCTTCTTGCCTTCAATCTTTCCCAGCATCAGAGTCTTTTCCAATGAGTCAGCTCTTTGCATCAGGTGGCCGAAGTACTGGAGCTTCAGCTTCAGCATCAGTCCTTCCAATGACTATTCAGTGTTGATATCTTTTAGGGTTGACTATTTTGATCTCCTTGCAGTCCAAGGGACTCTCAAGAGTGTTCTCCAGCACCACAATTTGAAAGCATCAATTCTTTGGTGCTCAGTTTTCTTTCTGGTCCAACTCTCACATCCATACATGACTACTGGAAAAACCATGATATACTGAATAAAAACAATTGGATATTTAAAATTTACTCAGTCGAATTTTGGTGTTTTTTTTTTTTTAAACAGAAAGCTGCTAAGAAATTCAACATAAAGAACATTAAATAATAAGCAATGGAGTTGGGACTTGATCCTAGCATTAGATGAGAAACAAGAAGAGCTTTGTAGAAGTAAACTACATAGCAAAAGCACGTGTGCACGGGCTGAGTCCTGCAGTCAGCTTTAAGCAGGAGCCACTCAAGGCAGATGAGATGAGTTAGCTGGAGACATGGTAGAAATGGGAGATAGGAAGTGAAGAGATATGTCAAAGAGACATTTTCAAGAGTTGGCAGGATGCAGAGACAACCACAGGAACGAGTGAAGGTGAAGGGAAGCCAGAGGGACTGGATGATGCTGGGTGAGGTTCCATAGCTGCACCTGCAGAGGATGTTAAGAATGGAAGCTGGCTGGAGGCTAAGACAGCATGGTTGTGTTTTCCAATTTCATTTCATTCTATAAAAGCACTCTGACCTTTAGGGACTATAAGTCCAGGAGAGTAGAACTTATTCCAAATAAATACAATGTGGTAAGCTACATTCAATTCAAGATAGGGGTTAGGCAGAAGAAAGGTAGTGTGAATAATTCTGCCCCAAGGGACCAGGGGCAAGAGCTGAAGATAAAATCCCAGGGAGAGGCATCTACCACACAGTCAATGGGAGGAAGGCTACATCAGGCAGAGAGAGCAGCACGTACAAAGACAAAGTGTAGAAAAGGGCAGAGCCACTGAGGAACCTCAGAAAACCATCTCTACTGTGCCAGGACAGGCCAGGGCAACCGCTACTCTCTTCTGATATGACACAAATGCCAAAATAATTACCCCATCCACCAGAGAGCACACACTAAGAAAAACACACCTTTTAAGAAAGTCTTGGTGAAATGAACATTTTAGACCAGCCTTCTGCTACTTGTGAGAGGAACAGATCGGCTAATCATGCTAGGAACAAACATTTTTGATGAATTAAATACATTTTAACATTTTGGAAAGTACTGTCCTTAGAGGAAAAACTGGTCACAGGATGTGGAGATCTTATTAGAAAGAAGCATGGACATATTCGGTGCCTAGAAATCCAGGTTCTCTAGCAGGGAGTGAGTCTGGGGATCAGCAGGAGGAAATCTGATGTAATGGGCTAGAGGCAAGGGAAACTGAAAACTGAACAAAGGGGTCCCTAGAAGGGGGAGTGGGGAAGGAAGAAAGATATTCTTTTTTTTTTTTTTTTTTTAAATTTTTATTAGTTGGAGGCTAATTACTTTACATCATTACAGTAGTTTTTGTTATATATTGAAATGAATTAGCCATGGATTTACATGTATTCCCCATCCCAGTCCCCCCTCCCACCTCCCTCTCCACCCGATCCCTCTATTCTTTACATCTACTTTAGATTTTTCCTGGGGCCAAATATATGTTAGAATGTTTATATTTAAAACTTTGACGAAAAAGTCTTCCAGTATATTTTATTTATGAATGTATTTATGTGTATATTCATCTATACACATTTGTGCGTATGCATATGTACATGCACACATGTACACAATACTTAATTTATGCGTTATGTTTGCTGCTGAGCAACGTAAAGGACAACGGTATGCATGCTTCTGAGTTGACTCCTGATGATCCCTGCCTCCTGCTACATCATACTCCTGAGAATTATGAGGTGTGTTTCACAAGAGGACAGACAGGACTAGTGACTTGTTTCTAACCAACATACAGCCAGTTTGATGGGATGTCACTTTGGTGATTACAAGTCTGTGACTTCCATCTCACTAGCAAACTCTGTACTGCCCTCTCTGCTTGCATGCCTTGATGAAGCAAGCTGCCACGTGGGAAAAGCCTATGTGGTCAGGAACTGATGAACTGCCAATGACCAACCTCCATCAAGGAAGTGAATCCAGGCAACAGCAAGAAGCTTGAAAGCCAGTCCTTCCCCAAGGGTGGAGGTGTCAGCAGACACTTTCAACGTAGCTGTTAAGAAACTGCAGCAAAGAATGTAGGCAAGTCAGGCCCGGATGCCAGGCTCTCAAAAATAATGAGGCATTAAAACAGATATTTGCATTGTTTTAAGGTACAGTTTTGGGATAGTCTTTTACAGGACAATAGATAACTAATATAAAAGCCAAATATTAAAACATATCCTCTCCATTCAAACAAGGAAAATTGTAAAGTTTCTCCCAAGTTGACTACTGCCAGCACCTTTTCATATTGTCTTCTAGACCTTTTTTTTTTTTTTTTACATATATTCTATTGTAATTTATTTACATTTCTTCATCCTGTTCATTCAGTGCACATGAACTTGGGCACACTCTGGGAGATAGTGAAGGACAGAGAAGCCTGGCGTGCTGTAGGTCCATGGGGTCACAAAGAGTTGAACATGACTGGGCGACTGAACAACATCCAGTTCCAGCCTTTCTTTGCTTCTTCCTTAAGAGTGGCTTGGCTGCAAACCTACCACCTTCTTTATAATCAATGAGCAAGAACCTGTATCAAGAACTAGCTTCCTTGAAATATTCAACGCACAGTCTTTATACTTGACACAAACATGTATGCATTAATTGCTTCTTGCTGACATAACTGTAAACTATGTAAGAGCATGAAGGATATCTAATCACAGACTCTGAAGATCAATGACCCAAAAAAAACTGCTTGTATTTCACAGCCCTTCAATGTAGATTCGGGATTAATTTTGCAAATACAGTACAAGCTCTTTCATAGAGCATTCAAAGAACTTTTAGAAATAACTCAAAATACAGAAATTAATATCTTCACTAATGACATAAATTTAAAATCAGTAAGTCATATAAAGACAAACTACATATGTTTGAGTATAATATAAGCTAAGAGAACTTCACAAGGTATCAAAATGGAATAATGCCAAGGGAAGTTATACATATACCTCAAAGAATTATCTAAAATATACTGTTCATTATGCAATAAAATGATAGGCCTTTAATAAGCAAATGTAGACTATGGTACTTTATTTAATTCTGAAAATTTATAGTTAACTTATCTTGTACTAACAAAACATTTTAAAAAGATGTTGAAAACCTCATTTACTTGTATTTAGTACACTAAATGTGGGACAAAGTTATGCACTTATTTTAAACAATTATAATTTCCGCATATTGAAAACAACAGCTGTGGAAGAAAGTAATTAACGTGATTTACTATATAATCATTCTATCATTAGATGCTATTTGGAAATACAGAAGCAAAACTGAGTGGCTTTCTTGCTTGCACTCTTAAAGAAACCTGTTTTCTCAATCTTCTCCTCTTATATATTAACTGTACATGAATAAAAGCTTGGTTCATTTATGGGAGAACATTTTATGACAAATCTCTTGAATTTTGGAACTCTTTCCCCACTGCCTGGTACAGATGCTTACTATGTATGCCTAGCTATACCTACCATGTTACAAAGAGATCCAGCTTATCTTCCTGGAGTGATAATGCATTTGACGGCATGCCATAGAAAATATGATGATGGGTCTGAAAAGATAACGAAGTCTTATCCTTGCCTGGTATTTCTGACTATGCTTTTAGGTGTTTTGCAAAGAATGATAATACTAGGTGAATTAGTCCAATTACCACCCTGGAGAAACAGACAAAGAAATGAGTTTTCTCCCTTCACTTTACCATCCTTATTACCATCCAATTTTCCCCAACGTATTCCTCCCACTGACTTCTGCGGTTCAAATACGGTGTAGCAAGAAAGTTTAAAAACAGGCAAATATCCAAAACATTTTCTTACATTAGGAAAAACAGTTCCCAGTGCTTGTATTTCTGAGGATAACTAAATGTTGGCTGATATCTATAGAATGAATCAGCCAGCATATGATATATCTGATCTATGATTTGCCTCTTACTTTGCCTCTCGAGACTATGATTTTTGAGAAAGCAAGCAGTTCTACTTTGCATGCTTCTAGAAAATTAAGATCATGCCATTTGATGAAACCTAACTCTAAGAAGAAACAATATGTGTAGAGTGGTGAACAAAGTATTACTTTTGATTTCTGAGTGTTTCAGTGTCTGTGAGAGATGTGATAGCTATTCAGCAGACATCCCTGGGTGCTGTGGGTAGAGGTGAGTTCTAAAGGGAAACCTGACACTATGCTAATTATGGCAACAACACCCCACTAAATGCCAGCCAGGAGCAAAGATAAGGCCAAGAGGAGTGGATGGAGAACTTCCAGAGCAAATATAGCCCTGGATTAATGGGAACAGAGGATTTCCTAGCACAGTCTATCAGAAATATTTCCACTGGAGCTACAAAGGACCCAAGTTCATTCTTGAGCTCCAGGGATGGTGGTCACTGGGGGTCTGTTCAATGATGATAGCACATTTTCTTATCTTGGCAATCAAAAGTCATAGCAAACCACATTCTTTTTAATTTTTTAAAAAGAACACATATATAGGGAATCATCGTGGACTTACTTCTCAGAAACTTCTCTGACTTGAGAAAGAGAAGAGGGATTCCAGCAGAAAATAATAGTGAAAAAGTTTAAAAAATTCAGAAAACTCCCTTTGCACCTAAAGGGTGGTTTATTGCTATGCTGAGAAAAGAACTATGGAAGACTTCTTGGAAGAAAAACATGTAGCCTTTTTTAAAGGTATTTTCTGGGGGCTTCCCAGGTGGCATAGTAGGAAAGACTCCTCCTGCCAATGCAGGAGAAGCAGGAGATGCAAAAGACAGGGGTTCGATCCCTGGGTCAGGAAAGATCTTTTGGAGTATGAAATGGCAACCCACTCCAGTATTCTTGCCTGAAAGATTCCATGGACCGAGGAGTCTGGCGGGCTACAGTCCATGGAAGAGCTGAACTCAACTGAGAGACTCAGCATATACATAAACTTGCTTCACTGGATTTCACTTTTATGACTTCAGGCATTTTAAATCAAACAAAAGCTCATCTTAGAGGCTGGACTGACTTTGAGGAGGCCAGTGCTGCAGAAGACTCCCAGGGAACCATCCATGGTGCTGAATTCAAATTCCTCTGCCACTCTCTTGCCTGTTAGATTCCCAACTTTCCACAGACAAAATCCTCATCACTGCAGACCATTGTGCTTATTAGTGATACTGCCCCTTTAACAAATATTTTTAGCTATGTCCCAGTCAGCGATCTAGCCAGACCTGTTAGCATCATATCTGACTCAATCCTGTCTCCTCTGCCCTGTCCGAGTCCTTCTGATCTCACCCAGGCTACCTTCCAGGACAGTTCATTCCCCTGTATCCTAACTGGTAGCAGTGACTCATGCTGGTGAGCAGGGGTAAGAGACATATTTCCCCGGAACTAAATGCATTTGGGAAGGCAAGACATTCAGGGACAGGCCAGCATGACTCTTCTTTCCAATAACAATCCCTTGAGCTGCTTGTTGTTGTTTAGTAGCTCAATCATGTCTGACTCTTTGTGACCCCAGCAGCAGGGACTGGACTGCAGTAGGCCAGGCTTCCTTATCTTTCACTATCTGCCAGAGTTTTCTCAAACTCACCTCCATTGAGTCGATGATGCCATTCAACCTTCTCACCCTCTGTTGCCCCTTTCTCCTCCTGCCCTCAATCTTTCCGTGTGTGTGTGTGTGTGTGTCTGTGTGTGTGTGTGTGTGTGTGTGTGTGAGTTGCTTAGTCATGTCTGACTCTTTGCAACCCCATAGATCGCAGCCCATCAGGCCCCTCTGTCCATGGGATTCTCCAGGCAAGAACAATGGAATGGGTTGCCATTTCCTTCTCCAAAAGGAACTAGAGAAAGGAAGAAAGTGAAGTTGCTCAGTTGTGTCCGACTCTTTGTGACCCCATGGACTGTAGCCAACTAGGCTCCTCCAACCATGGAATTTTCCAGGCAAGAGTACTGGAGTGGGTTGTCATTTCCTTCTCCAATCTTTCCCAGTATCAGGGTCTTATAGCCAGGAAAATGACTTGGGACATCAACACTATCACAAGATTTAAGATCTAACAGTTCTACTCAGACAAGTTCATACACATCACCTTGCAGGTAGCATCTATGAACTACATGGCAAACACCCTCGAGTTTCTTTTTTTTTTTTAATTGGAGTCTAATTGTTCCCATCAAATGTCATGTTAGTTTACTATGTAACACTGTGTAAGTTTCTGCTGTGCAACACAGTGAACCCACTACATGTATACACATATCTCTTTTCTCTTGAACCTCCCTGCCACCCCGCTCCATCCCACCCTCTAGGGCATCACAGAGCACTCAGCCAAGCTCCCTGTGTTATGCAGCAACTTCCCACTAGCTATCCCATGTTTTGCACATGGAAGTGTATATGTGTCATTGCTACTCTCTCAATTTCCCCACCCTCTGTTTCCCTGGCTGTATCCACAAGTCCATTCTCTTGTGGATCCATCCATCCACAAGTCCATTCTCTTGTGGATCCATCCATCCACAATCCATCCATCTGCGTCTCTATTTCTGTCCTGCATATAGGCTCAGTACCACTTTTTTCTAGATTCTTTTTCATTCGGTGCAACTCATAACTTAAAGGACGGTAGACTACATGTCACTAAACACAACAACTTACTGTCACTTATACTTTAGACCCTGTTCTAGGTGCTTTGCATGTTTTAAACGATATAATGTTCAAGATGATAATCTCTATGAGTAACTATTACTACTATCTCTCATCCCCTATAATTAGATGAAGGAAATGAGACAGACAAGTGATGAGCTCAAGGTCACACCGGCCATTTAGTGGTAACATGGGATATACATTCAGGGAATCTGGCTCTAATATTCAGTATCCAAATTTCTTCACATATCTGCATCTGTCATAAATGGAACTTGTATTGGTGACGCCTGTGTTGAAAGGAAGGTTGGACTAAAAGTCTTTAATTCCTTGCAGTTTGAAATTTTTGTGTTTCTAAGAAATCTAAGAGTTTTAGGGGGCTTTCTTTGTTCTTTTTTTACATACAATGATCTTCAAAAATGTGCATTATATGCTAAAGTACATTTATACATATAATAATTAAAAATTATTCCATTATTTAATTTTTACTCAAGGTCTTAGTGATTCAATATTTGCAATTCTATATGCTTTTACAAAATATTTTATGCACAGCATTACATTGAATCTCTACTAGTGCATTAAATTTTATGATCTTGGAATAAAATTCCTAAAGGGAATCATTTAATGTACCTCAAAATATATTTTCTCATGACCCAGGCAATTTAATAAAATAAATTACTATTATTCCCAACATTTTTATTCTCAGAGGAATAAAAACAAAATAATACAAACAAATGAATTTTTCAGATAATTATTAACTACTAATTCAATTAAAAAATCTTTTGGTAATAGTTTTCCTAAAATGGATCACATAGTTTTAAGTTTTATGGGCATGATCTGGACATAATTTAACTTTTCCAGGACCATTTAGAATAGTCACTGTAGCTATCAATTGTTGAACATATATAATTTTCCTGTTCCTTTCTCAATTTGTCATTTGTCTGGCACTGTTATTATGACACTTGCCTCTAACAATTACTTATATCCATACCATATTTTCCACACTGATTGCTATGAACTTAAGAAATTATATAACCAAATTGATTAACAATGTGCCTGAAACAGAAATAAACCAATTATGAGTGAGAAGCACAGCACTTTCCCAATGAATAAACAAATAGAGTGCAATTCAGCATATAGAGCCTGAGGCACTTGTTTTCACTATCACACACACAGATTTTTTTTTCATTCCTTTTATATTTTCAGCTGTGCTCTAGGAAGTTGAACTCATTGTGTAAGTAAACTTCATATACATTTTACAGCCATATCAACAGCTGTAGTGAGAGGCAGGAAGGCCAGGGGACTCAGACGAAATAGGTTGCAGGTGTCAGACATTTTTCTCTCTTAAGGGGCAGGAGGAAACAAACAAGTGTTAGATTTTTTTCCCCTTCTCTATATAAATTTAAAGGAAGGTTTCTCTTAAAATTCTGCGCTGCCATGACGACACCTGGCTTCACCTGAACTTAACTTTTCTCAAACTTGAGCTGACCCATGCGTTTTTCTTGAGGAAATGCTTGTTTTCAGTCTGTTCAGCTGCTCAGTAGTGTCTGACTCTGCGACCCCATGGACTGCAGCACGCCAGGCCTCTCTATCACCAACTCCCGGGAGTTTATTCAAACTCATGTCCATTGAGTCGGTGGTGCCATCCAACCATCTCATCTTCTGTCATCCCCTTCTCCTCCTGCCTTCAATCTTCCCAGCATCAGGGTCTTTTCAAAATGTTTGTCTTAAGCTATGTTAATGAACTATGTATTTACCCTAGACTCTGTCTTTCTTCAAATTGGTTTCCGCCTAAGACTCAGAACCTGCTGGACAAACCAATTTGTTTTACTCATGCAAATGTTCTCTTAAGCTATGTTAATGAGACTTCTATTTGCTTGAAAATCTGCCTTTCTTCAAGATTCATGTTAATCCTTTTATGGCCCAGGATGACTCATCTGGTGCCAATGTTATCTCAAAATGCATGTTGTGGGTGAGCGGCCTGGTGCCACTCTGAGTTTTGAGACATCTCCTTTCTATAATTATTAACAGCTTGCTAGTAGCTATATAACATCCGGCTAAAGACTAGCAGAGGGGCAGTCTTTCTACCCCCTTCTGATGTCTGTGTCAGAAGCTTTCTCTATTTCTTTTATACTTTAATAAAACTTGATTACACAAAAGCTCTGAGCGATCAAGCCTCAACACTTGGACTGAATTCTCCTCCAGTGGCCAGCGTCTTTCATGGTTCAGCAACAACCTTCCTCTTGGGGGCTTGTCTGGGATCCTTCAGGACAAGGTAAGGATGCTTGGAGCTCTAGTACTTTGTCCTCCTAGCAAACACGTTTTCTGCTGTACTTTACTAACTCTATGGTGTGTTTGTGTGAATGAATGACATGCCCTGCGTGAAGCAAATGAGGAGCCCTGCTCTGCGGTTCTGGGGTGACCTCATAAGGCTTATGGCAGAAACCCTGCCCACCTGCTAATGTCAAGAGGCAACCAATGTCTCCTTCAGGGAGCAGCCAGAGATGGTTCCTTCAGGGAACGGCCAGAGAGAGTGTGGACCGAACTCTCCTTTCTCAGTCAAACTTTCCTATCTCTTTGACCATTTCATGACTTCTTGGGAATTAGAACTACTAACCTAATCTGCCAGATCATAGACTTTCAAGGGACTTGTGATCTATGCTGTTACCGTGTACTGTTACTTAGGTCCCAAACATGGATTGGTAGTCAGGAAGCGCCAAGCCTCCCCAGGAGTTGAAAGTTCGGAAACTCGAAGGAGCTCTAGCTTCAAGAGCATCTCTCAGGTTAAAGGTTACTCAGATAGGAAGTCCAGCTGCCTTCCTCCTTTGGTAACGCTAGCTCTTAGTGGACTAGAGGAGGCTCTCCAGTAACTTTTGTCCCAACTCCTCATATGTTCTTTCTGTGGAATCCGTGGGAACGAACTGAAGGACTGGCCCTAATAACTTGAGGAAAAAAATCACTTTTTCCTCACTGGCCAGGCCTTCACCATCTCTTTTGTTATTGCTTATACTGGTGGTGTGATGCTCGGAAGGAACATATCGGTTTTATGTTTGTACCAGTCTTATTACGGTCAGGAATATACTGAGGGTCGTGCACGGGCACTCAGATGACGAATGTTTCCCCCAGAGGTCTTAGCTTGGGAGGCATTCTGGAAGGCTACTCTGATTGCACCCCGGGTGGCATCGGAGGCAAGCAAGGTTTTAATAGTGAGGAGCTGGACGCCAGTCAGGGATGCCATCAGGTCTACCGCTGGTGCATCTCCACCCTGCCTCGGTGGTAGAGCCAGGACGGACTAGTACGGCCCCTGTGTCAGTAAGGGACAGACTAAGTCCGACCAGGGAAGGAAAGCTTCAGTGTAAAGTCTGTCTACACCCCCATCTAGAGCAGGGAGAGACACCTCTGGTAGAGAGATGGCATTGTCACTTTTTTCTCTCTTACAGATGGGAGCCAACAATTCCAGCCTCACTCCTTTGAACTGTATCCTGAAAAACGGGGATAGATTTGATCCCCAGAGCTTACAGAAGACACGCCTGATCTTCCTATGTGATACTGCACAGCCACAGTATCCATTGGAGGGCAGCAAACGATGGCCGGTTGGAGGGTCTCTTAATTATAATGCTGTTTTACAATTAGGTCGGTTCTGTAGAAGACAAGGGAAGTGGGTAGAAGCAGCATATGTGTTGCCCTTCTTCTCTCTGAGAGGCATGTCAGACTTACGTCCTAAGGGTATAGATTTGGGTATGAAGCCTTTGGCTCCCTCCTGTCCTCCTACTTTACCCCCGTACTCGGGGCTCCAAACTGAAAGTCAGAGACCCCCCCAGGAAGGGTTGCCTTGGTCTCAGTAAAAACCCAAACTGAGGTTCAAACTGCCCAAGTAGAGGTCCAAACAACCCCTGTCTCAGTATGACCTCAGACTACTCTGGTTTCAATAGAAACTCAGACAATCGAAGTAAGAGAAGCTCAGAGAGCAAAAACTAAGGGTGAAATACAGGATGAGAAGGAGGACCGGAGACAAAGAGATAAAAATGTCTGACACCTGCAGCCTATTTCCTCCGTTTGGAGAACTCTGGCCTTCCTGCCTGTTACCCACTCAGTAGCATTAACTATTAATGATGCTGATGGGTATTGAATGCCATATACTATATGGTACATATATCAAGACATTTCATTTGCCACCTACTGTCCTGATTTGCAGATTATTGTGTAAGTTCACAGAGTAAAGTCACTTGCCCCAGACCATTTAGAATGTACTAGAGCAGGGATTTAAACCCAGAATAACAATAACTATTACCTGAATTGTGTGGGGAGATGGGAGAGATTCAGGAAGAAAAAGTTATCACTGGATAACAACATAACTATAGATCCAATCCATCTTTTCTAGGCTGTTGTAGTCTGCTAGGCTAAAACAAAAACTATAGACTGAAAGCCAGTTCTGGAAACTGGCAAGTCCCAGATCAAGGCACCAAGAGATTCGGAATCTAGTGAGGACCAACTTCCTGTTCACAGAGAGACATCTTTTCATGGTGTCCCATGTAGCAGGAGGAGGCCTTTTTCACAAGGACATATTCCCATTTATGAGGGCTGTACCCTTAGGACCTAATCACCACTGACAAGTCCCACTGCCAAACACCATTACATTGGGGATTAGGCTTCAGCACTGAATTCTGGGATAACACAAACTCTCAATCTATAGAACAGGCTTTTCAAAAAATGGTTTGTACCTAAAGGTAGAAATGGTACCCAATGTAGCATGGTCTTACACTAATAAGACTGAATTGGTCAACATTTACTGAGTATCTATTATATGAATTTCAATAATAAATAGCATCTCAGGGTCTTGAAATGAGTGGTACTTGTCCCATCTGATGGTAGAGGCTAACAGGTGCCCCCAGGGCACATTGCTCAAAGGGCAGCATAAGCAGACGAGAAAGTGGGGAAATATATATACACTGTCAGAAAAACACTCACCAGCTGTCCACTCCTATTTGTTTTCCTGCTTCATATAAGCCATAATCGACTTTGGAAACCCATTAGACGAAAATAAATGTTTGACAAGGATTTTTCTGGATATATACCTAAACCCGTTAGAAATGAAAATATCCCTCAGGCCCCAGTGAGACTGGCTGCCCAAATCATGAAGCTCCTCTTAGTTATGTAAACAACTGTCAATGCAAACAGGTACCAGCAGAAGCTGTTAGCCAAATTCTCCTCCTGCACAAAACAGCATGTTTCAGAGACGTGTTTCCAGGTATACACATGCAGACATGTGTTCTTTGGTGCAGATTAGGTTTCAAGGAAGAACACATGAAGTTTGATCACTGAGAGATGTTTTTGCATTAAACCACAACGTCATAGAATTCATTCTGAGAAGGGAATGACTTTGAGGTTTCAGAGGGACGGTTCATGATGGAGCGTAAGGGTGTGGGTTACTCTCGGGGTGATGAGGGAGCAGGCAGACATTGGATTCCCAGACCAGTCTCGTGCTCAGCGTCTGCGAGGGCCCAGCAGGCACAGCAAGTCGAGAGTCAGGCCAGGGAGCAGCCCGGCTCCCCTGCCCCCTGATCATGCCTGCTGTGGGGAGGTCATTCTGTGTCCAAATGCATCCAATTCTCCAGGGAAGACATACAACTAGATTTTACAGATATCTTCATATTTTACTTATTTTAAAATTAGTTTTACTTATTTGTTTTTTTGACCACACTGGGTCTTCCTTACTGAACATGGGGAACTCTTCAGCTGCAGTGAGCAGGGGCTACTTTTCATGGTGGTGCCCGGGTTTCTCATCGAGGTGGTTTTTCTTGTGGAGCACAGGCTCCGGAGCATGGGCTCAGCAGTTGTGCCACATATGCTTAACTGCTCCGCAGCGTGGGGTCTTCCCAGACCAGGGATAGAACTCATGTCACTTGCATTGGGAGGTAGAATCTCAACCACTGTACCACCAGGGAAGTCCCAATATCTCTGTATTTTAAAAGGAGGATGGAGTCTGTGGGCTGCTGAAGCCCTCCAGAATGCCTCCAGTTTCATCTCTGACCCAGAAGACAAGCAGTTGACTCAATATTAGTACAGAATAGTCTGCTTAGTCATTTGGATGAAGCCAGGCTGACAGTGGAAATCCTGGTGAGATGTAAAAACCTAAGTTACGGAGCATTTGTTGCTGTCTACAACACATTCCTAAGTACAGTAGGCACTCAGACACAGGGTGAGCCTTGACGATAGAAAAGGAGTCAAGGATAGAAGCCACATGTGTTCTGTGCTAACCCTCACCCTAAAACACCAAACGCTGCTTTTACATTTGATGCGGCCATTTGGATGGCACAGGATAACGACCAGTTTCCAAATGCTTTTTCTCTCAATAAGACTGCCACATTGAATGCCCTGGGGCTATAAGTGGCATGTCTCCACAGCCAGCAGCTGGGCCAAGTCCAGTTCCGTGGATGGCTGTTTTCAGAGCATGGCAGAATGCGTCAGTCAATGTCTCGGCCAGTGGGAGAGTGGGCAAAACAGGTGATGTATTAGTTTCCGATGGTCGTTTCGGACCACAGAGACACTAAGCAACACAAATTTAATTGCTCACAGTTCTGCAGGCCAGAAGCCCAAAATCAAGGTGTCAGCAGGGCCACACTCTCTCAGCTCTAACTAAAAATATATTCCTCACCTCTTCCAGCTTCCGATCACTACTGGCATCCTTGTCTATGGCCAGATGTCTCTCCGCTCTGTCCTCCCACTGACTTCTTGACTGTCTTCTCTTCTGAGCATCTCTCTGATAAGGATAACTGTGACTCCATTCAGGGCCTGACTAGATAACTCAGAATAAGTGCTTTCTTTCAAGATGATCAACATATCACATCTACCATATACAGTAATATTCACACTTTTGCCATATAAGACGTGAGATAACAGAAAACATGTACTTGTCTCTGCCTCCTGTTCCTGGCACAGATCTCCTAAAACCTTTATAAATTCCTAAGCAACTAGAATACTAGCATCATCTCTTATTCTATTATTTGCCTGTGACATCATCTCTGCTGCAGGGCTCCTAAAACCCTTGTAAATTCTCAAGTGATAAGAGCTCTAGGAACATCTTTTGTTGTAATAAGGTGGCTCTGGATGGCTCCCAGGTGGGGCTGGTCACCAGAAAGACCAAGCCATGATGACAAACTTGGACCTTTCAGCCCCACACTGCATCCTCCAGAGAAGAGCTAGAAATAGAATAATTCATCATGCCTATATGAGGAGGTCTCCATAAAAATCCCAATAAGCATAGGTTTCAGACATCTTCCATGTTAGCAAAACACAGACATACCAGGAAGGTGGGTGATGCACCCCAACTTCCGGGGACCAGAAGTTCCTGTGCTCAGGACCCTCCCAGACTTGGTCTTACATACCTCTTCATCTGGCTGTTCATCTGTATCCTTTTCCACAGCCTTTAATAAACTGATAAATGCAAGTGTTTTCCTGAGTGTTGTGAGCTGGTGAAGCAAATCAATCAAACCTAAAGTGAAAGCCGCTCAGTCATGTCTGACTCTTTGCCCTTTGTGACCCCGTGGACCATAGCCTGTCAGGCTCCTCTGTCCATAGAACTCTCCGTGTCAGAATACTGGAGTAGGTAGCCTTTCCCTTCTCCAAGGGATCTTCCCAACCAAGGGATCGAAGCCAGGTCTCCCACAACTCTGGCAAATTTTTTACCATCTGAACCACTAGGGAAGCCCAAGAATCCTGGAGTGGATAGCCTATCCCTTATCCAGGGGATCTTTCCCGATCCAGGAATCAAACTGGGGTCTCCTGCATTGCAGGTGGATTCTTTTATCAGGTGAGGTACCAGGGAAGCCCCAATCAAACCTAAGGAGAGGTTATGGGTACCTAGGATTTGCAGCCAGATGAGACAAAAGTTGTGGGTTACATGGGGATCTACTATTTGTGACTGGCTTCTGAAGCAGGAGGGGAGCAGTCTTGTGGGACTCAGTTCTCAGCTCATGGACTCTCTCTCCAGAAAGATGGTGCTAGACTTGAGTTGGACTGTAGGACACCCAGCGGTGTCACAGAGAATTGCTTGGTATGGAAAAACTCACACATTTGGTAACCAGGAGTGTCAGCAGAAAAGGAGACACAAAGGGAATAAATACATGGTAGGAAGAACTGGGTTTTTCTCTATGTAGGAGGGAAAAAACTAAGTTTTTCCTTTACATACGGTGACATTCACAAGTTCCAGATGTAGGGCCTGGGAATGCCTTCTGGGGCATCACGATTCAACTCACTGTGAGCAGGGAGTTGGGGCAGGTCGCAGAGATTGCAAAAGGTGTGAGAGAGAGGGTGGGATGAGCTGAGTGAGCAGCAGTGAGCATACACATCACCATACGTGAGCCAGATAGTGGGGAGTCACTGTTTAACACAGAGAGCTCGACCAAGTGCTCTGTGATAAGATAGAGGGATGGGATGCGGTGGAGGCTCAGAGGAAGGTTCACGAGGGAGGGGCATAATGTATACTATGGCTGACTCACGTTGTTGTATGGCAGAAACCAACCCAATATTGTAAAGCAATTATCCCCCAATTAAAAATTCTAAAAAAGAAAACAAACAAAAAAGGTCTACCAGAAACCTAGAGTGCATCGCAGGATCAGTTCTGGGAAATCTCAAGAACCTTACAAGATTTCAATAAATGAATTTAAGTAGACCAGGCCAGGATGTGGTCACTGAAATGAGGGAACCCAGGTGACAGCTACTGGAGGAGAGGATATGGGTAATTTATGAGACGTGTTCACAAGGGTCAGAGGATTCCCTGGCCATGCATTTTTAGAAGAGCAGCAGGTTTCAGATCAGCTTACCGGCCAGGTGGCAGACGGACAAATGCAGCTGACACTGGTAACTGCTGAGAAGTATATTCAAGAATCTAATATAAACCTCAGTGATTTCCCCATGCCAGGGAATACTTTGGATGCTGAAATTCTGTAGAGCAAATCAAGATAAGAGGTTCTGGCTTACTTTATCAGTTAACTTTTAAAATGCAGATGGTCAACAATCAATGAAAAGATGTTCAACATAGCTAATCATTAGGGAAGTGTAAATCAAAACCACAGTGTCTGGCATTCTTCACAGAACTCGAACAAACAATTTTAAAATTTGTATGGAAACATGAAAGACACATATCAGAATGGCCATTATCAAAAACAACATAAATAACAAATTGGAGAAAACGAAACTGTTGGTGGGAATGTAAATTGGTGGCAGCCACTATGGAAAATAGTATGGAGGATTCTCATAAAGCTAAATAAAGAACTACCATATGGCCCAGCAATTCCTCTCCTTGGTATATATTCAAAAACAAAAACACTAATTTGAAAAGATAGAACAGCATTGAAACATGTATAGTATCTATGGTGAAACAGATCACCAGCCCAGGTTGGATGCATGAGACAAGTGCTCAGGCCTGGTGCACTGGGAAGACCCAGAGGGATCGGGTGGAGAGGGAGGTGGGAGGGGGGATCGGGATGGGGAATACATGTAAATCCATGGCTGATTCATGTCAATGTATGACAAAACTCACTACAATGTTGTAAAGTAATTAGCCTCCAACTAATAAAAATAAATGGAAAAAAAGAGTGAAGAGACATATATACACCTATGTTCAATTCATGTTGATGTATGACAGAAATCAAACCAATGTTGTAAAGCAATCAATCAATTAAAAATAAATATTAAAAAAAAGAAAGAAAAGATACATCCACCCCAATGTCATTGCAGCACTATTCAAAATAGGGAATATATGGAAATAACTTAAATGTCCATCAACAAATGAATAGATAAAGAGGATGTGGTGTGTGTGTGTTTGTATACACCCATTATATACATACACATGTGTGTGTGTATAGCACTTATACATGGAACTAAAAAATACAACAAATTACTGAAATATAACAAAAAAAAACTAGACTCACAGATATAGTGCACACACTAGTGGTTACCAGTGGCAGTGGGAGGAACAATATAGGGGCTGGGGAGTGGGAGGTACAAACTGTTTGGTGTAAAGCAGGCTACACCAATGTATCGTGGGGAATATAGCCAATATTCTGTAATAACTGTAAAGGGACTGTAACCTTTAAAACTGGTACTGAAAATATAGATGGGGAAAACAAGTATATAAAAAATTTTGATAACAAAAAAGAAAAGTAAATGGATATTTAAGTCATTTGCAAACAATCTTCAATACATCCACATGGCTCTATTTTTCATTTAGGATCAAGCCCAGTCTCACTGCTTCAAGATGATTCACAACTAAATTCTAACACAATTCTGCACACACAATCGCATGGCAAGGTTTAGCCCTGACTAAGGAGTTCAGATGCTAAGTGATCAGGAACACGCCATTCCACTACCAGTATGTAACACACAGCACTTTGACATTTGAGATCATAAACCAGGGGGAATAGAAGAGCCACCCCCAGGGCCAGCTCTGGAGCAGGGAGTGCTAAGGCCAGAGGCAGGCAGTTATCAGAAATTCTGATTTTGGCGTGGGCCCTGGCAACTGGAAGACACCAGCCAGCTCTGAACACTACCACCACAAGCCACAGAGTTTGCAAAACCAGAAGAACGTACCATGCCATACTGTTTAGGAAGAGCGGTCAAGATGGAAAGCTGTCCCATGGACAGCTTTGTTTTGATTTTATTTTAATTTTTAAAAAGTATTTAATGATGTCTAGACAATATACTCAACATTTAATAAACAGATTACTAAGGGAAAAATAGAACATGCCAATAAAATTCCAAATGGAAATAATGGAGAAGTATGTGAAACTGTTTCTTAAGGAAGATATGAAAACAAATACAATTCTATTCCTTTTCTGAACACTTTATATAATCTGAGACCATAGTATTGAACTCTGGCAGACATAGTCTATCTGGGGTAGGGCACTGTTAAAATAAAGACGCCAGGGCTCGAGCTCCCGAGCTTATTTATTCTGATTCAATAAGCTCCTGCCAAGTAATTCTGCTCCAGGTGGTCTAGGAACCACATTTGGTAAGTGGAAGTAAAACTGCCCACAGACAAGTGCAAATAAGAATTATTTGGAGAATAAAACCTACTCAGAATGGGACGTATTACATATTAATGTACAATAAACTGAAGTTATTGATCATATGCATTAGCTCAGTGATTTTAACCATGTTTTTAATTTATTTAAAACTTATTCTTAATTTGGAGGATCCTTCATTTAATTTTACTTCTTTCAAACACTGCTTTTAAATCCCAGATCCCCTTTACCTAGAATTAGGGCTTCCCAGGTGGCATTAGTGGCAAAGAATCCGCCTGCCAATGCAGGACATGCAGGAGACATAGGTTTAATCCCCGGGTCTGGAAGATACCCTGGAGAAAGATAAGGCAACCCACTCCAGCATTATTGCCTGGAAAATTCCATGGACCAAGGAGCCTGGCGGGTTACACTATGGGGTTGCAAAGAGTTGGACACAACTGAGCACGCACACATCCCCAGTACACCAAACATTTCTGGAAGAAAACTAAACTTCTGTATTCATTCAGAAGCATATCCAGCACACCTTAACAGAACTGAGAATTAATGGAAGTGTGCTATATATTCTTCAATCTTTGGTTTCTGTCTAATAATCTATATGATAAGGCACAGACTACAGGCTTTTCCTGATCCTCTAGCTAGTTCTCATGTGTTTATACTTCTCCTCTCATATTTCTTACATCCTACACGATGATGGATTTATTTGTGAAGGCCACTGGACAACATCTTTTGGTTTCAGGACCATTGTATTTTCCATCCTTGTGTATGCCCTTAGAAAGCAGCCATGAACAAAGCTGGTATAAATAAAAGTTTATTGAGTTAAGTTAAATGGAAAGCATGTATAGTCTTCTTAATAATTCCAAAGTTCATTATATGACTGTAATTCCATACTTCATTAAATGGTTATACAAGTATATTTAAAAAAATCTTTTCAAGTCTACCAATTTGGTTCTTGAAATAAACTGCTTTCTAAAGAAGCAAGGGAAAAAAATATATATATATACACACACAATGTTGAAAGAATAATGAAGACTAATACAGAAAGCCATACCATCTGAGTTATCTGGGTGTAACCAGATAGCATGCGCTCCTTAC
Organism: Odocoileus virginianus; assembly: GCF_023699985.2. Taxonomy (NCBI): domain Eukaryota; kingdom Metazoa; phylum Chordata; class Mammalia; order Artiodactyla; family Cervidae; genus Odocoileus; species Odocoileus virginianus. The sequence continues at coordinate 54,244,226 of NC_069686.1, read as the reverse complement.
AAAAGGGGACTGGTTTGGATACATCTGTGAAGAGTTGGGCTGGGCTATCTTTCAGACTCATGCTACATGGATAACATTACTGGTTACATGCAATTTCTCTATTTCTCCAGGCCACACAAAATTAATTAAAAGGTATTGAATTTTCTCCTGGATTATTTCTAGGCTATGCACTCAAATTTGGAGTAGATAAGAGGTTTGGAATGACTCAGGTTCAATGACAAATATTAACTTATGCAAAAGTAACAGCCTAAGAATAGTGATGATTTTGTAAAATACCCCAAAGGAGTTTTGCATATTTCAGACTCTGTGGTGGACTACAAATGCACACTCCACTCATAGCAACTGTGAAATTTTGCAAAGTAGATGCTCTTTACCTCTCTCTGAGCTGCTCTGGAACTAAAGCTGGATAAAGCAAAAGCAAACTGCGTAAGGAGTGCTGAGGGCATGATAACTTTTACATACACTTGACCCAGAACTGGGGGAAAATTGTGAATTCTCCATCTAACAAATCATAGTAGCAGAAACCACAAAACCAGCCACTATCATGGGAATGATCATCCATTTTGATGATAAGAACTGGCAATGATTACTTCAGTTAAAATTCTGATGATGAAAATGTTAAAAGCTGGAATTTCACAAGTAGTTTTCATTTATTGCATGCAGCTTAAGAATATTCATGTGAAGAATTTTTTCCTATCACCCACACCTGTTCAGCAGACAGATACTTAAAATGATATATTTATGCAAGAGAGATTTTATATATATATAGCACTGAAGTGGCCATTATTCTGAGGTGCACAAACTGGAACTGTCTTACTGAGGTTAAGGTTTAACTCAGTTCCATTTGAAAACAGGCTGCCTTGCTTCATCTGCTAAATAAACTTCAATAAAAATACACAAGGCGAGATATATGACCAAAGTATTCAGCAGTGAACTTATGTAAGTCCTTTGCTCTGTACTGATTAAAACTGCAAACACTGACTCTTCTAAATAGTACATTTTCAGCCTTAACAAGAGAGAAATAAATGATGCTCTTATGCATATTCTTTGCAAAATAAAAGAAGAAATTAGGTTTTATTAGAAAACTTTTTTCTAACAAAAATTCTCATTTAACACTATTCTCATTGAAGTTTATATTTTATGAATGACAAACACACTAAATATCATTTACTTCACTGATTCGCCTCTATTTTTAGGATATGCTTGATGATTTGATCAAAAAATTATCTGATAATTAAATATAGTCAATTTTTATTATGCAAGGATTTGGCTTAGTTTTTTATACATACAATCTAAGTTTATAAGAAGGTGTTTTCTCATTGATTTTCAAGTTTCTATATGTATTCAACAAGCCTAACAACAGGATGGGAAGGTGTAGAAAGCATCTAGCCCAATGTCTGACAAATGGAGTGAGTTTTTAGTAATTAGCTGGTGCACCATTAAGGAGCTGCTGATGTATAATGGAAAGTAAGTGGCAGGGTGGGAAGAGGTCACACAAGCAGGTGGTAGATTTTTTTCTCAGCCCACACATTAATTGGTTAAGATGCTCTTCCGAAAAGAAGGTGAGCTGACAGTAAAATTTCTACATGAAACTAAAGGCTTATTTAGTGAAAAGTGAAGTAAATGCAATAGGTATTTAACATACTTCCAACAGGTAATTGGATCTGACAAACATATATTTCTTTCAAAACTGCTTGTATTTACACACTAAAATTCTGATGTATAATAGGAACGGTGTAACTACTCTATTAAGCAAAGACATTACTTGGCCAGCAAAGGTCCATATAGTCAAAGCTATGGTGTTTCCAGTAGTCATGTATGGATGTGAGAATTGACCATAAAGAAGAAAGAAAGAAAAGAAGGTGAAGTCACTCAGTTGTATCCAACTCTTTGTGACCCCATGGACTATAGCCTACCAGGCTCCTCAGTACATGGAATTTTCCAGGCAAGAGTACTGGAGTGAGTTGCCATTTCCTTCTCCAGGGGATCTTCCCAACCCAGGGATCGAACTCGGGTCTCCTGCACTGCAGGCAGATGCTTCTAATGTCTGACCACAAGGAAACCCACCATAAAGAAGACTGAGCACCAAAGAACTGAAGGTGCTTTCAAACTGTGGTGTTGGAGAAGACTCTTGAATGGCAAGGAGATCAAACCAGTCAGTCCTAAAGGAAATCAACTCTGAATATTCATTGAAAGGACTGATGCTAAAGCTGATGCTCCGATATTTTGGCCACCTGATGTGAAGAGCCAACTTACTAGAAAAGATCTTGATGCTGGGAAATATTGAAGGCAGGATGAGAAGGGGATGACAGCGGACGAGATGGTTGGATGGCACGGACATGAGTTTGAGCAAACTCCAGGAGATGGTGAAGGACAGAGAAGCCTGTCATGCTGCAGTCCATGGGGTCACAAAGAGTGGGACACGACTGAGCAAATGAACAAGAAAAACCACTCTGTAAACTAGTCTAGACACTTTGCATGTAAGTATAAACGTGTGTTTTTACTATCTCCCATAATTAACTCTTAATATTAATTAAAAATATGGTGAATTTTACAGATTCAATCATGATGGGATGATTTTCATTAGTATTATTTAATTAATAATTTAATTATTTAATTTAGTATTACTTAATTGTATTATTTTCATTAGTTAGTATTATTTATTTAATGGTGAATTTTACAGATTCAATCATAATGGGATGATTTTATTAGTATTTAATTAATAATTTAATTATTTAATTTAGTATTTAGTATTATTTATTTAATGGAGAATTTTATAGATTCAATCATAATGGGATGATTTTCACTAGTATTATTTATTAGTATTATTTAATCACAATTAAATAAATGAATGAAAATCAGCTTTCATTCAGAGAGGCCTAATCTACCTAATTCATCTCAGTGTCATTGTTCTCTTTGGAGAGTTCCTGGATTTTATTTCAATACACATAATTTTATAGAATCATTAAATATGTCAAAAAATTCTGAAGAATTGTATTTGATTTCTGTCAGGCTCCAGGTTAATATTTCTGAAAAAATAAAAATAACAGTATATTGATATAAAATAAGATTATGGCCATTTATATTAGATGTCTTTTTTTCTTGTATTTTGTATTGCTGGTGCTCAGGCACCTGAGTCCTTACTGACCTAGAAGAGACTCTCCCTCTCCAGGTATCTAAGGCCCCTTTGGAGTGCGCCTTTCATATGCCAACCAATCCACATCCCATTCTCCAAACCACCTCCTCTTTCCTGGTCCCTATACTCCAGGAGGTAAAGGTCCTCTGCCCTAATTACCCAGGGCCAGGTACCAGACAGCTAGAGACAGCCCCTAAGAACAGCTCATTGAAATTATTAAAAGAAGTCCGTTTTAAACGTGCTCACCCTGTCCCGCTTGCTTGCTTGCTTGCTCAGTTGTGTCCAACCCTTTGCGATCCCATGGACTGCAGCCTGCCAGGCTTCTTTTCCGCGGGATTCCCCAGGTAAGAATACTGGAGTGAGTTGCCACTTCCTTCTCCGGGGGATCTTCCTGACCCAGGGATCGAATCCGTATCTCTTGGGTCTCCTGCATTGCAGGTGTTTTCCTTTACTGCGGAGCCACCTGGGAAGCTGCTGCGGATATCACAATGAAGCCACGACCCATGCTTTTCCCTCACTCTGTTTTTGCCTCCTAATGAAGCCCTGTGCTTCCTCACAGGGTCCTGCACGGCACCTATTTCTAGGGAATCCCTGGGTAAACAAAGTTCTTTTCACAACATTCATTTCTGTGTTTGCGCATCTTATCATATTTGATGAAAACAAATCCCAGAGACAATCTAAGACATCATTTAATTGGATAATTAAACACAACATCATTTGAGGAATACGCTTAAACATAAGAGACACAGCACTCCTACACTGAAGAAAGACTTAGAAATTTCAGTAGTGAGATCCAGACTTATGCTCTCGGCATCACGCTAAGTGGTGAGAAAACCTGAAACGGACTTCTACCGTCACTATACGGAAAGGCTGGCCTTCCGGTGGGCGGGGCTTCCCACCTGAGTTCCATCTGGATTGGATGGAGAATCCCAGTGAACCATGATAAGGTTTCTCTTTGGGGGCTTACTATTTTGTGTCACATATTAGTTTGTGAAGAAGAGTAAGGAATGTTTGCCATGGAACTAATTCAACTTTTGATAGACAGACTAGAGGAGATTTAAACAAAATACCCAGTTTTAATCAGTGCTAGGTATTTATCCTGTTAATCCATCACATAATCATGTTTGCTTCTTTATGAATAAATAAACTACACATCAAAAGCTTCCTGGAATGGTTCTAACATTTACAGACTAAAAAGTACAATTTGACACAAAGTTTGTCTGGATGAACTACCTAACTGTTCCAAAAGAAATAACACTGTATACCAAGAAAGATTGTTAAGAAACTACCCAGAGCTTCTCACACCACACTCAGCTCAGAGTGGACACAAAAAAATTCTTGTCCCTTCCTTCCATTTGCCTTTGAAGGCAAAGACATTATGTCATATTTTATTTCCCTCTGTATTTTCTTGCATTCTTTTCATCTCAATGCTGAGCACATAATTGAGAATTCTGTGCTAGCTTTTTTGACTGGCTGCATGAAAGGCTGATTCAATGATATCTATTAGTATGCTTGAAATAATACATAAAAATGTTAAGGATTCAAAAGCTATAAATGGCAGAGCCCAGAAACAGACCCACATAAATAGGAAAATTTGGTATTGGACAGAACTGTCTCTGCAGGGGTCAAGATTGTAGGGATCAGGATTCACTTTCTACCATATGGATATTTATTTGCATGCATGCATGCTCAGTCATGTCTGACTCTTTGTGGCCCCATGGACTGTAGCCCACCAGGCTCCTCTGTTCGTGGGATTTTCCTAGCAAGAATACTGGAGTGGGTTGCCATTTCCTTCTCCAGGGAATCTCCACTGCAGACTAACATGGAAAAAAAAATAGTTATTCAACTAGTGGTACTGGGAAACTTTTTATCCATAATTAGACATTTACCTAACACCGTATCTTAAGATCAATATTTAAAGTGTAACATTTTATGAATCTGATGTAGGAAACATTCCTTAAGCAGGAACCTAGAAATGCAAACAATGAAGAAAAATGTGATAAACGTCACTTTATTGAAATAAAATATTCTGTTTATCAAAGGACATAAATAAAAAATTGAAAAGGTAAGCCACAGAGTAAAAGAAGAATTTGCTTTGTATATAGTCAGAAAAGGACTGGTATTCCATACATCAAAGAGAAGAAGACAACTCAGTGGAAATTTAAGCAAAGTACTGAACAGGAACTTTGCAGAAGACAAATTTTATATAAATGCCCCATAAATGTGTAAAATGATGATCAGTTCCATTCATAACAGGTAAACTGAAATTAAAGCCACAATGGATATTATTCCACGAACATAAGATTGACCAAAAATACTGCCTGACAAAACCAAAACTTGGCAGGATGTGGAGCTCTGAGAACATAAAGTATCCCAGTGGGAATGTAAATTAGTGCCACAATTCTGGACAGAAGTTTGGCAAGATCTAGTCAAGTCAAGAATGAGCATACCAAACAACCCAGAAAGTTCACTCCTACCTATTTATATGCCGCCAGAGAAGCTCCTGCACACATGCTCAAAGAAAATTCACAGCCGCACTTTTTGTATGCACCACAAAGGAAACAAAAATCATTAGCGTTCATTCATATAATGAAACACTGTACAGTAGAGAAAACAGGCATACTGGTGGCTCAGAAGGTACAGAATCCACCTGCAATGCAAGAGACATGGGTTCAATCCCTAGTTGGGATGATCCCATGGAGAAGGGAATGACTACCCACTCCAGTGTTCTTGCCTGGAAAATCCCACGGACAGCAGAGCCTGGTGGGTACAGTCTACGGAGTCACAAAGAGCTGGGCGTGACTGAGCGACTAACACTTTCACTTTCACCAGCATGGATAAACCTCACAAACGAAATGCTGAATCAAAAAGAGAAAGTTGCAGGAAATGTACAGTGTGTGCACGCTCAGTCACTTCAGTCATATCTGACTCTTTGTGGCCGCATGCATTGTAGCGCACCAGGCTCCTCTGTCCATGGGATTCTCCCGGTAAGAATACTGGAGTGGGTTACCATGCCCTCCTCCAGGGGATCTTCCTGACATAGGCATACCACTATTGATCAGAGGGTATAGAGACTTCTCAAATAGTCCCTGCCCTTGTATAATGTTTTATAAATGGAAAACTAATAAGAACAGATGCTATCGTTGATTTTAGTCAAAAAGCCATTTATCTTTTATAGTTAATATCAGCATGGGTTCATGGATATTTATTTTATTCTGAGGGCTATAATCCAATATTGCCATTTATTTTATTGCTCAGGTTGTCCCAGATTTTGCCATTAGGAGCTCCTTCAAGTGGCTCCTGTTCCTTCGATGTGTCCCATCAGTTTTAAGTACTGCCTTACTTTTTGGCACCACAGGACATTTCAGACTCATTTTCTATTTTCTTAGCATCAGTTCTGGACTCAACCATTTTCCCAAGTGCTCCTGATTCTGTTTATTATAAAATGGCATTTAGAAACCAAGACTTGGGCTATAAATTTGTTTCTTGCTTCGAGGGTGTCACTGCTTCTAAGCCTTTTTCTGCAGACAGAGCTAGAAAACATAAGTATGGATACTAACACATACATGTATATGTATCTAAATTTATTTGTCTATCCATAAGAAACCTGTTAATAGTTTTATTGGGGTCATATTAAATTTATAAACTGATTTAGGGAGAAATAAATGTTGATATCGTTTCCAATAACAGGTTAACTTCTTTTTATTATTTTTGTGTATTTGATGGTGTTTGGCAATTCTCTCCATATGGAAAAAAGTAAATGAAAAGCAGTAATGTATATGGAGTTGGGATCAACATATATGTAGTAAAAGTAAAAAGGTATGAATGGGACTAATAGGCACTGAATTTAAGGTTGGGTTAACTTTGTGATGAAAAGTAGGAGAAACAAAGATAACCATAACTCTATTTGTAATATTCTACTTCTTAATCTGCTTATTGAGAATATGTGTTTAGTATACTATTCTCCATACAATTTTGAACCAAAATATTATTTAATTAAAAAAATATTTAAATGAAAAAATTGAATCTATTTTCTTAAATAATTTTCCTAAAGATTTAAATTTCTTTAAAAGAAAGTACAGACCCTCCAATGAATTTTTACACTTCACTCAAGATAGAAAAACTTACCCATCCCTCAGAAATAGTTTAAAAACTATACAGGACAACTGGGAAGGTAGGTATTGCAAATTATTTACATGATTTCAGAAAGAGAAATACTTTCTGGAAATGGATATATTGGCATGTGTTTTCTCCAGAAGGGAAGAAAGATGAAGGGTCCGGAGAGTTTGTTGTTCTTTCTGTTGCAATTGGTGCTGTCAAACTGCCTATTCTGTTGTTGGCTCCGTCTCCACAATCCCAGTAAATCAATAGGATAGCTTATCAAAGTAACTCATGCCAAGGAAAAAAGTCCGAGCGATTTGCCCTTGTCCCCCTCTTAGGCCACAGAGACCTACTTAAAGTGCAATAGCCTGCACTTGTTCTCAGCAAATTCAATTACATTTGTTTCTGGTCACTTTAGTGGGCCACAATGATTGCAAACTGTACTGGGCCCTCATCTCCAGGCTAATTTTCATGCCTGCAATGTGCACTTGATGGGTAGGCTTTGTCTTTTCCATCCAAAGTTCTTCATTAAGGACTAAGTTATAAGCAGTACTGTGAAGCACTTTTCAAAAGACTTCTTTGTAGACAGTCTCAGTGGACTTCCCAGGTGACTTAGTGGTAAAGAATCCACCTGCTGATCCCTGGGTCATGAAGACCTCCTGGAGGAGGAAATCGCAACCCACTCAGTATAGCGCCTGGTGGGCTACACTCCATAGGGTCGAAGTGAGCTGGACGCGACGGCACACACACACACACCCACACACCCCCACACAGTCTCAGCCACCCCCTGCACTGTGCACTATGGAATCTAGCACCTGCTCATGCCGAAACCATTGCTTTTAATACTTAAGGCAGCCAAGATCGATGATGACCCCTAAAAACCTTCCTACGAAGTGAATCCAATATGCATTATGTTTGAGAAAGACCATTTAAAAATGTGCTGGATTATGAATGCTCCAAGTATTTTTTCCATGGTTAACTGAAATGTGAAACTTTACAAAATATCAGGTATCATTTTTCAACATACTTATTTTGACTTTAAATACGAAAGAACGCTTCTGCCCCCACCCCCTTGCAATTGCCTGGATGATAATGGTGTAATTGCAGTTATAATTACAAAGGGTGTCAATTCAATTTAATTTTAATTATTTAAAATTTGTAAACACTTCAGGAAAACCTCATTAAGCTAGATGAGCCAGCTTGTTGGCAAGAGGGACCAAGAAGTAAGCATTTACAAATGATTTACATTATAATAACCATTTACTCACACTAAGCTTTCTGAGTAACCAGTAATCATACCCTTTGGGGATGAGCAGCATTGGTAAAGCCTGTTACAACTTTTAAAAAAAGATTTGTAAAGTTGAGGATATAAATAAACTCCCATATTCAAAAATAGCCAGAAGAACTTTGGCCTGTATGAACTTTGGAGAATAAACAAAAAGACTCTCACAAATTGCATGCATTTAAAAATACTGGTGATTCCACATCAAAACAGAACAGACTCACAGATTTAGAAAACTAACTTAGGTTTACCAAAGGGGAAGGTTTGGGAGAGGGAATAAATTAGGAAATTGGGATTAACATGTACACATTACTATATATAAAATAGATAATCAACAACAGACCTATTATAGAGCACCGGAAATTCTACTCAATATTCTGCAATAACCTAAATGGGAAAAGAATCTGAAATATATATATATATATTTATATATATAATAAATAAATATATATATTATATACATAAACATATACATTATATATATATGTATAATAAATATAAATATATAAAAATATATATATTGAGTTAAATTTTTCAAACAATTTTAAGATTGTTTTCAGCTTGTTCTCACAGTGACCCCTGTAGATTTTGACCACAGACAGATTTTACACAGTGCCTCTAAGCAATCAGTGGCCATGGAGCGTAAGCTATGGAAAAGACTAAGTGGTTTCACTTCCCTTTGGAATAAATGGACACAGCCCACCCTGGCCAGGACGTTCCCCTCCTTGTTGGAGATTCCCACTCCGCTCAGCTCCATCACCAAAGCACTTTGTGCTTTTGCTCCAGAGCTCCAGGCTCCAGCATGCTTTGGTCAGTAGACCTAAATCCCAGGTCATCTTTTAGGGTCTGACTCAAAGCAACCTCACCAATGAATTACCATCATGCCCAGGACCAGTGCTAAAGACAAAAGTTGTACAGATATAAAACTGGCCCTTCTAGCAATGGAGCCACAGACATAGAGAGCTGATTTGTGGACACGGTGGGGGAAGGAAAGGGTAGGATGAATCGAAAGAGTAGCACTGAAACATATACATTACCATATGTAAAAGAGACAGTCAGTGGGAATGTGTTGTATGACACAGGGAGCTCAAATCTGGGGCTCTGTGATAACCTAGAGGGGTGGGGTGGGGTCGGAGGTCAGAGGGAGGTTCAAGAGGGAGGCGACATACGTACACTTACGGCTGATTCATGCTGGTCTGTGGCAGAAGCCAATGCACCGTTGTAGAGCAATTATCCAATTAAAAATAAATAAATAAACTGACCCCCCAAAGTTTCAACAGAGTGGAGGAAATATTCATCAATAGGTAACTGTCATTTCAGTCTGATATGCTAAAATCTGCTAAGAAAATACAGATAATACATTTCATGAATTGAGGGGATCTGGTCATTGCCTGTTCTAACCACCCATGGCTCTTACTGGTAATTGACAGTTTAGCACCTCCAGGATATTTTTTTAGCTTACCCAACAATTTTTTTACAGCTCTTTACTGGGGTGTAAGTAACTTGAAGGAAGGAACCTGGGTGTCATTCTTCTAGATGATGTCCATAGTATTTGGCACAATCTTGGTTACAACATCAAAGTTCAGTAGAGACACATTAATTAATTGTATATAGAAGATTCAATGGGCGGAAATGATTTTTTAAAAAGCGGGAGAAAGCAGAGCTTCTTTTCAGAAGAAGGCATAAGAGTATTATGCTGGTAAGGGAAAAAGAGAAATGGTTTCATGTGGGGGAGTAGTTTTCAGTAGGAAATAAATAAATGAACAATCTTTGCACCATTTGAAATCTGCATTCTACTGGCTAATAGAAAGTAATCTTTCCTATTTGTAAAATGAAGACCATGCAAAGATGATAACACACTTTGTACTAAATCTATTTAAAGAAGGAACAACAAAATTTTCTCCATTAGCTAAATTCAGCCTGGAATATATAAAATGTACAAAATTATAATTCAGAGCACATTTATTTTCTGAAACATTAGTCCAGGAATATTATTCTACTTTTTAATATTAAACTGTATCTCTTAAGATTCATACATACATTCTCAGGGGGATTGGGTGCCACCAGTTTTGTAAAATGTTAACTATTTGAGTGGTGAACTAAACAAAAGATTGCTATATTTTACATTTATCACCAAACAGCCTTTGATAGTTCAAAATATTTGTTAACCTTTGTCTCAGTTTTATCACTAAAAATAAAGAGGAATAACAGTGCTTGCCTTGAAATATATATGCAGCTGCACACATTTGTGAAATTCTTTTAGATTCTCAGATGGAAACACTATTAGAATCATTAAAATTTAGTGAATCTTGGGAATTTGAATCCTTTAATACTGTAGAGGTAAAGTAATCAGATTAATGGATTTTTTTTTTCTTAGTTACTCTTGTCAGGAGTCCAGGTTATTCAAGATCAGAAGTTTTCCACTTCTCTATTGAAAAAAACTGACTTGAGACTTGGTAGAGAAATAAGTCAGCTTCCTAATTATTCCCTTTTCATGTTCCTCTGAGACTACAGCTAATCTGGGGTTAAAGTTATTCTTTAACTAATTAAACTCTTTTTCTTTAATTAAGCAGCTCTAAAAACCTTACTTATAGACAACTGGTTTCCCTATAACCAGAATAATTTTCTGATAAATAACACAAGGTGGGTGAGTGATGACCAAAAGATGGCTTAAAAATTACTTTTATCACATAAAGCCTTTTAGTTAAGAATAGAGGGGAAGAAGAAACAAAAGCAGTTGGAATAGTTCCCAAACTGAACTGGCCAAAATTTGAACAGGTGCTCCACTCTGTAAGGCCTGGGGTCCATGGGGGGAATATTTTGCTAGTACTCATAGCATGACTAACCAGATCTGAAGTAAGCCCTTACCCTGAGCACCTCAAAGCATTAAAAGAGACCAGATACATAGATTAAACCCATGACAAACAAAGTTGTTAATCCACTATATTATAATGCACAGTGAATATGGGAAAGAATTAAGCCCTCTGCTCCCCCTGATGTAATCTAAGTGTGTTTAAAATGGGGACCTAGAAAATGATAGGCTTTCAGAGAATATTTGCAGAATGCTGCCTGGATGAGTATACATGAATGAATGAAAAAATGAAAATACTAAAAATCATTTGCTAACCTCATTCACCATCCTCACTGTGTAGATGAGAAAGGTGAGGTCTAAAGAGTTTAAATGAAATACCCTGGCTGATTCATGTCAATGTATGACAAAAACCACTACAATATTGTAAAGTAATTAGCCTCCAACTAATAAAAATAAATGGAAAAAAAAAATAAATGAAATACCCAAGTTCACACACGTATTTTTTCAATACACGCTAACTGAAGGCCCACTATGTGTCAAGAAATCTAGGGTTATAGAGATGAACAAAACTGCTGTTTTCCTGTGCAAATGAGCATATTCCCCTAGAGGGTTTGCAACATTATATTTATCATTGGTTTCCATCAGCAGTGTAAGTGAAATTTCCAGGTTCACAAGTCAGAAGCTCAGAAAATCTTCCTTTTCCTTTTCAACAATTACAAAATAAACAGATCAGTATATCAAGTCAGCCTCTTGTTTCTCTGATGATGGGCAATGGGCATGGGGACAAAAGGTTGGTTTTTCCACCTTTCTAGGAAAGAATGTTAAGGTGGAGACAAGGGATGGGCAAAAAGAGTGGAAAATGGAGGGTTTCTGGCAAAAAGCATTAACAAGAAAAAAAGTCTGTTATCTTCTTTAAAATGAGGAATAATTAATGAAAAACATTCAGTACAATTATGCTAAGCCTCTTTGAAGGAGTGGAAGACAAGTCACAAGAAGGCAGTGATTAAACATCAGGGAGCAATATGATCAAAATCATAATACTACAACTGTTTTTCTGGTTTGCTTCCTGGGACAGGGAGTGAGAGACAGGGGGAGAACAAAACTGTAGAAGAAAAGAGAAAAGAGGGAGATGAAAAAAGCACAGTTAATCTGGAGATAAATTTTAGTTCCTATTCACCAGAGCTATAATTTTCAGAGTGATAAACTAAACTAACAACTGCCTGTTGCCTCTGCCTTCACTGGGCTAGCTGGTAAACAGCTCCTTCTCTACTTCAATTCAAGAAGAAATTTTATTCTAAAGTGGCTATGTGTAACAGCTCATATTCTCTTTTTTTTTTGAGCTGTAGTCCTAATGACAAAAATAACACTGTTCAGAAAGCAACATGTTATCTGCCTGAGTTGAAATTTTTCTCCTAGCTGGAAATTTGCCATTTCTAGTCCAGTAATCCAAGATTCTCAAAAAAAAAAAAAAAAAAAAGTCAGATGCTTTGGTCAACTCATATTCTAGAAAGGTGCTTGCTACTTACGTGCCAACTATCTTAATCACAACTCTACTTTCATACTCTTGATTTTACAGTCAAAATTTCCTTTCTGAAATAAATCTTGGCTATAGAAATAAATTTTTAATTAGACAAATGTGCAAAGTGACCTTTAAAAATTAAAGGTTAACTTTCTTTACTTTTTAAATACTACTGTGCCATGTGTGGCCATGTAAATCGGCACTAGTCTAATCTGTTTCTCTTATGATTTCTACACTCTTTGGCATATTTCCATTTAATTTTTCAAGTCTAAGTTGCTTACAGGGTAAGATTTCAAAGCAAGCTCCATTTCCTGGTGTCTTCATACAACTTTGTTTTTTGTTACTAAGGAAGCACCTTCTTCGCTATGCTATGCTGTAAATCCTTTAATTCCTCATTCTCCTAATTCTTAAGTAATCCATTTAAACTGCAAAGCAAATACTATGAGAGCATTCCACAAAACACGTAACTTGCAAGCCAATTAATTTTTAAAAGCCTATGTATTAATTTCACCTTAAAATTTTATATTAATTGCCATTAGAAATTCAAATTCAAGTACTTATATAGGGTAAATGGATGAGTAGAGGTAGTATATGATAGATAAGCTAGTACATATATAATGATCCTGTAGTGTTTATCAGAATAAAGGAAGACACCAAAGGTAAGTCACAGGCTGGTACAAAATTTAAGCATAAAACTATCTGAGTTTGCAAGGAAATGCAGGCAGTATTTAATTATGCATTAATTCTAAAATGCTTTGTTTCAAAAGGTATACTCAGAAACTCAGTTATTCCTTCTACAAACATTGACTGAGATCATACCTTGTTTAATAAAGTATTGTCGTACAATGATGTGTTATATCCCCACCCCTGTGGGGACAGAACATATACAGAAAAAAACACAGAACAGAGTCAAATATGCTAAAGGGCTAGAGAGAGGCACAGTGTGCTATGAGAGATGGACAGGAGCAGCTTATCGCGGGCTGAGGTATGCAGAGATGCCCTCACGTAAATGAAGTCTTTGTGCTGGCCCTCTTACCAGGGGGACAAGCCACGAGGGGGGCTGTGAGAAGTAGAACACACATTCCAAGGAACAGATCAAGCACTGAGCATGATGCTGACAATTTACATGCTGTTAAGTTAACCAGTGTCCTCCTGGGGGAGATGGATAGAGTGAATTCACAAACAGGCCGAGGAATCTGAGTTTTGAACTAAATGCAGTGATGATGGGCAGATTGTAGTGGGGCTGGAAATAGAAATAGTTCAGAGAGGAATTCAAAACTAAAAAAGCAAACTTCTCTTCACAAGGTAGAATGATATACTTTCACTCTTATCAAATCTAATTTGGGATTTCCTCAGGAATTAGGTGTCTACCAGACCACCAGGATTCACCATTCAGCAAATTAATGAGTCACATAATGGCATTTGTAACCCACTGCAGTATTCCTGCCTCGAGAATCCCATGGACAGAGAAGCCTGGCAGGCTATGGTCCATAGGGTCGCAAACAGACGGACACAACTGAAGTGACTTGGTATGGTATGGCATGCAAGGCTTTGGTCTCTAACCAGAGCTCTTTTTTTTTTTTTTTTGCCCATGCTGCACGGCACATGGAATCTTAGTTCCCCGACCAGGGATCAAACCCATGTCCCCTGCAGTGGAAATGTGAAGTCTTAACCACTGGACTGGTCTAGTCCCCTATAACTAGACCATTTTCATTTCATCCCAGAAAATTAAAAACCTGATGAAAAGTGCCGACAAAACATTTCACCTAAAATCTTAAATTTACACATTTCTGTAGGAGGCATTACAATCATCTTCACAGATGTACCTGTGAAGTCTATTTATAAAACATTACTTTTACTGGAGTCAACTATTATTAATTCAGAGAAGTAAGTTGGGATACGGGAATAAGGAGTGGTGTTACCACAAAGGACCCAATTAGAGGAAGGCAGCTTCATTTTAGACTCCACAGGTGATGAAGACACAATCAAGGGTGAGGGAGAATGGTAGTCCAATCAGCCAAGAAAGGAAAATCTGAATGAGTCATCCAACCAAAAAAGTGGAAAATAAGACACCAAAGAAGATTCAAAGGGCAAAAACCAGAAAGTTGGGCCTAGTTTGAAATAACAGCAAACAATGTAGAACAGTTCACTTTTATCTTAAAATATGGAACGAAGTAGAAAGCCATATTGAAAAGGCCAAGGGTAGTACGTGCTACAAGATACCAGACTATTTAAAAAATAATGATGCCACTTTATATCAATCCAAAAAAAAATTGTTAATGTCAAATAAAACAACACAGATATATTGACTGTAGTGAATTTAAGCTCTGATATGTGTGTGCAGATGATGAAATGCTGTTGGGTGACATTTACTGCATTATTTTTCTACAAGTTATTGTCTCTCTAGGTTTCATTAAATAGCCAGATACAGCACTGCAAGAAAACATAACTCCCAGCAATGGCACCTATCCTTTTGGTGAGATATTTGAAAGTACAACTATTCTTTTTGGTGAGATCTTTGAATTTTCCATCTGGCCAAACTGCTTGAGGTTTGCCTGCTTCCCTTTCAGGGTGTCCATTTCACCATGAGCTTTAATTATGGGGACAGAAAATACTTTCTTCTTAAGATTACTTGCAACAGTTATTAAGAGACTCCCATATGATAGATAGAGAGATAGGAACAAATTCCTCTACTCATTCTTCAACTGTCCCTCCTTTCCTTACATTCTTGTTTTACATATTTAATCAAGTTACTTTTGAATCCTAGTATTAACCTGTATTCTAGGGGAAGAATTACATGGCTGAATTACCTATATGATGTAGATTCTTTTATTGTACCTATCTTTTATCTGTATCTATGATATTGTCATTTGAAATTATTTTTTTGCTTATACCAATCCAGAACCTCTGTCTCTTTATGACCAGCTCAATTCTAGCCTCTTCATGAGAACTTCCTCAAAGGCAGCATCTCCTCTCTGAATACCAACACTCATCATCCTAACTCTGTTCTTTATGATAACCCACCATGTATTAGTTTTAAATGGTCCCTATTATGCAATTCCATATTCCTCTCTAACTCCCCATTGCGCCCAGAATGGTTTTATATTATGTATGGTATTATATACTGTCCTGGGCACAAAGAAGAGTTATCAGTAATACTTATTGATAAATTATAAAACATCCCTTTCTTTAGCAAATTAAGGGCTTGGTAAAAAAAAAAAAATCTGGTTTTTCTCTTAAATGTTAAACCTTAAAGTGTTTATCCATATTGCTTTTCATTTTCAGTGAAGGTTTGTGTCAATTACATATCAAATGCTAAAAAGCTCTAGATATGAGAATTGTGCTAAATATAACCAGGGTATTTAAAGACATATGGACTTCTGTTATTCTTCAAGTCAACAAGCATTTACTAAACGTGTACTATTGATGACAAGTGGGAAATCTTTCCCACGTTCTTTTCTTTACTGATACAAGATGAGCATGCACATTTGACAACAGCATAAATTTTGTTTGAAAATCTGTATGCTTAGAAATCTGTGACTCCACAGATGAAGAATATAAGGAATAGCTGTTTTACTTTGATCAAATATGTATCTTCTCAAGTATAAGACAATAAGGGAGGAAGTAGATAGTCCCTTCATCAGTCCAACCAGCTGAACTAATCTCATGACTCCAGGACAACCGACAGATATTGCAGTCAGAGAACCCTACCCTCCTAGGACCCAAATTAAGTTAACCCCAAATGAAGTGAAGTCGTTCAGTTGTGTCCGACTCTGTGCGACTCCATAGCCGGCAGCCCACGAGGTTCCTCTGTCCCCTGGATTCTCCAGGCAAGAATACTGGAGTGGGTTGCCATTTCCTTCTCCATGGGATCTTCCCAACTCAGGGATTGAACCCAGATCTCCCGCATTGCAGGCAGATTCTTTACTGTCTGAGCCACCAGGGAATCCCTAAATAAATGCATTAAAAAGCATATTTATTTTTCCTAAGATGTCAATTAGACTAAGAAAACAAAACCATCCCAAGAGCTAAACTTTAAGCTATTTAAGTGAATTATACTTAGCATTTTTAAAAAAATCACAGTTGTGATACGACTGTAATGTCTTACATATATAATAAGTATTTTTTTTCATAACTAAAAATATCACATGCACAAATTCTTGCAGGTGGTGGGTGTGTTCTGGGGACCAAAAATATCAAACTTCCATGGAAGGCCATTTAGGAAGAGGTGATTTCAAAGGGAAAGGTGTTATCTTCCCAAGAATACACCTACCATGACAGGTCTCTACTGAGCAAAAAACCAGCCTATTAAAAATTCCAGATATCACCATGTATAAACACCACAAAGGCAAAGTATACTGTGTCAATATATTTTATAGCTGTATGTTCAAGGGTATGTTTTCATGAACTAGATTAATCAAAATATAAGAGGCTGTCTTCCCTCCTATTTTCTAGCTGTCCCTGAAATCCACTTTGCTGCCAACTATAATCCTTTCCCCATTTTTATTTAAAAGCCATCAAGATGCTAAAGTAGTAAAATTGAATGGAGATGTCAAATGTGAGACAATTTTCCTTTCTTATGACCTATGAAGACAAACGTGCACACGGGGGTAAGGAATATAAGCTCTGCACATAATGTACATCAGCATAAAAAGACATCACTCCTCTTTGGGAGGAATTGACAATTTATTAGGAGGCAGCATTTGAGCAGCCTTCTGAATATCTTATCATTTCTTCCCCTAGTGACTTCATCATCCAGGCTTCTCTCTGCTCTCCTTGCTGGATTTGGGGACTATAATAAGCCTGACAACTAACCTATCCTCAGAATATTATAGGGACATCCTGCATTCTTGTCTATGAAGCTACAACTCAGTAAACAGAGGAATTGCATTGGCAACAGCTACTGAAAAGAGAAAAGCAAAGTCAGTTTCCATGTCCACAAATGCTAGAATACTCAAGAAAACTGTTTAGTCTTTTTAAAATTTTGTTTCATTCATAGACGGTAAAAAAAACTGGATTTCACATTAGATTAGACTCAAATTCAATCACTGTATTTAGGCCCTATGTCAGGCACTATACTTGAATCATTCATCAATAGTATCTCACGGAATCTTCAAAACCTTCTTAAGAGAGATTTTTCTCTCCACTTCATAATTAAGACATTGAAGTTCAGAGAAGTAACTCATCCTGCCCAAATCACAGAACCAGATGAAGAGCAGAAAGCCAGGCTCTGGACTCAGGTTTGAAGTAAAGACAGAGGACAGAATTACAGGAACTCATTGTCTACTGGAACTATCAAACCTCTTCTTTGAATATGTCAAGGAAAATGAAAGTGAAAAAGGAGAAAAAGACATATGAGTTCTCAGAGGAATAAATTTAAAAAAACAAACTCATAATTGATCAAAGCCCTACTTCTCTTATAGGACTGAGCCTTTATGTAATTAATTCTTGGTGCCTGCTGGGTCTCTAGGGCTATTCCTTCTTAAGGAAACAATGATAAGCCCCTCACCATCTAAACATCTTTCTCTGTCTTCCAAACATTCTGCACGACTAAAAACTGACAGACTCTTGTATTATGCCCACTGATTCTTCAGCCATTTCATGTGAAAAAATATATATATATTAACTCAGTGCCACTCATTCCAATCTTGCTGTACTCCTGTTTTCTTAACTTTTTCTGATAAGTACTAAAGATAAAAGGTAAACAATCTTAAGAGATGGAACAAGTCAAGTGTTATAAAAGAACCTTAGGTGCTATACTTTTGTTAAGGAATTATAGTGGTTGGGGCAAAATCTTTAAAATCAAATTGAATGTTCTGCTTCCTCATCTGCGGCAAAGACAAAAAGTGCAATTAAGTTTACACGTGGCGTTTTTTCGAAGGTAAAAAGGGAAATCAAGACCAAAAAAAAATTTATGGTATCACTGTATGAGGCCTGGCCCCACACCTCCCATCAGATGAGAGATGAAGCAGTGCTCTTGCGCCGTGTCTGGAGGGTCACTGAAGTGCATTACGCAGATCTGCAGCACAGATGCCGAGTAGCATTTTCAAAAGAACAAGACAATGGTTATGACTAAGTTATCACAGAGAAAAGTACAAAAGCACAACTTCGAATATGAAAATTCAACATTGTTGTGAAGAAATAAACACTTGTCTGTCCTTCAAATGAGCCACTCAATCATCGTGAAAAGCAAATCCTTCAGATAGAAATGAATGAAACATTCCCCTCCTCTTTCGAGAGGTACTTATTAGGTATGTGATCTGGTGGATGGCTGGAGATCATTTTAACAGCAGGGTTACAGATTAAAAAATATATTTAAAAGACAGTTTGCATTTAATTTTATTTCTGGTGAGATTAATGTTCTATAAAGTTAGATGAACAAAAATGCTCTGTGAAATCATTTTCTTGGTGAATCAATCTTTTATAGTTCAATTGCTTACAAGGTTTACATAGGAACCTTTATAAAGCCAAAGCAGATTCAGTAAAAGGCACCCATAAATTGACTCATGTGGAGAAACAAATAACAAGATTGTATTATCAGTATATTTATGTCTAAATAACAGAATAAGGATTTGAATATGTCAGACGCACAATAAGTGGTCCAGTCTCTCCCGAGTGTGCTCCTCTCTCTAACTTCAAAGTAGAAAACACTAACAGGCAGGCAAAGCCAAGCTCCTGTTGAAAGGCACGAGCCATACATATTATTCCAGATAAGCAAAGCAAGGTTAATGCAATCCCCCTGAGAGAGACATCAGAGGGACTCAGGATTAATTAATCACAGCAGGAAGAAGCTGAGTTGCCAGAGATGTTGCTAAGTCACCCCTATAAAAGGGACCAAGTCGCTCCCTTCCTTAGGAGTAAAATGGAGATGTGATTCTGAATGTCAAATCGTGGATTTATAATCAATAATGCTATTGTCAGATCATTTACAACAAATGTGTTTATTCAGCTGGCATTGACAGGGAACTCAATTTATTACCTCTGAACTGTTTGAAGTTATATATCCACTGCCAACATGCATTTATATGTGCCGAATCCATCTGCAGTTTCTCTTTTTCTGGTCAGGAGAGTTCATATAGCTTACCAAGGAGCCTGACCAGATCATAAATCAAGGAGAAGCAATTTCTGATAACTGAATATGAGTTTCCTCTAAAGCTTTTATGTGACCAAGATTTGAGGAGCTCTGTGACTAGCACAAAGGAAAACCCATCATGACTTTTTTTCCCCCCTCCCATCAATTGCTTGCTTCTTTGTTCTAGAATGTACAACTATAATTTCAAGCACTTTTCAGCATTTTAATTCACATTTGTCCTTATACCCAGGAAGGCCTCAGCAGCTTATCTTTCTCTCTACTCTTGGCTCCCATTGTATCCAATATAAGCTGAGCAAAGCAAGTTGCTACCAACTTTTGACTCTCCTGCCTAAGATAGGTTTTCAATTTGTTTAAAAGTAGGAAAACTGAAACCAGCTAACATATATTTTGTGAGGGGAAAATGCTAACATTTGAGAGTAAGAGGTGGGGGGGGGAGAACCCTTTAAGATCTGCTATATGACAGATTAAAAGTAGAAGGAGAACTAGAAATACCCAACCAAACCCCTCCCTCCTTCTGGAACTGCCCATGGTGACCACACACCATGAAAACCTCCCTTCCTAGGCACCAGGCATCAAACCCAACTCAGCCTGTGACTCATGAGTCAAGATCCCTATTCCATTTCTTTCTTAATAGGAAAACCGAGGAAAGACAGGCAAAAGATGCTGAGATCAACAGACGTTGCCCTATCTCACAGAGTCTTCATCTTAGCAGGCTTTTCATCGCTAGCTGTAAAACATCATCAAGGAACTGCACTGGATGCAAACAAACTTGCAGTGCTTTACAAAGTTGCTTTTAAAGCTTCTCCCCGTTCCCAAGTAAAAGTGATCACAGCTGGAAGACAGAGCTTTGAATGCCCTGATACACGGCTGCGCCGTGCTGTGCTTAATCTGATTCTTTGCAACCCCATGCACTGTGGCCCGCCAGCCTCCTCCATCTATCGGGATTCTCCAGCAAGAATACTGGAGAGGGCTGCCATGCCCTCCTCAAGGGGATCGTCCCAATGCAGTGACTGAATCCAGGCCTCTCGCGTTGCAGACTGATTCTTTACCATCTGAGCCGCTAGGGAAGCACCCTGATATACTAAGTGCAGTGTTTTGTTTGAGCAAAGCTCTGCCTATGAGAAAAAGTCTTTCTAAAAGGGTCTTCTAACAACATAAAAACAACATATGTGCCAGAAAGAATGCTGAGCTGAAAACCAAAGTTACTTCTAAGCAGATAATGTCACTTTCCCACAATTACACAAATGAAAAAACAGATTAAGGAAAACTGTTAAGGAGTTTTACTTCAACTACAGCAGAACCATTTCAAGGAAGAGATAAACTCAAAGAATGATTACAAAATGTTGTAAAAAGCCAAAGAAAGCTTGGCAAATAATGAAATTTTAAATTGCGGCTCACATGAAAATAAATGATACTGCCCATCACTGCTCTGGGAGGGGTATGCTTTGCATAAGGAATACTCAGATGCTAGAAGGAAAAAAAAATCCCAATAACTATGATGATAATTCAAACACAATATTGTTTACAAAAGAGTCTGTCTTTTAATCTGTCTCCCTGAGCATAACCATTTAGTAACCACAGTCACAGCACTTGTTTATTTTATTTCAAATTCTGCCAGAATGTAAAAGTTCATTAAAGTAAATGGACCAGTCCATCTGAGGAGATGCTGGTACAAACAGCCTCCTTAGCATGTGACTAAAATCAGAGAGCTCCAAGAGGCTCTGGAAGCAATATTTTTACAGAGTCGCCAACAGCCAAACTGGATTAAAGTGATCGGAGCTATGAACAGAGTCATTTAGCCTTGCCCTCTTGCTTAAAGGGTTGATTGCCTAAAAGTTATGAGAAGGTTCTCTCATTTCCAGCCTCCAGAGTAAGCAAAAGGGAAACATCTCAAAAATCCACAATCTAATAACCATACTTGTAATTTTTTAAAAGCTCAAGTGGTAAAAACAGCTGTGGAAAAAACCCATTTTTGTTTTTTTCTTCTTTAATAGAAATTGTTCTCTCTCATAAGTGAGTTTATCATAAGGAGGGACATAAAAATGTAACTCACAGGGAGAACAGTACAGGCAAGAGGCTACTGGTAGAAAGTCAGTGCATCTGGTGGCCTAGTGACCTTGGCGAAGTCACGGAGAGGTCAGGAGGTCTCCCGGAGCTGCAAGAGAGGGTTGGTTGGTGTTTCACTGGCATTCAGATAAGCGTGTGAGATACTGCATGAGATTATGAATGTTTGGTGGAAAACTGTCTGTAACAGTGTAAAACACAGTTCATACAGATACTATCATTTGATACCTTTTTCATTCATCTTAATGTGAACTCCTATCTCTATTCACCCTTCATGCCAAATGTTCACATAAAAGGCTAAGGAATGTGTGTGCACATGTGCATTTGTACACATGCTTAACATTTAACATATGCATGTGTTTCCCTCATATGCTTTATTAAGATCATTAGAACAGAAGGAACCATAATTGATGACTAGAAAACAGTAGAAATAAAGCAAGAGAAATCTGGAGCTCTACTACATTAACATGATAAAAGACAAATTTAAGGCTTAATTACCAAACTGTAGAAGCTATTTAAAAATTATGATTCATGTTAGAAGAGCCCACAACTGAAACAGCCTCGTCATCATATTTCTTTGTGTGTTCCATAAGTGGTCCTCTTCCAGAAAATGGTCTTCTTTTTTCTACAATGCTTCTTATATTTCCACAATTAAACTCAAATCTATCACAAAAACTATAAGTTCTCCAGATAAATTAGAATTGTAAGCTAGATATTGCCAATGCAACTCATTAAAGAGAATCCATCAAAGTAGGGAAACTATATGCGTTTCCAAGCCATTCAGGCTTATACACTTTCTCTCTGGCTCCCTCCAATCTTCCCTCCTCTCTCACTCACTCACAGGTTCACTTACACACACATACTCATCTATGAAAACCATTGCAAACACTGGGATTTTGAGTGCTACATTTTCCATTAAACTGAATAAGACCAAACTCATTTCCTTGCAATTAAAAGGAAATGTTGTCTACCCTCCCACATGAAAAAAACCCTGTCTTATTTGTATTCTGGTCTCAGAAACATTAGAATAACAAATCTGACCAAAAGAACTGTGCAATGGTTGTATAAAAGTGAGGAGAATGGGAGAGAAAAGGAAATACTAAAATCTGAGTCTTTAACATTAAAGAAAGACCTCTCCTTGTGACAGAGCACTCTTGTGGAATCTAGATTTGTTCAGAGAGATTGCCTCAATTTAGGTGCAACAGTGGCAAGTTTTAATTTTAAACTGTATCTGAATTAGCGGTTACTCCATTTAAAACTTTTCCTGAGACCCGGAGGGAACAGATAACCCAAATTTAAGCAGAATGGAGGAATTTACATACCATTTTCATAGCTACTATTCAACAGGGTTTTCAGAATGGCAACACTGGCATTTTATTACATGAGTTAAGTTCTCCATCCATATTCTGGGATTTTGTCACCTCTCATTTAAGCTCTCATTCTCTATCTTCAATCGTCTATCAGATATCCCAACTAAGATATTCTGATGTCATCTAAACCTATGCTGAAGACAGAAAACACTGTTCCTTAGTCTGCCTTCAGGAAAATAGGCAAATAAAATTAGGATTATTTAGGAATGAGGTTTGCTGGAATCTAGCTTTGAAGAGATGAAGAAAAGGAATGATGAACAAAAGAGATGAACAAAACGAATCCAGGGTCAAATACAAATGGGAGTGGACATAAATGATTAGGTTTTTGGGTTGACCTGAGCAATGGAGCCAGAGGGCTAACTCTAGCCTGTGGTTTCAAGAGATACTGGTGTCCTAGGGAATCCAGTATAGAGGATGGGAGGCCCAAGCACCAGGGAATGTGGGAGGTGACATGTGAATGCGAAGAAGGATGCCCCCCAGCAGCTGGGAGTGTTAGGACAAGTTCCAGCCAGAGAAGAGGCTGGGTAGGGTCAGCCTGAGCGGGCCAGGCTGCGTTACAGGATGAGAGGCTGGGCTCTGTTCATGGAAGAGCAGGTGCAGATTGTCTCACTGGAAAATAAGACTCTCAAACAGGTATCAGCATGAATGAAATGTGAAGGGAGGACGGGGTGAAAGTCACTCTGGAGCTAGGATTGACCCAGAGAATCGCTACCAACAGGGGGAGTGTACTCAGTCTTTTATGCCCCTCATGAAGTAGTCACTGGATGTGGGCTGACCCTGAGAAGAATAATGAACTTGGGCAAGATGTTGTTCTTTACCTGGTGGAGATATCCAGAGAGGGACTCTGCAGAGATCTATCTTCTATCCAAACCCCTAGTTGCTGGAGTAAAGAAGATGAAGTCCTAAGGGGAAAGTCTGGACAGTGCATCACAGAGAGTCTGGAGAGCAACATCACAGAAGCCACAGTACTGAAGATAAAGCCTAATGACAAAGGTGCGTTTAGGACTGCCTGAATCTTTGCAGGCCCAGGGCTCACTCAGATATACAAGGTACAAGGCTTTGGTACCAGCAAGACAGATTCCCCTCAGAGCCAATCAGATACTGCTCTAATATAAATCCTCATGGTCTTCGGATTATCAATGGTCTTATATGGTCTATATTCTAGTGACAGTAATAGTAATAAGATGACCTGAGTAGACTACTGGAGGCATGAAGAGAGGGGAGTGCACGGCAATGAACAAAGCCACTGTGCTCAATTTCAGGACACCAGGAAAACTTATCAAGGGACTCCTTCCAGACTTTATACCAGAGATAGATTCCCTGATCAAAGCTGGGACTATTAGAACAATAACTCAACTCTGGGTCTAAAGAACCAATAACAAAATTAGGATAGAGGTAAAACCATTCCTTAAGGAATCATCTGACTCCAGCCGAGTCTCTGCTGTCTGGGTCAGGCCTGAGACCGTGGGCGCCACAGAGGAGTCTGAACCATAACACTGGGTGTGCTTGCTCACTAGCGATCTGTCTAGTATCCCAAGGTGTCTGAAACTAACTTCACCTTTAGGTAGGGATTTCAGAATATAGACAACCAGGGGAGAGTCTATCCTTAAGATTCAACTAACAAACTTGTAACTAGCAAAATGATGCATCATGCTACTGCTAAGTCACTTCAGTCATGTCTGACTCTGTGGGACCCCATAGACGGCAGCCCACCAGGTTCCCCCGTCCTTGGGATTCTCCAGGCAAGAACACTGGAGTGGGTTGCCATTTCCTTCTCCAATGCATGAAAGTGAAAAATGAAAGTGAAGTCGCTCAGTCGTGTCTGACTCTTAGCGACGCCATGGACTGCAGCCCACCAGGCTTCTCCATCCATGGGATTTTCCAGGCAAGAGAACTGGAGTGGGGTGCCATTGCCTTCTCCAAAAAGCCCATCAGGGATGAATCTAAACATAAAAACATGGATTTCCTCAACCGTTACAGTCCAAGTTTGAAATCAGGAATTTTATAATTCTGGATTATCGCTTTCCTTCGCTTACTGGATTAGATAGAGAATGCAAACTGTGACAGGAAGGCACAACAGTGCAGCCCGAGGAGTTAAGTGATAGATATTTAGGGAACCAACATTACACGCTGAGGTACTTGTGATTCAGCGGAGAATTTCAATATTAGATGCCTTAAGATCTTCCTGCAGATCCCTTCCAGCCTAAGTATTGATAGAAAGTAATTTAAAAATGGAAAGCACTTGGAAGTAAAATTTTGTTATTGTTGTTGTTGTTATTCTAACACCTTTTTAAACTCCTTTCCTAAATCTTTTCCTTCTTAGGGGTATCATGAACGCCTCTGAGACTCTGTTCCCCAGAAGCTTAGAATCACTCTGCTCTAGAATCACTAGAATCACTTTGTTTTAGAATCACTAGAATCAACTCTGTTCCCCAGTTGCCTAGAAATCACCACTAAAAGAGATAACATGCTGATGTGGGCAACATCCCAGAATTTTTCCTCTGGTGTCCAATCAAAATTATTTTCTCATTCCCCCAAGGAATTCTTCCCTAATAGGTGAATGATGAAAACATAAAAATTAAGGCATTGATGGCTATTGTTACTTAGTGGGTTGCTCATCCCAGCTATAGACAGACACTTCCTTTTAATTCCTAGTGATGCATAACAAAGATGAAAAAAAAGGATAGTATCAGAGTAAAGTCTGCCGTTTCCTCCCTGCCTCATTAGATGGTAGGGTTGGTGTGGCTGGGCAAAATGAGAATAGCATACAAGGTAGTTGTTGAAAGTGAGTGACTGAATGAATCGGCAAGGAAAAAAGCACAGGAGGTTTATAAAAAAATAATAGGTTAGCTGAGTAAAGTGATGAAGAAAACCCCAGTACCTAATAATTATAGAAATCACTCATAAATATTTATAAATGTCATTGATTCATTCAACAGATACATACTACATTCAGAATCTAGTATTTGCTTTTCAGTAAGTATCTTTAATTATGTATTCCAAAGTTATAACTTATGGCAGAAATTTCAACAGCTAAGGCAGGTATGTGGGAAAGCGTATTTGGCCAGAGAAACCTTGGTAATGCATTTAATATCACCTCACATATATGACAATTATCAGAACTAGAGTTAAATCAACTTGGTAAACTCTGAGATTAATACCACATGTAGAGTTTGCTGATGACCATGAAGTGTCACTTTAGTGTCAGTTTATGATTTTCCTTTTGTAAAACGCAGAATGAGAACACTGTCTCCTTACGTAATGAAAAATACAATTAGAGTTCTCAAAGCTGCGAGGAGAATTACTATGTAAAGATAATGAATGGAAATTAAAGACAGAGTAAATTAAGATGGGATGATATGGTTAATGAGATATGCTGTGCCCACTAGACCAGCAGATTCTTTTCATCCCAACTTTGGATCAATTTTTAGGTAGGGGTAGTCACAAGGAAGCAAGCTTGGTACCCACTTGCTATGAGAGGCACCTACCTATACATCAATCTGTCTGCAGCCAAGAGAAAAGGAGAAGGAAAAATTTCCTGCATGATCTCTCCAGGCTACCTAAGGACTGATTTCTAAGTTCTGGTTTCCTAGAGAGGCTCAGCCTCCCAAGGAGTTAGATATGTTCACACTGTACCCCTGCCTTCTAACTCCAAGGGAAACCTGGTTTCCTTAAGGAATGAATGGGCTTTCTGCAAGTCATTGTTCCTGGAGGTCTCAGGATGATAAGCTGAATAAAAACTTATATAGTTACTTCCACATTCACATACATACAGACAGTAGGGTATATTAGAGGGTGTGTATATCTGTGCATCCTCTTGTATATGTAGAGGTAGCTTATTTTATCACATATTATATGATTATATGTAATAATATATATTTTATCAATATATATATAGCTCATTTTTGCAAAAATTATGGGAGTATCCAACCCTAGACATATTTACTCATCTTAATAATTTAGTGGTTTAAATGTACATGAAAGGTCACTCCAGCTAATAATAATTTTAGAAGAGGTGATCACACATGCATCAATTACTTTAGAGAAAACTAATGAAATAGCTTTTAGCATAAGGGAGACAAAAGATGGCACTAAAGAAGCAAAGGAACACAACTATTCATTTCCGGAAAGTTTTAACTGTACACCAATCATATTGGCAGGGAGCACTGAATAAAATATCTGAATCTGAGAAAAAGAAGGCACTCTTAGGGTGAAATAGGAACAGGAAAAGCAAGAGCAAACAGGACCTACAATAAAATTACAGTGGGCCCATGTACTAGGATTGGTGGAGTGTCCACATAGGAGAAACTTCCAGTCTTTATACTATCCTTCCCAATCAAATGCCACTTAACAGAAACCAGATAAAGTTAATGAAGCTGGGCAGTACTCTGCTTTACTGAGGACATTCTGAAG
Source organism: Odocoileus virginianus (assembly GCF_023699985.2). NCBI lineage: Eukaryota > Metazoa > Chordata > Mammalia > Artiodactyla > Cervidae > Odocoileus > Odocoileus virginianus. Next base: position 54,216,436 of record NC_069686.1, on the reverse strand, counting down.
ACAGAACCACGGGAAGGGTCTTATTCTTTTGGAGTCCTAAAGCAGAAAATAGAATAGTATTTTAAACAGAAAATAGAATTCAATCTTCTTGCCAATGATCTTAAAGATATGCTTGTTGAGTTTTGAAATTCAGAAAAAAGTATCAATGCCTTCAGGATACCATATGCTTTGAAAGGGAGAGGAAAGCAGAGACTTAACATTTCCTGAGAGCTTCCTCTATACAGACAGACTAGCACAGTGGGTAAAAGTAGATGCTTAGAACCAGACTGCCAATTTCAGAGTTCACCTCTGCTATTCACAAGCTGTGTCATAGGGGGTTGTATTGTTTATGTGAATTAATATTACTGCAGAGCATAGGAAGTGCTCATTAGAAGTTAGCTGTTGTTTTTGTTACTCTGTGCAAGGCCCTTTCTGACATGTTTCATGGCCTCCCTTGTTTCAGTAGTGGCCATGCTCTTTCGTTTATCTAGACTCATCTCATCCCCCTACCCTTCTCCCTCCTGCCTTCCCTTACTGTTTCTCCTCAACATCTCACCCTTTCTAGGAAACACTGCCTGACCTCTCCAGAGTAGAACAGGAGTCCCCACTCCCATTTCACTATGTCCTGCTACCGTCTGTCTCACTGGAGGCAACTTGAGAGCGCCCATTCCACCCCCAGGGTCTAGTCCAGTCCTAGATATTTACAAGGATTCTACATTGATCAGACTAGTATGCCCCTTCACTGAATCCATATGAAAACCTTACAAAACGGGAACACTGTTCCTCCCATTTTGTACTAGATATACATGAATAACACAATGTTGAGTGAGGTGAAGATTCAAAGAACACAAAATTAGTAAAAGCAGGATCCCAGATTTGAACCAAAATCTGTCTGAATCCACAGTTTGCAATTTTCTCCTGAGCTTACGTTCCATATGGATGTGTCTTACGGATTTAATGAGAGACTCATTTACAAAAATGTATCTAGGTCTTGAATGACAAGGGAATCATCGAACAAGCTTCGTGTCAATTATTAGCCTGCTTTTACATGTGCCAACGAAATATCAACTTTAGAACAGTCATCCTCAAAGTGTGGCTCCTGGAGCAGTAGCAGCAGCAGGATGTGGGAATCTGTTACAAATACAAATCACTTGTAACCACCCCAGAACTACTGATTCAGAAACTCTGGGATAGAGCCTGGCAACCTATTTAGCAGGTGCTCCAGGTGATTCTGAGGCAGGCTCAATTCGAGAACCACCTTCTTCTGGGTGTGCTCATTTACTGATAGGTGCTCCCCTTGCCAAGAGGCACACCCAGTGGAAGAGACTGGATGTTTGCTCAAGTCCCTCCCAGCGATTACAGGTTTGTGATTTTTCCGCTTGATCACAAGTCAATAACCCAGCCAAGCTTTCACCTGAAGTCTTAAGTTCAATGAAGTATACTGAGCAATCAGTAATATTTTTTTTCTTGAAAAGATGATGTCATTATTATAAATGGACACATTAAAAAGTTTTGCTTTTCATGAATCCCAATCATTCAAAATTATTAGGCTTTTAATTGTTGTTGTTGTTTAGTTGCTAAGTCATGTCCAGCTCTTTTGAAACCCCATGGACTATAGCCCACCAGGCTCCTCTGTCTATGGGATTTCCCAGGCAAAAATACTGGAGTGTGTTGCCATTTCCTTCTCCAGGAGATCTTCCTGACACAGGGATCAAACCTGCATCTCCTGCATTGGCAGGCAGATTCTTCATCACTGAGCCACCAGGGAAGACCCAAGTTTTTAATTCTGGCATGCTAAATGCCATTTTCAATTCACTGGCAAATATTTATTGAGCAATTGTGTACCAGGACTGTTCTAGGAGATGGGATAAAATGTCAGACAATGTCCTTGACTACAAGCAGCTTATGATTAAAAACATTCCAACAGCGAATCAACAGCAATCAATGGTGTTTCAAATGCAATATTATTTTGCTTGTGAAAAAATCTAAACTATCAAGTCATGTTCAAAACCCATTATGTCTATGGTATTTTAAGAATCATCGTAAAAACTGAATCATCATAAGAAATATCAAAAAAGAATATAAAAATGAATCTCATCATATTCACGGAAAAACCCAGTAGGGCTTCTAAGATGCAAGAAGCAAATTCTATCTATTCTGCTGATTACAATGAAAAACATCTGAACAAAAGATATATCTCAACTATTTGAGAACTCTGAAAATTTTAGAAGTAGCACATATTTAAGAAGAGTGAGAACTCAAAGAATGACTCATAAGGCACTGAATTTGTTTCTTTGTTCCTCCCTCTCTTAGATTTGAGGACAGACCAGATTTTCAAACTGTAGAGCAGGTATGAACCAGGAAACACCCAAGAGAAGACATTAATTTTAGGCCAGAGGACAAGGAAGGGGGACCTCTGTGGGCTAGGGAGGACTGTGTATGGAAATTTCCCTCCCCTCCCCTCTCCTTTTTCCTCTTTTGGTTTCCCTGCCTTGTCCTGAGTAGAGCACTGGTAAGGAGGATATACTCCTGTTGGGAGCAGCAAACATTCTGATACCTAGAACTCTAAGAGAAAATCTTTCTTTCCGACCAGAGGAATTGGAAAAGGAGCTCTCTGTGGTCAGAAGAGTATGAAAAGAATTCTTATGATTCTTTTTCCCCCTTTTCTCTTTCCACTTTGTGACAAAGGTAGACCCATTTGTGGAAAGCAGAAATAGTGCAGATAGCTTAAAATCCAGCTTTGTAGCCAGAAACAGGAAAAGGGACTCAGAGAGCTGGAAAGTGTGGGGTATATTACAGAGAAAAAGAAGCTGCAAGGCTGGATTCCCTAGTCCTGTGTATAAAGTGCTTGACTTACTCCCAAGATACACATTTTTGGAATTATCCTGAAACAGCACATCAAGAGCTTTGAGTATTAAAACTAGAATGTAGATTACTGCCCCAGAGCTTTGAGAATTAAACTAGAATGTAGATTACTACCCAAGAGCTTTGAGAATTAAACTAGAATATAGATTACTGCCCAAGTCCCAGATGGATGCCAGCTTGGCACAATGCTGGACAGGTCTGAACAGTAAAAAACAAACACAGTGTAAACACTAATCAAAAGAAACATGGACAGAGTTTAAAATGACAGTCTAGATTTATGACCAAGAAAAGTTACCAGAGATAAAGAGAAATATTACATAATGATTACAACACCAATTCATAAGAAGATATAACTATTCTAAATGCACATGTACCTAACAACAAAACTTCAAAATACATGAAGCAAGAATTGACAGAACAGAAAGGAGAAATTGATAAATTCATAATTATAGTTGGAAACTGCAACATTTATAATTGATAAACAGAAAATCCTTGAGTTATAGAAGACCTGAACATCACTATCAACCAACTGGCATTTGTAAACCACTCTAACCAACAAAGGTAAAATATATACTTGTCTCAAGTATACATGGAACAATCACTAAGATAACACATACCTTGGCTATATAATAATATTTGATTACTTTAAAAAGCTAAAATCCTAACAAGTATGTTTTCTGATGATAACAAAAGCTAAAGTAGAAACTAATTACAAAAATATAACTGGAAAATGTCCTAATACTTTAAAAATGAACAACACATTTCTAAGCAATCCATGGGTCAAAGAGGGTGTCTGTCTCAATGAACATTAGAAAATCTTTCATATGGAATAAAAATGAAAATATACCATATCAAAATTTGTGAGATGGAGTTATAAAAAAGGTTGCTAGACAGGAACTATAGCATCAAACACTTATATTACTACAAAAGAAAGTCCCCAAAGCAGTCATCTATGTTTCTATCATGAGAAAGTTGAAAAAGGAAGAACAAACTAAACCTGAAGCAAACTGAAAGAAATAATAAAAATTAGAGAAGAAATCAATACAATTGAAAAAGAAAAACATAGGAAAAAACAATGTAACCTGAAAATGTTTCTCAGAGGGCATCAATAAAATTGATTAAGCCTCTTGGTCTTTACTAACCAAGGGGGAAAAAAAAAAGAAGATGCAATTTAATAATATCAAAGCAAAAGAGGGACCATCTCTACAGATTTATAAACATTAAAAGAATTCTAAAGGAATACTATAAACAAATCTATTTTAATAAATTCATCAACTCTGATGAAATAAACCAATTCCTTGAATGACACAAACTACCAAAATTCATTCAAGGAGAAATAAACAATCTGAATAGTCATATATAATTTAAAGAATTGAATTTGTAGTTAAAAACCTTCCAACAAAGAATACTCTTGACTAAAATGGTTTCACTGGTGAATTATACCAAACAGTGAAGGAAGCAATTAATATTAATTCTCATATAATCTCTTCCAAAAATATAAAAGAGCTAACATTTTTCATCTTATTTTATGAGGCTAGCATTGTACCTGATGCTCAAATCAGACAAGATAAACTACAGAACTACAAAATAATACAAAACTCAAAAACAAATGTAAAAATTCTTACCAAAATATTAGCAAATGTATTCTAGAAATACATAAAAAGGATAATATATTTCAATCAAATGTAGTTCATCACCAAAATGAAAGACTGATCCAACATTCAAAACTCAAAGTAAAAAAAAAACAAAAAAACTCAAAGTAATTTACCATAGTAACCAGCTGAAAAATAAAAACATATGATCATATTTTATAAAAAGACATTTGAAAAAATTAATGTTTATTAATGATAAAAATTCTCAGTTAATTAAGAATACACGGGAACTTCTACAAAAATCTACAGGTCGCATCATTCTTAGTGATGTAAAACTGAATGTTAAGACTGGGAACCAGGAAAGATGACTGTTCTCATCATCCCTGTTAAATATCATACCGAACTTCCAAAGAAATAAGGTAAGGCCTTACTGGAAAGAATTCAGATTGGAAAAAATAAAACCATCTTTGCTCAGACAACCTGATTGTTTATGTAGACAATCCCAAAGGATCTACCATAAAAAAATTTCTTAAAATTAATAAGCACAAAGTTGCAGAAATAAGACTCATATATAAAAATTAGTTCTACTTCTATATAACAGCAATGAACAATTGGAAACTGACATTTAAAGAACAGTATAATTTACAGTGACTCTAAAAAATGGAATAGATATCAATAAGGTGATTCTAAAATTTATACAGAGACGGAAAAGTATTTGAACAGCTGAATTTTTTTGAAATTGGCAATAATGGATAATGCAGCCTGCCTGATTTTAAGAGTTACTATAAAGAGTTACTTCTAATTTTAAGAGTTACAATGAGCAAGTACGGCATTGGCAATGAGACAGACTTATAGATCAACAAAAGAGAATACAGTCTGAAAAATAAAACCATACAAACAAATGACCACAAAAGGATAGCATAAAAGAACTTTTTCGGAGTGCAGAACTTTCCTATGTCTCAACTGTGATGTTTGCATAATTTTATGTACTTGTCATAAAAACAAATCTGTACATTAATAAGTAGATTTATGTATGCAAACTTTAAAAATTAACCCCTCCTTAGAATTTGGTGTTCTTAATTTACTTCTATGTACTTTATGGGCTTCCCTGATGGCTCAGTGGTAAAGGAATCTGCCTGCAATGCAGGAACTGCAGGAGACATGGGTTCGATCTCTGGCTTGGGAAGGTTCCCTGGAGTAGGAAATGGCAACCACTCCAGTATTCTTGACTGGAGAATCCCAGGAGAATCCCAGAATCCCAGAGGAGCCTAGTGGGCTACAGTCCATGCGGTCCCAAAGAATTGGATACAACTGAGCGACTTAGTACACACACACACGCATGTACTTTCTACACTTTATAATCCAAAACATGAACTTTCTAGATGACATATTTAATAACCACATGATGATCAACTCTACATAGTGGGAAAGAAAAAAGCTGACTGTAAATTATAAGTTTAATATCACAACTCTGTCTGAATGATTATTGTCTTAATTAGGAGGAGTGTTCAGTTGCTTGTAACAGAGAGCCAAATTAATGGTTTATGTAAATTATGAGATTATTTTGCATTTACCTAAAAGGTGGGCAGTCCAGTATTATTTGAACTACCTGGATGATAGTGGGTATACGATATCATCAGTGCTTCAGGTTTTTTCTTTACTGGTCTGTTTTGTAATCCTTAGAATATAACTGCTTCTACCCTCAAGGTTCCTGATAGCTCAGTTGGTCAAGAATCCACCTGCAATGCAGGAGACCCCAGTTTGGTTCCTGGGTCAGGAAGATCTGCAGGAGAAGGGACAGGTTGCCCACTCCAGTATTCTTGGGCTTACCTGGTAGCTCAGCTGGTAAAGAATCTGCCTGCAATGTGGGAGACCTGGGTTTGATCCCTGGGTTGGGAAGATCACCCGGAGAAGGCTACCCATTCATTCCAGTTTTCTGGCCTGGAGAATTCCAGGGACAGTATAGTCCACGGGGTCGCAAAGAGTGGTTCACAACTGAGGGACTTTCACTTTCACCCTCAAGGTCAGCCATGGTCACAGGATGGCTACACAGGATGAGTTAAAATCATCAGGTCCACATAAAAGGGAGCAGGAGGAGCAAGGGAAATGACAAAACCAAAAGGGTGTGTGTCAGCTGATTAAGTTCCTTTAAAAATCCTTCTTGGAAGTTTCAGTAATAAATTTCACCCTATATCCCAATGACTATATCTTTCAGTATAGGAGGCTGGGAAATGTAGTTTTTACAAGTTGCACTTATAGTCATCCTCAACAATACAGAGGTCCTACAAGGAGAAGAAAGAGAAGAATGACTATTGGCAGGCAAAGACCAGTCTAGTTATTTAGACAATAATTCACAAATTTATATTAGCTGTTTGCAGAATCTTATTTTAGAAAAGCAATTCAAGTCAATGGAATTGAACAAGGGAAAAAAAATGGAGAACAAAGAATTCCATTCACATATTTATAAAACTAGAACTATATCTGCAATATCTCTGAAAGGCAGAATGATATGGCAATTATTACAAACACAGTTGTTTGAATATATACTGACAGACATTTCACTCCTCAAAATTAAAGAATCATTTTATCTTCAGGGTTTCAATTTTAATTTGAGCTAAATCCAAATGGAACTAACCATGAATGTTTATTCCCCTTCTTTTTGGACCAGAAAACAAGAAACAAAAATATGTGTTTTTAGACATCCTCACTTCTCCACAGGAGGATTCTGCTTGCAGACCCTGTTGCAGAAGCTTAGATACACATGGTAATGAAAGGTCATTTTACAACTTCACATGTTCCAGATGGAGACTCTTGAGAAAGAAAAGAATCTCTTTTCTGGCAAAAGCCAGAAAAAGAAACTTCACACTACTTAACTGCTGTTAGCATTTTATTTCCTGCCAACACAAAATCACGATGGGACAGAATGTTTTCTCTTAATGTAATTATGTCCTTTGAAATGCAGTGGTGTAGAAAACACAAGGGGGGTGGCGGCAGCAGAGATGCTCAAGGGCTGATAACTCTATTGGAGGCTGAGCTTTCCACTAACCAGCTATTAAACCTTGTCCAAGTTCTTTCCTCTTAGTTTCTGCTACTCTGGACCAGCTTTTGCACATTGTAGAAGTATCTTTAATTTCTTCATCTGTAGAATGAAAACTAGAATATAGTGATTTGTGTAAGAGGCAGAAGCAGAGCATGAACCCAGGTCTCCTAACTCCCTGGACAGTACATTCCCACTAACTGTGCGACGCTTTTATGTTTGAGAAACCAGTCTTCACCGAAGTCTCTTAAGCGGCTTGTGCAGCAAAGAGGAGACTGAAAAATGAGGTAAACCAATGTGCTGGTCCCAACTCTGTCACCAGCTAACTATGACATCTAGGTTCAGGTTTCTTAGCTATAAAGTGAGAGAGCTGTTTTAGACTAGAGAGAGCACTTATTGACCCAAACATATATTTGACCCTGAACTTTATCAGATATTTTATCTTGCAGCAAGAAATGTTCCTGGATGAGCTTTAGGGAAACATGATCAGTGTGTTCCAACCTTTCAAGTTGTGATACGTATAGTAAACAAAGATATCTTTGGAAAATGGATTCTAAGACCCCTTGGAATAGAATATGCGGACGCAAAGTACCAACTGTATCAGCATTCTACTCTGGCATATATGGAAGAGGTTTCCTGGGGTCCTGAGGGCTTAGGGGAATCAGGATCTCAGCACATGTGTAATTCCTTTTTTTTTTTTTTAGTTCTTAACGAAGAAGTTTATTTTGGGGCAACTGTGCAAGTTTTTCTTTATGATGATCTGAAATATGTTTCTCTGATGTTTAGTTCTCTTTCTGAAACAACTTAGAACAAACAGAATATCTCTTCCATACAACAACACTTTGATGTTCATCTCCTTTTTTTTTTCTTTTTTTTTTCCATTTATTTTTATTAGTTGGAGGCTAATTACTTTACAACATTGCAGTGGTTTTTGTCATACACTGAAATGAATTAGCCATGTATTTACATGTATTCCCCATCCCGGTCCCCTCTCCCACCTCCCTCTCCACCCGATCTCTCTGGGTCTTCCCAGTGCACCAGGTCCGAGCACTTGTCTCATGCATCCAACCTGGGCTGGTGATCTGTTTCACCCTAGATAATATACATGTTTCGATGCTGTTCTCTTGAAACATCCCACCCTCGCCTCCTCCCACAGAGTCCACAAGTCTGTTCTATACATCTGAGTCTCTTTTTCTGTTTTGCATATAGGGTTATCGTTACCATCTTTCTAAATTCCATATATATGTGTTAGTATACTGTAATGGTCTTTATCTTTCTGGCTTACTTCGCTCTGTATAATGGGCTCCAGTTTCATCCATCTCATTAGAACTGATTCAAATGAATTCTTTTTAATGGCAGAGTAATATTCCATGGTGTATATGTACCACAGCTTCCTCATCCATTCGTCTGCTGATGGGCATCTAGGTTGCTTCCATGTCCTGGCTATTATAAACAGTGCTGTGATGAACATTGGGGTGCATGTGTCTCTTTCAGATCTGGTTTCCTTGGTGTGTATGCCCAGAAGTGGGATTGCTGGGTCATATGGCAGTTCTATTTCCAGCTTTTTAAGAAATCTCCACACTGTTTTCCATAGAGGCTATACTAGTTTGCATTCCCACCAACAGTGTAAGAGGGTTCCCTTTTCTCCACACCCTCTCCAGCATTTATTGCTTGTAGACTTTTGGATAGCAGCCATCCTGACTGGTGTGTAATGGTACCTCATTGTGGTTTTGATTTGCATTTCTCTGATAATGAGTGATGTTGAGCATCTTTTCATGTGTTTTTTAGCCATCTGTATGTCTTCCTTGGAGAAATGTCTGTTTAGTTTTTGGCCCATTTTTTGATTGGGTCATTTATTTTTCTGGAGTTGAGCTGGAGGAGTTGCTTGTATATTTTTGAGATTAATCCTTTGTCTACATGTGTAATTCCTAATGCCTAAATCTAACCTTCATGGTCCAGTAGTTACGATGCTACACTTCCAGTGCACAGGATGCAGGTTTGATCCCTGGGCAGGGAACTAAGGTCCTACATGCCACATGGTGTGGCCAGAAAAATTGGGGGGCTTCCCTTGCAGCTCAGAGGGTAAAGAATCTGCCAGCAATGCAGGAGACCTGGGTTTGATTCCAGGTTCAGGAAGATCCCCTGGAGAAGGAAATGGCAACCCATTCCAGTATTCTTGCCTGGGAAGTCTCATGGACAGAGGAGCCTGGCATGCTACAGTCCACGGGGATGCAAAAGAGTCCAACACGACTTAGCAACTAAACAACAGCAAATCGTTAAAATCTTATTTTAAGATTTTCTTATTTACAGGTAAGATCTAGGACTCTAAATGGGTCTCCCACATTGCGGGTAGAAGCTTTATCATCTGAGCCACCAGGGAATCCCCTGTAAATGGGTAAATACATATATATTAAGTTGAACCATGTGAAATTGTTGATATTTGACCACTTTTGATTTATAAAATGATAGTTCTACATGGTTCAACCTGATACATGAAAAGAGATTTTCACTGCACAGTTATTTTTCACAATAAGGTTTGCTATTGTTAGGTAGTTAGAATAGGGAAAAGGAGTCCAAAATGGCGGTGGCTAAAAAGACCTGGAAGGGGAAAGCCCGCGAAAATAGAACAAAGGAAGGTCCGAGGACCGTAGTGAGAACCTCAGGTAAAACACACAACACTCTCGGCCGGCCCAGTTTACATAAGACAGGCCCAGGGGCAGAGAAACACGTAAAAAAGAGGAGCCGAAGTCCTCTCCCCGCTCTCTCTCTCTCTCCCCCGCGCGATGGGGCGATCTTCTCTTCGCGTCTTTGGATCGACGTGCCCTCACGCCTCAAAGATGGATTTTCCTGCTATTATCTAAATAAATAGAGCTGTAACACTGAGCTGTAACACTGATTTATTTAAGAGCTATAACATGGTCTGTCCTCCGAGAGCTGTGACCTGCCAAGGGGCTTTAATGTCCGTCACTCCAAATTTTTGTTGTGACGAGACAAAGAACCGAGGAGCCTACACTCGCGTGACACTATATTTAAAACGTATTATTTGCTATAATTAACAAATGCACTGAAGAACAGATATGCCTCATGGTAAAGGGCTTTAATGATGACAACAACAGTAATGCTAATAATTATTACATACTTACTATTATACCAGCTATCATGGTGAGAATGTTATATAGATTATCTCTTACACGGATCACCTATTTTCTTTCCTCATTAAAGCTCAGTTTTATCACTATCATACAAATGGAGAAGTTGCTGCTTGAAATGTTTAAGGAATTTGCTGGTCTTTGTCAGAGTCAGCCCTGGATGGGACCATTCCCTCAGGGTCTCTGCTGACAGACGGTGAGCTGGGGAGGAGGAGGCTGAGAAACGCGGTCATCCTAAGAGCCGAAGAGATTCAAACCAATGTGAGCCAGACAGAAAGACCAGTGACTCTCAGGAAGACCAAGGGGATGAGTGGGCCTCTCATGTCTTCACTCTCCCACTCATAACTCATCCTCCTAATACCAAAACCAGGTGGAGACAGAAAAGAACCCTAGAGAACAATATCCCTTGAACACAGATGTAGATCACTGAAAGCCGTTTACAACTTCCCTTCCCTCTAAACAGCCTTCGCTGTTTGGCTGTTTGTTCACTTCAACCCGATTTCAACTGCGTAAGGATTTTGGCTGATGAAAAAAAAAAAAAAAAAACCCACTATGAGAGGTTTTGGGGCCCTGACCCCAAGACACAGTTCTGGTCTGCTCCAGCCAAGGTTAGATAAACACTCAGTACTCATGGAGAGACACAGATGACAGATTAGAAAGAACAGGCATTTCCTATTTTATATGAGAAAAAAGGAGATGGAAGGCATGGAATAATAATCTGGGGTAAGCAGGCTCTTAGTATCTAGAAAGTTCAAATCGCTGGATTATTTCTTTTGTCTTTCCTTGAACTAAAGCTTTTAGAAGAAAAAAGACACACAACAAAAACTCACTGACACTGGGGATTTATTCAGCAAAGCAATTTCCAGAGGCTATCCTACAATCATTTCACATGCAGCTCAATATTCTGTATCTTCCACATCTATATCTTTTGTCCTATACAGTGATAACTGATGGTCAGCATTGCAGCCCTCAGGTCCTGCAACACACTGAATCATCAAAGGGAGATTCAATTATATTCATAAGACTGCGTGGGCCCCAGCAGCAAACGGGACTTAGAGAAAGGTTGCAACAAAGGATTTTCTGGTTAACCCTTAGTAAGTCAAAAGAAAAAGAAAAAGAGCCAATTCTACATAATATATTGGTGGATGGAAAAAGATTTAAATATTTGAATGCACATAAATATGAACATTTATAATCTCCTAGCAATTTAACTAGAAGAATATTTTCTATTCTTGCCCAGCAGAAAGTCATCCTAAACTTCTTTTTGTGGATACCATGCTTTATTGTTAGCCATTCTGCACAAGTAAAAATATCTTTTAGATTTCTTTTGACTTTCTGATAAATGATACTTTTTTTTTTTAACTATGAAATATGAAACAAAAGTATGAGAAAGATCTCTGGGAACTTTGCCATCAAGAGAAAGTCATTGCTAATATTTGGTGACTATCATTATCATGATTTTTTCATCTAAGCCTACTTATATACTTAAAAATTTTTTTAAAGATTTCTATAAATACATTTTAACATCTTTTCCACTTCTTATGAGTATTTGAATCTTTCCATGCAATTAAAATTCTTCTACAATATGATCTATAATGTTTGCAAAATATTTCATCATAGGGTATACCAGAGTTTACCTCTCCCAGTTGTTGGATATAAGACTTGGTACTGATTTTTCTTTGTGGCAAACAATCTTGTAATTAACAACTGATAGCTCAATTCTGGTTCACTTCCACAATGATGTAATATCTAGCAAAGTACCTGCTACATTGCAGGCCTTACGTAAATATAAAAATATGCATATTAAAAAGCAGATACATTACTTTACAAACAAAGGTCTATATAGTCAAAGCTATGGTTTTTCTAGTAGTCATGTACGAATGTGAGAGTTGGACCATAAAGAAGGCTGAGCGCTGAAGAATTGATGCTTTTGAACTACAGTGTTGGAGAAGACTCTTCAGAGTCCCTTGGACTGCAAGGAGATTAAACCAGTCAATCCTAAAGGAAATCAACCCTGAATATTCCTGGAAGGAATGATACTGAAGCTTCCAATACTTTGGCCACCTGATGCGAACAGCAGACTCATTAGAAAAGACCCTGATTCTGGGAAAGACTGAAGGCAGGAGGAGAAGGGAATGACAGAGAGGTTGGGTGCATCACTGCCTCAATGGACATGAGTTTGAGCAAGCTCAGGTAGATGGAGAAGGACAGGGAAGCCTGGCATGCTGCAATCCCTGGGGTCTCAAAGAGTCAGACACAACTGAGTGACTGAACAACAACAAATATGGATCGAAAGAATTAATGATTTCTTCAGCATAGTTTCCAGAAGAGAATCAGCAAACACAAGACTATGAATATATTTATGATATAAAATATCAAAGTGCTTCTGGAAATGCTAGACCAATTTATACTCTTGACAGCTGTGTGAGTGTGCCCAGAATAAATATTAATTAAAAAAAAAACAAAAGTCATCAGTTGATTTTCACATTCTGAGTAACTAACAAAACATTATTGGGGGTTTTCGAACATTTCAGAGAAACTGACAGGTATTCTTTCCTGCAACTTGTGAATGTGAAGCAAGTCCTATATGATTTATAGTGTCCTCTCTATATTAGTTACTCTAAAATTAAAAGGAGTATTCTATAAGAGAGGTGTTTCTTTGCCTTAAATCAGGGCCTGCCAAACTCCCACCTGCTGCCTGTTCTGTAAATAAAATCTGATTGGCGCACAGCCACACCCACTGGCTTACATATCGTCTACAACTGCTTTTGTGCTACACTGCAAAGCTCGGTAGTTGCAACAGATTAGTAAGGTCTGCAAAGCCTAAAATACTTATTAGTTGACCCTTTATAGAAGTGGTCCGCAACCTTTTTGGCACCAGAAACTGATTTTGTGGAAGACAATTTTTCCATGGACCAGGGGTTGGTAGGAGGTGGTTTGGGAATGATTCAAGCACATTACATTTATTGTGCAGTTTATTTCTAATCTAATGCCTCTGCTGATCTAATAGCAGGTACCAATCCAAAACCCAGTGGCTGGGGACCTCTGCTTTACAGGAAATGCTGCGTGTGCTAAGTCGCTTCAGTCTTATTTGACTCTTGCAACCCTACGGACTCAAGTCTGCAGGTTTCTCTGTCCATGTGATTCTCCAGGCAAAAATAATGGAGTGGGTTGCCATTTCCACCTCCAGGGGATCTTCCTGACCCAGAGACTGAACCCAGGTCTCTCCCCTGCACCGGCAGACAGGTTCCTTACCATTAGTCATCTGGGAAGCCTACAGGAAATGTTAAACCCTTCTTTAAATTTCTAACAGAGCATTTGAGGTTTTGTGTTTTGTTGTTGTTTTTAATTTTTTATTTTTATACAATTTTCAGAGATTATTTTACATTTATTACAACATATTAGCTATATCCCCCACGTTGTACAATGCATCCTTGAGCCTATCTTAGACCCAATAATTCATACCTCCTACTTCCCACCCCTATATTGCCCCTCCCTGGCCCACCCCACTGTCAACCACTAGTTTATTCTCTGTATCTGTGAGTCTCCTTCTCTTTCGTTATATTCAGTACTTTATTATTTAGATTCCATATATAAGTGTTATCATACAGTAGCTGTCTTTCTCTGTCTGACTTATTTCACTTAGCTTAATGCCCTCCAAGTCTACCCATATTGCTGCCAGTGGCAAAGTTTTGTTCTTTTTTTTATGGCTGAATAATATTCCATTATAGAATACTAATGGTACACCCATGACAAAAAATCAGTTTGCAAGCATTTACTGAACACTGTGGGACACGCTACCTATTCTCAAGGAACTTAAAATATACTCACAGAGACAAAAAGGTATGTAAAAATTAGAGTTAAAAAAAGCATTTCCACAGTTGGGGACAGTACTGGAAGAAAGATAAAAGTACTAAAGGATTTCAGAGGAGGGAGAGAAGAGCTGGGGTTGGGGGGAAAAAGGCAAAAATATTACTGAGAGGCAGAACTTGAGTTAGATGGTTAATGAAGAAGATCCTGGGGCAGGAAAGCAGAAGGGAAGAATGTTCTGGAATCAGGAACATCAAAAAAAAAAAAAAAAGCAGAGAAGTGGGATGCACAGCAGGGCGCCATGAGGAGGGACTCTGTCCAGAATGCAGGTGGAGACTATATTAAAAAACCTATTCTGCCATAGGGTCTAAAAGTAAAACCTACTTTACCTACATTGTATTTCAAAGGCATGCCTTTTCTGTTAAAGGAACCCAGAATATACCTTTTACTTAAGCAAAGAATCCTTTTATGAAGCAAATTTTTATTATACAGTCCCTCCCTATAGTTCATAATGTCCAATTTTCATCCCCTTTTCCAAATCTAACAGTTTATTTCTCCAGTAATCTGTATAGCAATGCAAAACTAAACTGAAACATTAGAAAGACTAGAGAAAAATAGGATCTGAATATAATACACAAAAATACAAAAGATCAGGCAAACTGATCTCATCACTTACCATTTGCCAAAGCTCCCTGTTTAACACTGCATTTTTCTGAATATGCCAAAAATAGAGTATCTGCTTATCTTCTATTCCTTTTGATCCAAGCTAACACAAATGTCATTGTAAAAGTAAGTCCTCTATTTTTGTTGTTTATAAATTTTGAGACTCCAAATGTCTTTTAAATTTTGCAAAGAAAGATTTATTTACAGTATGGCCATTATTAATCAACAGATCTTCACTGCAAAGCACACTCTTATATGGTGAGCAGAGATGAATATAACACTAAATATATTTTCTTTATCAATGCTTTGTATGTGAAACCACAGTGGTAAGGGGATGACCTTTTAGGAGAAATTTTTTAGAGAAAAGGTTTCATAGCAGTTTTAAATAAAGGACGGGTTATTGAATGAATGCACCTAATTTTTGATTCCCAATATAAAATGGTGTAGGTGTTATTCTCAGCACACACTATTCAGATGTCCACAGACAACTGACCTATTATTGTTGTTTAGCCGCGAATAGTGTCTGACTCTTTTACGATAGCCCTCCAGAGTTCTCTGTCCATAGGATTTCACAGGCAAGAATACTGGAGCAGGTTGCCATTTTTTTCTCCAGGCATCTTCCTGACCCAGGGATCAAACCTGTGGCCCCTACTTCACAGGCGATTCTCTACCACTGACCCACCAGGAAAGCCCATATCTGACCTATGTGATGTGTTAAAATAAGACACCCCGATGCAGATTTGAATCACAGAAGCCACAATCAGAAGACTGAAGACTTTGAATGGAAAGTATCATAGCATACCAAGTGTGCCAAAGCAGGATATCTCTGGAGCTTTTTCACGGAAAGAACATTCCCTGGTAGGGATGATGGGGATGGAGAAAAGGTGCCTAGTTCACTCTCTCCATTTCCTCCCACTCCCAGTCTGGTGCTGGGGCTTCCATCTTTCTATTCCCTTCTTCCAAGTTCAAGTTCAGTTAAGAGCTCTACTCCTGAGAGTAGGGCTCTCCTGCTCTGGGCACCTGGGTGAACAGGCCCACCGTCCCCCAGCCAAGAACTCTCCCTGGTGCTGGTTTGTCAAGTCGAAACATTTTGGGCTAATGGCCCTGTGAGCTGCAATGGCCTACTGTTTAATTGTATAATTATAGACAGTTAAAAATGCATGATATGTGGTGGAGAGAAAATAGTTGGTGCTGTGGGAGCCATTACAGATTACAGTTTATGAAAATTTAAAACGCTGCAATATTTATATGAGCTTGGGTGCACTGAGTTATCCTGTGTGTGCTGTACCCTGCTCTGGGGCCACGGTCCCTCCCCAGAAACCAAGAAAGGCAGACGGAGATCAGCAGAGCTGCCACAGAGGTCGTAGAGCTGAGAAAAGAGAGCAGAGAGGACTCTGTTTCAGAACACTTTCAGGTTCTGCGTCTCAGTGATCCTGTGTTAAGAAAGCCCAGTCATCAATGTTTTAAAAAACTACTGGATAATTGCTCAGGTTCTCTTACAAGAGGATGACAGGACTTTCTTTTTATGATCACTAGCATACTGGACAGGGAAAAAAATCCACACTGTATTTTCCTGGAGTCAGGGTTCTCCAGGAAAACAGAACCAAAAGGAAATCAAACCTGAATATTGATTAGAAAGACTGATGCTGAAGCTGAAGCTCCAACAGTCTGGCCACCTGATAGGAAGAGCTGACTCACTGGCAAAGATCCTGATGCTGGGAAAAATTGAGGGCAGGAAGAGAAGGGGACAACAGAGGATAAGATGGCTGGATGGCATCATTAACTCGATGGACATGAGTTTGAGCAAACTCTGGGAGATGGTGAAGGACAGAGAAGTCTGGCATGCTGGAATCCATGGGGTTATAAAGAGTCAGACACCACTGAGTGACTGAACAAAAACAACAATGATATATATTACAGGAGATTAATTAGAGAAATCAGCTCATATGGTCTCAGAGGTTAAGAAGTCCCACTGTTTGCCATCTGCAAGCTGAACAACCAGGAAAGCCAGTGTTACAATTCAGTTTGAATCTGAAGGCCTAAGAAGTGGGTAGGGGGTGCTGTTGGTGTTAAGTCTGAGAGATCAAAGGTCAGAAACTAGGAGCTCCTTTGTCCAAGAGTATAAGAACATGGGAGCATCCCAGGTCAAGAAGAGAGTGAATTCACCCTTCCTCCATTTTTTGTTCTTTTGGGCCCTCAACAGATTGAATGATTTGCACATACATTGTGGGCAAATGGATATTCTTTATTAAAAGTCTACTGATTCAAATGTTGCTCTTCAGTCACTCAGTCGTGTCCAACTCTTTGCAACCCCATGGACTGCAGCATGGCAGGCTTCCCTGTCCTTCACCATCTCCCGGAGCTTACTCAAACTCATGTCCACTGAGTTAGTAATGCCATCCAACCATCTCATCCTCTGTCATCCCCTTCTTGTGCCCTCAATCTTTCCCAGCATCAGGGTCTTTTCTAATTTTTTTTCTGACTGCCCAAGATATATATGTATGTGTGTGTGTGTATATATATATGAATGATTTCTATGAGTTTATAGAGAATTTTGTGTAACTGTCTGAAGGTGTCAGACATGTTGCATAAGTGGAGGTGACATTTGCTGTGATGTTTGAAGGATGAACAGGAGTTCCTGAGCCCAGAGACTAGAAACAGTCTCCCTGGCAGAGGAGCCACATTTAATAATACATGGAAGCCTGCAGAACACAGCACGTTTGGGAAATTGCAAGTGACCCTAGGTCACTGCATAAAAGAAAAAGAAGTGCGGAGAGTGAAGTGGTAAGGGAAAGACCTTGAATGTCATATTAATGGTGAAACAGAGGTGGAAGGATAAACTAGGAGTTTGGGATTAACACACACACACTACTATATATAAAATAGATAACCAACAAGGGTCTAGTGTACTCAATATTTTGTAATGACCTATAAGAAAAGAATTTGAAAAAGAATATATATATTCTTTTATATACAAACAAATAGAAAGTGACTTTTCAAGAGTAAAGAGCATAAAAGGTGGAACCAAGGAGAATTCTCAGCTGCATAATTTATTAAAACAGCTCATTCTGAGATCTATTAATCTCTGAGTTTAATTAAAAGTCTGAATGAACAAATGGCTATATATATATATATATATGAAGGATGGAGGAGCCTGGCGTCCTACGTCCATGGGGTCACAAAGAGATACAACCAAGTGACTGAACAACAACCAACCCATCCTTGAACAGCTGTAGTCCTCCTCTATAGGGGCAGGACCCCTACTTCATCTTAGAGGGAGGACTAGACTAAACAAATCCAAAATGAGAACCAAGCAGACATCGTCCCCTTTGTTTCCTTTGGAGAAGCAGGTAAAGGAGGGCAGAAGAACCCAGGAGTGGTACTCCATCAGTAATGAGTGTTCCCAACATACACGACAGATACCAACCAACCAGGAAACAGACAAACTCCCAAGTGACTGAACAATCAACACCTGCTACCAGAACCTTTTTTTCCACTTCTAGTTAGAGAACTGTCACTTCTGTTTAACTTTAGATCAATGACTTCATAGCCCTGATTCAGGGTCTTTATCTGCAGTTGCAGGAGCCGTACTAGAAGGTCTTCTAAAGTCAACTGGGCCTTTCCCTGTCCCTTCCTGAGCCCCCTAACATGCCAGGTGAGACCCACTCGTTGGGTATACAGTGTCAAGAGAAACTCTCAGTACTTGAAATATTTCTAGTGAAGACAGCATTTGAATAAACAAACTCTTTTTATTTGATGCCCAGATCTATTTTTTCTTTTGAAGTCAAGTGAAATACTACACTGAAATAATTTGAAATCCATCCTTCACATTGTTCTTCTTAAGTTTTTCTCAAAAATAACACACAAAGAAATCACATTTTTTTTCATATTATAAGAATATAATAATCAACTTATTATGTATATGTCAGCCTGGGCGGTGATTTCTAAAAAGGAAACTGGGTTTGCGGAAGAGTGAGGGAGCATGAGGAGAAAGAAAGAGCCCTGACATGATTCTAGAGGTGACTGTTTTGTGTTTCCAAGCATAGCTGTGATAGAGGGATTTATTTATGAATTAAGAGTATTATCATGTCACTTGGCTACATTAGGAAAAAACAAACAAATAGAAAGTGACTTTTCAAGAGTAAAGAGCATAAAAGGTGGAACCAAGGAGAATTCTCAGCTGCATAATTTATTAAAACAGCTCATTCTGAGATCTATTAATCTCTGAGTTTAATTAAAAGTCTGAATGAACAAATGGCTATTTTATCTGATGCCCAGTTTCTTCTGACTTTTCTTCTGATACCAAGAGAGACTGCTGGAACTTTCTTACCTATTTACTTTCATTTACTCTTGTAAATGAGTTCAGATCTAATGTGTGGCCTCGTGGGGCATTCTATAACTAAACTCAGTTACTAGTGAAATTTACAAAACCAGTGACAAAGCAATTCAAAGACCAAAAAGAACAGTCTTTAAAAAAAAATTGCTATTTCTCTTTTCAATCAATTCTCAGGATTAAAGGCAGAATTTATTGATAAAGACAGAAGTAATCCTCTGATGGAGTGAGATGGTATATCAGTGTTCTACAAACTCATTCAATTAATAGACTTCACTGTATGCAAACACTGGTAAGTGGATGAAATGTGTTGCTTCTTAATGATCTAATCTGTATTCTGAGAGGATGGAAAGCTCTGCTACACAAACATTTTGCTTGGCTATTTCCCCTAAACATTGATGCTTGGTAACGTGCTAGCCATTTATTTTGACAGTGGAACTTGACGCACATCTTGGCTGTTAATGGCTCTGCCAACATTATACAATGGAAATACCGCACGACTAGAACTAATCTCATTATTTTCCACATTAATAATTCTTACAGCAACAGAAGATCATTAAAATACAGAATGGTACTACACAGATATTTAATGTAGATGTTCAAGAACTCCTAGCCAAATCATTCCTTCATTCTTTCTGCCAACAAATATTAATTGAGCAACTACTCTGTTTCGGGCACTGTGGGGTTTGTATATATTTTTAATAAAACAGACATGGTCCTTTTTTTTCGTGAAATTGCCATTCTGAGACAGAGACCATTGAATTTAACAAACAAGTAAATGTATGTTCAGAAATCGGGACAGATATGACAAAGGCTTTTTCTTCACCATAACCTCCCTTAAGTACACCTACCCTTCATTCCCATTTCACTGTCAAAAGTCCAGTTCTATTCATTTGCTTGGGTGAAAGTCTGACTTCTTTATTATTCTTCCCTAAGACAAAGGTTAACAATAGATCCTTTGCCTTGATCTGCTGTGGAAACATTAAGTCCTTGATTTCTAGAATTCCATATATGCAGCCTGAAATGAAGATAATTATAATTCATGCTTATAGCACAGAACTTAAACATAGCCTGTTGCTAGATCCTAAACTACCTTCTTGGTAACTATATAAAAGTGATGTCAACTCTGACTCATGGAGACATGAACACAATGTAATCTGCCTGTAAGTCACACCTCACTCACAATTCTGCAAAAATCTTATGGGCATTTAATCCTCATTCTTCTGCCTTCCAGCCTTGCCTCATTTGCCCCTCAAATATGGAGCAGAAGTACTCTTTTCTACCCAAGACCGTCTCTTCTTTTCAAAAGAAGCTCGAGGTCTCTCTCCCCTAGAAAGCCAGTCTACACATACTCCCCACATCCATCACCTTCTCTTGGTTCTCTTCCCACCTTCCTCACCCCTCCACCTCCTCTCACCACCCCAGAGAGACCACTGCTTCTGCCTTTTGCTTAATACACATGTGTTCTCATACTTTAAACTGGGCCATATTATTTACAGTAAGTTTTCAACACTATCAGATGCAATGTTCCATTTTATAACAAATGTTATGTATTGTTCCCTTTATTATCCTGAAATAAAATTAACAGATAATATAACTGTTATTATCCTACAACATTATTTTAAGAAAAAAATCAATATGATGCCCTAACAAAGAAATAAAAGGGAAGTAGTTCGGAATAAAATAATACATACTGAGAAAGGCTATCCTAAAATACATATTGAATTAAGCAGAAACTTGCACCTACCTATAATTATAATGAATAATTTTGGATTTAAAAGAAACAAAAAAAAAATTAAGTTCCATAGAAGAAGTACAAGAATGTTAAAGAACAGAAGCAGAAATTGATGCTAAAATAAAAACTAAAGTCTGCTTAAATAATAACAGATCAAACTTATTTCTACATGATAAATAGAAGGAAACAGTTTTAATTAGAGAAAACCTGCAGAGACAAATCATAGACCGCCAAAATGGAGACATGTATGATGGAGAAGTCTGATATTCTCACAAATGACCTGAGCCTTATTTACAAGTGAAGTGTCAACATTTTCCCTCGAGTAATGACATGCAACACAGTTGATAAATACCATGGAAAATGTCTCTTATCCTAAAATTCCACCACCTGCTGAAGCATGCATTTCATCTTTAGCTTAAAACACTTTGGACCACACACTCTTCCAGAGGTCATGAGAAATAAAGGATGAATGTGAAAGTGAAAAAATAATTCTAGAGGCTGAAAAACAACTGTGTGTTGACCTCTTAAGATAGAATCAGAATAAGATTAAAAATGCAGGAAAGTCAATATTTTTAATAAGGAAGTTTTAAAACTTATAGGTTTCTTAACATGGGGATACCAAATTATTCACATACTCACATGTACACACATACAAACACAAATGCATTTATGTATAAATGATGTTTTGTGTGAGTGTGTGTATAATGGCAGAAATATTTTAAATTAAGCATTAATAATAAAATTCAGTGAGGTCTATTGAGTTTCACTTCTCCACTAATTTTATAATGTTTGATTTTAAATATCTTAATCAGAGTCACTCATCTTCTGTATTACATATTTGTATGTGGCAACTATAAATGTAGATTGATGGTTAAAAGCAGGAGTGTTTTCTTATTAACTCAGTGGTACAAATGATGATCCTGTGTGTGACAGCTTACCAAAATGTTGAAAAACTTAAATTTTAAATAAAATAAAGTACCCTTATTTTACAAAACAGATGCACTTGGGAAAGTATGCAAAAGCATATTTTGTGTATACATGTAAAATGGAGCCTGGTTCCAGGCATTTATTTCTATTGTCTGTATGACCACAAATATCCGGCAGAACCAGGGGCATTTCTTTGTTTGGGAATCTTGATTGCACGTTAAAGGACACCGAGCTTCCCTGACTGCTATATGTTAAAAGCGAATAGCACTACAAAGGTCTGCATCATCAAAGCTATGGTTTTTCTAGTAGTCATGTATGGATGTGAGAGCTGGACAATAAAAAAGGCTGAGTGCCGAAGAACTGATGCCTTTGAACTGTGGTGCTGGAGAAAATTCTTGAGAGTCCCTTGGAAAGCAAGGAGATCAAACCAGTCAATCCTAAAGGAAATCAACCAAGAATATTCTTTGGAAGGACTGATGCTGAAGCTGAAGCTCCAATACTCTGGCCACCTGATACGAAGAGCTGACTCGTTGAAAAAGACCCTGAGGCTGGGAAAGATTGAGGGCAAGAGGAGAAGGGAGTAACAGGAGATGAGATGATTGGATGGCATCACTGACTCAATGCACATGAGCTTGAAGAAGCTCAGGGAGATGGTGAAAGACAGGAAAGCCTGGCATGCTGTAGTCCATGGGGTCACAAGGAGTTGGACACAACTGAGCAACTGAACACCACCACCTATGATAATAGGGATAAAAACACAACCCCCACAAAAGATCACTTAATGGGCAGTACTTTTCTGATCAAAATCATGGCTTTTTAGGATGGTTTTTTTTTTTCCTGTCTTCTAGTTCTCCCCTAGTGCTTTGAATCTTCCAAGCTGTGTTTCAACATGCTTACTATCAGTGGCCCCAGGAATGGTAGAGTGGAAAAGATACCTAAATCAAATCTCTAGAACCCTGTGAATGTCAGCTTATTATGGGGGGGGTGGGGAGCCAGGCTTTGTGGCTGAGATGAGGTTAGAGATACTGAAATAGATCATCCTAGCTTATCCAGGTGGGCCCTAAATCCAATAGCAAGTGTGCTTATAAGAGAAAGACTGGTTTGATACAAAGAAGACAAGGCAATGTGACCATGGAGGCTGAGGTTGAAGGGATGTGGCCACGAGCCAGGGAATGTTGGCAGCCAGAAGCTGGAAGTGGCAAACAGCAGATTTCCCCCTATGGAGCAGAAGGGAGGACAGCCCTGTGCATACCTAGATTTTGACTTTCTGACCTACACAACTGTAATAGAATAACCTTCTGTTATTTTAAGACAACAAGTCTGTGTTAATTTGTTACAGTAACCAAAGGAAATTAATATACCAGGTGAGTCAGTCACCAGCCAGGCAGAAGTTTAATACACAACTGCTTTGTCTGTGTGTTTATTTTTCTCTAAGGCTTTTGTATTCCCCAGACAAGGCTGAACACCAGGGAGAAACAACAAAATGAATTTCTCTCTTTTGAACACTCCACTCAGCACCCTCCCCACCCCCTTCCCTTTAGGTGATGAATCTCAGAGCAAGATTTTCTTCCTGCTGGAAACATTTACATTCTTTAAATAAGTTGGCATAGAACTGTTTTCCATTCTGCAGAGCATCCACCTCCTTTTCAAGCTAAACATTCACTCCTATGATTCTCTGGCAAATACTGGTTTGCTCACAAGAGCACAAGTTTCCTGAGAGAAGAACTTTTGGGTATATTTCATCACCATTGTTTTTTCTACAGCCTGGCATGATGTCCAGCATAGAGAAATGTATATATAAGTATCTTATGAGTGAATATTCGTATACAACTATTTACAGATGTTCTGATTAAAATTTTAAAAAGTCCTTGTTATTAGGGTTCACAGCAGCAACATGTGTTTTTCCAGAATAAAGAAATATTTTAAGGAATAGATTCTTCTACATACTGTATTTAAAATGTCTTATTTCAGGGGTCTAATCATCCCAATCTCTGATTCAGTGTTTGAATACAATTAGCTTGTGGCCAGTTTTGTAGGTTGAAGTGTGTGCCCATAAAAATTCACACCCATGCAGAACAGATGAACGTGACTTTATTTGGGAATAAGATCTTCATAGCTGTAGTCATATTAAAATCAGGTCACATTGAATTTGGGTGGGCCTGAAATCCAGTGATTGGTGTCCTTATAAAAAGGGAGATAATGAGGTTTCCTACTATATAGCACAAGGAACTATTAATACATTCAATATCCAATAATAAACCATAATAGAAAAGACTATGAAAAAGACTATACATATATAAGTGTGTGTTTTATCTTAATCATTTTACTGTACACCAGAAACTAACATAACATTATAACTCAACTATACTTCAATGAAAAATTAAAAAGAGAGGGAGATGTGAACACATGAGAACCCAGAGGACTCACAGGAGATACACAGAGAAGACAGCCACAGAGGCAGACATTGGAGTGATGCACCGATGGGTCAAGAAGTGCCAAGGACTGCTAGCAATCACCAGAAGCTAGGAAAAAAATGAGGAAGAATTCTTCCTTGGAGTCTTTTGAAGAAACACAACCCTGCTGCTGCTGCTGCTGCATCGCTTCAGTCGTGTCCGACTCTGCAACCCCATAGACGGCAGCCCACCAGGCTCCTCTGTTCCTGGGATTCTCCAGGCAAGAACACTGGAGTGGGTTGCCATTTCCTGCTCCAATGCATGGAAGTGAAAAGTGAAAGTGAAGTCGCTCAGTCGTGTCTGACTCTTCACGACCCCATGGACTGTAACCTACCAGGCCCCTCCGTTGACGGGATTTTCCAGGCAAGAGTGTTGGAGTGGGTTGCCATGTCCTCCAACACAACCCTGCTGACACCTAAATTTCAGACTTTTACCTTCTTAAACTGTGAGAGAATAAACTTTGCTTGCTCTATGCCACACTTAAAGCAGTTGGTGGTACTTGGTTTTTTTTTTTTTTTTGCAGTGTTGGAAAACTAGTAGAGCCAGTAACCACTGGTACATTTTACAGTTTTGCCCATATTTTTTACAGAGTCACCTCACTGGGTATTGCCATAGTATTAATTAACTCCATTACTGTCAACTGCTTCCAGCCACTGAGTAACGAAATGCAAATCCAGAATTAGGGGAATCTGGGGACTCAGCTCTGGGAGCAGACTGTACACTATTGTGATCTGAGAAAGTACTGAACAGAGAGGCCCAGGTGCCAGAAGGTTTTGTTTTTTTTTTTCTTTCTTTTAATTGCAGTTCCTGTCTCATGTGCCTAGAAACTACACGACTTTGGTTAATATACTCAAGAGTTCTGTGCCTTAATTTCTTCATCTGTCAAATAATAACAATCATCCTTTCCTCACTGCATTCCTGCTGCATGCAAAATACTCTGGACAGGACCTAGGACATGGAAATTGCTCAATATGTATTAGCCCTACTACTGTTAATACTGGTGTTAGTGGTGGCTAAAAAGAAATCATCACTTAATTTAATTAAAAAAAAAAACAAACCCTATGTGGTAACTATGATATTGCCCTGAAAAACTAAAACTGATTATGTGTACAGAGGACCTTGGAGAAAGAAATGGCAACACACTCCAGTATTCTTGCCTGGAAAAGTCCACGGACAGAGGAGTCTGGCGGGCTACCGTCCATGGGGTCGCAAAGAGTCAGACACGACTGAGCAACTAACAGTACATGATGGAGAACCTTATTTCTTCTTTTCCTCACAGATAACTCAGGAGTTGACTCATTGGTATACCTTTAAAGACAAAAAGCATTCCATTTTGGAATAGCAATGCCTGGACACCAATTACACTCACCTGAACTTGTCCAAGTTACTATTTAGGAAGCTTGGCATCCAGCAAATGATTTCTGAGTGAAGCTCAAAGTCGGTAAAACATTATGTTCCTTACTGTGAAGACAGGGAAACACACCCTTCTGTTGATAAGGTTTCTAATAGTTAAACATCTTGACACCTAGTAACATGCTCAATGTCTTCTCCCTACCAAATATACAAAGTTGATTCCAATGGAAACGCAGGACATGTTCTCCTCCTTCTAAGTGGTAGAGGAGAGTGTGTAAATTTCTCTGCAGTGGTTTCTGGCACAGCTACTCAGAGGGAGCAGAACACAAACCAGTTACTGTGAAGTCTGCAAAGAAAACAGCTAATAGCTTCTATTCCAACAATTTGACAGAGGAAGGAGGACAGATGCACCTGAGGGGTGAGACCTTATGAATCCATACTTCTAAAACTGAGACCAGGCACGGAGTAACAGCCACGATATGGAACCCAGCGTGGGTGGGGGAGCCCTGTTTATTGTTAGCCATTTACTTCCCTGGTGCCTAAAGAAAAGAGACTGGGGTTTCACCCCTCCGCTGGGAAGATCCCCTGGAGAAGGGAATGGCTACCCACTCCAGTATTCTTGCCTGGAAAATTCCATGGACAGAAGAGCCTGGCAGGCTACAGTTCATGGGGTCACAAAGAGTTGTACATGACTGACGAACACTTTCACGTCCCCTTTCTTTTTAGCCATTTACTACCTGGACTGCTGGTGGTCTGAGCATCTCAGGGAATGGCAGGGTGTTCCAAGTCTTAGGATGTGAGGACACCTCATTTAGTTACAGGACACTCAAGAGAGCTTGGGGCAGGGACAATTTGCCAACCAACATGAAAATATTTTAATAGTATAACGACTTTGTGGCTGTAAAGGCATGGACTGGTAAATATTCACCCCGGACAAGACTAAAATGAATTAGATTGGCACAATGATGGTAGGTCAACCCTGGGGCAATCACGTAATGGAAGATGGTTGCAGACAGACAGACGAGGATGCCACTGTGCATCGGTGCTGGCAGTGTTAGTTCTACAGAGTCAAAGAGGCAGAATGTTTGATCCCTCAAATTCTTTTAAGACATTTTACTTTCTAATTACATTAATGCAGGAACAAAATTTCCTTGTTAAAAAATTAAAGCATTCCTATTAAAGCTAAATACATACCACCTGCCTTCCAAATTTTGGTCTACTCCCCAGAGGTAACTACTGTTGCTAATTGAGTAACATCATTTCACATACCTCTCTATGTGTATTCACATGCATTAGGTATTGTCAAGGGTGCTATCTATGTGTTTACAGTGTGATAAGCAGAACTGTAAAATGCTCCCCTAAAATTTCCTGTCTATTCCCCAGAACTATGAATATGACGAATTATCATACTCTGATTCTGTTATGTGGCAAAAGGAATTTTGAAAATATAATTAAGGTTACTAATGAATTGACTTAGTGTTAATTAAAAGAGATTATTCAAGTGGGTTTAATCTAATCACACATGCCCTTTAAAAGCATGGTTTTCTCTAGGTAGTAGCCAAAGGGAAGTCAGAGAGATACAAAGCACGAAATTAATTTGATGCACCATTTATGGCTTTGAAAATGGAATGGTCACATGCTGAGGAATGTCGGTGGCCACTAGAAGCTGAGAGTCACCTCCACTGAAGCCAGCAAGGAAATGGGACTTCATTCTATATCTGCAAGGAACTGAATCCTGCCAACCACTTGTATAAACTCAGATGCCAATTCTTCTCCAGAGCCTCTAGATAAGAATCCAGTCTGACTCCAACTTGATTTCAGTCTTGTGAGACTCTAAGAAGAGAACCCAGCTAAGACCAACACCTAAGTAAATGGGTTTTGTTTTAAGCCACTAAATTTGTGGTAATTGATTACACAGCAACAGAAAACTGATACCACATACCACTCTGTGGTTTATTTTTTATTCAAGAATATGTTTTAGAAATCTAAGCATATTGATTCATTCTTTTGAACTTCTCTACCATCTTTCACCATATGTGTGGTACAAAATTGCCTAAAATGTCTACTTACCAATTCCTGCCATGACTGTTCAGATCTAGTACTTTGTTCTGTCCCTTCTCTTTGAATCTGGTCTGGGCTTATAATATGTTTAATAAAATTTCCTGGAGATATTGTTCTAGAAATTCTGAGTTCAGGTCTTGGGAGACCTTGAAGCTTTCACTCTTCTGGAATCCAAACTGCATGTATAAAAGTTCAAAGTAAACCACATAAGTGAGGGGTCATGAGACAGGTAAAAGAAGGAAGGGAGTGTGGAGATGGGGAGGGAGAGGTAGACAAGGAGAAAAATTAGGATCCCATGAGCCCCAGGTAATGCTGAAAAGACTGTATGTAGAACAGAAGAACCACTGAGCTAAGCCTAGACAGTCCAAAGAGTTGTGAGAAATACTCAGTCACTAATGAATATGGTAATTTTCTATGCAATAATAAATAACATTGTAATAGACAAATCATAAACATTATGGTTTATTTTTTCACTGATGAACATTGTTTTTCAAATTATTAAATTGAACCATATGAAAGTACCATTTTTATAAGTCAAAATTGGTAAAATATCAACCAGTTCATGAGGTTCAATAATAAAAGTTTGTTATAATAATAGATAACATTTTAATAGATATATTATGAGTGGATACATCATACATGGATAAATTGTGTACATTAAAGTTTACTTATCCACTTTCCTACTGATGAACATTTTTGTCTTTATTAAATTGAACCATATGAAAATCACGCTTTTATCAGTCAAAACTAGTCAAATATCAGCAATTTCATGACGCTCAATCCTACACATAAAGCTGCGAGAACTCTTCCTTCATGTGCCTGTTTGTGTACATGGTGGGAGGTGTCACTGAAGAGTCAGTACCAGAGAGCAGAACTGTTTAGTTATGGGACAGGCACACTTCAAATTAGCAGATGTGGCAAAATTACCTGCTACAGTGAGTACCAATTTATGCTCCGTATCAGTGTATAATGTTACCCTATATTCCTTGATTCATATATTTCTAGAATTCCGCTATAATAAAAATAGTTACCCAGGACTCAAGATGCAGCCAACCTAATATGAACCAATTTAAAATTCAAAAAGTGTTGGCAAATCTGATGTAAAATTCCTGACACCCAACAAGGCATTCTGATTTGAATTTTAATATTATATTGTAGGTGACTATTCTAAGATAGACATACCTTCCTATTTGTGGAGTAGTTAAATGAATATAAGTGGAGTTAATGTTCTATGAGTAGATGTCACATAAGTGCCGGGAGTGATGCTGGGGTAGGCAAGTGGTGGGAGGATGCCCCAGCCTAGGAGGTGATGCAGTTTCAACAGATATGAATACAGAAAGATGCCTTGCTCCATGGATAATGGGGTTATCCATCCCAGTGCCAATATCAGAGTTAATATTGATACTGCTATCACAGTTGATAGCTGGGGGGCTTATGTTAACTGATATCTAGAATGTGTTTATTAAGAAGTATATTACTAAATGTGTGTTAAGGCAGAGACATAGACTCTTCCTAAACAGCACTTATATGTGGCAGATTATACTTGTCCCCCTGATATAAACTCTTCTCTTCTGTAGCACGGACTTCCCTGAAAGCTCAGTTGGTAAGAATCTTGGAGAAGGGATAGGCTACCCACTGCAGTATTCTTGGGCTTCCCTTGTGCCTCGGCTGGTAAAGAATCTGCCTACAATGCAGGAGACTCTGGTTTGATTCCTGGATTGCGAAGATACCTGGCAAAGGGAAAGGCTACCCACTCCAGTATTCTGGCCTGGAGAATTCCATGGGCTGTGTAGTGCATGGGGCTGCAAAGAGTCAGACACGACTGAGCTACTTTCACTTCTGTAGCATCAGATGAAAACGGTCACTTGCCAGCTACCTCTACAAGTGTTAGGTCAGCAGTCACTGCAGCTGCTGACCCTCAGCACGCCCTAAGAGCAGTTCCAGATGGCAAGCAGGGATGAGGCGCTCGGTGCCTTGTGAAAAACAGGCAGGACCAGCCTGCAGAGAGTTACAAGATTTGGGGAGATTTTATGAGCTCCCACTCTTCCATCTTCTCGTATCTAGAAAAGCACTAAAATCATAACTGGAGATATCTACTCCTCTTGACCAACAACAACCTTCCCATGATTAGCACCAAGCTTCTGCCAAAATATGTACTTGATTGTACATTCCCTCCTTCACTAATATCATATGTAATACTGACTTTCCCTCCTTGAAGCAGCTCCTCAGAGCTAGCTGAGATGCTTTTTTCCCTTCTTTTACCCCCAAATAAAAGTTAAATCACAACTCTCACACTGGGCACTCTTTTCGCAGTCAATAGTAGTGATGCAAATATACCTGGCTACCTAATCACACTTCCTCTCTTACTTGATTATCAAATCCTTTACTGGGAACAGGATTTGATAAAAGGGAAGGAAAACGGGAATTCATTTGGTGAGCGGTTACAATGGTGTGGGAACTGTCTCTTAAGACAGAGGAGGCCAAAACCACAAAGAACGTAATAGTAATCAATTCCTCCTTCACAGTTTGGCCACACACATCTGACCTCACAGAGGCACAGCAGAACCATAAAGCCACCTTTTGCCCTAAGTGACTGGCAATGTGCTATGACATGAAGATTAAAAGAACACATGTTGTGAAGCACACGGTGACTGGCGTTAACCCATCAAGGGACCTATCAGAGGTAGAGCTGTTGGAGATCCCTGTTTCCTAACATGTGCATCTTCTACATCTGGGTGAACCCTCTTCCCCAGGAAAACAGCTGATGCTTTCTCGTCCCAGTGAACAAGCTCCTTGCTGGCAGGTCACGTGAAAAGTACCCTCTTCAAAAGTTGCATATGTTTAGAAAATGCAACAATTTGCTTTCCCCAAAGCCCATACAAAATCCAAGAAAAGCAGCGAAATAAATGAGAACTATTCCAAAAATGGAATGAGAAACACTTTCTGAAATACAAGCATAAACATCTCAAGTAAAAAAATTCCCAACGTAATGTGTTTTTAATCAAATACATCCATCTAAAGTTTTTTGCAACATCCACAAACTTGAATGCTATTGTATAATGTGACCAAAATGCATTAAAATAATTATATTAGGGTTTTGGGCATCACTTTATAATAAGTGGACAGTAATTTTTACTAAATCACAGCTGAATCTCTACAGAATTAGATATTACATCCATATTAGAATCATTGCCTCTATCATGATTAATGATACTGCAGTGAATACCAAGAGAATTAAAATGATTAGCCACTTATTCTAAAGTGTTGACATTTTCCTACAATTTTAGAGTTATGTTTCATGAAAACTTTCCAATTAAACTTATTGCTAATGGTTACTGCGTTAAATGCAGAGACAAATATTCCTCAAAAGGTCAACCTTATTAATGAGTAAATATTAAAATTTGAAAAAAATTAGCTGAACTATCCACTTTAGATAATTAATACCAGATGATATGTTTAACACATTAGACATATTTGAACAATATAGCTGTGTAATTAAAGATACTTGGCAACAATTAAAATCTTGATATTAATTCTCTTTCAAAATAATTCATGCAATGCAGGCTCTATATGTGTGTTGAGCTAGAGAAAGGAAATGCATTGCCTATTTTGGAGGAGTACATGTTATTTTACTGTTAGACTTCTTTGCAACAAATTAAGAAATTATGAAGAGTAAAAGCATAAATTGGTGTTTAATTGTTTACAGAAGATGCTTAGGTTATAAAACACTTTCAAGCACTTCTCAGGAGAAAACTTGATAGCAATTCATCAGACCCAGACTTGGCAGTGTCTTAGTAAAGTAATCACGTACTTGAAAATGGACAATAAACAAACACTTATGGAAAATGATTTATTTTTTCCTGTTTTAGTATGACTGGATGCTAGTTCCAAAGATAAGTATAATATGGTATAAGATTCTGTGGTTCTTAGAACAAGCTTTCCTCAGCCCCAAAAGTAACTTTGTAAATGACTGAAAAATGCAAATACTGTTAAGAGAGTAAGCATATGTGGAAAGAATAGCTTTGAACTGGTATGAAAACTTCCATGGGTTCAAATTTTGAAGTTATCTCTAATTTACCCATCTCTTTGGAATCTGTCTTATGCATGCAGACTCAGTATTTTTCTGACTTGGTCTCCCAGTTCAAAACAATATTAAAAAGGTAAATGAAATAATGTTGAGAGAACATATTGAGCTCTTCAGAATAAAGCTAATTGATTTCCTCCAGTGTTTATCACTATAGTTAGAAATCCTGCCTCCATCTTCCCTTAGGCAATGGAGAGAAATTTGAGCAGGTAATACTTGGGGTCACTGTTACTAACTAGTTACTAGTCTCTGTAAATTTGCCCCAAGTCAATTGTAACACCTAAGAAACACATACTGTGTCTCAAATATCTATTTTCATATTCCCAACAATGCCTATTAAAACCTTAGGGAGACAATACAGTGTATTCTCATAAAACCCCTTTCACTTGTTGGGGCTCAAAGTTCCTGCCGGTTTTCATCTTACATTCACCTAATGTATGATCTCACTTTTTCTTCATTGTAACCCCCACCCCTCTTTCCTTATGTAACTCCCTAGAGTGTTGGGGGGAGTGGCCAACTAGGATCTGCAAGCCAATTCTGTGCTGCTCCCTGCTTCTGCAAATAAAGTTGGACTAAAACCCAGCTTTTCTTGCAAATATAATTGGTGCCTATGTTTGTGCTACCAAAGCAAAATAGCTGTGACGATGACTACCTAGCACAAAAAGCCTTAAGCATTTATTATCTGGCCCTTAACAAGATGAGTTTACATTAGAAAAGGGATCCTCAGCGCTTGTGTACTGCAGAACTCTTCTGATCCTCATCTGAAAGCAGCTGGAAAAGTCTAAGATGGAAGTTAACAGGTGGGTGGGGAATTATTCATGATGAACCATGGGCATATGTCAATAAATTTCTTCCAACAATCCACTTGAAATAAGCATTTCAAGCAAAGTAGCCATAGTCCCACTCCCAGCCATAAACTCCCAAAGCAGGAGGCACTCAAGTGACACATGGTCACGTAGGTGATCTTCTAGGTAGGATGGGTCCTGATTTTAATGTCAGATACTGATTATTAATCATTTGATAATTAGATATTACCCACTTAGTTTTCCTAAGCTCTCTTGTTACTCTGCATCAGATACTTTACATACATTATTTCAGTTCAGTTCAGTTCAGTCGCTCAGTACTGTCTGAATCTTAGGACAAGAAGCACACCAGGCTTCCCTGTCCATAACCGATTCCCAGAGCTTGCTCAAACTCATGTCCATGGAGTCGGTGATGCCATCCAACCGTCTCATGCTCTGTCATCCCTTTTTCCTCCGGTCTTCAGTCTTTCCCAGCATCAGGGTCCTTTCCAGTTGAGTCAGTTCTTTACATCAAGTGGCAAAAGTATTGGAGCTTCACCTTCAGCATCAGTCCTTCCAATGAATATTCAGGACTAGTTTCCCTTAGGATTGACTGGTTTTATCTCCTTGCAGTCCAAGGGACTCTCAAGAGTCTTTCTTCTTCAACACCACAAATCAAAAGCATCAATTCTTCAGTGCTCAGCCTTCTTTATGGTCCAGTTCTCACATCCATACAAGACTACTGGAAAAACCATAGCTTTGACTAGACAGACCTCTGTTGGTAAGGTAATGTCTCTGCTTTTTAGTATGCTGTCTAGGTTGATCATAGCTTTTCTTCCAAAGAGTGTCTTTTAATTTCATGGCTGCAGTCACCATATGCAGTGATTTTGGAGCCCAAGAAAAAAAAGTCTGTCACTGTTCCATTATTTCCCCATCTATTTGCCATGAAGTGATGGGACTGGATTCCATGATCTTAGTTTTTTGAATGTTGAGTTTTAAGCCAGCTTTTTTCACTCTCCTTTTTCACTTTCATGAAGAGGCTCCTCAGTTCCTCTTCATACATTATTTAGTCTCCCAAATAAATATACATAGCTGAAATATATGTATTTGTAATATATGTAATATACATAATCTTATGTATATGTAAAATATACATCCATTTTACAAATAACAAACTGAAATTTACAGAGTTAAAAGCACTTCTCTAAGGATGCCTAACTGGAAAAAAAAGCATAACTGGAATTGAACACAGGCAGTGGGACTCCGTGGTCCAGGCATGACAGTGTGCTGACTCTGAAGTAATTTAAATTTCTGCTCCCCAAATATTCCTGAACTGCAGGCACTCAAATTAAAAAGACTAGAAATTGGATTGTAGCAACAGGGTAAGACATTCTTATTGCTTACAGAAAACTTGCAAAACTCTGCAAAAAGCATCTCACTTATTTTAAACCCCTTATAAATGATATTCTCAAATGTTATTTCTCTTCGGATCAAATTAGCGGTAATACTACTTAAGCAGTTCAAATGAACTCTCTTCTGTGGCTTGGAAAAATAAAGTTCCATCATCTTAAAATGCTTCTTTACAAAGATTTTCCCAGTACAGATATGAGATTAAAGTTATCATTTGAAAATATTTTGTTGATGCTCATATCCTTAACAATGTTTTGTGTTATATGGATATTATAAACTAATGGAAGAGATGAGAGAAAACATAAGGAAAATTATATTTTTCCTTTCAAAAAATAATACTAAAAGCAATGTCTGAGGCATGTGGAAAGGCAAGCCCCTGATATCAAAGGATGTTTCTGGATATAATTGGAAGACTGCTCCACTGAGGCTTCAAGTCTCACATGAGGGATATGTTGGGCTAAGTAGGAAACCTGTTAAGAAGTCAAGACTCCCCCGGGGATGCTAGGCTGCAGAACACAATGAAAGATGCAATGTGCTGAAACGGAATCTATTTCTCATATGGCTTTCGAATCAGTCACTAACATCCTCAATAGCATGTCATCCAGGCTCCTCAAAGCATATCCAGATTCTAAAAATTGGGGAGAAAAAGGAGTTTTTGAGGGAAAAATATATATTTTAGAAAAAGAAAAAGTGATCTTAAAGATTTTGTAAACTCTTAGCAAAAATGCAAAGATTGTAGGAAGGAGCATGAGGTCATTGAATGAAATATTCTAAACTGACTTTTTTCTTTTTTTTTAAATATATGAGTTCCTTAACTCTGGGTAATGACATGTCAAAGAATAAAGGAAGGAAAAAAGAGTGCTGTTTTGTTAATTAATTTTCTGTATGTGTTTGATACACTGCTATTCATGTAAGAAACTTCATTCAGCTCTTTCTTTGGGCTCTATATTTCAACATTCAAGTTCAAACTGCATTTGCCACCACCATTTATTCATATCTTCCATTGCCTTCAGAAATACATCTTTGGCTCTGGCATTGCTAACTGCTATCATTTTTAGTCAATAGTTCAGACAAGCATATAAACACACACCCATGGATGTATACAAACACATTGGTCCCATAAGTCCTTTACACTAATAATTCTAAGAGTATAGAGTGGTACACATTTGAGATTGAGCTCCTGAAGAACCAGTTTCGAGTTCCAGCATGGCATTAATCTGCAACTTTGGGGAACTCCCTGGTGGTCCAGTGGTTAGGGCTCTGTGCTTTCACTGCAAGGGGCACGGGTTCAGTCCCTGGTCAGGGAACTAAGATCCTGCAAGCAACACAGCACAGTTAAAAAAAAAAAAACAAATTAAGTGACTTTGGAAATGTCACCTTTCCTTTTTGAGTTTCAATCTCCCCTTTTGAAAAACAGTGGGTCTGTATCTGAGGATGTTCTTTTCAGCTCTGATATTTTATCATCCATGAGTCATGGCTGCTACTTCACCCTATTTCTGTGGTACTAAGAGCTCATTTCTTTTCATTTTCCCCAGTGAGAATGAT
Organism: Odocoileus virginianus; assembly: GCF_023699985.2. Lineage (NCBI taxonomy): Eukaryota > Metazoa > Chordata > Mammalia > Artiodactyla > Cervidae > Odocoileus > Odocoileus virginianus. The sequence goes on along the minus strand of NC_069686.1, from coordinate 54,180,658 downwards.
TGATAGCTTTCCCCTTAGCAATCTCATTACATATTTTTACATATTTGTTGGTTATTATGTTTTCCTCCCATCACTTTTCCACATGAATGAATGGCGTAAGTTATCTTCATCTTTGAAAGTTCTACCTTAATTTTTCACTATTTTCTTTTATGGCTATTTTTTGAATACTATTTCCTAAAAATCATGTAGGGTGGCAGTTAGGAGTCAAGGCTCGGATTTAGACTGCCTGGGTTTGAAGTCACTTGATCAAGGTGAACATTGGACAGGTCAGTTAATATGGCTAAGTATTCTTTTTTTTTTTTTTTTTATGATTTAAATTTTTATTTATTTATTTTTTTTTTTATTTGTTGGAGGCTAATTATTTACAACATTGCAGTGGTTTTTGTCATACATTGAAATGAATTAGCCATGGATTTACATGTATTCCCCATCCCGGTCCCCCCTCCCACCTCCCTCTCCACCCCATCCCTCTGGGTCTTTCCAGTGCACCAGGCCTGAGCACTTGTCCCATGCATCCAACCTGGATACTATAAGCAAGGTGAAAAGACAGCCCTCAGATTGGGAGAAAATAATAGCAAATGAAGCAACAGACAAAGGATTAATCTCAAATATATACAAGCAACTCCTCCAGCTCAACTCCAGAAAAATAAATGACCCAATCAAAAAATGGGCCAAAGAACTAAACAGACATTTCTCCAAGGAAGACATACGGATGGCAAAAAAACACATGAAAAGATGCTCAACATCACTCATTATCAGAGAAATGCAAATCAAAACCACAATGAGGTACCATTATACACCAGTCAGGATGGCTGCTATCCAAAAGTCTACAAGCAATAAATGCTAGAGAGGGTGTGGAGAAAAGGGAACCCTCTTACACTGTTGGTGGGAATGCAAATTAGTACAGCCACTATGGAAAACAGTGTGGAGATTCCTTAAAAAGCTGGAAATAGATCTGCCATATGACCCAGCAATACCACTTCTAGGCATACACACTGAGGAAACCAGATCTGAAAGAGACACGTGCACCCCAAAGTTCATCGCTAAGTATTCTTACTTATAAAATGAGCACTATAGTAGTACCAAACTTGTCAGTCATTGTGAGACTTAAAGGAGAGAAAGCACATTTAGATGCACCAGATGGCAAGCATATAATCAACACTGTTTAAATTACTGTTGGGGGGGGTATCAGTTATTAACGTTTCTGATGCCTCCTCATTTCCACAATGAGCCAGAACACTAATTCAATAGAATTATTCAAATGAAAACTAAAGAAGGCTAGATAAAGAGAAACAATTCCATCCATTTAGAGAATCAAGGTACTTTCTTTTTAATAATAAACTAAATGACCATGTATGTTTCAGAGTCATCAGTGTGCAAAACCACACATGGAACTGCCGTCGGTGTCAGGAATCTATAGGAGGCAATGGTGAGATGGCCACGCTTTCCATGTAGATCTCATTTCTGCTTTTGTTCTTCCTTGATTCCCTTCAGGATGTGGGGCCCTGATCCCTTATATTTCTGTTCTAATCTACCCTTTCCTATAGCTTCTTATATGTCCATCTCCCTATGCAACAACAAACTTACCATTTTTCATACATACCTGTCCTTCCTAAATATTCAGAGATCATTTCACTTATTCCATTTCCTTTAGGACTCTTAAGTGTATTTAATCAAATCTCAATGACTTCAATACACTCAGTTACTAAAGTGTGTCTTAACCTGCTCCAGAAGATAACTCACTAACTTCCTCATGAATATTATGGTATTAGCATCCTTTTGACTATTAAGCTCTGTAGTGATGGCTGAACAGAAGAGCTGGTAATGACTTCATGGTCTTCCTGCAATGTACCTGTCCTTCTCTCTTTCTCTCTAATAAGTGGCAGGTACCCTCCTCTGGGAGAATTCTCTTCTGTCTTGTGGATACATGCAGCTATACTCTGTTCACCTTATTTTCTAGGAAAATCACATTGTGTCTCCTTATTTTTTTTGCTCTATATTTCAGTCCTTCATACTTTTAGAGCTGTCTGCTGATACTTACCTAAAATATTCATCTCTTCATTACAAGTTGTACACAAACATATATAACTTCATTGGACATATACTTTATTTTTAACCTTCAACTAGTTAACACAGACGCTTAGAATCATTCCATCCTAGATTGGCTAAGGTACATTATTTTTTCTATTTACTTGATGGTGGTTTAGAAGGACAATAAATACATGGACTTAACAACTGTTTTTTCCACTGGTTTTAATTTGAAGAATTCTAATTGTTCTCATCTTTAAGAGGATAAAAGACTAATTTTATTAGTATTACTAATACTAATAATTACTAATACTAATCTATCCATCTGACTTTATCACTCCACCTGAGAGCATTCCCTCCATCTAGTCCTTTGAGCTCTGTGTCTTTCCATCCCCTGCCTCTCAAAACCAAGTTCTGTCTGCTTTGCTCATTTTATTGGATTGGCCAAAAAGGTCATTCAGGTTTTTCTGTAAGATCTTATGGGGAAACCCAAACAAACTTTTTAGTCCACCCAATAGCTGCATTAATAGGCTCTTCATTCAGACAACTCAGGCACAGTGTCAATTCACTGGACATCCCACCATGCTGACCAGTGGGATACCAAACTCTCAGAAGATAAGCTAATTTCCATGGTTAAATCCAGTGAGTCCCAAGTGGTATTCAAACACATGCCTTGATTATCAGAGGCAAATGGGCAGAGGGTCTGAAGGAAGGAGCTATATAACAGTTATTTTTTAAAAAATGTTTTGGTTGTTACTATATTTAAACTTCCTGCTTATGTTCTTAGCTTTAACGTTTTTTTCCCCCCTTTCTCAACATGTTGATATTCAGCTTTCACAGTCATAGAAATAAAACATAAATCCTGTTCACTCAAGCCAAAATCATACCATATGGACTCTTCTCACCTACCCACCCACCTCATACTTTATTCCTTTCCTCCCTTGGCAGCTGTCTTCCCTGTGAAGAGAGTTAAAAACACAGGAAGCTGATTGCATCAGAGAAGACAGCGTGGGCTATCCTACAGGTAACTTTTAGGGGCTATCAAAAAGAGGGGATCACATAGGAGCACCGCAATATGTAAGGCAAACGCTAACGAGTATGAAAGAGGAAATTAATAGTAACACAATAATAGTAGGAGACTTTAATACCCCACTCACAACTATGGATAGATCAACTAAACAGAAAATGAACAAGGAAACACAAACTTTAACGGACACAATGGACCAGCTAGACCTAATTGACATCTATAGGACGTTTCACCCCAAAACAATCAACTTCACCTTTTTCTCAAGTGCACACGGAACCTTCTCCAGAATAGATCACATCCTGGGCCATAAATCTAGTCTTGGTAAATTCAAAAAGACTGAAATCATTCCAGTCATCTTTTCTGACCACAGTGCAGTAAGATTAGATCTCAATTACAGGAAAAAAATTATTAAAAATTCAAACATATGGAGGCTAAACAACACGCTTCTGAATAACCAACAAATCATAGAAGAAATCAAAAAAGAAATCAAAATATGCATAGAAATGAACGAAAATGATAACACAACAACCCAAAACCTATGGGACACTGTAAAAGCAGTGCTAAGGGGAAGATTCATAGCATTACAGGCCTACCTCAAGAAACAAGAAAAAAGTCAAATAAATAACCTAACTCTACACCTAAAGCAACTAGAGGAAGAAGAAATGAAGAACCCCAGGGTTAGTAGAAGGAAAGAAATCTTAAAAATTAGGGCAGAAATAAATGCAAAAGAAACTAAAGAGACCATAGCAAAAATTAACAAAGCTAAAAGCTGGTTTTTTGAAAAAATTAACAAAATTGACAAACCATTAGCAAGACTCATTAAGAAACAAAGGGAGAAGAACCAAATTAACAAAATTAGAAATGAAAATGGAGAGATCACAACAGACAACACTGAAATACAAAGGATCATAAGAGACTACTACCAGCAGCTCTATGCCAATAAAATGGACAACTTGGATGAAATGGACAAATTCTTAGAAAAGTATAACTTTCCAAAACTGAACCAGGAAGAAATAGAAGATCTTAACAAAACCATCACAAGCAAGGAAATCGAAACTGTAATCAGAAATCTTCCAGCAAACAAAAGCCCAGGACCAGATGGCTTCACAGCTGAATTCTACCAAAAATTTAGAGAAGAGCTAACACCTATCTTACTCAAACTCTTCCAGAAAATTGCAGAAGAAGGTAAACTTCCAAACTCATTCTATGAGGCCACCATCACCCTAATTCCAAAACCAGACAAAGATGCCACAAAAAAAGAAAACTACAGGCCAATATCGCTGATGAACATAGATGCAAAAATCCTTAACAAAATTCTAGCAAACAGAATCCAACAACATATTAAAAAAATCATCCATCATGACCAAGTGGGCTTTATCCCAGGAATGCAAGGATTCTTTAATATCCGCAAATCAATCAATGTAATACACCATATTAACAAATTGAAAGATAAAAACCATATGATTATCTCAATAGATGCAGAAAAAGCCTTTGACAAAATTCAACATCCATTTATGATTAAAACTCTCCAGAAAGCAGGAATAGAAGGAACATACCTCAACATAATAAAAGCTATATATGACAAACCCACAGCAAGCATCACCCTCAATGGTGAAAAATTGAAAGCATTTCCCCTGAAATCAGGAACAAGACAAGGGTGCCCACTCTCACCACTACTATTCAACATAGTTTTGGAAGTTTTGGCCACAGCAATCAGGGCAGAAAAAGAAGTAAAAGGAATCCAGATAGGAAAAGAAGAAGTGAAACTCTCGCTGTTTGCAGATGACATGATCCTCTACATAGAAAACCCTAAAGACTCTACCAGAAAATTACTAGAGCTAATCAACGAATACAGTCAAGTTGCAGGATATAAAATTAACACACAGAAATCTCTTGCATTCCTATACACTAACAATGAGAAAACAGAAAGAGAAATTAAGGAAACAATACCATTCACCATTGCAACAAAAAGAATAAAATACTTAGGAGTGTATCTACCTAAAGAAACAAAAGACCTATACATAGAAAACTATAAAACACTGATGAAAGAAATCAAAGAGGACACAAATAGATGGAGAAATATACCATGTTCATGGATTGGAAGAATCAATATTGTCAAAATGGCTATACTACCCAAAGTAATCTATAGATTCAATGCAATCCCTATCAAACTACCAACAGTATTTTTCACAGAACTAGAACAAATAACTTCACAATTTGTATGGAAATACAAAAAACCTCGAATAGCCAAAGTAATCCTGAGAAAGAAGAATGGAACTGGAGGAATCAATCTGCCTGACTTCAGACTCTACTACAAAGCCACAGTCATCAAGACAGTATGGTACTGGCACAAAGACAGAAATATAGATCAATGGAACAGAATAGAAAGCCCAGAGATACGTCCACGAACCTATGGTCACCTTATCTTCGACAAAGGAGGCAAGGATATACAATGGAAAAAAGATAACCTCTTTAACAAGTGGTGCTGGGAAAACTGGTCAACCACCTGTAAAAGAATGAAACTAGAACACTTTCTAACACCATACACAAAAATAAACTCAAAATGGATTAAAGATCTAAATGTAAGACCAGAAACTATCAAACTCCTAGAGGAGAACATAGGCAAAACACTCTCCGACATAAATCACAGCAGGATCCTCTATGACCCACATCCCACAATTTCAGAAATAAAAGCAAAAATAAACAAATGGGACCTAATGAAACTTAAAAGCTTTTGCACAACAAAGGAAACTATAAGCAAGGTGAAAAGACAGCCCTCAGATTGGGAGAAAATAATAGCAAATGAAGCAACAGACAAAGGATTAATCTCAAAAATATACAAGCAACTCCTCCAGCTCAACTCCAGAAAAATAAATGACCCAATCAAAAAATGGGCCAAAGAACTCAACAGACATTTCTCCAAGGAAGACATACAGATGGCTAACAAACACATGAAAAGATGCTCAACATCACTCATTATCAGAGAAATGCAAATCAAAACCACAATGAGGTACCATTATACGCCAGTCAGGATGGCTGCTATCCAAAAGTCTACAAGCAATAAATGCTGGAGAGGGTGTGGAGAAAAGGGAACCCTCTTACACTGTTGGTGGGAATGCAAATTAGTACAGCCACTATGGAAAACAGTGTGGAGATTTCTTAAAAAGCTGGAAATAGAACTGCCATATGACCCAGCAATCCCACTTCTGGGCATACACACCAAGGAAACCAGATCTGAAAGAGCCACATGCACCCCAATGTTCATCGCAGCACTGTTTATAATAGCCAGGACATGGAAGCAACCCAGATGCCCATCAGCAGACGAATGGATGAGGAAGCTGTGGTACATATACACCATGGAATATTACTCAGCCATTAAAAAGAATTCATTTGAATCACTTCTAATGAGATGGATGAAACTGGAGCCCATTATACAGAGCGAAGTAAGCCAGAAAGATAAAGACCACTACAGTATACTAACACATATATATGGACTTTAGAAAGATGGTAACGATAACCCTATATGCAAAACAGAAAAAGAGACTCAGATGTATGGAACAGACTTGTGGACTCTGGGAGAAGGCAAGGGTGGGATGTTTCAGGAGAACAGCATTGAAACATGTGTATTATCTAGGGTGAAACGGATAACCAGCTCAGGTTGGGTGCATGAGACAAGTGCTCGGGCCTGGTACACTGGGAAGACCCAGAGGGATCGGGTGGAGAGGGAGGTGGGAGGGGGGACTGGGATGGGGAATACATGTAAATCCATGGCTAATTCATATCAATGTATAACAAAAACTACTGTAATGATGTAAAGTAATTAGCCTCCAACTAATAAAAATTAAAAATAAAAAAAAAAAAAAATAAAGGGACTAGAGAGAGAGAAAGAACCCACTACTGAAAAAAAAAAAAAAAAAAGAAAATATGTGTTAAGGAGGAGTTAGGGACTTTGGGTTGGATTGAACATACAAGTTTTTTTTTTTCTCACAAAACCCCAGTAGGAAAGGAGTAAAGAAAAATGGGAAAGACAGGGATTGACAAGGTGGAGGAGAAAGAGAGAGGAGAAAACACTTTGCATGCAATGTCAACAACAGGACAAAAAGCACATGGCAGAGTTCACAAAGCTGCTAAAAAAGAATTATTTTAAGAAGAGATATTTGGATTTATAAAATCACCAAAGGAAAAAAAATGGAAAACTTAATACCTAAAATATTAAAAATTTGGCTCTTAATGGGCAGCTCAGCTGGTAAAGAATTCACCTGCAATGTGGGAGGCCTGGGTTTGATCCCTGGTTTGGGAAGATTCCCTGGAGAAGGGAAAGGCTACCCACTCCTATATTCTGGCCTGGAGAATTTGATGGACTGGATAGTCAATGCGGTCACAAAGAGTCAGACACGACTGAGTAACTTGCACTTCACCAATGGGACTAAAGTCATTATCATGATAAATGATTAGTTTGACTCTTATTTTCAGTTGGTAATAAACATATTTCTTGAGTAAAATTAAAAAAAAAAAAAAAAATAAAGAATGTCCTTCCCACTTATTTGATTGGATGTCTGACAGGCTTTGGTAATTGAAACTAATTGAATCATTAACCTACATATATCAAAAAGTGCTTTAATGATAGGTACATTAGAACTTGATAAATAATTATTAGATGTCAACCTTATGCTTCTCACTCTTAAACAGCTGTCTTCAAGTAAACAGTAAGTTCAAGTTTGGGAAATATTATTCCTCCATGTCTTTACAAACTCCCAACATAACATTACTTATCACAATATTATATTCCTTCATTGTTTTTAATTTATTGTACCAGCCACATTGGATCAGGACTTTGAAATTATTAACGCATTCATATTATCAATTCATTTTAAATACATTACTTTCCAAAATATTTTTATCATTCCAATGCATTTTTCATTATACTTGCTTCCTGAGAACTGAGGTTTTTAAGCATACAACTAGGCAGTGTTTAGATCAGATGCCCCTCCTTTAGATATATTGTTTCTTTCCAAAATTATGTAGCACTGACAAAAGTCACATAAGCTTCAATATAATTGGAATTATATTCTTAGAATGGAGGAGTTGGGCAGAGAAATATGTATTTTGGGCCTTGCTATACTTTTAATTTCTGATATCTTTTGTAGATTCTTTTGCAAAGTTATTTTTAAATTGTGCAGCATTTTCACAAAATTATGAAAAAAAAAAAAAAAAAAGAGGGGATCACTCAGCCTGAATGGGAGGAGAGTTTGCAGGAGAGTGGATGCATGGATATGTATGGCTGAGTCCCTTTGCTGTCCATCTGAAACTACCACAACATTGTGAAGCAGCTATACTCCAATATAAGATTTAAAAAGGTAAAAAAAACAAAAAGGGGCCACATCAGCACATCTTTTAGGCATCAGGACCAGCAATGTCTACTTAATGTGCAATTATTTGAGGCACACTTATTAGGCACCTGCCCAGGTGCTATTTTTACTCCCAGAGGGGAGACAAATGCTTTCTTCCCATTCACACTGATGCTGAATAAAGGTCACCTGTTTCAGAAAACATGGGAAGAAAAGTATTTGAGTTCACTTATTTCTACATAATGACAATCTTTTTGCTTTCTTTCCTTAAATGCTGTTGGGAAGTGGTGAGGCAGAACTTGAGTGACCGCAGATATAGCAGTTTTAAAAAAATATGGTTCGCCCAGACTATTGAAAGACGGAACAGAATTGTTGAAAACAGCTGCTCTGGAAGTTTGAAAAATTTTATTGACTCATAAAATGTTAGAGTGAGAAAGAACCCAAGAATTTATGTTAGAAATGAGGAAACTGGGGCCCCAGAAAATTAAGGGAATTGCTCAAGGTCATTCAGCATCTTATTCGTGAGGTTGGAACCAAAGTGAAAACCAGTCTGGTGAGTTTTCTAGTATATGACATTGTCTTACTGTTTTCTTGTCAAATGTCAATCTTTTCGTTAACCTGGCCTTAGATGGGAGCAATTTTTAGCCTGCTCCACTGCTGCCTGAATCCAGAATCGTACAGTGTGAAAAGGTCATTTTTAAATCATCAAAGCTTCTAAAATTTTGGGTCAGAGGGGTCATCTGAAAGTTCTTGCTGCCTCCAGGTAAACCTACAGCAAACCCTCTATTCTCTACTCTACAGAGTCCCACGGGGCAGGAAGGACCACGACAAGCTCCCCGTCATCACCTTACTTTCCAACCAGAAAGGGCACTGATGGCTTCAGCATGTTCTATGGGTCATGACTGTGACCGTATGTTCAATTGTGGATTCTGCACTCATATATTTTGCTTTGCATAGAAGCTATATTTCTGCAAAGCTGTAGGACATAGTGCAAATTCTATTTTGTATATTTGAATTCTAGCTCAAAAGCAGCAGAGGAACTCGCTATTTAAAGACATTTAGTATTAAAACTGCACAAAATGTAAATAACATGTGTTAATATAATGTTAGTCGAGCCATATGTTCATTTACTGAATTTTCATATTTAGAGCTTTGTATAAGAGTGGCCCATCTGCATGGAGTGGAGAAAATGCCCTCGATACCTCACCGCCCACCATCAGTCATGGAAGCATCTCCAGTCAGACATTTACTGGGTGGCCATTACAAGGCAGGACCTGACTATGTTCCACGGATACATATATAAATAGAGCCCTCAACACTGGAAAAGTCAAATCTGGTAGGAGAAAAAGACTCTTAAAAAATATGTTAGGGCATCATCTAAATGGTTTTGTTGAGAATAATTTCATTGTCTCCTTATTTTTGTCCATCTAGAAAGCATATCCTTTAAGGTAGAAAGTAACCTTTAAAATTGTTTAGTCCATCTCCCTGGCCTTAGGCATGAATAAGATTTAACCACGTCTACCATTTAAAAAAAAAAAATGAACTTCTTTCCAATAGTCTCTCTAACATTTAGCCATCTTTACTTTTAGGACATAGTTATATTCCCTCTAGCCTATATTCTTCATGCTGTAATTCAAGTTCTCTTCCCTTCTTTATGGACTCTTTAGAGAAGATGATGAACATTTTAATCATCCCATTAATGTAACTTGAAGACCATTTTAGTTTCTTGTTTTCTGGAATCCATAGGTTTGATTTATATCAGTAGGCAGTATGCATCATTCTCCTCTGTGCCTGCCCTAATCAGGACAGCCTGAAAACTGTGCAAAGCTGACAAGCAGATATACTTACCAAGACAAGCAGTGTTTTGGTGAGGGCATGACCAGACCCCCCATGGAATGAGGGAGAAAGAGATGCTTGAAGATACTGTCTGCGTTTACATGCCAGCACACCAGGAGAGCACCCTTCTTTTTAATCATCACAACAGGAGAGCACCCTTCTTTTTAATAACAGGCTTCCATGGAGCCCTTTGAGAGACCAAGAACCATGCTCTTAGAGCTCTTTAGATCTTTTTCTTGACCTAGGATCACACATTCATTCAATCAACTTGAATGAATGAAGGAAGGAGAACAAAGGGTTTCCACTCTCACTATAATGACCTCCATTAACTCTTCCTTATGTAGATATATGTTTAATATTTGAGGGAAATAAGGGTCATATAATTTTTATGTATAACTTTTATCGGATTTCCCTGGTGGCTCAGATGGTAAAGAATCTGCCTCCAATGCAGACGATTCAAGTTCAACCCATGGGTTGGGAAGATCCCCCAGAGAAGGAAATGGCAACCCACACCAGTGTTCTTGCCTGGAGAACTCCATGGGCAGAGGAGCCCGGTGGACCGTGGTTCATGGAGTCGCAAAGAGCTTGACACAACTGAGCAACTAGCACTTACAATTTTTCTCAAGTCTGCATTCATTCTCTTGTGGCTTCTTTCACATCTTGTTAAGGTCCAATCATTCACTCCTGCACTGACTTGTAAAAGAAGCAATTCCAGTAAATCCTTCGTGATAGAGGGCAAAAAGTCCCTGATCATCTATCATTAATGTTTCGAATTACACAAACATTAATTGAAATGATGCAACTTCCCTGAGCATCTCAGGATAAAAGTGCTTTATAGAATTCAGACATTATTTTATTGGCTATATTGTATCTAAGAGCCATAGAGACAGACCTTTAAACTCAGATGAGGTGATTTGTGCTGTAGAAACTATAGAAACAAAATTCTATAAAGCAATTTGGAAATAATAACATGTACTGGAAATCAAAATACTATAAATTTTTCTCATCAACAACTCTTGGCCACCAAACAGTAATAATTTCTCTGGAGAATTATGAGAATTATATCTCCTGTGTGCCTGCAAATGTAAACTACTATTAATAAATAGTTAACAGTTATGGACATAGAAAATAAAATACCAGAGGTGTTAAATTCATGATTTTACCCTATTTTTTAAAAAAATTTCTTCCATATTATGTAGGGTCTCAAAAGGCCTAAACTTCACTTAAGCATATCTGTGTGCTACAAAATATAGCTATCATAATTTTGAGTTTGATACTTTTAAAGAACTTTTCAAATGAAGCATTTTTTTGAATTCAAATAATTAAGATTAAAAATATTTATCAGGAATTGATTCCATTAGGTATTCTTGAAATAATCAAGAGTTTCTGAAAACTGTGAAACCAAATATTAAAATATTTCCATGTGAATATGTTATGGAATACTCAAAAATGAAGCCCAAAAAATGCTAACATCAATATAACTTGAATTATTGAACCAAGTACCCACAGAAACATGCAGTAATATGATCATTCAAGTTAAGTAATTATCCTGAATTTGCTCCTTGTTGACACAAATTACTCCTTTCCTTGGACTTGATATAAGAAGGCTTCAGAGCAAAAGAAGAAATGCAATTAAAAAGACAAAAAATTAAAAGTACGTTACTCATTATTTGCAAGCCTTGCGATAACCAGGGTTTACTATCATCCCACCTCCCCCAAAGACTTGCAGGAGAGGCTCATAAGCCAGGCCTTTACATGCTTAAATGATCTCATTCGTAGACTTGCCTTCCTTTTGTGAGCTCCTATGGTAGCTCTCAATGGCCACTTTGTGAGTTGCATCCAATTGTCAAGTGCCTCTAGTTACTTGTTACTAATCCCATGGACAGAGGAGTAGGGCGGGCTACAGTCCATGGGGTTGCAGAGAGTTGGACATGACTGACCAACTAAACTTTGGCCACCTGATGTGAAGACTCACCTGACTCATTTGAAAAGACCCTGATGCTGGGAAAGATTGAGGGCAGGAGGAGAAGGGGAAGACAGAAGATGAGATGGATAGATGGCATATCACTGACTCAATGCACATGGGTTTGGGTGGACTCCGGGAGTTGGTGATGGACAGGGAGGCCTGGCGTGCTGCGGTTCATGGGGTCGCAAAGAGTTGGACACGACTGAGCGACTGAACTGAACTGAACTGAGCAACCAAAAATAGAGTATTACAGTTTTCAAATGACTTACTTCAAAAAACTAGTTCAGATTTATTTCTAAAGTAAGCAGGGGTGATAAACTATGTACAACTAGTAAGGCGTGGATAACTATCAAACTTGCTGGCCTGAGTGGTTGCCACTGTCCCAGGTGCTGAATGATGGGGTGGACCAGAGGGCTAGAGAAGAAATGTATCAGTACACGGGGCACTGTAAGGAGGGAGAATTGAGAAACCAAAGCTTTTACCAACGAGGAGGGAAGCACCCTGGCATTTTAACAACCCAGTGCATCTGGCTGTTAGGGTGAGAAAAAGGTGAATATCATTTTTGACTATCATATTAGCTTTATTCACACATTTCCTGCTATATTTTCTTGAACAGCAAAGGGAAAAGGCTGGAAATTATACTTAACCTATGGGTTTTCTCACCTGTGAACCCAGGGAAGTATGACACATAAAAATATAGGAAGGAAGGGTTACAACTCTGCCCTTCTAGTCTCACGCACTACATTAGTCTGCTAGGGTTGCCATAATGTAATAACACAGACCGGGTAGCTTAAACAACAGAAATTTACTTCTGGAGGCCGGAAGCGCAAGATCAAGCAGTCACCACGGTTGGTTTCTGGTAAGACTCTCTTTCTGGCTTGCAGACAGCTGCCTATCACTTTGTTTTCACATGGCCTTTCTTCTGTGGGCACATGGACAGAGAATAGCTCTGGTGTATCTCCTCCTTATAAGGGAACCAGGACTATCAGACTAGGGTGCTGTCCTTATGACCTCATCTAACTTTAATAATCACCCTAAAAAGTCTATGGTTAAATATAGTCACATTGTGGGTGTGAACTTTTGAACTTTGAGGGGACACAATTTAGTCCAAAATACACACCATGTGAGAGAAAGAGAGGCAGGCTTGCTTCCATGCATTCTTTACTCCAACCAACTTGAGGTCAATGCAGAACTATAGGCAAAAAGCATTTTTAAAGGAGATCACAACTACCTAATCATCTGTCTATGGACTCGTTCTGAGCAGGATCTCACTGAGACCAGGGCCACCTTGGCGAAAACCATACCTCATCACTGCTACTGTGTGCCCAACTTACCACCAGTACATACTTATTGTAGACCAAGCCTATTCCCAGACCAAGGAGATACACGAAAAGTATAAGGTCCACATAGTTTGGAGGGAAACAGAGTATACTTATGAGTCAGTCTGTGAATACATCAGTTCACTTCTATTTAATCAATGTGAACCAGAGTCTGCATGACAGCCATATGGAACTTTCACAGGTAGAAACACCACTCTATAAACACTACTGTGATGACCACCTGCTTATACCTCTCTTCCATGATTTCCATGCAAACAAGAATATTCCCCATTACAGTAACATGACCCAAAGCAGACTGAGCCCTGGAACGTTTGGTGCATAGAGGGGTGACGTTGATGAAACTGTTCATTGTAATCAGTTCCAAATTCACTCGAGTCTCATTCATACTGAACTATGCTGAACATTTGGTCAACAGGATGCTAAAATGAAAAATACAGAAAAATGACCATAGAGGAAAAGATAAATTAGTGGAATACCATATAACATTTTAGTTCTAGGAAGAGAGGGATAACAAGAGTATGAGTGGAAGAACACCTCAAAAATATACACCAAGATTCCAGGTGAATTAAGGGAGTATATGGGAAGATACTGAAACCAAATTCTGGCTGAGATACAGAAGCACAAAATGCTCCAGAGAAGAAAATGGGAAGGTAAAGGCAGCACAGAAGATAGAAAGAGCCTAAAACTTTGGAAGCTGAAAACAGTGTATCAAATACTATACAGAAGTCCTTACTAATTTTATGCCTAGCTCTCGGAGTTTCAGTTTACTCATCTTTAAATAGTTATGAAGCTATTCATTTCATTGGTTAACTGCAAGGATTAAATGAATGCACACAGACACACGTACAATGTCTGTAACAATGCCTGATACACACAGTAAAACCACTCATAAAAATCTGCTAAAGGAATACATTAACAGTATAATTAGTAGCTTTACTTGTGCTGCTAACTTTGAGCTGAAACTATCAGCCACAATAACGGCAATGCCATCTGCAGTGAGATAGAGAAGATTGGAATCCTTTCCATGTCGCTGTGTAGACAGATGAGCAGCAGCCATTTAGCTTAATAGAAAATTATGGTCAGTACTACTCTATCATTTGCCTTTTACAAAGGTCCAGATGCCACTAAATTGGGCCCAAGGTCACCATGGTGGAGTCCACTGTCCTAGAGCTAACTGTCTTCTTTCGATCACAGCTGATCCAGGGCCAGATGTTTGCATGGCATCGACTGCTGGCTTATAATTTTCAGCAATTTTTAGAATGAAATTTGTCCCCAGATGACTGACCAGAGGGCAACCAGGGCAGTTATCCTTGCTGAATTCTGCTTCCAGATGTCCCATGGGATTATCCTTCCCTGTTCTGGGAAAGTTTTCTGCCAACTGATCAAAACAGTCTCTCTTTCTCTCTCGCTCTTCTCTGCTCAGAGCAGCATGTTTGTTGTAGACTCTATGTGGACCAGGGCCCCTGCCTTGAATGTTATACAAACAACAATCAACTCTTCCTTTAAGGATGGTTTAGACTTTTTTTTTTCCCTTGAATATGATCTAAACTGGTGTTAATTCTACCAAGTGAATGGGTAGCTAAATCCTTTGAAGTTGCTAAATATACTTGAGAGCAAAACAAAATTTTTAAAGAGAGAATGAATGTTCAGTTTGTATTTTAGCTAAACTGCTGTCAATATTTGCAAAAGTTGAACGCCAAAAGGAATGAAAAATGTCAAACAGTGTGAGCCAAATTAAGGGTTTCTTATAAGAATTTTAGAATTCAACCTCACAGAGACCTACCTCCCTTGGCCCCAAGCACAATATGTCAAGCTCTAGGCCCTGAGTTTTACAAGGCTCTGATCTGACCCTCTGGTAATCACCAATTTCCACCAAGGGAAGACTCCATAGGATTAAGAGGATATGCCCCTTGAAGAATCTGTACCTTTCCTTGGCCTCAGGATGCTCTGGGTACTTTACAATCAGGAATTTTCTTCCAAAAGGCCCTAAGTCTGCTTCAAGGACCTGTACAGGCCTCTGTATATACTCAAGGCCCAAGGATTGGCAGCATACAGGGTATGTGAAAAGGGTGTAAACAGGAAACCTGGGTTGTACACATAGGTATAATGAGGCTCCTTGTAATTTTCTAATCACTGCAGATGGTGACTGCAGCCATGAAATTAAGACACTTGCTCCCTGGGAGAAAAGCTATGACCAACCTAGACAGTGTATTAAAAAGCAGACACATCACTTTGCTGACAAACATCCATACAGTCAAAGCTATGATTTTTCCAGTAGCCATGTATAGATGTGAGAGTTGGACCATAAAGAAGGCTGAGCACTGAAGAATTGATGCTTTTGAATTGTGGTGCTGGAAAGGACTCTGGAGAGTCTCTTGGACAAGAATGAGATAAAACCAGTCAATCCTAGAAATCAACCCTGAATATTCACTGGGAGGACTGATGCTGAAGCTGAAGCTCCAATTTTTGGCCACCTGATGCAAAGAGCCAACTCGCTGGAAAAGACCCTGATGCTGGGAAGGACTAGGGCAGGAGAAGGGGACGACAGAGGACAAGATAGCTGGAAGGTATCATTGACTCAATGGACATGAGTTTGAGCCAGCTCCAAGAGACAGTGAAAACAGGGAAGCCTGGCATGCTGCATTCCATGGGGTCGCAAAGAGTTAGACATGACTTAGTGACTGAACAACAAAGTATGCAAAGATGGGGAATGGGAATAAAAAGTGAGGTGACCAAATATTGGGCTGCAGGCCAGGGGCCAGAAACTGGAAGTCTTGTACAAAACATAGAAACAAAACTGAGAATTTTCAACTCAGATTTGGTTTTCCAGAACATGATGAAGGTGCACTCATCTAGATAAGGGAATAGAACGTACCTGATTTGGAAGTTCACTAGCCTGACTTGTGACTTACATATTGGACACAAAGAACACGGGTACCACTTTACTCTCGCTCGAGGCTCCTATAAATGTTAACAGTAGGCTATGTAAGTTAATTTTAGAAAAATAACAGGCCTACAAATGAAAGAGTAATTGTATAAATTCTGCTAATTTCTTTAGCACTAAGATTACAGCTAATAAACCACAATTATAAAGAGCATGTTTCTGAGATATTCTTTTCCTTTAGTGAAAACTGCAAATATCTACAAAAGTAGAGGTTTACAGGATAAGAAATTCTCATGTGTTTATCACACAGATTAATTATAATCAACAAATGGTCAATAGGGGGCTCCCCAGGCGGTTCAGTGGTAAAGAATCCACCTGCAATGCAGGAGACATGAGTTTGATCCCTGGGTCAGGAAGATGCCTTGGAGAAGGAAATGACAACACACTCCAATATTCTTGCCTGGGATGTCCTGTGGACAGACAAGTCTGGTGAGTTACAGTCCATGGAGTTGCAAAATGTCAGACACGACTGAACAATAACAACATGGCCAATAAGGTTTCACATTTACTCCTCGTCCTTCTTCCAGGTGATTTAAAGCAAATCACATATTTGTGTCAGTATGTGTATTTAGAATATAGACTCTTTTTAAAATGCAAACATATATTACCACAGTAAAAACAAAACAAAACAGGAACTGTATAAAATATCCAGGAAGGATACACATCTTCCAACCATTTCATACATTTCAGTATCTCATTTGTTTTCTTTTTATTGTTTGTTCAAATAGGACAAACAAGGTCCACATGATGTCTGTTGAGTAATCTACAGATTTTCTCTCTACCTTTTTTTTCCCTTGCAGTTTACTTGTTAAAGAAACCAGGTTATTTGTCCTATAGAGCTTCCTGCAGTGTTTTTTTTTTTTCCCCTTCAGTTTGAATTTTGCCCAACCTATTTTCATGATGTCGCCTGTAAACTGGTGATTAGATCTGCAAGCTTGATTGCATTCAGGTTCAAGGTTTGGTAAGATGCTTGCATACATGGCAGTGTGTATTTCTATCGGAGGTACATACAGACAATTGTCTTTTCTGTGATGCTAGTAGCCAAAGATGATCATTGCCTAGATCCATTGTTTCATTAAGAGTTGCAAAATATATTCTAATTGTATCATTCCTTCCTCATTTATCAACTGAAACATCCTATAAAGAGAAACATCCCTCAACAGCCTGTTAGTTATAGTTCTTAAAGGAAAGACACAATAAATGCTTGAATCCTTTCCTTTGACATTGGTTTTGAAAATAATGAGTTGGTTTCTCAGCATCCTCTAAGGCTTGTTTTGTATCATTATGAACAAAAGGATTTATCCATGGCAGATGCATTTCAATATACTACTTTTATTATTCTCACTGATGCACAAATTGAGACATTTTTGATGGGTAGAAGTCTTCAAATTGGCTTGTCTTTTTTAAAAAATGTCTCAGACTAACAATAGCAACATGACCTCCAAAACTATGTCTACTAAAAACAATTACATTTTTTTGTCTTTATTTTTTCAGACAGTTGAATTTATTATTTTATTCATTTTTATTTTTACTTATGTATTTGACATACAACACTGTATCAGTTTTAGGTGTACAGCATAATGTATATTTCTTTTTGTCTTCAACATATATCCCTCTATAAATGGATAAACTTCTCTGTCTTAAAGTCACTTCTAAGGATTCTACTCTGTGTGGTTTTGCCATCAACTCAATTTACAGTTAGATATATTTGTTTTATTGTGCTTTCAATTTTCAGAATTCTTGAATTAGATGATAAGCTCCAATTATATTGAACATTCATGTACTTTAAAAGTCAAATCCTAAAAAAAAAGTTTATTCAGAGAAATTTAGTTTTTATTCTTGTCTCATCCTCTCTATAACTAACCATCTTTAAAGTGTTATCCTTCTAAATACACCTGTTTCCATGTATGTGTTTAGATGTGAGAAAATCTCACTTCTTTCTTAGATAAATTGCAGCATAATACTTATCCACCTTTTACTACTGGTATTTTTTCTCTTATTTCTGATGATTTGATTATTATATGAAAATAAAGAGAAAAGTGTTGATTACAATGTTGAAAATAAGGAGGAAACTTGGATGAGATACTATTTTGAGAAGGAGTACAATAGTAATAATATTGGACTTCATATACCATTGTATTTATAATAATATTTACTTCAAATTTTACTAAAGATGAGTTTCTCAAACTGCCAAAGGTTACTTAAATAAGTAATTCTGAAATAGGAACTTTTAGGGTGAGTTGGCTTGAAAATATATACCTGAAACAGCATTTTATGTCCTATGCAAAATGATAAAACTTGTCAGTCATTCAGAACATATGACAAGTGATGAGTAGATACACATTGCTTCCTGAAAACACTGAAAGAAAAAATTTCAGTAAACTGATATATATCCAAAACACTAACTATATTTACTTGCTCCAAAGATAAAAATTGCATTGAACCAAATACTGACGTTTTGAGATGCTTAACATCTATTACTATTTGTAGTGTACAGTAGGAGGAAAATATATCTTAAGGGATGGACTTGAGCTGAATCCTGGCTCAGTTCTTTAGTGGCTGGGTGACCTCTTTTAAATTACTTAACCTCTCTAAGCCTTATTTTTCTTGTCTATAAAATATGGATACTAATACTTCTTCACAGGATTACAAGCAATAAGATTCCATGTTTAAAGCAGTCTCAAAAGTTACTGATACAAGGTTAATACTCAGTAAATATTAGCTCACTTGCTCTTTCATAGGTAATAGAAAATTGTCTAGACTAACGGTTAAGAATCAGGCTGAGTTCAAATCCTAGCTACAATACATTCAAACTGTGTGATGATGGTTATGTTATTCAACCCTTATGACCTTCAATTTCCTCATCTATAAAACAGACATAGCAGGAATATTTTCTAAGGAGAGTTGTTTTAAGAATTAAATTACATATAGTATTATGTTTCCTTCATGAAGAACGGACATTTTTCCATTTTGTTTCACTACTGTATTCCTGGCACCTAGAAGAGAATCCATAAGGGTGGGGTCTTCTGCATATCTGAGATTAATAATATTTCTCCTGGAAATCTTGATTCCACCTTGTGCTTCATCCAGCCTGGCATTTCGCATGATGTACTCTGCATGTAAGTTAAATAAGCAGGGTGACAATATGCAGCCTTGATGTACTCTTTTCCTGATTTGGAATCAGTCTGTTGTTCCATGTCCAGTTCTAACTGTTGCCTCTTGACCTGCATACAGATTTCTCAGGAGGCAGGTCAGGTGGTCTGGTATTCCCATCTCTTTCAGAATTTTCCAGTTTGTTGCGATCCACACAGTCAAAGGCTTTGGCATAGTCAATAAAGCAGAAGTAGATTTTTTTTCTGGCAGGTAAGCAAAGAAGAACTAAAGAGCCTCTTGATGAAAGTGAAAGAGGAGAGTAAAAAAGTTGGCTTAAAACTCAATGTTCAGAAAACTAACATCATGGCATCTAGTCCACCACCACCTCATGAGAAATATATGGGCAAACAAGGAAACAGTGACAGACTTTATTTTCTTGGGCTCCAAAATCACCACAGATGGTGACTGTAGCCATGATATTAAAAGACACTTGTTCCTTGGAAGAAAAGCTCTGACCAACCTAGACAGCATATTAAAAAGCAAAGACATTACTTTGCTGACAAAGGTCCATCTAGTCAAAGCTATGATTTTTCCAGTAGTCATGTATGGGTGTGAGAGTTGGACTATAAAGAAAGCTGAGCACTTTCAAGCTGATGCTTTTGAACTGTGATGTTGGAGAAGACTCTTGAGAGTCCCTGAGACTTCAAGGAGATCCACCCAGTCTATCCTAAAGGAAATCAGTCCTGGATATTCATTGGAAGGACTGATGCTGAAGATGAATACTTTGGCCACCTGATGAGAAGAACGGACTCACTGGAAAAGACCCTGATGCAGGGAAAGATTGAAGACAAGAGGAGAAGGGGACGGCAGAGGATCAGTTGGTTGGATGGCATCACCAACTCGATGGACATGAGTTTGAGTAAACTCTGGGAGCTGGTGATGGACAGGGAGGCCTGGCATGCTGCAGTCGATGGGGTCACAAAGAGTCAGACATGACTGAGCAACTGAACTGATATTGATACTGAGAAGAGAATCCAGCACATGGTTAGTTCCCCTTAGCTGCCAATAAGAGCTAAGTGAGTTAAACATATGCATCGTAGAAGGGTCAACATAGAAGTTTCAAGCATGCAGCTTTGTCATTAATCACATCTAAGGAGTTCTCTCCTTGTGCCTTTAGACTTAAGTCTTTTGCATCTCCAGGTTATATCAAATGATGGACGTTCTCACCATCACTGTAACCTCCAAGGTCCTTATTGCTATTAGTCACTCAGTTGTGTCTGACTCTGCGACCCCATGAACTGTCCTGGCCTTTCCTAAACCAAGCTTTCAGCATACTGAAACAGTTTCCCCAACCTTACTGCTCCACTATTAGATTATTTACTCAAGAGAGACTGTTGAGAAAGTCTAGGTCTGCAACATCTTGAAGCTATTCAAATCCATTACAAAGACCTATAGGATATTTCCTGATAACATATTGTGTGCTTTGCTGATTGTTTCTGAAAAGGCAATAGACTTGTAAGTGTTATATGTGT
Source organism: Odocoileus virginianus (assembly GCF_023699985.2). Classification (NCBI taxonomy): domain Eukaryota; kingdom Metazoa; phylum Chordata; class Mammalia; order Artiodactyla; family Cervidae; genus Odocoileus; species Odocoileus virginianus. The sequence goes on along the minus strand of NC_069686.1, from coordinate 54,159,544 downwards.
CATGCATATTGGAAGTATACTGAATATATTACTATTTCACTGGGAACTCTCTTGACAATAATGTGAATTGCTGAGGGAACAGAAATCAATCCTTAAAGTATTTCTGACATGAAAGGTGACCGTTGGGCTTCAGGGAAAGGGTTCAAAGTAAGACTGACTTGAGTGATTGAGATGCTCTTAACATCAACAGTGCAAAGGTGGGCCAGGCATTCTTTCACTAGATCCAAGATGGAAGGCAATGCCTGAGGCCTAATTCAAAGGACTGGTGTGATTAAATAAGAGCCTGATAGGAACTGAACCCCAGCCACACAGGACTGTCAGCTGCTTCTGAGACCCATTGGGAATACTCACACCTTTAGGCACACCTTTGTCTTCTGTTCTCTTAACCTAAAGTCCCCCTTCTTCAGTTTTCAATTAAATCCTCCTCACCCCCAATGCTTTAATTCTCATCTCAAACAAGTCTCTTTCTGACTAGCAGAATTTTTCTTAGGTCATTTTTCTCTCCCTTACTTGCAGCAAAAATTTGATTTCATCTAACCTCAGGGGGTTTTTTGCTGTTTTTTTTTTTTTTTTTTTTTTTTTTCCTGCAAGTGTGACTTTCCTATAAAATCCTGAGGGACAGGGGACAGAACTGACTTAATGCATGCTCCTTTCCTCTGCTTAACACAGAGTCAAATCAATGTTGTCATTTAAAAAAAAAAATTGTTACATTTGGATCTCAAAAGTGCCTGCAAACTCTTAATGCAACTGAATGGAAAGACTTAATACTGCCTGAATGGAAAGAAAAAAAAATGTAATAATATAAAAGTAAAATTAAAATTAATAAGACATCTTGAAAATTATTTAGTAAACATGGTGCACCAGAATGGCCAAATGTCACCCACAGTGAGGTCTTAATACATGGTAGCTAGAACAATAACAGGGCCTTCTGGAAATACTACTTGATTCATTTATTGTATCTACTGAGCACCTGCTATATATCAATCTAGGACCATAAGAAGATTATAGTCTACTAGAAGAAATACATCATATTGGGGTCCAAAACTGCTAGCAAGAAAAATATGTAATTATGTGCTTAAGATCTGTATAATAGTTAGATGAGCAAGTGGAATGCTATAAACAGCATCAGGAAAAAGTGAATCTGGATCTGGGCTTTGTTAACTAAACATATACTGTCCAAGCCAACTGCAGCGGGAAAATCTGGGTCAATTCAGTTAAATTCAATGACCAGACAGTCCATGTAATAAATGGAACTGTAATTTGATGGTAGTCTGGATGTTTGGAAATGCTAACTTTATCATCAGCCTAGTTAATCTGATAATGCACTACAAAGACATCAGCTGAGTTAATTTGATAATGTGGACCATAAAAGAGGCACTAAGGATACAAGTGGACTTTCCTTATGAATTCCGAAATAAGAAAATGATAGATACCAAGTTTTCCATTTAGTCTGGTATAATTTCATTTATCCCTCTAGCCCATGTTTCTCTTGGGTACAGTTTCAGTCAGGTGATGATAATCAAGTTTAAAAACACCATTAGTGGCAGAAGGCATAAATTTATGATCTAGACTGAGACCTGTATGATCTACAATTACCTCTGATATCATCTGGAACTTTATTTTCTACCATGGATTGTAAACTACAAAATGAATGAGCACGAGAAGAGAAAGAGTATCTGACCAGAAATCAGCTGTTCTAGTATCTCAATTGGTATCTACCTCACCATGTGACCATGAACAAGTTACTTCATTTCTCAAGTTTCAATACTGTATTTATTTAAGAGTTGCCATGTGATTCAGGAATACCCCTCCTGGGTATGTATCCAGAAAGAACTACAATTAGAAAAGACACATGCACCCCAATGTCCACTGCAGCATTATTTACAATAGCCAAGACATGGAAACAACGTAAATGTCTATCTACAGATGAGTGGATAAAGAAGATGTGTATATATATACACAATGGAAGCTACTCAGCCATTAAAAAAGAATGAAATAATGCCATTTGCAGCCACATGGATGGACCTGAGATTGTTATACTAAGTGAAGTAATTTAAAAAAAGTACCATATGATATTACTTATATGTGGAATCTAAAATATGACACAAATGAATTTACCTATGAAACAGAAACAGACTTGTGGGTGCCAATGGGAAGAAGGATGGGGGATGGGTGGATTAGGAGTTTGGAATTGGCAGATGCAAAGTATTATTTATAGGATGGATAAACAAGGTCCTATTGTATAGCACAGGGAAGTATATTCAACATCCTGTGATAAACAATAATGGAAAAGAATATGAAAAAGCACATATATACATATATTATGTGAGAATTAAATGAAATAATGTAGGGAATGGTTTTGTAAACACTGAAAAATAAAAGTGTAAAATGTCATCATTTCTGTGGCCATGTTGATATCAATATCAATAAAAATGCTTGCTATAAAACCTAACAGCTTGAAATGTTATAGAGACTATGCAAAATGAAGCTCATATTGGTGTCTTGAGAAAATGCATCCTGTCACTTGCTGCTCTTCCAAACAACAGGTAAAAAACCTTTGGTCAGGATAAATGTGGAAAAGAATCTTGAAACACAAGTTAATGAAAACTACAACATGTTTCTTTTGTCAGAATCCCATAGCTTCAGCATAACTAATTCACTACTTTATTCTCTGGGAACCTTCTTAAAAGCTTGAGGCTGTTTGTTAGCAACAGATGTAGACATTTATAAACAAAGACCATCTTCATTGAATTATTTTTCACAAATTAAACAAAGGATCCCAAAGAACAGTTCCAAATGTTTACAATCAGCATGCAGAGACACACTCTGCAGGAATACCATTCATTAAATGCACTGCCTATGGACCTAAAAGGTAATGAGAACAACAGTCCTTCCTACTCAGACTGCTGCTGTTGCATCCGTCCCACTCCCTATCCTAGACAGACCCGTATAAACGTTATCTTAGGGTCATAAAACACTCTGTGAAAGTTAACTTTACCCTATGGGAAGCAAACATTCAATGCACCAAATTCCATTTCATGCCCTGCAGACAGGAATTCTGAAAAGAATATTCTGAAACAGAAAACTCATCTTTTATAGGTGAGCACTCTATCATAGAAACCCAGGAATGGAAAATGGGCTCCTCATCCTCCCAGGCTATCCTGGTTTATAACTCTAAGAATGATGATTATTTTCAAAATTTTAAAGATTCCCAGAAATGGCCATTCTAAAATCTCTCTTGACAGCAAATTCCTATCATAAACACAGTATCTTTAAAATTCTTCCATATGTTTAACCTAAGTCTTTCATAGTAGCTATACAATGCTGACTGCACCTTTCTGCTTCGGTGAAGTTATTCATTCATTCTTGTATTCATTCACTCATTTTTTACCAAATTCAAACAAAATTGTTTTTTAAAGAGTATCATGGTAAAGATCATAGGTAATAGTATAAAAGGTATATGGGGATATGAGAAATATTCTCTGCCCCCTTGAATAGACATAAACAACCTTTAACTCTTTATTTGGATCATTATTAAGAGCAATGTATAGAAATAGCTATACTCTTTTGCAGAAAATATGGAGGACCAGGGGGGCACATTGAATTGTCCCAAGAACAGTAACTAATAAATACAGACTCTATCTGAGAAACTAGATTGATCAAATGCTCTAGGTTTTTCAATAGATAAATCTGAAGAAAAAGCAAGTGATGGAGGGTAACCTGTTGGTTAAAAGAAACCTATAAGATATATTCATAACAAACAGACAAGATAAAGTATGTGGATGTACATTAAATGAAAAACAAAAAAAACTATTAAACCATCTAGAGATGAATGGATAAAGAAGATGTGGTATGTGTATGTATATGTGTGTGTATATATATATATATATATATATGTATGTGTATGTATACATATATATGTATACATATATGCATATGTATATATTCCACTATATATAATATTATCTATTTAATAACTCAGCTATAAAAAGAATAAAATAATGCCATTTGCAGCAATATGGATGGACCTAGAGATTGTCATACTAAGCAAAGTAAGTCAAATAAAGAGAAAGATATCACTTACCTACAGAATCTAAAAAATGATACAAATGCACTTATTTACAAAACTAACACAGAATCACAGACATAGAAAACAATTTTATGACTACCAAATGTGGGGGCCAGGAGTTTGAGACTAACAGCTACCTCCTACTATATATAAAACAGATAAACAAGGATAAATATAGCACAGGGAACTATATTCAATATCTTGCTAAAACCTATAATAGAAAAGACTATTAAAAGAATGTATACATATATATATATATATATATATATATATATATATATCTGTATAACTGAATCACTTTGCTATACAGAAGAAATTAACACATCATTGTAAATAAGATATACTTTAATAAAACTTTTTGAAAAACTATTAAAAACACTAGGCATTTACTGCTCTAAGAACAAGATAATAGTTACTTATTGGAGGAAGATAATAATAGGTACTTATTGGAAGAGGCACTGGGAAGGGATTCTGGGGGGTCTGGCAGAATTCTCTTTCTTGACTTGATGTTGGTTACAAGAATATTCTCCTTAATACAATTCATTAAGCCAAACATTTGCTTTGGGTGATCTTATGTCTTTGTGTTTTGTGTTTCAAGAAGCATTTATCACCATGGAACAATGAGAACCCCTACACACTGCCAGTGGAAATGCAAAATGTCACAGAGACTTTGGAAAGCAGCCTGGCAGTTTCTGGTAAAGTTAAGCATAGGCTCACTATATGACTCAGGTATCCCATTTTTAGTAATTTGTCTAAGAGAAATGAAAGCTCACTAAGACTTGAGTATGAAAGTTGTATGTTTAGGGCAACTTTTACAATCACCAAATACGGAAGAACCCCTTCACCAGATGAGTGGATAAACAAATGGCGGCACCAGTATTTCTATACAGGGGGCTACGACTGAGCAACGAAGGGAAGGAAGCACTGACACAAGCAACAACGGGGCTGCATCGCAGAAGACTTGCTAAGCGAAAGAAGCCAGACAGGCAGAAAAGTTAAACACTTTATAACTTACACAAGAAGAATTTCTGGAAAAGGCAAAACTACAAAGACAGACATCAGATCAGTCATTGACAGGGTCTTAGGGTGTGGAGAGGGAACAGACAATAAAGGGAAACGAAGGAACTTTTCAGGGGCATAGACATATTCTGTATCTTGACTGCAGTAGTAGTCATATGACATATGCTTGTCAGAACTGATCAAACTATACATTTGAAAAGTGGATTTTCTGTAAACTTGAACCAAAAAGCACTTGTTATTCAGAGTAGGAATTAATTTAGTTTTCAATCTTAACTAAAATATATTCTCCCATATCTTGAATTTATTTTCTTAAAAGAAAAAGTGTGTTGGGTGGGTATAGTACATTGAGTCATAATCGGTAATTGAAAAAAAATGTTTGGAGGAGAGACTAAATCACTGGTATTTTTACTGAGGACTATGCCTTCAGAGAAATTGTTTAGAAGTGAAAACAATTCTGGTTGTCATAAAGTTCTCTCTGTTCCAGCTTTCCCCCAAACTAGTTCAAATAAATCCTAAAGGAGACAATATCAGAGCTGAGAGCAATAATGGTTATGTTCATAGCGGAGGATCTTTGCTTCCTTTTACCAGCCAGGTTTCTCAGGATTCAATATGACTAGCCTCATCAGAAATATTTCATAGGCTTTGCAGTTTTCTCATCTCGACTTCTCTAGAGGCAAGTAACCAATATGGACATGGTGAAACTGTTCCAAAAAGCGTCATTGTCATCACAACATGGAGAATAAGATGATCCATTTCAACTTCTCAACATGAAACCTGCTGGTTAGGACTTCAAGGAACCCTGGTTATAATAGTGTAATTATAACTTCACTCAAGAAATGCATTTCAGTTCTAAAACATGGCCTTTTCAAAAGCCTAAAAAGCAATATAAAACTATAATGCAATTCAACTTACTCATTTTACAAATGAGTGAAATGAGATCCCGAAAGGTCAGACTATTTAACCACAGTTATTAAGCTAGTTAGGAGTGGGGCTAGAATGAGGTATTAGAAAACCTCATATTCCATAGGATAGGGCTCCTTGAAATGAAATTGAACTGTATTCTATGTTAATACAGTCTTTTCTACCAGACATGAATAATGGGCTATATAACTTTCATGTTGCCTACTCAACAACATATACCTCTGCTGAAATTTTTTTTTTTAATTGTGACAAGATCATCATGTATTATGCAGAGGCAGAACTACAAGGGAATCAAGGAATGTTTCACATTAAGTTAGAAGCTGCTCAGGGAGCTCTAAAAGGCCTCCTTTCTTTCCATTGTCTATATAATTCATTTTAGACCCTCTCTGCTTTGCTCAGGTGAGGACTTATCCACTATATCACTAAGACACAGATTTCTGACATCAAAGTATGATTCTTATTATGTTAACCAAGCATTTTAAAAGATGCCATGCAAACTCATTTATTCCATCTGTTCCCATTTGAAGAGAAGCTATCTGACCAATGTTGCTTTGCTATTTTTACTTTTTGGTTGTGGCCTGTGGAACGTGGGATCTAGTTCCCTGACCTTGCATTGGGAGCATGGAGTCTTAGCCACTGGACCACCAGGGAAGCCCCATGTCACTTTAAACTTCTGGTAGATTTACCCAGAGAAGCAAATAAGAAGCCTCCATTTTTATGAGAAGTCTCAGCCAGAAATATTGCTGATCATGTGGTACCAGCAACTCCAAATCAATAGGAAAGTGCTGTCTACATTCATTAGGAGAAACAACACACTCAGGAGAGCCAGACTCAGTGACAGGTTAAAGTTGACGAACACTCTGGGAACTGAGCAAATGGAGAACAGGCGCAGAAGAGCCCTGAGCTGCTGATGGCCCAAAGGTCAGCCGACAGCTCTTCTCATCTTCTTATGTTTCACTCCTTCTAAAGATGTAGACAACGTGTTTCTAATGCACCAGACAGATACAGAGGTAGAAAGGAATATGTGGGCAGAACAATGAAGGGCATGTTACTTTCACCACCCTTATGGCAGAAAGTGAAGAAGAACTAAAGAGCCTCTTGATGAAAGTGAAAGAGGAGACTGAAAAAGTTGGCTTAAAACTCAGCATTCAGAAAACTAAGATCATGGCATCTGGTCCCATCACTTCATGGGAAATAGATGGGGAAACAGTAGAAACAGTGGCTGACTTAATTTTTGGGGGCTCCAAAATCAATGCAGGTGGTGACTGCAGCCTTGAAATTAAAAGACACTTACTCCTTGGAAGGAAAGTAATGACCAACCTAGGCAGCATATTAAAAAGCAGAGATATTACTTTGTCAACGAAGGTCCGTCTAGTCAAGGCTATAGGTTTTCCAGTAGTCATGTATGGATATGAGAGTTGGACTATAAAGAAGGCTGAGCGCCAAAGAATTGATGCTTTTGAACTATGGTGTTGGAGAAGACTCTTGAGAGTCCCTTGGACAGCAAGGAGATCCAACCAGTCCATCCTAAAGGAGATCAGTCCTTGGTGTTCATTGGAAGGACTGATGCTGAAGCTGAAACTTCTATGATGTGAAGAGCTGACTCATTTGAAAAGACCCTGATGCTGGGAAAGATTGGGAGCAGGAGGAGAAGGGGATGACAGAGGATGAGATGGTTGTATGGCATCACTGACTCAATGGACATGGTTTGAGTAGGTTCCGGTGATGGACAGGGAGGCCTGGCGTGCTGAGATTCATGGGGTTGCAAAGAGTTGGACACGACTGAGCAACTGAACTGAACTGATTACTTTCTTCAACACACACTTCTATGTCAGGTGCCTACAGCTTCCAAATGAGCTACAGAAAATGAACCCTAGGATTCCATAAAGTCTCTGAGATATGATAATGTGAACAGCGGCCAGTGAAGGAGTTAAGTGGTAAAACCAGCTCCATGTAGATCTCCTTAAAGTTCAGCAAGCAGCAGACTGCACTTAAGCACAGCAATCAACTGTGAGAGGCCAAATCCCCTTACAGTAAGCAAAGAAATAGCTTCAGCTTCAAGGCAGCAGATAACAGTGCAGGAGAGAAGGTCAAAACAGGTGCTGAGAAATTCTGGAGATAGACTGCAAGCTTGGATTCCATTTGGGTGATTTTTAACTATCTTAGTCAATTATAAGTGACAAAGTTTAATTGTTCCTGTTACTGAAATTTCCACTGCGGGGCATAAACACACACACACAGACACACACACAGACACACAGACACACACACACACAGACACACACACAGACACACACACACACACACAGAGACACACACACACACACACACCCCATGCCTGGAATATTTCAAGGATGCAGAGAAACATTGATTCCTGATGATTTGGGTGTGATGTGATTTGCTAACAGGCAGATCGCTTACAAAAGATGTCTGCCTGATGGTGAGTCTACCAGGTTGATTCTAATTTAAAGTTTCATAAATATATTTGCAGCATAGAGTTTCCACATGATGATCACATATGTTATTACTGCTAGTTTCACTACTCAATTATTTATTTCATTTGATATGACTCATGTCTTTGCATGAAAATATACATTAGTAAATATGAAGTCTGGCTGTCCAGAATTTAGACAAATGTCCCTTCATTTACAGCTGAACTAAAAATGCATTGTCTGCGTCTTAGATGTACATACAGCTTCTCCACCTGGAGACTATGGTTTTGAGGACACATCCTGTATCCTGGGCTTCCTGTATGGCTCAGCTGGTAAAGAATCCACCTGCAATGTGAGAGACCTGGGTTCGATCCCTGGGTTGGCAAGATCCCCTGGAGAAGGGAAAGGCTAACCACTCCAATTTTCTGGCCTGGAGAATTCCAGGGACTACAGTCCAGTCCATGGGATCACAGAGTCGGACACGGCTGAGTGACTTTCACTTTCACTGTATTCTATCTTATTGTGCATACAATAAAAGCAGTTGATTGTCTAATATGAACAGCAGTTTTTAGTAATAACCTACTCATTGATTCAATTGTTTCCTAAGGTGCCAACACAAATACTTGTGCAAATCATGCATGCTTTGGATGAAATTAGTACTCTGTAGAGTGGCTTATTTCTTCACAGGTCGGTTTTTTAGAAATCAATGATCAGTTTAGTTCAGGCGCTCAGTCCTGTCCAACTCTTTGCGACCCCATGGACTGTAGCAAGCCAGGCCTCCCTATCTATCACAAACTCCCAGAGTTTACTCAAACTCATGTCCATTGAGTCAGTGATGCCATCCAACCATCTCATCCTCTGTCATCCCCTTCTCCTCCTGCCTTCAATCTTTCCCAGCATCAAGGTCTTTTCAAATGAGTCAGTTCTTCCAATCAGGTGGCCACAGTATTGGAGTTTCAGCTTCAGCATCAGTCCTTCCAATGAATATTCAGGACTGATTTCCTTTAGGATGGACTGGCTGGATCTCCTTGCAGTCCAAGGGACTCTCAAGAGTCTTCTCCAACACCACAGTTCAAAAGCATCAATTCTTTGGCACTCACATTTCCTAAAAGTCAACTCTCACATCCACACATGACTACTGGAAAAACCATAGCTTTGACTAGATAGACCTTTGTTGGTAAAGGAATGTCTCTGCTTTTTAATATGCTGTCTAGGTGGGTCATAACTTTTCTTCCAAGGAGCAAGTGTCTTTTAATTTCATGGCTGCAGTAACCATCTACAGTGATCTTGGAGCCCCCCCCCCAAAATAAAGTCTGTCACTGTTTCCATTGTTTCCTCATCTATTTGCCATGAAGTCATGGGACTGGATTCCATGATCTTAGTTTTCTGAATGTTGAGTTTTAACCCAACTTTTTCACTTTCTTCTTTCACTTTCATCAAAAGACTCTTTAGTTCTTCTTCACTTAGTGCCATAAGGGTGGTGTCATCTGCATATCTGAGGTTATTGATATTTCTCCTGGCCTTCTTGATTCCAGCTTGTACTTCATCCAGCCCGGCATTGCATATGATGTACTCGGCATGTAAGTTAAATAAGCAAGGTGACAATGTACAGTCCCAATTTGGAACTAGTCTGTTGTTCCATGTCCAGTTGTAACTGTTGCTTCCTGATCTCCATATAGATCTCTCAGGAGGCAGGTCAGGTGGTCTGGTATTCCCATCTCTTTCAGAATTTTCCACAGTTTATTGGGATCCACACAGTCAAAGGCTTTGGCATAGTGAATAAAGCAGAAGTAGATGTTTTTCTGGAACTCTCTTGCTTTTTCCATGATCCAGCAGATGTTGGCAATTTGATCTCTGGTTCCTCTGCCTTTTCTAAATCCAGCTTGAACATCTGGAAGTTCACAATTCATGTACTTTTTAAGCCTAGCTTGGAGAATTTTGAGCATTACTTTGCTAGTGTGAGATGAGTGCAATTGTGCAGTAGTTTGAGCATTCATTGGCACTGCCCTTCTTTGGGATTGGAATGAAAACTGACCTTTTCCATTCCTGTGGCCATTGCTCAGTACTCCACTTCAATACACCCTACCTGATGAAAATGCCACTTCATTCACTCAAGGTGGAATAATGAGTTGTGCTCACTCACTCAGTCATGTCCGACTCTTTGCAACCCTTTGGACTGTAGCCTGCCAGGGATTTCCCAGGCAAGAATACTAGAATGGATTGCCATTTCCTCCTCCAGGGGATCCTTCTGACCCAGGGACTGAAACTGTATCTCCTGAATTGCAGGAGGATTCTTTACCTACTGAGCCATTGAAGGAGTAATGAAACTGGGGTTCAAACACTAATTATCTTTACATAGGAAGGAAGGAAGTGCCATAACCTCTGTTTGCACCACTGACATTGGCTGGCTTGACAATCACAGTTCAAACAGTTTAAAGGGAGCTATAGAAATATATCACAAAGCTAACCCCAAGACATGTATACAACACAGACAATGGGTTAAACAATTGCTCTGACATCTGGAAAGCATCCTTGATTTAATCACTAAATAATCAGAGAAGGGGTAGCCCTAATGACACCACCACCTGCCTTTAAGTACTTCTTATTACATCTGGCTTGATTCATGCCTTCATCTATGAGGAAGGCTAAATTTGACAGCATCCCTTTTCTTCTCTGAATTTACATTAAAGAAGGTAAATGGTCTGAATCAAGTTTGTTATGGCTGCCTGAATCACCCTCAGTGAAGGCAATTTCTGATTTATGAGCTTAGAGGTAATTATGTAACCTCTGGCCACATTTTCTTTTAATTGCCCGAATTCTGGACTCCTGCTAATCATTATACCCTACTCAGAGGTCAAGAGGGAGAAAGGACTTACAGGTGAAGGTCTGGTGGTGACATAAGAGAGAACTACTCGTTCAACACTTTAATAGATTTTTATCACCTAAGTGATCCCGTTACTCATCACCACAGATAATCACAAGCCAGGTTTGCCCAGTGCTTCTAAGCCACCAAGCCCATCACCTAACTGAAATTGTAAAAAGCAAGCCTCCAAATCATTCTGAATCGCTCATTCTGACACCTGAACTCTATTTTACACATGTACCTAACTGAACCATCTTCTAACTTCATTATTCTTTTTTTCCCTTCAATGCCTCATGTCATTCCTGGACCTGAGCCTCAGAATCTCCTTGACTACTGTTTAGATTCTCCCATGGATACAGTGTGATCAACAATACCATGAATATACCTCATTCGACTCAGCCCAGGCTTCAATATCTCATATCTCTGTGCTCTAGGTTCATAAAAGTGTATTAGAAAGATACAACACATGTATACCTACACGTCCCCATGAAATTGAGATATAGTGTTTGAGAACACGGAACAGTGAAGTTCTGCCTATTTTACTTGTTTTCACACAAACATGGACCAAACATTCCTAATTCATGCAATGCGAAGTTGCTTAACTTCATAGACATAAGTGACATAGCAGACACAATAATACTTTTATGAACTAATCATAATTTGTACTATCTTGGACCATTGTCTATCATATCCGTCAATGCCGTCTCTAGAGGGGTCTATGAAATGCATTCTACTATGAGTTTACTGCCAAAGATAATGTTTCTAAAGAGTAGTAGCCTTTGTCTCTGAGGTAATAATTACATGTCCTCTTGCGTCTTAATGTCCTTTTAATCATGTCTGCCATGAATCTTAGAGCTAAATTAAATGCCCACTCTCAGAAAGCACGCTTCCCTTTCATAGTCTTCATTTTCTGTTTTTAATAGTCTTATTTTAAAACTGCCTTTTATTTTAAGTCACATCACGTCCTTTGAAAAAATAGACTTACATTATTTTTAAAAATAAACTCACCCCATGAACAATACTCAAAGTATGTCTACAGTACACCTCAGATATCATCATGTACTAAAAGGACCTGTTGACTCTAAAAGTTTTAAATTCAATACAATTATTCGAATTATAGAACTTATTTACATGAGCATTTAGATACTAAACATGTCCCAGGTTGGCATGATTCAGTTCATGGGGTCACAAAGAGTCAGACACAACTTAGCGACTGAACAACAGCAACATGTGTCTCAGGGTGATGTGCTATAGACATGTTTTGTAGTGGTGAGGATTTTATAGAGACTTAGAGTACAGTAACAGGACTGTTTAAATAAGCCTAACTAGAGACATCTTACAAACCAAAGTTTAAAATGTGAAAGGCCGTCAGCAGTGGTTTAGTGGGTCTACTTAAATTATTCTATAATTATCTTCTCTGTTACATATGCTTTCTCCCCCATCTTTTGCTGATTTACATTACTTGCCTGGCTGTAACTGGCCTTGAACTTTCAGTGTCAAAGATGCTTACCAAGAAAACTGATTATGTTGAGGGAAAAAAATCTTCACAAAAGCAGTATGTAAAACAAAGCACTATCTGTTTTACAAATAATTATCTTCTTTTTCAGCCTAGGATGTAGCATCCACTCTTGTGCAACTCAAATCTGTATGGGATTGTCATCTGATTTACAGCAGATGGCCTGGCATCATAGGAAAATAATTTACTGTGCCGATGCCTCACGTCCTGTAAATCAATAGCTTGAATACAGAGACATCTCAATTAGATGGTACAAGGGCAGCACGATCTGCACCCTCCTTTCTTATATCATTACAATGGCAAGTATTACAAAGCAGCACTTGTTTCAAAGTTGCTTCAGGGGGTGGGGGAGGAGCTATTATTTCACGGTGGGAGACATAAAGTGAGAGTTGCCATCAAACACAATGAAAAATTGAGCACAAGGTTGTATAAGTAATAGCCTGTGAGGGGTGGGACATGCATTTGTTAAAGTATTGATTGGTGCATTTCTACAGCACCTGTATTATCATGGGCTCCAAGAGTTGAACAGGGTGTTAAATTATGACTCTGAACACAGAGGAGTCATCCATCCTTTCTACCCTATTCCTCCAAGATGCTGCTAAACCAAAATCGCACACATTCATGGTACGAGCCAGCATGAGATAAATCATCTAAAGGCTCGATTCTGCTCTCTTCCTGGAACACAGATAAAACCGTTACCAATACAAAAGCCTCATGATGAGGAAGCGAAATTATCATCACCAATTCTATCCAAATCCCAATGGTAAATCCAAGGCAAGACAGAGCCTGCTGAAGAAAATCTTAGGGAAATTTTAAAAATTTGAATCTGAGACAGCCTCATGAGGGAGAAAAGAGTTAAAAATTATTTTCCTGGTTTTTGCAAAGTGAAGTAAAACACAAAAACAAAAGCAAAGTCTCTCATAGGGTGCCTAGATCCGATTCTAGGACTGTAATTGCACAAGTTTGTGTTTCTTCTGTGAAACTGCAGAGATTTTAAATAATAGGTTGAAACTTTACCTGGCCTCACATTAACCATATTTGAAAGTTGAAAGATTTTTACTGTGCTGACATTAAATCAAAGAGTTACTTTTCCCAAATCGTTTCAAATTCAAGTTATGTTTTTTAAAGTAAAAACACTGATTCTAATTTTAACAGATTCTAAATATTACTCTAAATAAGGTGTAAGAGTTTACTGGAAGATTCACACCCTCTCTACCTGAAAATAGGACTATAAGCCCAGTAAAACTGCATCCTTCTGGCTGGCCTTTCCCAGATCATACCTACAGGCCACATAGCCCACTTATCTTACTTTGGAAAGATACTCTGAAAAGCCATCAGGGAAGAAAATATAACTCAGTTCAACAAATTTAAGTCTGAGGTACAAATGGAAAGTTCCAGAAGATTGGTCCAAACGCAATTGGATGGCTTGGCTAGAAGCTAAACTGTTGGTCATTAGCTTCTCAAATGTAACATGAGCTTGCACAGTGGCAATTTAAGCAAAGGTGTAACTGGTATGGGGAGCAATGCAGCTCAGGAAGCAAGATGCTCGGGACAGAACAGTACCTGGAGAACTGCTGCTGCAGGCCGCGCATCTGAATTCTGTTGCGCTCAGATTCCAGTGTCACCTCCTGCAAGCGCTTCTCACTCTGAAGACGCAAGTGTCTCTCCTCTTCCAATTCATGTATCAGCTTCTCATGCTGCGAAAGGCACACAGAGGATGACTTTTAAGAAGGTGTTTCTTAAATATTACTACAAAATAATCAGTAGTCACTTTTGGTTGCTACATGCTACCTTGGACTTTATAAATTAATTAATTTTATCCTCATTGAAACCTCATGAAGTAGGTTCTAGTATTAATCTCTTGTTATCTAGGAAACCAAGGATCCAAGACATTAGTTTGCCGTAAAAACAAACAATGTAACAAGTATTCAATCCTGGCTGATTTGACTCCAATGTCTGAATGATTTCCACCAAACCAGGTGGCTTCCTAGGCAGAGATGAAGACCGAAGAATGAATAATGCCATACTAGCAAATGCAAACCATTTTGAGTAATAACGAGTAAGTTCATTGGTGGCTGTTGAGAATGATTTCATCTCTTCAATCTCTAGTAATACTTTAAAGGGAACGTTTCTGTATTACATACAGACATTCCAACTTAATTACACCATGGAGCTGATGAGGATAAGGTTAAAGAACTATTTTGTATTTGCCCAATTAGATTTTTATAAATTTATAAATTTTCAATTTACAAATAAAGTGGTTTATTTGTAATCCCAGAAAATGAGCTCCTCACAAATGGACATCGGGAGTTAAAAAGAGGGACTGGATGACCCAGGATAAATGGTTCAGCAAAATCCCACTTTGGGAAGAGATAAAAAGCACACATGCTCAGACTCTGACATTATAGACTCAGCTAAAACTAACAACTGTTTTGGTTCTGTTTTGCTGCTGTTGCTGCCTTTTCTTTTTTAAAAGCATGTCATGCTATTATGGCTACGGATACTACTAAATTAAGCAATTTGTGTACAGCATATATAATCAACAATGAAAATCAAAGACTGCCTGATTATGAGGGACCTACATTCTTCAAGGGAAAGCATGGAAGCAGAGACTTGAATCTCTAAATAAATCAAACACTATGACTCTGTACATTGAATTACCCAGATGAAACTTGATTCACTGTATCATTCATGGGAAAAAAAAAATTCTTCTGAGGGCCATGAATGAAACAGACCATTTCTGGAAAAAAATCAAGGTCCTCTAAAAATACTTCACACTCTGTGCCTCGGCAACTTTGACTATATTCTCTCCCCTGCGTAAAAAGCCTGCTCTATTGGGTAGGGAGTGGCAGCTGCGCGGCGCTAGAGAGGCTTTGAGGAGATACCCCATGCCCAAGGGCAAAGGAGAGGCCCCAGGAAGACGGTAAGAGGGGACAAATCGCGTTTAGAATCAAACTGCATACACGCCAGAGACGCTCAGAGGGCTCAAGCAAACCGAGTGCACAACAGGACCCAGGGACCCCACAGAGACCGAGACAGAACTGTTTGAATGTCTCCTGCAGAGGTACGGGCCAGCAGCAGACTGCCGCAGGGGCAGCGGCCCTGGGTATAGTAGACCAGAGTGTGCCATGAGCCCTCTTGGAGGACACTGCCACTAACCCCACCACAGAGCCGCCAAAACTTACACAGGACTGGGGAACCAGATGCTTGGGGGTCACAGAACCTTCTGAGTGCCAGGACCCAGGAGAAAGGAGCAGTGACCCCATAAGAGACTGACCCAGACTCGCTCGTGAGTGTCCAGGAGTCTCTGGTGAAGGCATGGGTTGGTGGTGGCCTGCTGCAGGGATGGGGGAACTGAGTGTAGCAGTGCATGCATGGGCCTTTCGAAGGAGGTCGCCATTATCTTCATTACCTCCACCACAGCTTCAGTTCAGTTGAGTCACTCAGTTGTCCCTGATTCTTTGTGACCCCGTGGACTGCAGCATGCCAGGCTTCCCTGTCCATCACCAACTCCCAGAGTTTGCTCAAACTCATGTCCATTGAGTCGGTGATGCCATTCAACCATCTCATCCTCTGTTGTTGTACCCTTCTCCTCTGGCCTTCAAGCCTTCCCAGCATCAGAGTCTTTATAGATGAGTCAGTTCTTCCAATCAGGTGGCCAAAGTATCGGAGTTTCAGCTTCAGCATCAGTCCTTCCAATGAATATTCAGGACTGATCTCCTTTAGGATGGACTGGCTGGATCTCCTTGCTGTCCAAGGGACTCTCAAGAGTCTTCTCCAACACCACAGTTCAAAAGCATCAATTCTTTGGTGCTCAGCTTTCCTAAAAGTCAACTCTCACATCCATACATGACTACTGGAAAAACCACAGCTTTGAATAGATGGACCTTTGTTGGCAAAGGAATGTCTCTGCTTTTTAATATGCTGTCTAGGTGGCCCCAGGTAAATAACAGGGAGGGAACACAGCCCTACCCATCAGCAGAAAATTGGATTAAAGTTTACTGAGTATGGCCCACCCATCAGAACAAGACCCATTTCCCCCTCAATCAGTCTCTCCCATCAGGAAGCTCCCATAAGCCTCTTATCCTTCTCCATAAGAGGGCAGACAGACTGAACACTACAATCACAGAAAACTAACCGATCTGATCACATGGACCACAGCCTTGTCCAACTCAGTGAAACTATGAGGCATATACCCTGTAGGGCCACCCAATATGAACGGGTCATGGTGGAGAGTTCTGACAAAATGTGGTCTACTAGAGAAGAGAATGGCAAACCACTTCAGTATTCTTGCCTTGAAAACTCCATGAACAGTATGAAAAGGCAAAAAGATAGGACAATGAAAGATGAACTCCCTTTTTTCCTTGGTAAGTCTAGCTAAAGTTTTCTCAGTCATCATTTTCAAAGAATCAGCTGTTAGTTTCACTGATATTTTCCGTTGCCTTTTTAGTCAACATTTTTTTAGTTTAGAAACTTTTAGATATCATTTATCTCTACTCTGATCTTTGTTACATCTTTCCAGCTATGAACTTTAAGCTTAGTTGGTTTATCTTTTTTTAGTTCCTTAAGGCATAAAGTTAGGTTGTTTATTTGAGATATTTCTTTTTTCTTGAAGTAGACATGTTAGTCTGCTTGATGTTGTCTAATAAGTCCCTTAACGCTATCTTCCTTTTTTCAAATTCTTTTTTTCTTCTGTTCTGCTTAGATGAATTCCTTTGCCCTGTCTTCATGATCACTGATCCCTTCTTCTGCTGAGGAACTGATCTAGTATATTTTTCATTTGTTATTTTGATCCTCAGCTCTCTGACTTCTGTTTGGTAATTTCTTACATTTTTCTATCTCTATCGATGTTCTTACTCTATTCATTTAGTCTTTTCCCACATTTGATTAGTATCTTTATAACCACTACTTTGAACCCTTTATTGGGTAAATTACTCATCTCCACTTCATTTAGGTTTTTTCCGAGGTCTTACCTTATTCTTTCATTTGGAACATATTTTTCTGTTTCCGTATTTTGCTTGACTCTTTATGATTGTTTCTGTGTATTAAGTGAAACACTTGTGTCTCCCCGCCTCCTTGCCCTAGATCTCGGCTTTCTCATGAAACTTTGTAACTGACCAGGTAGTCTGCTTTATTATTTTTTAATGGCTCCCAGTTGGCGGTGGTGTGCCAAGAACTGTCAGTGTTATAAAGGGAAAGATCTCAGTCAGCACCTAGTTTCAGGGTGCTTGGAAGACAGACCCCTCAGGCAGTAGCTTTGGACATAGGCAAATGATTCAAGTTCCTTTGGGAATGCAGCTGCAAACCCTGCTGGCTCCAGACCAGGCAATCTGGATGTGTCCTCTGGGCAACAGCTGCAATATTCAGGGCTCTAGATGAAGGCATTTGGAAGTCACTAGTGTCTGTTCCCAAGACTACCGCCACAGCCTCCAGATGAGTGGTAAATCTGAAGCTGTCCCTCAGGCTGAGGCTCCAGGATAAGTAAACAGGCCTCTTTCACCGAAAGACTAAATAAACCTGTGTCTCACTCCAGTGTCTGTGCAGCATCCTAAGAACTGCTTTGGATTGTTACACATCTGTGGGACTTCACCATGCAAGCCCCTCTGGCTACCAGAGCCAGGCAATCAAGGAGCATCCCCTGTGCCCACAAAAACTGGGGCACCAGACACAGGTTAGAGCTATCTCCCAAGAGACACTGGCATTCTGGAGCAAGTACAGAGTGTGAAGAGAGCATCTGCCCTCTAAGGTCTTTGAAAGATTTGAAGTCAGTCCTTTGATGTGTGTTTAATTAGAAGAATGCCCCTCACACTGCTGCTATGCTGATAAGTCTTTCATAGAAGACTGAGTTCCTGGGTCTGTTGCCTCTTGCTGTGCCCTCAAGTGGTAGCTATTTAAAAACGCTTTCTCCAGCGGCTGTCATGCTGTGAGACCCACGAGTGGAAGCCCTGCTGACTTCTAGAGCCAGGTAATATCGGGGTGTCCCTCTGCGGCTGCTGCAGAAATGAGAGTACCAGACAAGGGCACAAGCTCTTTTCTGGGAGATACCAGGAAGCTAGAGTGAGGGAGAGTGAGAGGATAAAGACCGTGTCCACCAGCCTTCACCCCGAGAGCCTTTCCATGAGTCGCTAGGAGTGTGTCAGGCCAGGAGCTTCTGGACAAGGAAATGGGCCTCCTCAGAAAGACCAGGGGTGTTACAGTCTGCTATCTGTGTACTGGGGGTGGCAGCCTGCTAAGCACTGTCTCCTGACTGTTACACTCCCATGAACCCAGCAAAGCAAGTATCCTGGCCGTCAGAGCCAGGTGCCCAAGGGTGGCCCTCTGGGTTGCGGCCAGAAAACTGTATGCCAGACATGAAACTCCAGGGCACCAGCTGTGTGTGACAGCTCCCATCTTGAGACACTGGCACTGGGGGTCTGGCAGGG
This sequence comes from Odocoileus virginianus, assembly GCF_023699985.2. Classification (NCBI taxonomy): domain Eukaryota; kingdom Metazoa; phylum Chordata; class Mammalia; order Artiodactyla; family Cervidae; genus Odocoileus; species Odocoileus virginianus. The sequence continues at coordinate 54,140,301 of NC_069686.1, read as the reverse complement.
AGAGACCACATAGATGCCACCTTCCAAGAAGAAAAGAAAAGATATGGTGTCCCCAAGCTTTAGTGAGGCAGAGGAAGAGTGCAAGGATGCCACTGGCCAGTGCCTCCATTCATGGTCAGAATCCAAACAGGCCCCTTCCCCTCTGGCAGGCACTTAAACACTTAAAGATCAGCAAACAAATCTTCACACAGGGTCTGGGAGCTTTTGTAACTGCCACCTCTGTGCTATGCCCTGGGGTGAACCAGTCCTTTAAGAGCAGTTTTCCAGTTCACTATAGCTCTTTGGGTCTCATGATCATGAGCCGCATTAGCTTTCAAAGCCTGGTGTTCTGGGGGCTTGTCTCTTGGGTGCAAGTCCTGAGTTGGGGTGCCTGACGTGTGGTATAGACTTCCCATTCCTGAGGGAGAAGTTCAGGATTTATGAGTTCCCTCCCAGTTGTGGGTCACCATGCCAGGGTGTGGGGTTTAAGGCAGGGTCAGGTATCTGCTTCTACCCACCTCGATGGGGCCTTTTTCTCACTTGATATGATGAAAAAGTTGAGCTAGTTTGGGAGTCTTTTTCAGAGGGAATTGTCCCATAGGTAGCCTAGTTTTGGAGTGTCCATGGGAGGAGGTGAGTTCAGCATCTTCCCACAATGCCATCTTAGATCGCCTTTTAACGCTTATTTTATTTTATTTATTTTATTTTTTATTAGTTGGAGGCTAATTACTTTACAATATTGTAGTGGGTTTTGTCATACATTGACATGAATCAGCCATGGATTTACATGGGTTCCCTATCCCGATCCCCTCTCCCATCTCCCTCTCCGCCCGATCCCTCTGGGTCTTTCCAGTGCACCAGGCCCGAGCACTTGTCTCATGCATCCAACCTGGGCTGGTGATCTGTTTCACCCTAGATAATATACATGTTTCGATGCTGTTCTCTCAGATCATCCCACCCTCGCCTTCTCCCACAGAGTCCATAAGTCTGTTCTATACATCTGTGTCTCTTTTTCTGTTTTGCATATAGGGTTATCATTACCATCTTTCTAAATTCCATATATATGTGTTAGTATACTGTAATGGTCTTTATCTTTCTGGCTTACTTCACTCTGTATAATGGGCTCCAGTTTCATCCATCTCATTAGAACTGATTCAAATGAATTCTTTTTAACGGCTGAGTAATATTCCATGGTGTACATGTACCAGCTTCCTTATCCATTCATCTGCTGATGGGCATCTAGGTTGCTTCCATGTCCTGCCTATTATAAACAGTGCTGTGATGAACACTGGGGTGCACGTGTCTCTTTCAGATCTGGTTTCCTTGATGTGTATGCCCAGAAGTGGGATTGCTGGGTCATATGGCAGTTCTAGTTCCAATTTTTTAAGAAATCTCCACACTGTTTTCCATAGCGGCTGTACTAGTTTGCAGTCCCACCAACAGTATAAGAGGGTTCCGTTTTCTCCACACCCTCTCCAGCATTTATTGCTTGTAGACTTTTGGACAGCAGCCATCCTGACTGGCGTGTAATGGTACCTCATTGCGGTTGTGATTTGCATTTCTCTAATAATGAGTGATGTTGAGCATCTTTTCATGTGTTTTTTGTCTTCCTTGGAGAAATGTCTGTTTAGTTCTTTGGCCCATTTTTGGATTGGGTCATTTATTTTTCTGGAATTGAGCTGGAGGAGTTGCTTGATTAATCCTTTGTCTGTTGCTCCATTTGCTATTATTTTCTCCCAATCTGAGGGCTGTCTTTTCACCTTGCTTATAGTTTCCTTTGTTGTGCAAAAGCTTTTAAGTTTCATTTGGTCCCATTTGTTTATTTTTGCTTTTGTTTCTAATATTCTGGGATGTGGGTCATAGAGGATCCTGCTGTGATTTATGTTGGGGAGTGTTTTGCCTATGTTCTCCTCTAGGAGTTTTATAGTTTCTGGTCTTACATTTAGATCTTTAATCCATTTTGAGTTTATTTTTGTGTATGGTTTAACACTTATTTTATTTTATTTTATTTTATTTATTTTTTATTATTTTTTTAAAATTATTATTTATTTATTTATTTTCTTCCATTTATTTTTATTTGTTGGAGGCTAATTACTTTACAACATTGCAGTGGTTTTTGTCATACATTGAAATGAATTAGCCATGGATTTACATGTATTCCCCATCCCGGTCCCCCCTCCCACCTCCCTCTCCACCCCATCCCTCTGGGTCTTCCCAGTGCACCAGGCCTGAGCACTTGTCTCATGCATCCAACCTGGGCTGGTGATCTGTTTCACCCTAGATAATATACATGTTTCAATGCTGTTCTCTTGAAACATCCCACCCTCGCCTTCTCCCACAGAGTCCACAAGTCTGTTCTATACATCTGAGTCTCTTTTTCTTTTTTTGCATATAAGGTTATCGTTACCATCTTTCTAAATTCCATATATATGTGTTAGTATACTGTAATGGTCTTTATCTTTCTGGCTTACTTCGCTCTGTATAATGGTTCCAGTTTCACCCATCTCATTAGAACTGATTCAAATGAATTCTTTTTGATGGCTGAGTAATATTCCATGGTGTATATGTACTACAGCTTCCTCATCCATTCATCTGCTGATGGGCATCTAGGTTGCTTCCATGACCTGGCTATTATAAACAGTGCTGCGATGAACACTGGGGTGCATGTGTCTCTTTCAGATCTGGTTTCCTCAGTGTGTATGCCTAGAAGTGGTATTGCTGGGTCATATGGCAGATCTATTTCCAGCTTTTTAAGGAATCTCCACACTGTTTTCCATAGTGGCTGTACTAATTTGCATTCCCACCAACAGTGTAAGAGGGTTCCCTTTTCTCCACACCCTCTCCAGCATTTATTGCTTGTAGACTTTTGGATAGCAGCCATCCTGACTGGTGTATAATGGTACCTCATTGTGGTTTTGATTTGCATTTCTCTGATAATGAGTGATGTTGAGCATCTTTTCATGTGTTTTTTTGCCATCCGTATGTCTTCCTTGGAGAAATGTCTGTTTAGTTCTTTGGCCCATTTTTGGATTGGGTCATTTATTTTTCTGGAGTTGAGCTGGAGGAGTTGCTTGTATATTTTTGAGATTAATCCTTTGTCTGTTGCTTCATTTGCTATTATTTTCTCCCAATCTGAGGGCTGTCTTTTCACCTTACTTATAGTATCCTTTGTTGTGCAAAAGCTTTTAAGTTTCATTAGGTCCCATTTGTTTATTTTTGCTTTTGTTTCTAAAATTCTGGGATGTGGGTCATAGAGGATCCTGCTGTGATTTATGTCGGAGAGTGTTTTGCCTATGTTCTCCTCCAGGAGTTTTATAGTTTCTGGTCTTACATTTAGATCTTTAATCCATTTTGAGTTTATTTTTGTGTATGGTGTTAGAAAGTAACACTTATTTTAAAAGGACAAATTTATCCCAGCACAATGGACAGACAGTCTGAGGATGACGCTACTCTCTTAGACCCAATTTCATTCATAAGAAACATAAGTGAACACAGAAAACTGCACCTGAATGAACCTAGTTAGAAATATTCAATCCCACACCTAAGCCCCCTATGTGTGTCATGAGCCACCCCATCCACATCTGATGGTAACACTTGCCCTCTGATCTCACACAGCCTTCTTTCCACTGCTTCACAATAACTCACAAGCTGCAGCCCTTCCCATGATCACTCCCACAAGCAAAGTGCATGTCCTTTTCAAAGTCAAGAGCCATATTTATTGTGTTATTTCTGTACATGTTAACCATTTAACACTGTAAAACTTAGCTGCCATTTTTATTAGATGCCTATTTTTTTTAAGTGTCCCTTACAAAGTTTTTCAGTATTGTGTCCCTGGTTTCATTTTTCCTATAAGCCCTGTGCAGTGATTTTTAGAAACAGATATGTCATATTACAGCAGAGCTATATATCATGGTGGATAAAAAGGACTCTGAATCAAGAGGAAGATTCCAAAGCCCTTTCCTCTTTAAGTAAGTAAGAGTGAATCTCTCAGTCGTGTCCAGCTTTTGCTGCCCGTGGACTGTATGCAGCCGGCTAGGCTACTCTGTCCATGGGATTCTCTAGGCAAGAATACCAGAATGGGTTGCCATTTCCTTCTCCTTTCCTTCTCTGGGCACAAGAGAATAGTTGGACCTTCAACACAGAATCAAACATATAACAAAAGAAAGTGTTTTATATATATTTTTTAAGCTTTTGTTTTGATGTGGACCATTTTTTTTAATCTTTATTGAATTTGTTACAATATTGCTTCTCTTTTATGTTATGATTTCTTGGCCACAAGGACCATGGGATCTTAGTTCTGGGACTGGGGATCAAACCCACTATCCCCTGCATTGGGAGGCGAAGTCTAAGTCATTGAACTTCCAGGGAAGTCCCAAGAAAACTCTCTTAATTTCAAGTCTTTTGATCACATCTTTATCTCATAGCCTTCACATAAGATTTCCTCAATCACTAGCCTGTAACTAAAACTCCAGGAAGGGAGACTCCACCATTCCCCTGGGAACTCAATTTATTTTTTTTTTTAACTCCTATTTTGCTAATTTTCCTAAGTTGCTTAAATTGTTTTGAGTATCAAAAAAGTCTCCTAACTGTATGTTACCAGGAAATGGAGAAAAATCTATAGGTACTATCATTATTTCCTAATTTAATACAATTCTCCTTAGAAGAAGATCTATGTACACACGCTTATGGACGTATTAATTCACTTAGACCACAAATGTTTACTGAACAGGTACTACTATGTGCCAGACATTAGATGAAACAAGCAAAGAATCCAAAAGACATGATTCCTGGCTGCAGTAGACTTAGTCACCAGTGGGCGTGGCAGGTACTAGATGAAGTATCACACAGACAAATGCATCAATATAAACTGATGGATAATTAAGGGTTTGCTGAAAGATGACAGCCAGAGGAACTGATTTTGTTCAGTGTGTTAGGGAAAGGATTCTCTGAGGAAATAATATACAAACTGAGGTCTCTGTGGTGACCAGGAGTTACTCGGTAAAGAAAAGGGATCAGTTCTATAAGCAGAATGAGTAGCAAGCAGAAATTCTTTAGTTACATGTGAAAAGAACAAAGAGAAGTCCTGCGTGCCTGGAGCCTGGTGAGCAAGGGGACAGAGTGACAGACGACACGGGTGGAAGGAGCCAGGAAACAAGGAGGTCATGTTAAAATGTGAGATTGTATCTAGAGTACAGCAATAACTGTTTCCCACATTTTAATCAAGTGCGTGACAGGATCTAATAAAGACTGTGCAAAGATCACCTGATGACTGAATGGATAAAAAACTGAACTAAGAGGCTGAATAACAGAATGGGAAGATATTTAAACAGAGAATGGTGAATGCTACCAGCGACTAGTTAAGACTGTACCACTTGCTAGTCCAGCAGGTTTGGACAGGGGATTTAACTTGAAATATAACTGTTTTAAGCTTGCTTCTTCTATATTTGGGACAGCAAAATCACCCAATCCAACTTCACAGTATCACTGTGAGGAAAGAGTAAAATAATGTATAGAAAAGCACTGAAAAATCTTGAAAGTCCCATATAAAAATAAGATATGGCTAACGAGAACTATACAGCTTACATTACCTAATAGAGTTACTTTTGGTAAATTCTATAGGCATTTTAGTCTTTAATGATCACTACATATTAAATAAATATCACAGTTACACATTTCTCTTAAAAGGCTCAAAAATGTGTTTTTTTAAAGCAGATCAAACATTAATTCTGAAGGAAAGTACCTTTTAAATTATATTTTAATGTAAGAACCTAGAGACCAACTTTATCACAAATGTTAACTAGAATGTACAGCATTCTTGTCTGGACTAGTCTGGACTTCCTGCAAGACATTATTTTTCAGTTTCATTACCTAGTATCATCTTGAACAGATGGCCTGATCTGTGATGTGCCAAAACGCCAGGAGTTAATATTAAGATATTAACACTTGATTGCAAATACAGAAAGCCAAGAAATACCTCTCTCCAAGGTCTAATGATATTTAGTGATTCTAGTTACATGCGTGGGTGATGCTACCGGCAAACTTAGTTACAGAAGAGTCACAGTGTATTAACACTTGTGTATGGGAACGAGAAAGATGGTACTAAGGAACCTATCTGCAAGGCGGCAAAGGAGACACAGGCAGAGAGAACAGACTGACAGACAAGGGCTGAGGGGAGGCAGGAGAGGGTGAGGGGAACGGAGAGAGCAGCATGGAAGCATGTACACCACCACGTGTAAAATAGAGAGCCAACGGAAATTTGCTATATGACTCAGGAAACTCAAACCGGGGCTCTATAACCATCTAGGGGTGGGAAGGGGTAGGAGGCGGGAGGCAGGTTCAAGAGAGAGAAGACATATATACACCTATGGCTAATACATGGTGATGTATGACAGAAATCAAACCAATATTGTAAAGCAATTGTCCTTCAATTAAAAAGGAGGAGTTTACTTGCTGTGAAAGTTCCAGTGCCATCACGCACGGTCATGTGCTAGGTGCAGATGCGCGGGAGTAAGAAGGGCACCTCCCACATGAGCCCCAGGCATTGCGTGTAAGTCCCGCCCAGTGAGTGACACGAGGCCTCGGTGTCACCCGGAGGTATTCTGCGCTGATATGACGCTCAATGGCACATGATACTATATAGGAAGGCATTCACCATGCTTCCATTTCGAAAGATTTCTTGAAATGTGTTCAAATTATAATAATCTTCTTGAATAATATTTACAACCAAAGAGTTATAGGAAAAATATTAACACTCTTGGATGGTGAAAGAATCTAAAAGATACAGAAAAATGAACTAAAGGCCATTAGAGAAGGCCCCTGGGATTAAATATTCTTCGGTATTTATGAAAAAAATATATGAACTCATTCAAGAAATGTGGACTCTAGCAAACAAGCTATATACTGTGCCAAGAGGAGTTTAAGTAAATAGACTATTAGAAAAGTACATTTGAATCAATGACATACACATAAAGCATGGCAGTAAGACACAATAATCAAAATTGCTTAGATTTGCTTATTAATTGGTATCCAGCAATCACAGATATTGCCATGTGTTCACCAATTAACATTCGATGTATACTGAAATGTTTTAAGGCTACCCAGAGTGCAGAGTTCCAAAGAATAGCAAGGAGAGATAAGAAAGCCTTCCTCAGAGATCAGTGCAAAGAAATAGAGGAAAACAATAGAATGGGAAAGACTAGAGATTTCTTTAAGAAAATTAGAGATACCAAGGGAACATTTCATGCAAAGATGAGCTCAATAAAGGAGAGAAATGGTATGGACCTAACAGAACCAGAAGATATTAAGAAGAGGTGGCAAGAATACACAGAAGAACTGTACAAAAAAGATCTTCATGACCCAGATAATCACAATGGTGTGATCACTCATACTCACCTAGAGCCAGACATCCTGGAATGTGAAGTCAGGGGGGCCTCAGAAAGCATCACTACAAACAAAGCTAGTGGAGGCAATGGAATTCCAGTTGAGCTATTTCAAATCCTAAAAGATGATGCTGTGAAAGTGTTGCACTCAATAAGTCAGCAAATTTGGAAAACTCAGCAGTGGCCACAGAACTGGAAAAGGTCAGTTTTCATTCCAGTCCCAAAGAAGGGCAATGCCAAAGAATGCTCAAACTACCGCACAATTGCACTCATCTCACATGCTAGTAAAGTAATGCTCAAAATTCTCCAAGCCAGGCTTCAGCAATACATGAACCATAAACTTCCAGATGTTCAAACTGGTTTTAGAAAAGGCACAGGAACCAGAGATCAAATTGCCAACATCTGCTGGATCATGGAAAAAGCAAGAGAGCTCCAGAAAAACATCTACTTCTGCTTTATTCACTATGCCAAAACCTTTGACTGTGTGGATCACAATAAACTGTGGAAAATTCTGAAAGAGATGGGAATACCAGACCACCTGTCCTGCCTCTTGAGAAACCTGTATGCAGGTCAGGAAGCAACAGTTAGAACTGGACATGGAACAACAGACTGGTTCCAAATAGGAAAAGGAGTACATCAAGGCTGTATATTGTCATCCTGCTTATTTAACTTATATGCAGAGTACATCATGAGAAATGCTGGGCTGGATGAAGCACAAGCTGGAATCAAGATTGCCGGGAGAAATATCAATAACCTCAGATATGCAGATACTACCACCCTTATGGCAGAAAGTGAGGAAGAACAAAAGAGCCTCTTGACACAAGTGAAATAAGAGAGTGAAAAAGTTGGCTTAAAGCTCAACATTCAGAACACTAAGATCATGGCATCCGATCCCATCACTTCATGGCAAATAGATGGGGAAACAGTGGAAAACAGTGGCTGACTTTATTTTGGGGGGCTCCAAAATCACTGCAGATGGTAATTGCAGCCATGAAATTAAAAGACACTTGCTCCTTGGAAGGAAAGTTATGACCAACCTAGAAAGCATATTAAAAAGCAGAGACATTACTTTGTCAACAAAGGTCTGTCTCGTCAAGGCTATGGTTTTTCCAGTACTCATGTATGGATGTGAGAGTTGGATTATAAAGAAAGCTGAGTGCTGAAGAATTGATGCTTTTGAACTGTGGTTTTGGAGAAGACTCTTAAGAGTCCCTTGGACTGCAATGAGATCCAACCAGTCCATCCTAAAGGAGATCAGTCCTGGGTGTTCATTGGAAGAACTGATGCTGAAGCTGAAACTCCAATACTTTGGCCACCTGATGTGGAGAGCTGACTCATTTGAAAAGACCCTGATGCTGGCAAAGACTGAGGGCAGGAGGAGAAGGGGACGACAGAGAATGAGATGGTTGGATGGCATCACCGACACAATGGACATGGGTGTGGGTGTACTCCGGGAGTTGGTGATGGACAGGGAGGCCTGGTGTGCTGCGGTTTATGGGGTCGCAAAGAGTCGGACATGACTGAGCGACTGAACTGAGAGACCCAAAATAATCCTTTTATTTCTCTTGCTACCTATTGAGAATTCAAAATTGACATGTGACTCTTCTTCCGAAGTCCATAAACTAAATACACATCAGCAACAAGTGAAACTGTTATGTTTTCTTGAAACTAGTTTTTAATGAGAAAACTCTGCATTAACCAATTTCTATCAAGCTGCTGTAAAAATGGTTCTAAATTAAGCTATACTTATTACCTTTAATTGCAGCCTCATTTTTGCTTTTAACACAAATTGCAATATATTTTCCCTGTAAGGCTCCCTGAATTCAATATCCCCATTAGTTATGAAAGATTCTGTTACCCTAGAAGCAGAAAAACAGATAAGGAACTTTAGAATTGATTTTTTTCAAAGCCTGTGCTGTTGCCTGTAACAGAAGTATCAGAATCAGATTTTGAGATGCTAGGACAGAAGTGGCCCAATACACATCTACAGAGCTGATAACATCACCCAAGAGAGACAAAGCTTTTATTCTAAGAAAAAAAATACACAGAGCTCGGTTTAAAAAAAAAATTTTTTTTTGAGAGGATAGCAGAAAGGGTAAGCAAGACAAATAAAGGAAAGGTGTGTGTGTTGGGAGTGGAAATTTCAAGGGTAAAGAAGACAGATCTGCTCTTAGGAGGAGCTTAAACATGTCCTCAATGCTAGACGGGAGCTCTAAAAAGAGAAGTGGCCACAGGTGAATCACTCCACACGATTACATTTTCTTAGGCAAAAATCATCTATATATTTATTACTTATCAAGAAGATACCAATGTGCACTTTATGGCAGGAGTATTTTCAGGATGGGTTGTGCACAGAAGCATGATAAAACGAAGGTTGGGAATGTCAAGATTGATGTGGATTATAAAAACATGTGGGAACAAATTGTGACAAATCATGATATCCAACAAAGAGAGCAAATTAAGTTGTCTTTTGCTTATCGTCACTGATCTTTATTATTGATCAAATAGGGCTACAGAAAGAATAAAGTAGTGATATGGCATTCATAATATAAAGTAATGCAGTTTTGACTTTATTATCACCATATAGCTAAAAAAATAAAAGGACAGAAAGTTATACACTGATCCACACCCCACAGTTTTCATCCATTTACAGTGCTATGAACTTCACCGTCAGGACTTCTGTGAAAGCACCACAGGGAACACCAGTCCACTGGGTTATTGTCTTTTTTTGTTCTCCTATTAATTCACTGTGCAACATACAATGACCTTTTTGGACCCCTTTCTAAAATGCTAAGGTTCCTTTCAACACTCACATAGACATCCATGAAATCTGCCACAATCAATGATGGGGTCTGGGACAAGTTACCCTTAAATGGCACCTTGGCAGACTGAATGTCTTAACCCGAAGCAGCTTGAGGAAACAAGATGCAGAAGATGGAAGGTCGCTCTGACCTTCCCCAACTACTTCTCCTTCTTCCCAGCAACAGGTCATAAAACTCCCATATGAGAGAAGTCCTTCCTCTACCCAGGAGACAGATAATTTCAGGCCAGGAAGTTCACACAAACAAACCTTGTTAAACTAACTCATCTTACTAGTATTCTTCACCACTTACTACCCCTAGCCCATACCCCTCTGTCCTGTTAATTCTTCACAAATTGGTTCCCTCCCCCCCTTTTTTTTTTTAATCTAAAAGCTTCCTGCTCTGGTCACTTCCTTGGGTCATTTTCTTGTGAACGCTCCTATGGACGCATAAAATTCAATACAATGTAAACAATAAGGTCCTAATGGAAAGCACAGAGAACTATATTCAATATCTTATAATAAACCATAATGGAAAAGATTATGAAAAAGAATGTATATGTATCTATCTGTGTAAAAGAATATATGCAAGTGTGTATATAATTGAATCACTTTGCTGCACAGCAGAAATTAACACTTTGTAACTCGACTATACTTCAATAAATTTTTAAAAATGAATAAAATGCATTTGTTTTTCTTTTTTTTTTCCCCTGTTAAAGCTTCTTTATTATGTTAAATTTAACATAATAAAACACTGCCCCTGCACATTTGTTTTTCTTGTTAATGTTTTACATCATTTTAATTCTTAGGTCCAGGAAGAAGCCAAAAAAGGGTAGAAAACAATCTCTCCTTCCCTACAGCACCAAGGAAAACATAAATACTAATGGCGCAGAGTATAATGAGATGAAACATGGTATCTATAAGACATGGGGGTATATATATGTGGGGTTAGTCATAGCATGGATTTCATCCTATGTATGGATGAAGGTGACTGACATCCCTGAGTGGACAATGAGGTGGGTGAAGCTGTGGATTTAAGAGGATAAGGATATCATTTTCTTGGCTAGTGTAAAATAGGCAAAGTGAAGTGAAAGTGTAAGTCATGCAGTTGTGTCCAACTCTTTGCCACCCCATGGACTGTAGCCCACCAGGCTCCTCTGTCCATGGGATTCTCCAGGCAAGAATACTGGAGTGGGTGGCCATTCCCTTCTCCAGGGGATCTTCCCAACCCAGGAATCAAACCTCAGTCTCCTGCATTGCAGGCAGTTTCTTTACCAACTGAGCCGCCACGGAAGCCCGTAAAACAGGTAAGGCAATGTTAAAATGGTAACTAACATTAGGCATTACACAACTGGGAAGAGAAGTGGTGAAACTTTGACCCCAGAGGCACAGGTTTTCCTTAGGTTCCCAAACAACTGCAAGTCTCGGTAGACTTTGTGAGTGACAGAATCTAAATGTTTGAGCAAGATGATTCTTCCTCAGGGTCTACCCAGAAGTGAAAGGCAACTGTAATAGGAACCAGAGTGATTGCTTCTTAATTACTGTCAATCATTAGCAATGGTACCTTGAGTTGGAAAAGGCTTTCCTTAGGATTTTCTGGCTGACTGACTTTCTGACTTCAACAAGCTTCTCAGAAAACCATTTTCTCCCAAGCCTTTGAATATCTGATGATTATGGAGGCTGACCAATGAAAGCAAAATGTCGAGTAATGAAGTGAATAGACGCTTGGCTTCCACTGTCAAATGCCAATTCAGACACCTCAATCATTTCTTTGAGTAAACTTGGTCTAAAGGTCCAATTTTCAAGTTTACTTATAAAAAAGCTTCATCTATACAACCATGGGGCTCTCTTATAAGAAGTCAAGGACTCCTTCTCTGGTCACAGATCTTTCTCTGTTGTCATGTTAATTGATCACCATTAACAGTAGCTATTAATTATTCTATCCCTCTGGGGGTTCTCAAAAGTCAATTTTATTTATTCAGTGCCTTCCAACTTGACTGAAGTCTTAAGTATTCTTTTCTGTTTTGTGGATAGAGTATACTTCATATAAGGAAGTGGGAGAATTTCAGTTCTTCAGGGAATTTTTACTTTCAGGCTGGCGCCAGTCCATATGGCCCTAGATTTACTTTTTCTCCATTTCACCCCCTACTCTGTGCCTTTTCTATCTTTATCCCACGGTGACTGGTGGAGAATGAATGGATTTCTTCAGCACTCAGTTTCCATTGCAAACTCTGAGTCACTGCATTTCTCTCCTCACTCCTTATTGTAGAGAATTCCCAGATCTTTTATTTTCTATTGGATAGAATTATTTTATAATGTTGTATTATTCTCTGATGTACAACAAGGTAGATCAGCTAGATGTAAACATATATCCCCTTCTTCCTGAGCCTCCCTCTCACTCCGCTCCTTCCCACTCCTCTAGGTCATCCCAGAGCACCAGCTGAGCTCTATGTGGTCTCCCTGTGTAGACACTCCACTCATTAACTTCAGCTCTAGGGACCATCAAAGTGAACAGTCGCTCTTCCTTTTCTACCCTGTCTCTCTTACTCCATTGCCTACCTAATTTGTTGTTTATCTCCTACATTGATGTCCTTAATATTTAACTTAGCTTTTTAAAAATCACATGATGTCACATTATTTGCCAAGCATTATTATCCCCTATCTCCTCAAAGAGTACCTTTTTCTTAAGGCAGAGATTGAGCTTTGCACTTGGTAATAAAACCCTGTGGAAGGTTAGCATATCACTAAGCATTCTAAAAGTGCTCCATACACTCTTGTTGAGTTCACCCAAATCCTACTGACCTCCCACTACATCCTCTCCCTTACTTGGCAGCTAGTTATAGGTCTGCAGAGTTTGTATCCATGACAACTTTCGGTCTTTGCTTTAAGGACAATGTGATGAGATTTTTTTTTCCTTTGGTTTAAAAACCCTCAAGATACATCTCACCCTGGGCTTGTCATTTTATTTCCCTGACCATTGCTTTTGTCTGGTCTGGTTTTTTGCCCTCTCCTAGCCGCCCATAGATTGTAATCCCAAACTTCAGAATGAAATCTCTCATTTCATTAGTCACTTTCATTTTTCAACTATTAAGTCAAAAATTTTCTTTTTAGAGCATGTGCTGTGGCCTTTTGAAAAAGCATGTCTAATTTCATTACATTTTTTAGGATAGTGCATTTTACTGTTCTTTTGTTCACCCTACTAGATTTTACAGAATTGTAGGAGGAAAAAACTATTCAGACAAAGAATTATTGTTTCCTTGTGATTGGAATCCTTATATTCCTGCCTTTCTCCAGTGAATGGGTGTAATTATGTGTATGGGAAATTAGAGTATTTGCTATGATAATTATTCACTCCTCTCAAACAGGAGAATAATTATAATGTCAGCAACAGACTGTACAAGGTATTACCAAAGCTTTCCTTTAAAATCTGTCAGAGAAATGGCTTCTGGGTCCTCAGTAATTAATATTAATTTCTCACAAATACATTTTATTCATTTGGAAAACATATTAGAATGCCTTCATGCTTGAATTTTATGGTAGAAAACTCTCTCTGAATATTTTTTTAAGCTAGACCCTGAGAACATCTAGATAGGCTTTTACATAGCCAGCTTCCATTATTTTATGATACTAGACTATTTTAGACACATAAAATTTTAAAACAACATGATTTTTAGCAGTGCCCCTTATCCTTGTTAGCAAATGCAAACTTACATATTCTATCACTCCATTAAAAGGTCAGCTATAACATTTAAAAGATCAATGTGGAACTAATCACAAGTTTTGGTTCAATGCTTTAGCATTTCATTTCATACAATTACCAAAGCTAAAAGAAACTGAAAATATTATGCATTGAATAATTACAGTTTATGTTACTTTTGAGAGGTAAGGTTAAACAGAAATATCATTTTTGTGGGGAAATCATTAAAGACATATAAATGAACCATGAATCTATAGAAAGGGAAGAATGTGTGTTATAAAACACAATCTGAGCATGTCTTTGAAAGGGGTACTTAACCCTTGGCTAGTCACATAAATGAAAGAGATTATGATACAAAACTTCAGGTCCTGAGTGATGAGCTTCCCTGGTGGCTCAGATGGTAGAGAATTTGTCTGCAATGTGGGTGACCCGGGTTTAATCCCTGGGTTGGGAAGATACCCTGGAGAAGGGAATGGCAACCCACTCTGATATCCTTGCCTGGAGAATTCCACAGACAGAGGCATCTGGTGGGCTACAGTCCATGGGGTCACACAGAGACAGACACACAGAGCAACCAACACACACTGCGGAGTGGCAGACAGTTGCAAGTGAAATCTAGCAGAAAACACTGCCCCAGATGGTACGTAATGTCCTGAAAAAGAGGCCAATGTAGACTGTAGTTACCACTTACAGAACGTCTGTCTATCACACTGCTGAGAAAACCTCATAGTAGAAATTCCTACAGTGTGACTATAGGTTGTTGTTATACAATTTAAGTGAGCATCAGAAATTATATTTTCAAGTGATTTTTTTTTGGGGGGGGGTGATTCCCAGGCTTCTCCCCAGTTTCCATTCCTGGCTGAACGTTTAGCCCTCTCTCATCCGGAAGTGGTCTCTCCGGAATGGCTTAAACAGACTTGAAAGAACACAACCAAGCTATTCAACTAGGTTTCCGCTAGAAACCTATGGATCCTCCATAGATCTTACAATCAAAAGTAAAGGTGGATGAACCTCGAGACTATTATACAGAGTGAAGTAAGTCAGAAAGAGAAAGACAAAAATTATTATTAATGCATATATATGGAATCTAGAAAGAGGATACTGATGATTCTACATGCAGGGCAGCCAAGGAGACACAGACATAAAGAACAAACTTTTGGACTCAGTGGAAGAAGGAGAGGGTGGGATGACTTGAGAGAATAGCACTGAAATATATATGTTACCATATGTAAAACAGATAGCCAGTGGGAGTTTGATGTATAATTAAGGGCACCCAAAGACCATGCTCTGTGGGTGCTCTGACAACCTGGAGGGATGGCGTGGGGAGGGAGGTGGGAGGAGGATTCAGGAGTGAGGGGACACATGTACGCTTGTGGCCGATTCATATTGATATATGGCAAAAACCATGACAATACTGTAAAGTAATTATCCTCCAATTAAAAAACAAACGAGAAGGAAATGGCAACCCACTCCAGAACTCTTGCCTGGAGAATTCCATGGACAGAGGAGCAGGACAGTCTGCAGTCATGGAATCGCAAAGTGCTGGACATGACTGTGCTACTAACTTTCAACTTTCATAAAAAAACAAACAAAAAGTAAATGGAAGTCTTTACTTGGAAAGGCACTTTAGATCACCACATCCAATCGAGGGTGCTAACTGTCCAGGGGGATCCAGCCCAGCCCAAGTCTTTGTCTCAATGCAGAGCAGATCAAACCTCCTCTTCATAGTCTCTCTTCCCAAGATAACTGAGTGAAAATCAAATTTTCAGGAGGTTGGTGGAATTGTGCTTCTGGAATATTAGTATTTACAGTAAAACTTTTATCTACATTTGTCAATTACTTTCTTTTGCCATTTAAGATCAAAATAAAACTCCTACATGATGATAGAAAAGCAACTGGCAAGACCATAAAACATTTTAATCATCATTATATTAGTATCTTTAAAAGCAGTCTTCCCAGGTGGCTCAGTGGTAAAGAATCCACCTGCAATGCAGAAGACATGGGTTCGATCCCTGGTTCAGAAAAATCCCCTGGAGAAGGAAATAGCAACCCACTCCAGGATTCTTGCCTGGGAAATCCCATGGACAGAGGAGCCTGGCAGGCTACAGTCCATGAGGTCACAAAAGAGGTAGACACAACCAAGCAACTAAACAATAACAAGAACAATCTTTAAAATGCCTCCTAGAAAAAATTTGCTTCCCTCTTCAGGAAACAGCAATGTTAAACGCTAAGTGTTGCTTTTTGTTTTTTGGGCCAAGTCTTAAGTGTTATGAAATGTGGTTCCTTCAGTTTTACAGGTATAGAATATTGGTGCACTGTGTAAATTTCTATACAAGCTAGGACTCTCAAAAGTTTTTGATCAAAGAAATGGATTCAACAAATACAAAGAAAATGAGTGAGACGTAACTGTTCTTAATTGCTATGGTCAAGAAAAACATGGGTATTAGAACACAGGCATGGCATTCATGACACCCAAATGCCTAGAACATCAGCAGACCAGGAAGAATTACACAGTGCACAATTTACAAAGACTCGGTATACTGAACATTACTTTCAAGGTGTTGTTGCATAAATAAAAGCACAAGTTCTATAATACTGGGACTCTGAGCTTTATTTTATTTTCCTTTTTGTTTAAAAAATTATCCAAAAGGATCCATCTAATCAACAAGATGGTGGCCACTGGTATTCAGTATGACCATGGCTGGTGGCCGCAACCCCACTGATGCGTAGGGCAAGGATACATGTACATATGCACATTTAAAGAGTGTCTGTGTTAGGGCTTCCCTGATGGTGCAATGTCTAATATTCTGTACTCCCAATGCAGGGGACCTGCATTTGATCCCTGATCAGGGAACTAGATTCCACACGCCACAACTAAGAGTTTGCATATTGCAACAAAAGCTCCCGTGTGCAGCAACTAAGCCCCAGTGCAGCCAAATAAATAGAAATAAATATTTCAAAAATTCTTAAAAATAAAGTAAAAAAAAATGTATACTCAAAATTACAAAAGAAATTATGAAACCAAATCCAGGGCAAATCAAGTGAGTGAGAATAAAAGATGGGGAAAAAATGAATATTCCTATATCACAAATAAGAATAATATTAATGATGAATCCAGACTGAGTGTTCTAAGCACTTTTCATGAATTATCCTCTGAATCTCACAACACACTGGACTGTGGGCACTATTTCCAAGACAATTTTCATTTATGATTATGAAGCTAAGGCTACAGGAACTGGTTAGCAGAGCCAGGCTGAGCCTAGGCAACCTGAATTCAGGGTTGCAGAGTTGATTGCCTCTTCTCACAAGTACCAAAGAGTTTTCGTCCTGGTTGAGTGAACTTCCATCTCAGCCACTGGACCAACTGTCATTAAGCCTCTCCCTTTCCATGACCTGTTAGACTGTAGGGAGTATAAAATAGACTTAACAGACGGTCTTAAAAAAAAAAAGAAGAGACAGTCTTTTGCTATTAAGAGTATTATAAAGACCACACATCAAACAACTGGATGGCAGAACATGAGTACCTAGAGCAGAAGCTGGTGAAATTTTTCTGCAAGAGACCAGATGATAAATATTTTAGGCTTTATGAGCCTCACAAGTCTCTGTCGCAACTGTTCGGGTCTGCCCAAGTAGCACGAAAGTCAGCCAAGACAATAAAAGAATGAATGGGTGTGGATGTATTCCAATAATCTATTTCCAAAAACATGTGGGGAGGGGGACAGCTCAGCCACAGTTTGCAGACCCTTTATCAAGATTACCAGCTAACATCTCATGAAGGGAATGAATCACAATCATTTCGTTTTCAGGAGGTGGTATTTCTTTTATCCTAAATCTATAAGCTCCCCAGAAGCCACAGAGTTAGGAACGGTTTTATTATTATTGAAGAACAAACACAATTTTATACACTTTTCCCAAACTTAATGAAATTGCAGCCTCTGTCAATAAGCAAGAAGTTAATTTTGTGATTTCCAAAAAAGGACAAACCTCATACTTCTGGAAGTCATGTAATATTTGTGTTATCAGTGTGCTGGGGGCAAATCTCCCATCCACTCCTGTGTGGCCATCTCTGTACAAAGCCACCAGCTTTATGTTCCACACTGAATTCCATTTTATCATTTGGTGGTGAGCCATTAGCCAAAGTCTCTTCTTATTCTCATTTAGAAATAGATATCCACCTCTCCCCCCAAAAAGAATAGTCTATAGTCATTTGCTGCCAGTGTTAGAGATTATTCAAGTTACTTTAAATTGGCAACAATTTACAAAGGACCTACTTCATGTTAAGCTAATCTCAATATTAGATAATTCTGAATACTAGTCATAAAATATGGATAGATAAAAGATTATTTAGTCATACAGATACATATCTTGTTTTTCTCTAATTCTCCAAGAAGCTATAGGATTTAATGTTGGCAGGATATGACATCTTTAAATGCTTTCTATTATATATTCTCAGATGCAAAAGTAAAATCTTAAGTCTAACACTAAGATCAAACAACTCAGAGTATGCAATAAGACCCTTGAGCGTATAGATTGCAGGTTACGGCAGAAAAATTGTTTTTCCATCTCTCTACCAAAAGTTTTGTATTTACTACGTGCTAAATAAGTTGACTTTCTTCTGTGGTCAATAGTTAAGCCCCCTATTTTATAATGTCTGAGTTGTCTCAGGACAGAAAGAAAAAGTTTACAGACTAGAATTTGTGTAGTCCTTGGGTCATGCTGCTTTTACCAAAAATTTAACTCCCCAGATTGTGCATTTAGTTCATATTTTAAAGACTTCAAAACTTCAAATGTCCTTTGTCTGTAATCATTGATTGCTGTTAAACTAAATGTTTTTCAGTCTGTAATCAATACTTCCTTACAAAAATAAACCCAGGCATTGACAAACAGCAACTCTGCAGCACACTGCGGCTTGCCTGAGAGCAGACAGCATGAAAAACTACTACTTCCTAGAATTTTAAAAGATCGCATTGACTCCAGCACTTATTACAATTTTTACAAGTTTCTTACAGCTGGATCATTCCACTGTAACAAGACTTTATTAAATTAGACAGCTATTGAGCAATAAGCTTTCTGAGAATAACAATTAACGTGCCTTTGGCCTTTATTACTGTTTCAAACTATTGCAAGCACACCACTCATGTTCCTTTTTATGCCTTTGGTGGCAAAGTCATTAAAGAGCAGTAGCTAGATAAGATGAGGACACGAAATGTGATGACTTTGTGTATCATCAAACTACTGTAAGCTTTTCAAAACAGAAATCATCGCACTTTTTGGACCCTAAATGCGAGGCATGCTTTTATGTGGGATTTTAATCCTGCACACTCTAAGTTGCACATTGCTGGATTTTGTAAGCACTTGATTTCCAATTAGTTTGTTTCTCAAAGGATACTCTTTAATGCAACTTCTGGTGAGAATCACGGTAGATGTGAGGCATGAACAGCCAGCAACACATATAAGATTGCCATCAACATACACCATGTGTAACTCTCTCCCTCCAAGACGAATTCACTCAAACACCAAATTCCTAAAGCGCATAACTGGCAATAAGTATTCAGTGGTCTGGGTAAGAGCTAAATGAAGCTGGGAAGAATAACACCAAGCACTTCCAAGTACAAGAGCACACAAATAAGCACTTCCAATGCACACACCTTAAACTGGTTATGGCATTTGCTTGCCTTCCTGTTTATTAGCAAAAAAAAAAAAACAAAAAAGATCCCAAGGAACAAGGATTTTAAATCATGAGAACCCTGCATGTATTTATCTGTGACAAACAGCAACAAAGGCATTTACAATTTTTATTAGCAACCATTGATATTTACTGCCAACAGAGGTGGTTTTGCATTACAGTGAAGCAATTCAGTGAACCAACTCCAAGGTTTTTCAAAACATACTTTCTCTTTCTTGTTCCAAGATGCCTCAGCTCTTGTTCCTCTATGCCTCAGCTCAAAATTGCCACCAAGTGGACAGACAAACACCAGTCTGATAGCTTATAGCTGCACAGCAAACAGCTGCTTCTGATCTGAGGACCGCTGAACAAATCACATCCACCAGCATTTTCTAAATTACCTACTATGTACAAGGTATTCTCCCAGATGCTACAGATTAAATGCATTTTGATTATGAGGGAGAAGACCAAAGTCCAATTATGGCACCACAATTTTCTAGATATATATAAATTGTATTTATCTCTTAACATATAAAATTTAATATATATATATATATATATATGTATATAATTTATATCTTTATAATCTATAAAGGAAAAAATAACCTATTAATGCTATTGGGCCTGAGAACAAGGGTAATACCCAGCTTGGGAAAAGTTTTCTTACTGCCGGTAACTGTTTAATTGCATGATCAAAAAGCTTCTGAACACATAAAATTGGAGTCACTTCTTAAACCACTGATAGTATTCAAGAGACCAATGAGGTGGAGGTTATGTGGACCCCCTTTTACAATCCTTCACAGAGATACGGTACCAGACCTGATAGTGGTGATGTATTGCACAGCTCACTGTAGGACTATAACCAGGGAAAGGCCGGCACACAGATGAGAAACATGTGTATTCCCAGCTAGTCAGCTGCCTCTCCTTGCCATGGGTACACCCTGACCTTTCACACTGTCGAGTGCAGCGTACGGGAAACCCCCAAAGGGAAGAGAATCTATAAAGACACTTGATCAACCAATTTATTTCATGAAATATCTGATTTATTCAAATGAGTAATTCAGTTCCTATTCAGGCTAATCCTCTGCTTCCAGCCTTATTTATTTTCCACTACAAAACCTATCCTCTGTCTTGGAAGCATGGGCGCCAAAGGGAGGAACAGTAATTTTTAATGGGTGCAGTTAGAATTTGAATTTTTTATCTGAAAACCATAAAGCTTTTAAAAATGAATTTGCAAATGTAATTGAGCTCCTAATAGCTGCTACTGATAGTAATTAAAGAAATCTCATTTCCCTAAATTAAACATAATGAAATGTTTTTCAAGATCAAATAAAACTAGAAAATGCCATCAGGATGATAGAATTTGCCTCTGAAAGTGGTGTTCTGGAGTCTGCAAAGAAGCCTCCATTGCCAGCAGAAGCCAACAGCTTGTAGGGTAATGGGTAATGGGGAAGTCATTTCCACTGGATCATATCAGTTTTTATTGACTGATAACCAATCTTAAAGGCATCACGGTGCTTATGCAAATTTAACAGGCATCCTATAAAGCTCTTTCATTAGAGTCTTTAAAAGAGTTTGTTATTTAATTAAATGTCAGCATGTCCTCAGTTCAACTTGAGCATTTTCAAACTTAATGTTTAATTTTCTCTTTTACTTTTGCCTCTTCTTAAAGTGAAAAGGGCACTTGGGACCCATCAGCGACCACCTCACCCTGGTCCTGTTAAGAGGCAGGGAAGCACTTCAGTTGCTCAGAACTGATCATTACCTCCCCATTTCTTAATGGTCCCCAAGAGGGAAAAAGTATCCAGACTTTTCTTCTGTATTTCAGCAGTTTATCATCCTGGTGGTCAAGAAGTTTTTTTCCCCTTATGATTGACCAAAATATTTTGTGTTTTAGTTTCATTCCTTGTCTTATCAGTTGGACTTCTACCAATCCAAGAAACAGTCTCACAGCTCTTCATAAAAAGGTCTTATTTCAGAAGAAAACAATCAGGTCAGCCTTCAGTTTTCTATTAGTAGTCACATTACTTCTCATACTAGGACAAGCTTTTATCTTCACACTTATGTATGGTATGAACAATGATGTATTCTTGTGGCTTGTCAGCAGCTTTTTTTAAATTATTATTTTTGCCACCCTTCTCTGGTATTCTCACATGTCCTTTAAAAATGATTCTCAAAATGAGATACAAAATGATAGCAAGAGTTAGGTAACAAACCACTGATAAATGTTACTAAACCCCAGTGCTCTATGCTGTCCCCCCACTGCACCCCCACAACACACATACCAACAGTCCTTCTCCACTGAAAGCCCCTCATTCACCTGCTGAAGAACCCATAGCAATTGTTCAACAAATAGCTATCTTTAACCAACTAATGATTTTTTTATTTAAACCTATAAAAGATGGTCAGCATCATATCTCATTAGGGAACTGAAAATTAAAAGAGCAGTGAGACATCTCTATGCACCTTTTAGAAAGGCTAAAATCTAAAAGAGTGGTAACAACAAATGCTGAAGAGCAAGAGGAATTAACATTCAATGCTGGTGCCAACTCAAAATGGTACAACCAATTCAGAAGACAGCATGGCAGTATCTTACAAACCTCAACATATGGTTCCATATATAACCCAGCAATCATAGTCTCTGGTTTTCATCAAAGTAAGTTCAAAAGTTATGCCTACAAAAAATGCAGGCATACAAAATATGCCTGCACATGGATATTATAGCAACTTTTGGGGGCTCGGGGCAATGTGCTCCTAAAATATACCAAATATACTGATTATTTTTGAATTACAATAATTTACTCAAACTGAACAATGCCAGGAAAAACACTCTGACTCCCTTCTTTCCTCCTGAAAGTGAGAAATAAGTCTCCCATGTGAAGAGAAATAAATCTCCCTATACCAGAAGGACAGAAAGCATCCCCATCACCAGAGTTGGGTGACTCAAGGATAAGAAGGCTATATAAACAAACTCTGTTATTTCTTTATTAGCATACTACCCCAAGCACAAGCCCTTTAGCCTTGTTAAACCTTCACAAGTAATTGCTTGTCTAAAAAGAAAGTTAATTGTTTTCTTGTCTTAATATAAATGATATATAAACAGTCTTATAAACAAAACATTATACAAACAAAGCCTGCTCTGGTCACTTTGGAGATCCCACTTCTAGGACATTTTCATATGTATGAATTAAATTTTTAAAAATTTCAAGTGAAAGTGTTAGCTGCTCAGCCGTGCCTGACTCTCTGTGACCCTGTGGACTGTAGCCCTCCCAGCTCCTCTTTCCATGGGATTCTTCAGGCAAGAATACTGGAGTAGGTTGTCATTTCCTACTCCAGGGGATCTTCTCAACCCAGGGATCAAACCTGGGTCTCCCACATTGCAGGTAGATTCTTTACCATCTGAGCCATCAGACAGCCTTGTAAACAAAACACTATATAAACAAAGCCTGCTTTGGTCACCTTGGAGATCCTGTTTCTATGACACTTTCATATG
Organism: Odocoileus virginianus; assembly: GCF_023699985.2. Classification (NCBI taxonomy): domain Eukaryota; kingdom Metazoa; phylum Chordata; class Mammalia; order Artiodactyla; family Cervidae; genus Odocoileus; species Odocoileus virginianus. The sequence goes on along the minus strand of NC_069686.1, from coordinate 54,117,288 downwards.
TATGAATTAAATTTTAAAAAATTATTTATTTGGCTCCATTGAGTATTAGTTGCAACACTCAGTATCTCTTAAGTTGCAGCATGTGGGATCTAGTTCCCTGGCCAAGGATCAAACCTGAGTCCCCAGCATTGGGAGTGTGGAGTCTTTCTTAGCCACTGAACCACGAGGGAAGTCCTTTCAGTTTTTTTTTTTTCTCCTCCTGTAATATGTCAATGGCAATTTAAGTACTAGACCAACCAAAAGAACTAAATGGATTAGGGGGCAATTTTTTCCTCTCCCCAACAGTTGTCATGGACTGCAAGATAACTCGCTGGATCTCACTTCCCTGTCCACTCCCACCTTGAGGCACAGATATCCTGGGATCTCTCCTCATGAGAGCCAGGGATAGGTGAGACTACTTGTCAGCCTCCCAGATCTCTGGCTGCAGGATCTGATGGAAATAAAAGCAGTGAGAGTCTTTTTTCTTTCTAAATTTAGATTATCAGGAGAAAATGTGTGTGGGACAAGCTTCCTGGACATAGAAGTTCTGGTAAATTTGGTACTAAGAACTGATTCTCTCCCTCCCAAAGATGATCACTGTTTTTGTTTTTGTCTTTTCCATTATTTGTCACAAGGAAGGAAAACCATAGGGCAAGATGCAGGCAAAACCCCTATAAGCCTGCCACTCAAGCTGGCCTCAAAGACTGTTAAATGAATGGTTCTCACCAGATCAGCAAACTACCATGGGTCCTCTATGTAAAAACTAAAGGAGAATTTTCTTTTTGGCTTGTTCTATGTCTTGAGATCTTGGCTTTATGACCAGTGAGAATATTCTCTCTGGTCTCTGCCATCCAGAAGGTACACTTACTGTGGTGCCTTTCATGACCAGTCAAATAAAATGAAGTTCTGCAGCACAGAGTCACAAACCACACTCTCTTTGTCCAGTTGTGCCAACTCTCAGGTGAATTTGTCATAAAGGGTGTCAGTTCATAAAGGGGCATTTGTCATTTCAACTTCCATTGCCTTTTTAGTGCTGGAAAGATGCCATTCCAATTGTGCCTGCCTGATGCCACACAGCAGGTCTATGAGTGGAGGCATCCCACAGCCTTGTAGAACCCAGAGATACCATTTCATGTCACCATTCTTACCACCCAGAGCCACGGAAGGCTCTAACTTTCTTAGACTAAGTTGGAAGCAAATTTTTTAGCTCATTTAAGGGCTGCATACTCTTCTGTGAGATATCTCTTTCATCTTGGGTTAAGCCATGCAAAGGCTTATTGGTTAGAGTCACTATTTGAGATTAATATAAGATCCTACTTATCAAGTGCCAGACAACAAATCCTTTAAGTTGGCTGTACTTAAAAGAAAAAAAAAAAGTGAGAGAGCTCTCATTTTAAAACAAATCAAAACATGATAAAACAAACAAAACATAGAAAGTGTTTTAGGGACTTTAGGGATGCCCTAAAAAGGTAAGAGAAATTGGACTTAAAAAAAATCCATTGTAAGTTCTCCTTCTTAAAAAAAGCATCCCATGTCCTCAACTCCCCAGGTCCTCCTACAAACAAGCAGGAAATGGATCACCTGGAAACCAATATTCAAGGACTAACAGAAGCAACCATCTTTGTCTTGCAAATTGCTATAAAACCAGAAATACAAATCTAGAAGCAAGTCAAGGCCTACCTATCATTACTATCCCCAAACATTGTTTCTTTCAAAATGCTTGTAGATATTATAAAAGATCAAGATATCAGAAACAAAAGGATCCTGTACTTAAGGGGGAAAGAAAAAAAAAAAAACTATATAGTGATTACCCTAAGGCTTCTGGTGTGTGCATGCCAAGTCGCTTCAGGCATGTCTGAATCTTTGTGACCCCATGGACTCCTCTGTTATGGAATTCTCCAGGCAAGAATACTGGAGTGGGTTGCCATTTCCTTCTCCAGGGTATCTTCCCGAACCAGGGATCTAACCTGCATCTCTTATGTCTCTTGCCTTGGCAGGCAGGTTCTTTACCTCTAGCACCACCAAGGAAGTCTAACACTTCTGGTAATAAGACAAATATACTCTAAAACTCATATGGAAAAAAAGGACATTTTCAATCTTTATCTCTTGAACATGTAAATCTTACCATGTCTTTGAAATGTAAATACTCCAGGAGATAACTGAGACAAACTTGAAACTAAAAGAAAAAAACAAAACAAAACAGGAAAGAGGCCTTTTGAAAAACAACTAAGAAAGCTCTCTTGTCCAAATTCTAAACAACAGCCACCATAACAGTGTTTGTCAAGAGCAAATACAAATCTTAAAAGTCTTCCCCATAAGCAGTAGAAGACTTTAGCCAACTGAGCAAATAAACAATTGTTTCCAACTGTTGTTTTTATTCTGTATTGTACCAGATTCATAGGTAAAGTTTTAAAATGAAGGCAAAGAGACCTCTGTTTATGTCTGTATCTATGCCTATGTATGTACATTAAATTATATTTTTCTACCTTCAGATGGCATTACCAAAGTTAATTTGTAAAAGAGTTTAATTTAATCGCTTAAAAACAAGCAAATGTTTATACAAATTCAAATATAATGGAAACTAAGCCAAGTACTTGTCACGTTTATGTGATCTGGGAAAAATTTTTTGTAAATAAGTCTAATTTAACTTTTTTGGTCTAGTTAAAACAGACAAGTTCTTAGAATTACCAACATTCAGTGTAATACTTTTATTCTACCTGGTTTTACTAAAAGTCAAGACAGTCTATGTTATTTCTGTTACAAAACGTGTTAGCAAGAAAATCAGTGTGAGATAATGACTCACTTTGTCTAATGTTTCATAAAGTTTTTGTAAGTAATCTAACTGTTGAGAACAATAATTAAATAGATGCAAATAGATAAAAAGGTTTTAAATCAATTTTTAACAGCAAATATGTTATGCTATGTGTTCTTAAATGCTATATTCTAAATTCTTTTTGGTAATTTAAACCTTAGAGTTTTGCTAAGGTAAATTAAATGATGAAAACTCACTGAATATCTGGATTTCCAAATAAGATAAAATACCAAAACATTAATTTCTAAACAAATTTACGTTTACTTGTGTTTAACCTCTTACCTCACAGGAAATGAAGATGTTTGGATTTATTTGCAAATTTGCCTTGTGCCACTTTAAATTATAATGTTATGAAGAACTGTATGTTTATAAAAATTATAAAATGTGTTCAAAAAGTTAAAAGAATGCAGGCATAGCAGGCAGTTCACAATCAGACACTTCTTAGTTGCCACTAAAAATTAAAATTTTTAATTAATATCTGTGACTAAGGTCACCAGAATTAATAAGGGCAATAATTCTGTGTGCATGAAAAGAAAAGTGTACTTCTGGATAAGGTATGAAACATGAATTACATTTTGTTGATGGAAAAGAAAATACTTTGTCCTAAAGTAAAATGAGTTCCAGAATAAAAAAGGAAAACTCAGGACAAAAGCTGAGTGAAAAAGTTTTTGAAAGTTTATGGAATGTTATTTTATATGTGCTCAAGCTGGATAAGATTGAATTAATTTCAAAAGCAGACAAAAATGTTTGTTTGAAAAACAAACTTTACTGTCAGTAGTGTACTTGTATAAAGCTGAATCTACTAAAAGGACAAATTTTGATCAGCCCTTCTCCTGAATACAGGTTGTAAAAGATGTTCTTTACTTTGAAAATAACCAGCCTAAAACTTTGTTTCTTACCAAAATGATTTCCATGCCTTCATGCTGTTTCTATCAGGTGTTGGATTTTAAAAAAACTGTGAGTCCTTGCTATTAAAAAACAAGAACAACTAAGTTTTATTTACATCTATTCGGTGTTCTGTATTTGCCTGTGAAGTCTTTAATTTTCACTATAGTTAAATGGATAACTAAGTATTGTTTCACAGTGACCTATGATCGTATTTCACCAAGTGTTTTAAAATCTTATGATAATTTTGTCAAACTTCCCCAAAAATCAAGTTCTATGTGAAATCTTACTGACTTGGAAATGAACTTTGAGTTTTCTAGAGGGCCTATGAATATTACAAAAGATTTGTTTTCTCTCCTTATGAAATTGAAATATTAAACTAGTTAGGCTAATTTGGTATATTAAATTACACGGAAGCACTGTTAAATAAGTAATGATAAAGCTTACTAGGTTGTACTATGTGGGTAAATGTTATTAATATAACTGTTTTAAAAATCATATGAAATTTATAAAATTCTGATAAGTCCTGGTATAAGTTTATTACTTGTAGTTCTAGTTATTATCATAAATATGTGTCACAGAAATAACCAGATTTCCTTGCCAATTGCATTGGAGTGAAGCCTCATCAAGATCTTTAACCATGGCCATTTGAAAGTCTTCTATCATTTACCAAGTTTGCTCAGATACTTTTACAAAAGCCTCTGGCAAATGTATTTCATCTTTAGAGAAGTCCATGGAAAGGAACCTAACAAGTACTCCGCTGGTAAAGAATCCACCTACCCATACCTGCCAAGGGGCTTCCCTCATAGCTCAGGTGGTAAAGAATCCGCCTGCAAAGCAGGAGACCCTGGTTCGATTCCTGGGTCAGGAAGATCCAATATTCTGGCCTGGGGAATTCCATGGGATTCCACGGGGTTGCAAAGAGTAAGACACAACTGTGCAACCTTCACTTTAACTAAACTATAAGTTTCTGATAACTTTAAAAATTACACCACTGAACTAAAATTTACAGATCCTTAATGGAGAAATTGACAGCTTCATAAAACTTCTAACAAAAGATCAAGCAGAACAAGAATAATTACATGGGGCTCAATGAACTGCTGAGGATAATTATAACTTTTAATTACTTTTTATTTAAAATATTGCTGATTCTTTAATTTTTGTTTTTCAGCTATTAGAAAATCTTTCCTCTTAAGCTAACTATGACTTAGAGAAAATTTTTAAATGACACTTTGTAGGCAGAATTGAAATATTTTTTCTCCTTACCCGATCCTTCCAGAGTTTGAAACTCTTAGTGAGTATTCTTAACTTCTTGATAATATAGTTATTTGCATAAGTTCAATAAGAATTTTCTCTCCTTATAATAGGACATGATTGGAAACATTGATTATGTTACCAAAACTTCGACTGGAATGTCATTTTTGAGAGAGACACATACAGACTCATGACCTGACAGCGTTAAAAAATCCATAATGCCTCCCTCACCCCAAATTGCACTGATACCTTGCTTGTAGGACTCCCAGCAACTTTACTGATGAATAAGAAAAGTTGCTTCCTGGCAGGTCCAGGAACCTTAAGATATTCTGAGTATCTTAAAAAAGAGAATTTACCCAAATCTATAGGTATTGCAGGCAGAGTCTGATGGCAAATGTCTAGCATAGTTTTTCAGCTTTGAGAGGCTACTAAAAGCTTAATCTGGAGACTCCTTATTAAATAATCCAGCAAAGCAGATGAATGATAAATCACTATTATTGCTATACTTATGTAAATAACCAGGCCACATTTACAGAATCTATTTATTTGCAAGCAAATTAGTCTAACTTTGGAGATCTTTGGCAAAAATCATTTTCAGAGAGAAAAATTATATTTCAATAACACCCTTGTGGCTATTAGATTCTTATCCTTTTCCACACTGATCCCTGCCCTGGGCGGCTACCCTGTCTGGTCCCCATTAATAGGTTTTGTTCTCTGGCTTCCTGTCAGGTCTAGCCCAGCAAGAAATCAGGAGGAAGCAGTGGGGGAGGTGGATTCATTTACCTAACTACACTGTTTGTGTTTAGAGAGCATCAAAATCATACAGAACAGGGCTTGCTAACACCCAGATTGTTAACAATGTTAACACTGTTAGCATGTCTGATTCAGGTGGGCTGGGATGGGGCCTGAGAATATACATTTATAAACAGGCTCCCAGAAGATGCTGATGCTGCCGTTCAGAAAACCACTTTGAGAACAGCTGCCAAGCTCCTTCCCTGAAATGGAACTTCTGAATACTTCTAACATCCTTCCACTAAAAGTGACTGTTCCTCTCAAAGTAACTCATTCTACATGACTGTGATGGTTAATTTTTTTGTGTCAACTTGACTAGGCCTTAGTATCCAGATATTTGGTCAAGCATTATCTGAGATATTTCTGTGAAGGTATATTTTTGATGAAATTAATAGTTAAGTCAGTGGACTCTGAGTAAAGCAGACTATCCCCCATAATGTGGGTGGACCTCATCCAATCATTTGAAGACCTTATTAGAAAAACAGTAACCTTCCCCAAGGGCTTCGCTGGTGCCTCAAACAGTAAAGAACCTGCCTACAATGCAGAAGACCTGAGTTTGATCCCTGGGTTGGGAAGATCCTCTGAAGAAGGGGATGGCAACTCACTCCACTATCCTTGCCTGGGGAATTCCACGGACAGAAGAGCCTGGCAGGCTACACAGTCCACGGGATCGCAAAGAGTCAGACACAAATAATACTTTCACACTTTTCAGCCTCTCCAGAAGAAGGAGGCGTTCTGCCAGTAGAATGCCTTTGGACTTAAACCACAACTTTCCCATGGATCTCAGGTCTGCCAACCTACCCTGCACATTTTGTACTTGATAAGCCTCCATAATCACGTGAGTCAATTCCTCAAAATAAATCTCTCCACAGACAGCCATGTAGATAGGCATGGAGAGGTAGATAGATTCATGCATGCATGTGCGCGTGCGCACGCACACACACACACACACACACACACACACACATCCTATTAACTTTCGTTTTCTGGAGAACTCTGACTGATACAAGGACCTAGTTCCCTCTAGGTTCTAGGAACTGTTCCCTGCACGGGAATGTATATCCGACATGTTTCTTCAGACAAGCTGATAACACTGATGTTAAAGTCTCTGGTACATGCACTGTCTCTGTGGCATCCCTATTTCCACACTTTTGGGAATAGTCCCAATGTAATGAACCCTTCTTGAATTACTCAATTTCAAATGTGTCCTCTGTTTTCTGTTGGGATAGCAACCGGTCTAATGCATCCTAAATTCCATGAGTGGAAAAGTCAACTCACCTTCTTTCTTTCTAAGCCTGTGACTCCTTGCTGTGCTTCCTCCCAGGCACCTAGATTTGTAAGCTCAGTATCACTCTCTGACTTTATGGAATTGTTGGTTCAACTTTCTGGGTTCTCTACAGTTCTGGAAGCCTCTTAGCAAGTAGCATGTCATTTTGGGTTTTTGCATTAGTGGAGTTGAACACAGCATGTACTGGGCATCTTCCAAATGTTCCCAAACTATGTGTTAAAAAAATGAATACATTAAAATTCTATAAATCCTTATAGATTGCATATGCCTATCATATACACTGCTTCCAGACTCCAAATCTCAGTTTCTTTCGGGAACACTTTGCTCCAATAAGCAAAGATTCACCATTAACATGTTGGGTATTGGTCCTTCTTCCACAATTATATCTGTGTCTATCATTTCTCCACTCTCATTTCCACAACTCTACTTCATGATTCTGTTATTTGTGATCCAAATAATCAAACTAACTCTTAAGTTGATCCCTTGCCTCCAGTCTCCCTTTCCACTTTACATCTTAAATATCTGATCATAACTTTTTCTTCCGAGCGTGATGGCATCCTATCAGCAAACTAACATGACACAAACTTCTTAGTTATTACATGCAAGATTCTTCACAAGCTGGTCCCATGCTAATTCTCATATCAGTCTTACCAATTCTTTAACCTAATGTTCTACTCCAAGTGCTGCGTACCTGTATTCTGTACGCATTCTGAGCATCTCCAGCTCTGCGTCATACTATAGCCTTTGCTTTAAGCCGCTGGCTATTCACTTTCACACGCACCCGCTGAAACCCAGTTACAAGCCTGTTACTGGAGCTTCCCAGGTGCACAGTGGTAAAGACTCCTCCTGCCAACGCACGAGATTCTTGGGTTGGGAAGACCCCTTGGAGTAGGAAAGTGACAACCCACTCCAATATTCTTGCCTGGGAAATCTATGAACAGACTGTAGCCTAACAGGCTACAGTCCATGGGGTCAGAGAGTCAGACACGGCTGAGCATGCACACACACACATCTTGTTACCGTCACTATGCCACCTACGCTGACCTCTCATTTCCTCAAACACTTTTAGTTGTACCTACATGTCACATTTGAAATCTACTAACATCATATGATCCAACAATCCCACTCCTGGGCATATATCCAGATAAAACCAAGACCTGAAAGGATATATGCACATGAATGTTCATTATAGCACTATTTACAGTAGCCAAGACAAGAAAGCACGCTCAGTTCAGTTCAGTCACCCAGTCTTGTCCAACTCTTCATGACCCCATGGATCACTGCACGCCAGGCCTCCCTGTCCATCACCAACTACCTGAGTCTACTCAAACTCATCTCCATTGAGACAGTGATGCCATCCGACAATCTCATCCTCTGTCGTCCCCTTCTCCTGCCTTCTATCTTTCCCAGCATCAGAGTCTTTTCCAATGAGTCAGCTCTTTAAATCAGGAGGCCAAAGTATTGGAGTTTCAACTTCAATATCAGTCCTTGCAATGAACACTAAGGACTGATCTTTAGGATGGACTGATTGGATCTCCTTGCAGTCCAAGGGACTCTCAAGAGTCTTCTCCAACACCACAGTTCAAAAGCATCAATTCTCTAGCACTCAGATTTCCTAAAAGTCCAACTCTCACATCCATACATGACTACTGGAAAAACCATAGCCTTGACGAGATGGACCTTTGTTGACAAAGTAATATCTCTGCTTTTTAATATGCTGTATAGGTTGGTCATAACTTTCCTTCTAAGGAGTAAGTGTCTTTTAATTTCATGGCTGAAGTCACCATCTGCATTCATTTGGAGTCCCCCAAAATAAAGTCAGCCACTGTTTCCACTGTTTCCCCATCTATTTGCCATGAACTGATGGGACTGGATGCCATGATTTTAGTTTTCTGAATGTTGAGTTTTAAGCCAACTTTTTCACTCTCCTCTTTCACTTTCATGAAGAGGCTCTTTAGTTCTTCTTCACTTTCAGCCATAAGGGTGGTGTCATCTGCATATCTGAGGTTATTGATATTTCTCCCAGCAATCTTGATTCCAGCTTGTACTTCATCCAGCCCAGTATTTCTCATGATGTACTCTGCAAATAAGTTAAATAAGTAGGGTGACAATATACAGCCTTGATGCACTCCTTTACCTATTTGAAACCAGTCTGTTGTTCCATGTCCAGTTCTAACTGTTGCTTCCTGACCTGCACATAGGTTTCTCAAGAGGCAGGTCAGGTGGTCTGGTATTCCCATCTCTTTCAGAATTTTCCACAGTTTATTGTGATCCAGTCAAAGGCTTTGGCATAGTGAATAAAGCAGAAGTAGATGTTTTTCTGGGACTCTCTTGCTTTTTCGATGATACAGCAGATGTTGGCAATTTGATTTCTGGTTCCTCTGACTTTTCTAAAACCAGCTTGAACATCTGGAAGTTCACAGTTCACGTATTGCTGAAGCCGGGCTTGAAGAATTTTGAGCATTACTTTACTACGATGTGAGATGAGTGCAACTGTGTGGTAGTTTGAGCATTCCTTGGCATTGCCTTTCTTTGGGATTGGAATGAAAACTGACCTTTTCCAGTCCTGTGGCCACTGCTGAGTTTTCCAAATTTGCTGGCATATTGAGTGAAGCACTTTCAAAACATCATCTTTTAGGATTTGAAATAGCTCAACTGGAATTCCATCACCTCCACTAAATTTGTTCATAGTGATGCTTCCTAAGGCCCACTTGAGTTCACATTCCAGGATGTCTGGCTCTAGGTCAGTGATCACACCATTATGATTATCTGGGTTGTGAAGATCTTTTTGTACAGTTCTTCAGTGTTTTCTTGCCACCTCTTCTTAGTATCTTCTGGTTCTGTTAGGTCCATGCCATTTCTGTTCTTTTTTTCTTTTTTTTTTTCATTTCTGTCCTTTATTGAGCCCATCTTTGCATGAAATGTTCCCTTGGTATCTCTGATTTTCTTAAAAAGATCTCTAGTCTTTCCCATTCTATTGTTTTCCTCTATTTCTTTGCACTGATCATTAAAGAAGGCTTTCTTATTTCTCCTTGCTACTCTTTGGAACTCTACATTCAAATATGTATACCTTTTCTTTTCTCCTTTGCTTTTTGCTTCTCTTCTTTGTACAGTTATTTGTAAGGCCTCTTCAGACAGCCATTTTGCTTTTTTGCATTTCTTTTTCTTGGGGATGATTTTGATCCCTGTCTCCTATACAATGTCACGAACCTCTGTCCATAGTTCATCAGGCACTCTGTCTATCAGATCTAGTCTGTTAAATCTATTTCTCACTTCCACTGTATAATCATAAGGGATTTTATTTAGGTCATACCTGAATGGTCTAGTGGTTTTCCCTACTTTCTTCAATTTAAGTCTCAATTTGGTAACAAGGAGTTCATAATCTGAGCCACAGTCAGTTCCTAGTCTTATTTTTGCTGACTAAATAGAGCTTCTCCATCTTTCACTGCTAAGAATATAATCAATCTGATTTTGGGGTTGGCCTTCTGGTGATGTCCATGTGGAAAGCACCCTAAAGGTCCATAAACAGATGAATGGATAAAAGAGATGTAGTGCATATATACAATGAAGTATTACTAAGCCATGAAAAAGAATGAAATAATGCCATTTGAAGCAAAATGGAAGGGCCTAAAGCTTATCATACTGTGTGAAGTCAGCCAGAAAAAGACAAATATCATATGATATCACTTAGATGTGGAATCTAAAATAAAAGATACAAATGAACTTACTTATATCACAGAAACAGATCTACAAACTTAGAAAACAAACTTACCATTACCAAAGGGGAAAGGTGGGGGAAGGATAAAGATTCTGAATTAACATAAAATGCGCTATTATATATAAAATAGATATGCAAAAAGAACCTACTGCATCAAAGAGAACTCTGCCCAACATTCCATAATAATCCACTTGGGAAAACAATCTGTAAAAGAATTGATATATTCACACATACAACTGAACCATTTTGCTATCAACTTGAAACTAATTCAACATTGTAAATCAACCAAACTCCAATATAAAATAAATATTTATAAAAAGTAAGTATGTATGTCTCAACTCTCAAATTAGGCTGTAGGAAACCAAAGGGCCCATCCAATGGTGTTCTACCTCCTTATATCCACCAAACCTCAGCCAGTGTAGCTGTCATAGCGCAGGAATAGCACCCCACACATCCTTCTTCAGTGCGTTTCCTCACTGCTGGTGAAAAGCTAGGCCTCTAAAGAACCTGTACTGACTATGCTGCTACTTTGAGGCAATAATAACATACAGGAAAGGACTCCCATCTGCTTGTGTTTCACAGAAAGAAGAAGAAGACTCTACATGTAGCTAATTTTATTGAGTGTTTGTTTTGAAAAGAGCAACTACAGTGTATGCTTTGATTCCTGGTTTTCACACCTTTTTTTTTAGAGGCTTTTCAAGATGTACTTCCAGAGACTATAACTCAAAAGATGCAAATGTGGTCCAGGAATTTCCTGATTAATGAGGACTTTTAGCTATTCAAAATGCTGGTGGTTTTGTATTTGACCCTCACTTCGACAAACACTAGAATAGTGTACAAAAGAAGAAAATGCATGGAAAAGAAACAGAGATTTCATGCTATTGATGGAGCAGTTGTAAAAAACACTATTAAACAGGTCCTATTAACAGAAAGTTTTATTGGATTAATTTTTTTCATTAAAAAATCCACATAATACAATGAATGAAGGTATTCAACAACTGAGAAAATGATTCTCTGTTTGCCTTATAAATCCCCTCATACAAAGAAGGTAAACTAACTAATTCTTAACCTCAGAAGCACTGATGGGTACTAACATGGTTGCTATATGACATAAAACATTTCATGCAATGCAACTAAAGGGTGGATGCTTCTAAATGAAAGAGGCCTTAGGTATCCAGAGAGGAGTATTGATACCTATACATATTAAGCTGAGGAAAAATCAGACAATTATCCTTTAGAAAATTCATAACATTCCATTTCTCCTTTCTGTTTGCTCTCAGTTTGGGAGGCTTTCATTAGAACCTATTCGAAGCAAGTGTTGAATATATTTGCTATCATTGTGTTCTTTGATCTCAGTATACTGGATTCAGCTATAGAAACAGGCAATGTGGGTAAATATGAAAAAAACACACTGCTACCTGCAGATAATATTTTTCTGGGCTGTGAGCGGAAATCCAAGATGATTACCAATTTTGCTCCATTTAATTTCAAGAACATGAATAGAAACAGACACTTCAATCTTCAGAATGGAAGTTTTACCTTCTGAACTCACTTTGAATTCTTAGTGAAGAAAATTCAAAGTACTGTATTGATGAAAGTGAAGGAGGAGAGTGAAAAAGTTGGCTTAAAGCTCAACATTCAGAAAACTAAGATCATGGCATCTGCTCCCATCACTTCATGGCAAATAGATGGGGAAACAGTGGAAACAGTGGCTGACTTTATTTTGGGGGGCTCCAAAACACTGCAGATGGTGACTGCAGCCATGAAATTAAAAGACACATACTCCTTGGAAGGAAAGTTATGACCAACCTAGACAGCATATTAAAAAGCAGAGACATGAGCCAGTTCCAAGATGGCGGCAGGGGTGGCCGGGTTGGGGGTTGAGGCAGAGGAGTTCGAAGATGCCCCTGACGTGGAGCTGCTGGAGCCCATGCTTAGCAACATCATCGAGCAGCACAGTCTTAAGTGGATCTTAGTTGGGGGTAAAGCTGGTGTTAGCAAGACAACCTGCAGCTGCAGTCTAGCACTCCAGTTGTCCAAGGGGCAGGAGAGTGTTCTGATCATCTCCACTGACCCAGCCCACAACACCTCCGATACATTTGACCAGAAGTTCTCCAAGGTGCCTACCAAGGTAAAGGCTATGACAACCTCTTTGCCATGGAGATTGACCCCAGCCTGGGCATGGCGGAGCTGCCGGATGAGTTCTTTGAAGAGAACAACATGCTGAGCATGGGCAAAAAGATGATGCAAGAAGCTATGAGCACATTCCCAGGCATCGACAAGGCCATGAGCTACGCAGAGGTGATGAGCCTGGTGAAGGGCATGAACTTCTCCCTTGTGGTGTTCGACACGGTGCCCACAGGCCACAAGCTGAGGCTGCTCAACTTCCCCACCATCGTCGAGCGGGGGCTTAGCCTCCTCATGCAGATCAAGAACCAGATCAGCCCCTTCATCTCACAGATGTGCAACATGCTGGGCCTCGGCGACATGAACACAGACCAGCTGGCCTCCAAGCTGGAGGAGACGCTGCCTGTCATCCACTCCATCATCGAGCAGTTCAAGGACCCTAAGCAAATAACCTTCATCTGTGTGTGCATCGTGGAGTTCCTGTCCCTGTATGAAACCAAACGGCTGCTCCAGGAGCTGGCCAAGTGCAAGATTGACACGCACAACATCATTGTCAACCAGCTCGTCTTCCCTGATCCCAAGAAGCCCTGAAAGATGTGTGAAGCCCGCCACAAGATCCAAGCCAAGTACCTGGACCAGATGGAGGACCTATAGAAGACTTCCACATTATGAAGCTGCCGCTGCTGCCCCATGAGGTTCGGGGAGCAGACGAGGTCAATACCTTCTCTGCTCTCCTCCTGGAGCCCTACAAGCCCCCCAGTGCGCAGCAGCACCTCCACCAGCCCCAGCTGCCATTTCACACCCACCCGCCACCCTCCGGGGCAGAGTTTGCACAAAGTTCCCCCCCTAATACAGGGGAACCACTTGGGGGATGGGAGGCAGGGAGGGGGTCTTTTCCCCATGGTAGGGCTGGGGGAGCTATAGCTGCCCCCCCAACTCTCCCCACCTCTCTTCCCTCAATAAAATGATCTTAAACTTCAAAAAAATAAAAATAGAAACCAGAGACATTACTTTGTCAACAAAGGTCCATCTAGTCAAGGCTATGGTTTTCTCAGTGTTCATGTATGGATTTGAGAGTTGGACTAGAAAGAAAGCTGAGCACAGAAGAATTGAGGCTTTTAAATTATGGTATTAGAGAAGACTCTTGAAAGTCCCTTGGACTGCAAGGAGATCCAACCAGTCCATCCTAAAGGAGATCAGTCCTGGGTGTTCATTGGACGGACTGATGCTGAAACTGAAACTCCAATACCTTGGCCACCTGATGCGGAGAGTTGACTCATTGGAAAAGACCCTGATGCTGGGAAAGATTGAGGGCAGGAGGAGAAGGGGACAACAGAGGATGAGATGGTTGGATGGCATCACCGACTCAATGGACATGCATTTGGGTAAAGTCCGGGAGTTGGTGATAGACACGAAAGCCTGGTGAGCTGTGGTTCACAGTGTCACAAAGAGTCGGACATGACTGAGTGACTGAACTGAACTGAACTGAAAGTGCTGTATTCATTCATTTGCTCATTCAAAAAATATTACTGAGCTTTTGTGCCAGACATGTAAATAAGGGGCCACCTCCCGCGGTATCACCCAGGTGTCCTATTCACAGCTCTGAAGAACAGAGGTTCTCTAGTCTCCATTCCCCAACAACCTCTACTACCTCATTTCTAGGTTAGTTCCACCACTTGCTTGTCTGTACACCTTCAGTATTTGGGATCTCAATCCACCTCAAATTCAATCAACAAAACAGTCTTGCCAAATATCATTTAGATCATTGGCTATTGGATTAATAATACAAAATGGTACCTCAGTGATTATCAATGATTCAATTAATCCATCAACATCTAGTTACTGCTGCTGCTGCTGCTGCGTCACTTTAGTCGTGTCCGACTCTGTGCGACCCCATGGACAGCAGCCCTCCAGGCTCCTCTGTCCACAGGATTCTCCAAGAAAGAATACTGGAGTGGGTTGCCATTTCCCTCTCCCCTAAAGTTACTGAGAACCTACTATTACTCTAGGCATTGGAGGTGAGTGGACATCGAGGGGGGAAGGAATATAGAAGAAATACAACATAGGACTTTGGCTCTTAAAGACTGTTGGAAGATTGGATAATACCCCTCCTCCCCCAAGATGTCCATGCTCTAATCACTGTAATCTATAAATTAATCAGAAGGGATTTTGAAGATATAATTAAGGTTACACAATTCAAATAGAGATATTATCCTGGATTGTAAGGATAGGACAAATCTAATCCCATGAGTCTTTAACAGAGAATTTCTCTTGCTTTATGCAGAGAGATGAGGCAGAAGGAGAAGTCGGAGAGCTTCCAAGTAAGAAAAGGATTGAATGCACTATTCCTAGCTCTGAGACATAGGGGCCCACATGCTAGGACTAACTAGAAGGCTTCCAGGAGTCAGCAGTGGCTCCCAGTTGAGAAAAATGAAGACCTATATCTCACAATTCCTAGGAATCAGATCCTGCCAACAACCTGAATCAACATGGAAGCAGATTCTTCCCAGAATTTCCAAATAAGAGCCCAGCTGGCCAACTCCTCGATGTGGACCTTTGAGACCAGGAACAGAGAAACCAGTCAAGCCATCCCAGATTTCTGACCTACTGAACCTATATAAAATATACCTAGTCACTATAATCTGCTCAATGTACATAATTTATGGAAACAGCTAAAGACTAATACAAAGAATCTATGAATGATTTATATGCGGGGTAGCACTACTCTATAAAGCAACACATTTCGTAATTAAGTATAAGATGCAGAGTCTGGCGAGAACCACTGGCGCAGCAACATATACACATAAAAACAGCTAGCTAGTGGGGAGCAGCTATGTAACAGACGGAGTCCAGTCTGGTGATCTGTGCCAACCTAGAGGGGTATGGTGAGGATAGGGAAGGGAGGCTCGAGAATCAGGGGATATATGTAAAATTATGACTGATTCACATTGTTAGACAGCAGAAACTAACCCAACATTGTAAAGGAATTTTCTTCCAATTAAAAAAAAATAAGTTTTGAAAAGATCTGGAGGAGAGAAAAGTCAGTGAGATTTGTAGAAGTCACAGAAGGCTTTTTGCAGGAAATAGAACTTGAATTGTTTGAATAAAGAACAAGGAAAGTTGCTCAGTTGTGTCCAACTCTTTGTGACCCCATGGACTGTAGCCTGCCAGGCTCCTCTGTCCATGTAATTCTCCGGGTAAGAATACTAGAGTGGGTTGCCATTCTCTTCTCCAGTGGATCTTCCCAACCCAGGAAACGAACCCAGGTCTCCCACATTGCAAGTGGATTCTTTACCATCTTAGCCACCAGAGGGGAATAAGGAAAAGTGCTATATGAAGAAGTGGGGAATTTCCCTGGAGGTCCAGTGGTAAAGAATCTACCTGCTAATACAGGAGACATGGGTTCCAACCCTGATCTGGGAAGATTCCACATGCCACAGTGCAATTAGGCTTGCCCACCACAACTACTGTGCCCTCATGCCACAGCAACTAGGCTGACATGCCCTAGAGCCTGTGTTCCACAACAAGAGAAGCCCCCACAGTGAGAAGCCCACACACCACAAGTAGAGAGCAGCCCCCACTCCACAACCAGAGAAAGCCTGTGTGCAGCAAAAATAAATAAATATTAAAAAATAAAACATAAATAAGATAAATATTTCAAACAAGTGAAAAGACATGGCAGTGGCAGAAACAAGCAAGTCGGGATAACTGTGAAAAGAATAGCTCAACTGGAAGGGTAAACTTAATTGGTTAGCATGGATCATAAGGTTTATGAATTAAACAATG
Source organism: Odocoileus virginianus (assembly GCF_023699985.2). Classification (NCBI taxonomy): domain Eukaryota; kingdom Metazoa; phylum Chordata; class Mammalia; order Artiodactyla; family Cervidae; genus Odocoileus; species Odocoileus virginianus. Next base: position 54,100,647 of record NC_069686.1, on the reverse strand, counting down.
GTTTAATTGTTCATAGGGGTCACCCTAGGCCAAAGTCCAGATGCAGAGCAAAGCAAAGAGGAGTGTGCAGGCTCCATGATGGGGGTCACTGAGCCCTGCTTTCCATCCTTCCTTCAGTCATAGCAGTTCTATGTTAATAGTTTTCACATATTGCACCTCTGGGTATGACTACATTTGCAAAAAAGGTTCCATGGCTGTTAGTTTACCAGGGTTGCAGTAACAGAGGACCACAAAAGAGGAGACAGAGCACAGAAGAAATGTATCCTCTCACAGTCCTGGAGGGCAGAGTCTGAAATCAAGGTGTCATCAGGGCCAAACTCCTTCTGAAGGTGCTAGGGAAGGACCTATTCCAGGCCTCTCTTCTAGCCTCAGCTGGATCTTTAGCTTGTGGTGATGTTACATTCAGCCTTCACATGATATTCTCCCTATGTGCATGTCTGTGTCCAAATTCCCTTCTTCTAAAGACATCAGGCACTGGATTAGGAGTTCATACTATTGCATTAAACTCTTATCTTAACTGATTTCATCTTCAGTGAATCTTTTTTCAAATAGTCACCTTCTGGGAATTGTGTTTAGGGCTTCAGCATATGAATTCTGGAGGGAGAGGGCATAGCTCAACCCATTACAAGCGCTAAAATAAGCTTTGAGAACTATATGTATCAAATACCAACTCTGAGCAGCATGGGAAGCCCCCCAACCAATAACCTACCTTCCAGTGTATCCAAATTGAAGCTTTCAGGCAAGCAATTTACTCACTCTTCCTCCTACTCTTTCCTCTCTGAGGACTTTCTATACACAGGGCCAACCTTAAGGTCCAGAGTTTTCTCCTTTATCACTTGGAAAAATCCAAGTGAAAAACTATTTCTAGGGAGGACACTGTTTTATTCATTATATTACTAGTTATATGGTAATATACTACCTTATGCTTATTGATCAACTGCTTAGTAATTACTGCACTGACATCCTCTTTGAGACAGGAGCCAAGCCCCCTGACTCATTTTAATCCCCTACCACCTAAAGCCTTGTTCTATGTGCAGCATGAACTCCATACATTTTCATTAAAATCAGTATATCTGAAAATATATTTAAACATTACACATCCAAAAACTGAATTCAAAGCTAAATGTAGACTCTGCCCCATAGAACTACACTCCTGGCCAATTTGTAATGCAAGCATATGGGTCCTTCAGTATGCCAAGCACTTTGGCAAATACTACCTTGTATCTGAGTGATACACATACACACATAGCACTTGTAACTACAGTAGATGCGCTGAAGATTCAGCCTTCCAACCAAAGCTGGAAAAGCGCCACCTAGCGCTCCAGTGTCAACATTACATGTCAATACAGGACTGAGCGAAGCACCGTGGTCTCTGGCAACGAGCGTATTTCTCAAGTGAAAATATAAAGACAGAAACCCATTTTAAAATTAAGTCTCAGAAGCTCTCAAGTGAGATCCAAGTTTTGAAAAGTAATTGCACCCCCAAAGCCCAGGATGTCCAAGAAATATTTATTTTATTTTTCATGCCAATAGGAAAGCAGGACACCCCAGAGTTATGCACAAAGGCATTTTCTTCTACAACCACAAAGGATACACAGCCAAGGTGAAAAGTACAGATCTGCCTTAATTTCCTGGAAAGCCCTTGAAATGTAGGTTCAGATTCAAGAGACTTCACATGATCCTCCGTTCCCCACCCTCAAGGATCCGATTTGCACTTGCTTCTTCTTGTTCTTACTCTGTGCCCTCTTGCAGAGTTCATATACAGAGCCTATAATTAGGCGTTCGCCACTCTTGAAAGCATATGTTTTCCACAACCATACCACTAACCTCAGAAAACATACTCTACATAAATAGACAAAAGTCCACGAAGAAATATTTTTTTAAAGTTTTAGATAATTTCTATCACAGTAAAGGAATACTGTTAGCAGAGACTTTTTTTGGTAAGAAATTTAATTATTGCATTTAAAATTCACATAAAGCACTGTACTAAAGAGTAAAGATCTGCATGGAAAACGTTTTGAATTAAAAAAGGACTGTACCCACATTTATTAGAGTTATAGCATCTTAAGTCAGAAAGGGATTGCTCTATGTAAAAGAAAAGTATAAATACAATACTTCAAGCTGCAGTGTCATATTTATTTTTGTAAATGGAAACACAACATTTATTTATCCCTGTAAATACAATGTTACTATGAGAGGGGGAAAAAAAATCAAAGTGATCTACAGAAGCCCTAAATTCTTTCTTGAACACCCTTGGGACTCTGACTTACTAATCAACCTCCACACTGGAGCCCCATTTTGACTCTTAAGGAAATGATGAGATTTAGACAGGTCACTCCAGAATGCACTGCTTTGGCCTGTGAATTATCTCAAGCTGAAGACAATCAAGGCCCAAGAAACCCAAGGAGATTTTACTTCTCCATTAACTGCCTGAAAGAATTTAGATGGGGGTGGGGAGCTGTACCAGGAAGAGAGTTATTACCAGAAATAAATTTTTATATCAGAAAGACTGATCTGCAGGGCATGGCAAACATTTGTTTACCAAACATTAGCTCTTGCCAACTTTCTATGAATCCTCTTTCTCCCCTGTAAGTCTCTGACCCCTAACCCCTCCTCCTTAGCTCAATATGACATACAAGCCTCAACGGCCTGACATTTGGAACTGCCTCATGTCTTTGAGCTCCCTGGTCACTCAGATGGTAAAGGGTCTGCCTGCAATGTGGGACACCAGGTTTCCATCCCTGCATTGGGAAGATCCTCTGGAGAAGGAAATGGCAACCCACTTTTCTTGCCTGGAAAATACCATGGACAGAAGAGCTTGGTAGGCTACAATCCATGCGGTCGCAAGAGTCAGACACCACTGAGCAACTTCACTCATGTCTTCATGCAACTCTCCTACATATAAAATTAAACTTGTTTTTTCTCATGTTAATCTGTCTTATGTTAATATAATTATTAGAGCAGCCAAAGAATCTAGAAGGAAGGAAGGGGAAAATTTTCTTCCCCTACAGAAACACAGACTTGACTTTCTTGATAATATTTATATATATAAACATTCTAAATTTAGGAAATGTTTCATTCAAGTATTTACACCTTCACAAATATATAGTCTTTTAAGAAGACAAGCCAGGAAATTGAGAGCTATCAAAGCCACTTGTGACTTCTCCTAAATTACTTTCTGCAGTTAAAATAACTGTTTGTAAACCAAGTGTTTTTCAAGAGTAGGATCCCCTAAACAGCCATATGTTATTGCTCGCCATATAACTAAATGCTTTATTGTGAAGGATCAGTGACATAAAGAAGGCACTAGAGGACTAGGGTGGTGTTTTCAGTTCCATAAAAGGAGAAGTTTTAAAAAGAACTGTCCAAGGAAACTTAGGTGTTATGCCATACCTCAAGAGAGGCAAAAAATGTTCTACCTTTATGTTTTTAAAAAAGATGGAGGACTAAGTTTCAGGAAATGCAAAAGTAAAAAAGAAAATGCTTCCAACAGCACTTTGGAAACCTTGAGGGGAACTAAAGAGCCAGTCCTTCAGATGACCACATCTTACCATTTGGGCTGCCCTGCATCTGCTCATATGATTGGTCCTGAAGGCCCCATATACACTGCTGTTCTTGGAACATAGTTCTTTCTTGTGCTTTAACTTAATTGCCTCTATTTGTACAGGCACAAGGGCACCGAGTCCTGATTTATCAGCTGCTCAGAAAAGACTGATGTCATGGGAATGTAAGCATTCTTGGGTTCCTGAGCTGAAACATTCAATGACAGAGGCCCCGAGGAAAATGGAGACAGATATTTTACTTGTCAAATGTTCTCAGATATTTTGAAAAAACTTATCATCACATCTCCCTACCGCTGATAGTTATTAGTCAACATTAAGTCAGGCAAGCTTTATATTTCTTGCTGGAGTAAAACTTCGGAATGAAAATCATTTGGCACTGGAACTCCAAAATGCATAGCTTCTGCCCAAATAATTTAACAATTCAGAGATGCTGAGATGGTATTTACCCATGTATTCTTGAAAAGGTTTAGTGAGCAGTAGAGTTTTTGTTGTTGTTTGTTTAGTTAAACATTTTTCATTTTCCTATTGACCTCTTGTCCACTTAACAAGTAGTCACAATCTAAAAGTTGAGAATTATGTTGTATCTGGTGAGAATTTTTAGGACTTCAGGCTCAAGAGACAGCATCTCATGTGACCCTGAGAGAACGGCTCTGAGGAGGTGGGGAGAGGTGTCAGGTTATACAGAAGCTGGTAACAAAGGGCAGGTAGTCTGAATATCAAAAGTATTTTTGTGAATTAAAGAAAATTGGATATCTCAAGGAACTTAGTGCTTTTCTACATATAGGAAGAAGCAAAAGTCTGGGCTCACTGAAAATCATTCCTTTCATATGCATCTCAGCTATCTGGGGCCAGTATCCTGTGATTCTTCACATCCTGAGCTCCCCCTGTGCTCACCGTACGGAGTGGCTGCAGCCTCCTGCTGCCAGATCACAGACAGCCTTCTCCTTCCTGAATGCCCTGGAGGGTAGGAATCGCTGATGACTATGACATCCTTGTTTACTGATACAGCAGGAAATGCTCCATTTCTCATGCTATTCTCATTTCAAAGGAATTTTTAGTTTTATTTCTTGGTTGCCTTAACATCTTAACTTTTAGTTACTCTGTCAAGTAGTAATTGCATTAGATGAATTCCAATTCAGAGAACACTGTTATTTGGAGGCAGCATTTTAAACTAGGCAAGAACCTTTTCTTGTGTATCTAGCCTGAATAATTTATCTGTTTTGTAAGTATGGATTCTCAAAACTTCAATATCTTAAACATGGGCATATCTCAACTGAACAAAACAAGCATCGAGTGAATACTTATTTTAAGCACAGCAATGCCTAAGAAAACAGACAATATAAAGGAAGTTAGTCATGGCAAACAGAGAACAATTCCAAGCCCTCAGGCAAAAACACAATTTCTAATGGTTCACTGTATACAGAGCCCTGCTATGAGAATGCAATGCATGGAGAAACTCCCCATGGAGGCAAGTAAACATTTTTTTCATGATGGATAAATTAATCCCTTTCAACAATCTATATTGGCTCATCCATAAAATTAACTATGATGCCAAGTGGTGTAAAAAGTTCTTTACCCAAACTTTGTTGTTGTTCAGTCATCAAGTTGTGTCCAACTCTTCGCAACCCCATGGACTGCAGCATGCCAGGTTTCCCTGTCCCTCACCATCTCTCAGAGTGTGCCCAAGTTCATGTCCATTGAATTGGTGATGCCATCCAACTATCTCATCCTCTGTCACCCTCTTCTCACCCTGCCTTCAATCTTTCCTAGCATCAGGGTCTTTTCCAATGAGTCACTATTCTTCACCCACAACTGTGGGGAAATACCTTAACATAGAGCAATAAGCTAAGCTTGGATGCCTAAAAAGATTCCTCCTCTGAGGCACAGCCTGCCCAGATCTACGGTGTTAAGTGGTTTGAAAAGAGCCTGGAAAATTCTAAGTGTTGGCAAGACATAGAGCTATGGTTCTCAAAGAGGGAAGTTTTTGCCTTGCCCACCCCCACCCTCTTCGGGGGACATCTGGCTATGTCTGGAGACAATTTTGGTAGTAACACGGCGGGAATAATGCCACTGGCATCTAGTAGATAGAGTCAGGAAATCTGCTAAGCATCCAATAGCCCACAGACAGCCCCCCCTCAGCCTTCCCAGGAAAGAACCACTGGTCCCAAATGTCAGCAGCACTGAGAGTGATAAACTGATGAAAAGCAGACATAACTCTCATATACTGTGACAGGACTGCAAACTGCTCCCTCCCTTGAAAACAAGCTAGCATTCTACGATCATTTTCAAGATGCTCATAGCCTATGACCCAGAGATTCTACTAGGCAGTACCTTCAAGAAACTCTTGAAAGAGCCCTATTCACTGTTGTTTGGAGAAGCAGTCTCAAATTCCATTAGTAGACGAATAGATACCTTGTGGTATATCCATGTGAAAGAGAAACGCTGCCTGCCATATCAGTAAGCAAATGATGTTGCAGCCATCAAGCCATCACATTACAGCCACCCTGATGGTGAGCCCTGGGAAAACTCAGGATGTAAACAGGATGCCCACCATCAAGTAGTCAGTCACTGCAGCCACCCACAACGGTGTACCCTGAGAAGACTCAGGATGAAAAAGCACAGGATGCTGGCCCCAGAGAGCTGAGGTGCATGTCAAAGGAATGATTTCAGTGAGTTCACACTCTTGCATCTTCCCATACATAGAAAAGTGTATTAACTTGAGATATCTGGTTTTCTTTAATTAATAGTAATTACTTTGGGGAAAAAACTCCTATGTATCCTGGCTCCCCTCCTAGTCTCTACAGAGCAGTACCTCAAAATGTCGAGTCCTATCTTCCAGGCTTGAAGTCCTCAGAATAAAACTGAATTGCTGAATAAAACTTAATTCTCAACTTTTAGGTTGTGCATTTTTTTCCGTCGATATCCATACAGGGTTAAACTATAGAGATGTGAAAATGAATGGACTACAGCTACATTGAGAGAGAGAGACAGACAGAGAAATGAACTGACTCCTCAGCAGAAGGAAATTTCAGAAAAAAAGAGCTGGGGAGACATAAAGAGCAGGGGGTCCAGGGCAGACAACAGAGACATTTGGTTCTGGTGGGTCTAAGCCTTGGTGTGTGAAACAAGGGTGCTTCTCTGGTGTCACCAAGATCCAGGGGTCATGCCTTCATGTCATCTCCCATCCCTGGCACTGAACGTCAGTCTCCCCAGTCACCTTCCAATGACTAATTAGCTCCTTGGGTACCTTGGTGCCCAAAGAGGCAGGGCCCTGATAGGAATTCCAAGTCTTCTCCTCTTTTGAAGGCAAGGAAAATTATAAAAATCATTAAATGGGGCTCTGATTGAGTCCTTATCTTTTCACTTCAGTTTATATAAAAAGTTACATTATTTCTTTGTTAACCCCACTAGCATTCATTAGTCAACAGATGTTCAAAAGCTTACTATAGAACAGGATGCTGTGTTTGGTGCTATACAAACAATGGGGGTGAAGGAGATGTGACCTCTGCTCCCCAAGGATGCCAGACAAACTGAGGATCATGCTCTGGCAGCAGTATCAAGTGGAATACTATGGTAGAAGGTCTGTCTGAGGATGCAGAATCCACAGACAAAAGAAGGATGGAACAGAGTCAGCTATGCAAAGAACTATCAGAGGAACATCCCAGAGAAAAAGAACTCTGAAGTTTGAGAAGATAAGAAAACATGAGAACCATTATTTCACTCCAACATAACTTTATGTCTGTCATTTTACCTAGTTCATATCTAACAGAGATGTAGTCATAATTTACATGCAGTTTAGTATCTTGTTTAACACTGTATCAGTGAATACTTTTTTGGTGTTGCACAACCTTCATAAAAATTTAAATGGCTGCATGATATATCACAGAGGGCTATGCCACCTTTTACTTAATCACTGTCTTGCTTTTAAGTCATTTATATTACTTATAATTCTTTGCCCTTCTGAAGAGTGCTGAAATATAGAGTTTTTTCTTTACATAATTTCTCCTTATGCCTTTTGCATTATTGCTCTAGGCTAGTTTCTCCTATCTTAAATTTAAACACAGATACACATGATAGGATAACGAAGAATGTTTCATTCCTGATTCATCTTAATCTGTTTTATATCTCAAATCCTCAAGTATTTACAGAATAGCTCACATTATCCAAGCTATGTCTTTAATTTCAGTATAGACCTGAATTCCCTGTAAATTCATCACATACATAAATTTAAGAATTGAACTACAGTTAACAGAAAGATTTTAAAACCTAAAGTCTGATTTTAGAAGGCTGACATTTCTCCAAGTTATGATTTAAAATATGTTTCCTCTTTTTAGTCTCTAGCATATACACCTTATATGTTTCTTCTTGAAGATGGCTAAAAATCACCAAGACACATTATATATGACAAGATTACCTGGGATTGTCTTTGAATTCAGTCAGTTCAGTTAAATTCAGTCATTCAGTTGTGTCCAACTCTTTGTGACCCCATGGACTGCAACACACCAGGCTTCCCTGTCATTCACCAACTCCTGGAGCTTGCACAAACTCATGTCCATCGAGGTGGTGATACTATCCAACCATCTCATCCTCTGTCATCCCCTTTTCCACCTGCCTTCAATCATTACCAGCATCAGGGTCTTTTCCAAGGAGTCAATTCTTCGAATCAGGTGGCCAAACTATTGGAGTTTCAGCTTCAACATCAGTCCTTCCAATGAACATTCAGGACTGACTTCCTTTAGGATTGACTGGTTTGATCTCCCAAGGGACTCTCAAGAGTCTTCTCCAAAATCGCAGTTCAAAAACATCAATTCTTTGGTGCTCAGCTTTCTTTATAGTCCAACTCTCACATCCATACAACATTGCTGGAAAAATCACAGCTTTGACTAGATGGACCCTTGTAGGCAAAGTAATGTCTCTGCTTTTTAATATGCTGTAGAGGTTGGTCATAGCTTTTCTTCCAAGGAGCAGGCATCTTTAAATTTCATGGCTGCAGTCACCATCTGCAATGATTTTGGAGCCCCCCCCCAAATAAAGTCTCTTACTGTTTCCACTATTTGCCCACCTAGTACCCATGAAGTGATGGAACCAGATTCCATGAATTTAGTTTTCTGAATGTTGAGCTTTAAGCCAACTTTTTCACTCTCCTTTTTCACTTTCATCAAGAGGCTCTTTAGTTCTTCACTTTCTGCCATAAGGGTGGTGTCATCTAATATCTGAGGTTATTGGTATTTCTCCAGGCAATCTTGATTTCAGCTTGTGCTTCATATAGCCTAGCATTTCACATGATGTACTCTGCATATAAGTTAAATAAGCAGGGTGACAATAAAAAGGCTTGATGTACTCCTTTCCCAATTTGGAACCAGTCTGTTGTTCCATGTCCAGTTCTAACTGTTGCTTCTTGATCTACATACAGATTTCTCAGGGGGCAGGTAAGATGGTCCCATCTCTTTCAGAATTTTCCACAGTTTGTTGTGATCCACACAGCCAAAGGCTTTGGTATAATCAATAAAGCAGATGTTTTTCTGGAACTCTCTTGCATTTTCAATGATCCAGCAGATGTTGGCAATTTGATCTCTGGATCCTCTGCCTTTTCTAATTCAGTTTGTACATCTGGAAGTTCACAGTTCACGTACTGTTGAAACCTGGCTTGGAGAATTTTGAGCATTACTTTGCTAGCATGTGTGATGGGTGCAATTTTGCAGGAGTTTGAACATTCTCTGACATTGCCCTTTGGGGTTGGAATGAAAACTGACCTTTTCCAGTCTTGTGGCCACTGCAGAGTTTTCCAAATTTGCTGGCATATTGAGTGCAGCACTTTGACAGCATCATCTTTTAAGATTTGAAATAGCTCAACTGGAATTCCATCACCTCTACTAGCTTTGTTCGTAGTGATGCTTCCTAAGGCCCACTTAACTTCGCATTCCATGACGTCTGACTCTAGCTGAGTGATCACACCATCATGATTATCTGGCACATGAAGATGTTTTTTTGTACAGTTCTTCTGTGTATTCCTGCCACCTCTTCTTAATATCTTCTACTCCTGTTAGATCCATAAGGTTTCTGTCCTTTATTGTGCCCATCTTTGTATGAGATGTTCCCTTGGTATCTCTAATTTTCTTGAAGAGATCTCTAGTCTTTCCCATTCTACTGTTTTCCTCTATTTCTTTGCATGGATCACTGAGGAAGGCTTTCTTATCTCTCCTTGCTATACTTTGGAACTCTGCATTCAAATGTGTTTATCTTCCCTTTTCTCCTTTGCCCTTCACTTCTCTTCTTTTCTCAGCTATCTGTAAGGCTGCCTCAGCCAACCATTTTGCCTTTTTGCATTTCTTTTTCTTGGGGGTGGTCTTGATCTGTGCCTCCTGTACAATGTCACAAACATCCATCCATAGTTCTTCAGGGACTCTATCAGCTCTAATCCCCTGAATTTATTTTTCACTTCCACTGTATAATCATAAGGGATTTGATTTAGGTCATACTTGAATGGTCTAGTGGTTTTCTCCACTTTCTCAACTTAAGTCTGAATTTGGCAATAAGGAGTTCATGATCTGAGCCACAATCAACTCTCAGTCTTGTTTTGCTGACTATATACAGCTTCTCCATCTTTGGCTGCAAAGAATATAATCAATCTGACCTTGGTGTTGGCCATCTGGTGATGTCCATGTGTAGAGTCTTCTCTGTGTTGCTGGAAGAGGGTGTTTGCTATGACCAGTGCGTTCTCTTGGCAGAAGTCTGCCAGCCTTTGCTGTGCTTCATGTTGAACTCCAAGGCCAAGTCTGCCTGGTACTCCAGGTGTCTCTTCCCCGGTGGCTCAGATGGTAAAGCGTCTGCCTGCAATGCGGGAGCCCCAGGTTCAACCCCTGGGTTAGGAAGATCTCCTGAAGAAATGGCAACCCACTCCAGTATTCTTGCCTGGAAAATTCCATGGAAGGAGGAGCCTGGTAGGCTACAGTCCATGTGGTTGCAAAGAGTTGGACATAACTGAACAACTTCACTTCACTTCCAGGTATCTCTTGACTTCCTACTTTTGCATTCCAGTCCCTTATAATGAAAAGGACATCTTTTGGGGTGTTAGTACTAGAAGATCTTGTAGGTCTTCATAGAACCATTCAACTTCATCTTCTTCAGCATTACTGGTTGGGGCATAGACTTGGATTACTGTGATATTGATTGGCTTGCCTTGGAAACGAACAGAGATCATTCTGTTGTTTTTTAGATTGCATTGAGAACTGCATTTCAAACTCTTTTGTTGACTATGAGGGTTATTCTATTTCTTCTAAGGTATTCCTGTCCACAGAAGTAGATATAATAGTCATCTGAGTGAAACTCACCCATTCCAGTCCATTTTAGTTTGCTGATTCCTAAAATGTTCATATTTACTCTTGCCATCTCCTGTTTGACCACTTCCAATTTACCTTGATTCATGGACCTAACATTTCAGGTTCCTATGCAATATTGTTCTTTATAGCATCAGACGTTACTTACATGACTGTTCACAGCAACATCTGGGCATCTGTCTGGGCATCTTTGACTCTGTCTCTTTGTTCTTTCTTGAGTTATTTTTCCACTCTCCTCCAGTAGCATATTGGGCACCTACTGACCTGGGGCGTTCATCTTTTTGCCTTTTCATACTGTTCATGGGGTTCTCAAGGCAAGCATACTGAAGTGGTTTTCCATTCCTTTCTCCAGTGGACTACATTTTGTCAGACCTCTCCTTCATGGTTCATAATTTCACTGAGTTAGAGAAGGTGGTGGGCCATGTGACCAATTTCATTAGTTTTCTGTGATTGTGGTTTTCATTCTGATAACAGGCTTATGGAAGCTTCCTGATGGAAGAGACTGACTGAGGGGGAAACTGGGTCTTGTTCTCATGGGTGGGGCCATGCTCAATAAATCTTTAATCCAGTTTTCCCTCAATGGGCAGGGCTGTGTTCCCTTCTCAGTTGTTTGACCTGAGACCAAACTATGGTGGAGGTAATAAAGAAAAGGGTGAGCTCCTTTAAAAGGTCTTTGCAGGCACTGCCACATTCAGTGCCCCCAACCCTGCAGCAGGCTGCCACTGACCCACGCCTCCACTGGAGGAGACTCCTGGACATTCACGGGCAAGTCGGGGTCAGTCTCTTGTGGGGTCACTGCTTCTTTCTCCTGGGTCCTGGTGCACACAAGGTTTTGTTTGTGCCATCCGAGTCTGCTTTCCCAATCCAGTGTAACTTCTGGTGGCTCTGTGGTGGGGCTAATGGTGACCTCCTCCAAGAAGGCTTATGCCACACCCCTGTCTGCTGTACCCAGAGCCCCTGCCCCTGTGGCAGGCCACTGCTGACCAATACCTCTGCAGGAGACACTCAAACACTCAAAGGCAGTCTGGCTCAGTCTGTTGGGTCTCCTGCTGCGTACAAGGTTTTGTTTGAGCCTCTGAGCATCTCTGGCAGGTATGGGGTTTGATTCTAAACATGACTTTGCCCCTCCTACTATCCTGCAGGGGCTTCTCCTTTGCCCTTGGACGTGGGGTATATTTTTTGGTGGGATCCAACATTCTCCTGTCAATGGCTGTTCAGCAGTGGGTTGTAATTTTGGAGTTCTCACAGGAGAAAATGAACATACATCCTTCTACTCCACCATCTCAGAGCAAGTCAGTGTCAATGGTTTATCATGTTTTTCTCTGCACTTGCTGGTTCCAAGTTTCCCAAAGCTGAGTGCCCTGATACCAGAGGAGTGGCTCCTTCCTGGGATTCTCTAAGACCTTTGACTGGTAACAATTTCCCATCACCAAATGGCCTCTGCCCCTTCCTCATTAAGCAAATTCAAAGCTAAAATCTGAATTTTCACAAGTAAATTCAAAATTTCAGTGCAAATGCTTTCCAGTGGCTCCAACCCATTTTGAGTCCTGTCCTTAACAGGTTTTGGTCTATCGAGAAATTCCCCATGTTACAGAAGCCATTTACATAAAATCACTTGTAGGCATGTGATAAAAATTCAAGTCTTTTTGTGGTGATACGAATTTACTCAATATTGGGATGACAGGTGACAACCTGAAAAACTATCACCTGGCCTGCTTTGGGCCAGTGATTTAAATGTCAGTGAGAGGTGGAAAGCATCACAAGGAAGGACTGAGCTATCATTGAGAGATCTAAAATAAATCACTGGAATGTGCCATATCTTTGCCATCACTAAGAATAATTCCCATGTAGATAATTTCTAAACTGCATGGTGAATGATGCAAGCATAATTAGAGCTTATTATTTGCAAAGTTCTTTAGAGTTCATAAATCATAATCATATATTTGACCCTCCCACTCTGAAGGGTTTATAGGACAGAAAGCCCTGTTATTTTGTAGATGAGAAAATGATTCCTTTGCAGGTTAACATATCTGCCTGAAGTTGTATATAATGAAGTTAAAGCAATGAACGCTGACATCCTGATTCCAAATCAACTGTTCTGCACTATGCTACCAGATCAAAGCACACTGAACAGGAATTCATTTCCAGTTCAACTTTTGGCATGAACTAGCCATTTTCCCTGTGCAACTTAAGCAACATTGGGTCTAGTGTCTTTATTTGTGATAGGATAACATTTGATCAACATGACTTCTAAAGGCTGAATATTCAATTTTGTATGAACAAATTTTCATTTTATTTACATGAGAAAAATCATTTTCCCAATACACATTCCTGCTCCCCACATCACCAGTTACACTCCAGCCCATGCCAAGCTTATATAAATATGATCTGATTCAATAAATCAACTTCAGTGTCATAACTGTAATATGAAATAGAATACAAATAGAACAGAGTAGAAATAGAATAGAAATAACAGAATATAAATAGCTAATTTTAATTGTGTGCTTACTATGTGTAAGGCATAATTTGAAGTATTTTATATAACAACTCATTTCGTCCTTATGATGACCCTGCTGCTGCTGCTGCTGTCGCTTCAGTCGTGTCTGACTCTGTGCAATCCCATAGACAGCAGCCCACCAAGCTCTGCTGTCCCTGGGATTCTCCAGGCAAGAACACTGGAGTGGGTTGCCATATCTTTCTCCAATGCATGAAAGTGAGAAGTGAAAGTGAAGTCGCTCAGTCGTGTCTGACTCGTAGTGACCCCATGGACTGCAGCCCACCAGGCTCCTCTGTCCATGGGATTTTCCAGGCAAGAGCACTGGAGTGGGTTGCCATTGCCTTCTCCATATGATGACCCTAGAACTAGGTAAAATCACTATTTCCACTTTACAATTAGAAACAGACCTGGCAGAGGTAAAGTTATATTTTCAAGGTCATAAAGCTTCAGTCAAGATTCAAAGTCAGACAATATAATTCTGGAGCTCAATGTGCTTAACAACCACTTTAGAAGCCACAGTTCTTGACTTAATATTTTGTCAAAATAGTCTTTAAGGGTGAACTCCAACTGACACATATCTTGACCATAGACCTTGCTTGAATCTACCTTGTCTAGAACTATACCATATTGCCATGTAAAAAGCCCACAACCAGTTTTTGCCTAATGTATGGATTCCTGTCCATTGTTAATGGAGATGTCTGTACCATTTTGGGGAACTCTTCCATCATAGGGTCTCCCCAAATAAAAGGCGTTGTTGAGCAATGGCTCAATGGAAGAGACCTACTGCAGGTTAGAGCCTTCAGACCAGGTCCCCCCCGTGCCTGGCTCCCTTCCTCTGCTTCACCTGTTGGACTTGCTAGAAAACACACTTCCTTCTGTGAGTCAGTCGAGAGTCACTGAGTTCAGTTTGCTGCAACTTCACTGACTCCCAAGAAGAACTCTTGAGACTGGACACTAAGACCCCGAAATAGTTTCCTCTTCTTTCACCCCAGGAAGAAAAATACAAAATACAATATACATATTTTTATTACCTATGTTTAATATTCACTGAGAAATTTTCTTACATTTTTGTAAAGGTCCAACTTACTCTTTATATGAATGGTACAGATTTCTTTCATAGCAAAAAGACCAAGACTACTCCTCAGATAAAGAGTCCAAGAGTCTGTGTGTGTATGTTCAGTGGTATCCAACTCTTTGCAACCCCATGGACTGAAGCCCGTTAGGTTCCTCTGTCCATGGGATTTTCCAGACAAGAATACTGGAGTGGGTTGCCATTTCCCATTCCAGCCAAGAGTCTATCCATTCCTGTACTTCCTTTTTGCACCATGGACAGCACCCCCATATTCTAAGCACAGCCAGGCAATCAGAAAAGCTACCCCTCTCTCCCAGCAGCCCTGACATTAAGGGACCACATTAATCAATTTTTCCATTCTTTATCAATACCCTTGTAATGCTGTAGAATCCAGTCCTGGACCCAGTGACCCAGCATAAGAAAAACAAACCAGCACTTGTCAGTAGCAGCAGATGCATAAAATAAAGTAAACCTTATCAAGTTGGGACAAAGACTTCAGAACAATTCTCAGCAATCTTATCTTACTACCCTGACCCTGAAATGCCAAAGTTCACTCTAGTAAGCAAAAGAACAACAGATCAAATGTTCTAACTGCTGTTCTGTTTGTAGAAACCTCCAATGAGATATGTGACAGGAAACTCACTCACACTAATCAAGATGGAAATCTTTTCATTCCCAATTAGGTCCAATCACGCAGATAAAGTAGTGCATCTGTTTGCCTTTCAAGAAGGCTCACTCAGGGGATTGGCAAGTTTTACTAACAGAACAACTAGACGGTTTGTCATCTATCCTTTCCTCTTGAAGAGCGACTTTGCCATCTTTTATCAGCAGTTATACACAGCTTCCCTTTTGTGACAATATTAACCCAGGACTGCTGCTATAAGCATCCAGCCTCTGCTCGCTGCCTGCAGGGATATCTGATGAGAGTTTATCAGGATTGCTGAGCCCAATGCTTTTACATTAAAGTGGTTTCCACTCATTTATTAGTGTGTGTGTGGTGAGTTCACACCTGCACATACATCCAGCCAGTTCCCCACGAGTGCTACCTAGAGCAGTGGGTTTCGTCTGTTTCCAAAGAAAACAGGATGGCTTTTGTGCAGTTGAAAAATGAATATTATGAAATAGACCTGGCAGAGTTTAGAAATAAAAGCAAATATCTAGCATGGCTGCAAGAGTAAATAATTAAAGGGTTACCAAGCATAAGGCAGTACTGTGCATCATAGGTTTGTTTGTAAAGCAATAAACAAGTCCATCGATGCAAAAAAATGCACTGTATTCCCAACACACAGTCAACAGAAACTACAATAATCAGACACTGACTTTTAGTACATGTTTCCCCTTGGATGACTTTTTAAATAATTTCAGTCAGGGTATATTATATATTAAATAAGTCTTAGTGATTCATGCAAAAGCAATTCTTTTTAAAATGGCTGGAAAGACAAGTATGTCAAAAGTGAAAATATTAGGAGAAAAGTATAATTTCATTGTCTCTGGGGACTTCCTGTAAAATGGAAAGCATACAGTTGGGAACTTGGACTTTGGGGTCACACAGAGTTCAAAACCCAGCTTTGCAACTTCCTAGCTATGGGAGTTGGGCAAGTTATTTAATATCTCTGAACTAGTACAATGTGGTATTAAGAGGAGTCACTTTCACAGGTTGTTGTAAAGAGCTTCTGCAGAAAAGGTGACCCCCAAAGAGAAGTCCTTGCAACCATTATCCAATGTAGACTGGAGCTGCTGTCCGTGTGAGTTCTCAGATAACTCTGCAACCGCTCTAAAAAGGGATTCTACTCAGTGGCATCAACCCTACCTATGTGACTCTGATAGTCAGCTCTGTATTCCTATTGCTGTAGTAGGTGAGGAAAAAATGGAAGAAATAGCTATTGCCTGACTCTACCGAGAAACTCCACCCATGTTCTGGCAATCGTGGTCAAATGAGCATAGCCTATTTTTCAGAGGTTGTTGACAAGACTCCACCAGGGCCATGGTGCCACGGATGAATTACCTTCAGACACGTGTATTCCTCTTTTCTAAATTTCCTTTCCATAATATCTTTTTTGAGGTCTCATTTTACTTATGTTTTCGTTTGGGCCCTGAGTCACAGGTTATTCTCAACAAAGGAATAACCACTCTCCAGTTCCCTTCAAAACATAACCAGCCCAGCAGCAGTGCCATGTTCATTCCAGGGCTATCCACACCATCCAAGACATGGATACAACTTATATGTTCATCTACAGATAAAGAAAATGTGTTATACACACACAGTGGAATATTATTCAGCCTTAAAAAAAGAAAGGACTACAATATGGGATGAACATTGAGGACATTATATCTCAGTGAACTAAACCAGTCACATAAAGACAAATAATGCATGATTCCATTTATATGCAGAGAAGACAATGGCAACCCACTCCAGTATTCTTGCCTGGAAAATCCCATGGACGGAGGAGCCTGGTGGGCTGCAGTCCATGGGGTCGCGAAGAGTTGGACACAACTGAGCGACTTTACTTTCACTTTTCACTTTCATGCATTGGAGAAGGAAATGGCAACCCACTCCAGTGTTCTTGCCTGGAGAATCCCAGGGACAGCGGAGCCTGGTGGGCTGCTGTCTATGGGGTTACACAGGGCCAGACACGACTGAAGCGAGCAGCCATTTATATGAGATATCCAACACAGTCAAATTCATAGCAGTAAAGAGCAGAATGGTGGTTGTCAGGGGCCTTGGTCCAGGGCGGGGGAGGTGAGATGGGGTGGAGGAATGGGGATTTGCTAATGAACAGGCATAAAGTTTTAGTTTAACAAGACAAATAAGTCCCAGAGATCTTCTGTACGACACTGTTGTCAACGGCAGTTACTGTCACTTAAAATTTTATTAAGAAGGTAGATATCATGTTAAGTATTATTAGCAAAATTAAATTAAAAATAAAACTGCACAACCATTTCCTGGTTCAGTCACTCAGATGGCAAGCTTCTTAAGTCTAATAAACTAATCCAGTATACACAGTTAAATGGCTCCTGATATATGAATATATTACCATGCTGGAGATATTTACAGTTCTAAGACTCACTGAAGTAAAATGTAATAATCCAAAGGAATTCATTTCTCACGCTGCAATTTTAGACTCTAGAGCTGGTAGGTAGAGAGAATTCTGGGGCAGGATCCTTTCAAAGGTTTATTTCAAACTGTGTTACAAAGGCTACAACCTATTTTTCATACTGTGGCATCAATTCAACAAAAGAAAGAGAGAGTTGTTTTTGTAGAATGATGTGGAAAAGTAGGCTATTATACACTTAATTAGAGATCCGATCCTTTTAATCCAGCGGAGATGCGATTTCCCAGCTGGGTAGAAATGTGGGCTTTGGAGAAAAAGCAAGCAGCTTTTTTATGTTTGTTGTTGCCTTTCTTCATTTATTTATTTTTGCTATTACTGTTTTAATATAAAAACACATTAAGATCTATCTACTTATCCCAGGGCTGAAAGTATCCTCATGCCATCAGTCTTTGGTTCTGGTCTCTGAGCCTGCCTCCCTCCCACTCCAAAGACGAGATCTGGGTCCAGGATGCTCAGAGCATCCTGTCCCATGCACTCCATCCAGAACTTGCCTAGGAGAGAACTCAACATGGATTTTAAATGGATGTGGCTCCCTCTTCTGGTGGAAAGCCTGAATCAATCAAAAAAATCTGAGAAGCCTACCTTCCTCGCAGTTCCAGAAACAGATGTTGACACAAGAGCCCCAACAAGTGAATCAGACAGTGTCAGCCCCTCCATAATTCTTACACAGTTTCCTGATACCAATACTAATATGGTGAAGAAAGCCATAACTGAAATACAGTGACAAGAAAGGGAAAAAAGAAGTCCCATTTCAAGTAGAGAAAAATGAGATACTGACAAAGGTATTTTCAAGGGCTGTTTAAAGAAGACACCTGGGGTTAAAATAACTAAGTTTTCCTCCAAATAATAAGGAATAGTAATACATAGTCTTCTGATCCTTGGGTCTCTTAAAAAGGAGCCATACCTATAAATATGTGAATGGATATAGGGACTGATGAACTACTGCTTTGAAAAACTACTATTAACAGAATTCTTCTGGGACCAAGTCAATATGTCAATACGCCTATTTGACATCCTGACTCTTCATGAGGTCAAATCCACAGCATTAAAAGTACCCTCCATCACATACAAGGAATTTTTATGAAGGGAGGCTTTGAAAAAGAGTCTTCTGCTTATTAGAAACTAAGACTTGGGCCCCCATTAGATAATTTTGTATCATTAAGCCAAAAAGGTAGACAGCCATAGTGTGGTGCCAAATATCTATGCTTATGTGAATTTCAACAGCCACATAAAATTATGGAATGGTGATGCACAAACATGCTGCTTCCAAAAGGACTCCTAATAGGCTGAGCACGACAGAGGCCAAGGAATAGTCAAACACAAAGCAAACAAAAATCCTCAGAGTCCTAATGGGAGAGCCTGTGTGGACCCCACACTGTCTCTGAACACCCCACTGATCACTAAATTATACTCACTCCTGAATGATCCCAGTGCTTCTGCATCACAAATCCTACCACTTGCTAGGAGCTATAGCCCAGATTTATCTTATCTTTATGAAAGCAGTTCATGCTGGGAGCAATGCACTGTGCTTCCATGCAGAAAGTTCAGGTTGAGGAAGGCAGAGGGCTCCAGCCTCACACCAGACGTGACCAGTGAAGACCCGGGTGATCTTGTGTTTGGCCTCTGAGGATGGCTCCATCAACTCTCAGTATAGATTAAGTAAACTCCCCGTTTCCGGAAATGACAGAAGGTCGGGTGTGGGGTACTGCCAAAGACAACTTGGGTAGATATACTCTATTTTTGTTCTTTCCTATAAAAAAAGAGGCACGTTGCAACTCTGAGGGGAGTTGGAAGAAAGGAAATGGGTATGGAAATATCAAGCATCATTCATACCCAAATATAGATACAAAGGATTTCTCAGGTGGTGCTAGTGGAAAAGAACCCATCTGCCAATGCAGGAGACGTAATAGACGTGGGTTTGATCCCTGAGTCAGGAAGATCCCCCGGTAAAGAGAACAGCAACCCATTCCAGTATTCTTGCCTGGAGAATCCCATGGACAGAGAAGCCTGGCAGGCTACCATCCATAGGGTCGTAAAAAGTTGGACACGACTGAAGTGAAAGAGCACACACGACAGATTTATTAGAGATATGGAAACCAGGAACACAGATAAAAAATGAAGAGATACAGGAAAATATGTACTGCATTGTTTTCAATGATTAAAAATGGACGTAATTCACATTGGTATAACACCATTAACTAAGGAGCATATTTGAACATCATCAATTTTTTTTTAAACAATATCCTTCCCCTATTCCAGTATCCTATCCAGGATCCCATGTTGCATTTACTGGCATGTCTCCTTAGTCTCGTCCAGTTTATATTAGCTTTTCAGTTTTTCCTTGACATTCATGACCTTGAGAATCACAAACAGTACAAATCTGTTACTGTGTAGAATGCTCCTCAATTTGAGTTTTTCTGTTTTTTTAATGACTGGAATGAGGGTATGTATTTATAGGAAAGTATAACCACAAAAAATATTCTCAGTGCCTCATACCAAGAGTTTGTGATGCCACTGTCTTACTATGGGTGGTGTTGACTTTGATTGTTAGTTGAGGTCTCTCTGCTATAAAGTTGCCAACTTCCCTTTGCATTTAATATAATACATTTGTATTATTATAATATGCATATGAGTATACTATATAAATACTAGTATATTTATCATGTAGCACATAAATGTTAATGTAAATGTACATAATATATTTATATTAAATACAAAGGGAAGCTGGCAACTCATATGAGCTACTGTGAGAATATGTAAATTTGACTTTTCCTCAAACTTATACCCACTAATTTTAGAATCCTCCATATGGACTCATGGAAATCTGTTCTATAGGCTAAAATTCAATCCTGGGGTTATTGATATTATTTATTTTGCTACTCATATTTCTCTAGCTTTGGCTATTAGGAGCTGCTTCAGGTCAGATCCCATGTTCTTCTGAGAAATTTCCATCTATTTGGGGACATTTCTACGCTTTCTGGGAAAACAACATATTTCAAGTTCATCTTGTGTTTTTGCTGCCCAAGCTCTGGAGTAAATCACTCTTACAAAGAGTCTCAGTTCAGTTTTTTGGTGAATGGTGTTCAGAAATCAAGATCTGGGCTCTAGATGTGCTCACTGTGACCGGAGTGCCACTGTGCTAAGTCCCTTCAGGGCGCTGGGAAATAGATGTATATGGTAACCTGTGAAGTTGTATACATCTACACTTCTATTTATACCACACTGTTGTGCATATTATTTGTGTGTGTGGGGGGGTATATAGGCTGTTAACTATGTACAATGTATATGTTTGTATGTGTGTAGATGTGAAAAATATGTGTGTATACATATATACACACATATATAAGCACACACAAATATGAAATCACTCCAGACCAATTCACAGAGATCTTTCTTGTTGTTTTGCTCACAGCTGCATAGTATTCTATTGAGTAACTATGCTACAGATCATTTTATAAATCTCCTATCTACTGGCATTAGGTTGTTTCCAGCATCTTGTAATTACAAAGCATCTTAAATGAATAACCTTGTGCATGTTGCAGATGTATCATAAGGGTAGATTCCTAGAAATAGGATCGCTAGGTCTGAATGTAAGTATATATGCAATTCTGCCAGATGTTACCAAATTTCCCTTCAGAAGGAAAGCACCTATTTGCATTTCCACTAAAAATGGATGACAATGTTTATTCCCAACACAGCCTCTCAACACAATGTGCTGTGATATTGTCTAGTTTTTACCACTTTCATAGGTAAGAAACAGCATCTCAATGTTGTTTTATTTTGCATGTCTCTAATTAGAACTGAGCTTGATCTTTTTTTTATATGCCTATAAGTCATTTTTATATCATTTTTGTGGATTATATGCACATGTCTTTTCCCCATTTTTTTCTATTAGGTTTTTGGTCCTCTGACTCTCAACTTTTAAAGGATTTTTTAAAATGTTAGGTATATTAGCTGTTTGTTGTGAGATTATATATAACATTTTACCTCAGCTTGTCACTTGTCTTTTGACTTTGCTTACAGTGTTTCTAGTCATGCAAATAATGTTTAATCTTTATGTTAAATACATCAGGTATTCACGTGAAATAGAGGCCTTCTATTGCATCTAGAGTTTGAGTCATAAGTAGAAAGCCTTTTGCTAAACCAACATTAAAGAAAAATTCATCTGGGTTTTCTTCATCTTACTAGTTACAGAGTTTCATGTAACATTTAAGTCACTAATCCATTCAGAATTCATTGTTTTACAATAATCTAAAAAAATAAGGGTTTTTTCGGTGGTAATTTAAGGCCTCTTACTCAATTATTCTCAGACCATTCTGAGAATGCTGTGATTTTTCTACTCTGACCTAAACCAAGGCAAACTCCAGTGTAGATCTTTACCTTGGAGTCATAAGTTGGAGAGAAACATCTGAAGCTTTATGCAGTCCAGTTTTTCCTCCTTCCCTATCCTGTCTCTTCTGTTCCATGTCTGTCTCTGTCTGTGTCTCCCTCTCTCACCCCACAGATGGGAAGCTAGAACTCTAACGACAAGCCTAATTGGGTTTAGAGCCAACAACGGAATGATTTCCTTTATTGCAGGATACACTCCAAGCTCCATATACCAACCCTCATTGTGAAGGACGAATGCCAGGGACCATGGTAAATCCATTAATAGGACTTGCTCCCCATTATTAGCCATCTGAGTCTGTTAAAAATCTTAACTAGGAGTTTAATTTCTCTACAGAGGGCTTTAAATTAATTAGGGGTTTACATGCTAACAAAGAGCCTGATGCATCCATAAATCAATCCAGTGGAGAAGGACTACACAGAGAAGACATCTATTCAGTGGAGACTCAAATCCAGCATCCCTGTCGGGCTCCCAACAAAAGGGTGCAGGTGTGGAATAGGCCACTGTGACAAGGAAGTCCCAATAATTATTTTGCATCACTTACACCACAGCAGGTAATGTGGCAAATCAAAGTCCCAGGCGCTCAGCAAGTGAAACCCATGTTACCATGAAAGCCACATCACATTGCTTTAACCGCTATAAATGAACTGCCACAACACTGTGATTTATTTTATACCAAGTCCAGGAATTAAAAGGACATTGATCAAAATGATCTCCTTTTATTTCCTTTTGTTAGGAATAGAAAGTAACAGATGGAACCACTGTTTTTTTTTTTCTTTTTTTTCATGGACCAAACATAATTCTAAGAACCTTTGAAATTGCTGGTACCCTCTATTAAATATTCTTGCTTTAAGGTTTACACTTCCGTTCTGGCCTTTGGATAGAATGTTACTCATATTCTGTTCCTTAAACATGAGATTTGTATTTTTGAATCAAGTGTGTGCCAATGATTCCCAACCTCATACACTTCCAAGTGATAGTTTTGTTTCTTTTGTGTCACTTGATTAGAAAATACCTGATGAAAGAAAGCAACCATGAATTCACTTTTAAATGATTTTATATTTCACTTGGCACAGTAATCCCTACATCTATATGAAAAATATGAGTGTGTGTGTGTGTGTGTGTATATATATATATATGGGAAAACAGACTGTGTTTTTAAGATCTATTTTAAAAACTAATTTCAATATGGATTTACAGTCTCTTTCTTTTTGTAGTAATTTCTTTGTTCCCCAGCCTGTTTAGACCCCACTTCTCCTTCCCCAGCCACAAGCATCTGAAACCCATGCTAGAAGCAAGTATATTTAAATCTATATAAATAATATCCTATAGTGTATTCCTCTTTGAGCTGAAACTTTATTATCACATCAACTCTCTACTCCTCCAAAATGGTGGGAAATCAGTATTTTTCAGATATGAAAGCCAAAAGTCCCACTATAAATATAACATCTCAAAAAATACTGTGGGTTTAAGCTAAATAACCCAGGTTGCAGAAGATTTAAGTCTGGAAAGAGTGGAGTCAACACAACGGATTTTGGTGACACAGGGTTTTTTCCCCTACACATATACAAAAAGCATGCACGCAGTCCATGTTTTCCACATATCCATGTTCACAGTATTTGGTTAGGCAGCAGCGATTCAGACCCTCCAGAGTTCACTGACAAGTACAGAAAAGAGCAAAGAGAAAGAAGGAACACTGTGAGCCCAAGAGCAGGAGTTTAGGCATTCTCTGGGCCCCTCTGCCCACCTCTACACTGTGAGGAAAAATGAGAGAGAGAGGAAGTGGGAATGCAAGCCCAGCCATCTCCGCGCAGCCTCCTTAGCCTTGCTTTATCCTCTTCAACCACTCAGATGTTCTCAGAATGCAAACACACATGGTGCCAATCATTTAGAACAAAACAAAAAGAACAACTCATCTTTCCATCCCATATTTCCCTCCCCCAGGTAGCACTTTAACCCTGAGCTGTTTTCACATGGCAAGTTTGTGAAAGAGAGGTTTGTGTTCAAGTCTCCACTTCTATCTCTGGTATTTTCAGGTCTAGATCCCATACATGTGAAGCTGTAACGAAACACCTCAGCACACCCGTGGGGAAGTGAGAGGCAGCCACTGGAAATGAGGACTCGCATCCTCATCATGTGGTCACGACTCTCATCATGTAAGTGGAGACCCCCTGGCAAGTCAGCCTAGACTTCCACCTCTGTCAAGCAGTAATGAGATCCTCACCCCTACCCCATGTCCCACTACAGTGGTATCAGTGGGGGCCTAGTGGAGAGATGACACATTTATCATTTACTGTCGTTCAGTCGCTCAGTCATGTCTGACTCTTTGTGGCCCCATGGACTGCAGCACGCCAGGCTTCCCTGTCCTTCACCATCTTCCGGAGCTTGCTCAAACTCATGTCCATTGAGTCAGTGATGCCATCCGACTATCTCGTCCTCTGTCATCCGCTTCTCCTCCTGCCTTTCCCAGCATCAGGGTCTTTTCTAATGAGTCGGCTCTTCACATCAGGTGCTCAAAGTATTTACCATCACTGAGTAGTAAGGAGGCGGAACACCCACCCCTACTGCCAGAGAAGATCATGTGCAAACAGTAACAGACACTCCTACCCCTCCCTCATCCAGAAAGGATATTGGTAGGGGCCAAGGAGGAAACTGGAACTCCCATCCCTGTTCAGCAGCATTGAGAAGCACTCCCTTGGGTGTCAATGGAGGCTGACGAACTTCCTCACTAACCTCGCAGTAACAAGGTGCCTCTCCCTTCTTCTGACGGGCAGTGCCAATGAAAACCAGACAAAGCAGAGGTTCCAATAAGGTGCAGAGTCTCATAACATAACACAAAGGTCCAGATGTCACTGCAAAAATCACTCTTAAAAATAATCAAAATCTCAAAAAACCACTACAATACTGTAAAGTAATTAGCCTCCAATTAAATTAATTTAAAAAATAATCAAAATCTGAAACATAAAAAAAAGACACTCAAAAGATGCCAACCTCAAGAAGACAGAGCTATTAGAACTATCTGACAAAGACCTTAAAATGGCCAAAAAACACATGTGTAAATGAGCAGCCATAAACATGTTTGAAACAAATGAAAACTAGAATTAGGTTATTTGCCTTTGGTAAAGAAATAGAAAAGTCTGAGCAAAGAAATAAAAGATATCAACAAGAACCAAACGGAAATGTTAGAACTGAAAAATTCAATAGCCAACATGAAGAAGTCAATGAACGGGCTCAGCTGCAGCAGGGAGACCAGAGGAAAGAATTCAACAACAGGAAATACACAATATGAAACAGGGAGAAAGGAGACTGAAGCAAAGTATTCAACAGAACCCCAAGGATGTGTGCACACTAACACAAGGCCTATCTTTTTTGTTCCCAGAGTTCTGGAAAGAGAAGATAAAGAGGGTAGGACTGACAAAGCCCTACAAAAAATAATAATAATGTGTAAAATTTCTCAAATCTGACGCAAAACATACAAATTTAAGAAACTGAGTAAATTCCATACATATAAGCCTAAAGAAATCCACCTCAAGACACATTATAGTCGAATTTCTGAAAATGAAAGACAAAGATTATAATTAGAACAGATTTCTCATCTAAAGCTATGGCAGCCAGAAGTAAACAGCCCAGTATTTTTCAGAAAATGTTGGAATTTCTTTCAGCCCAGAATTCTGTCAACCCAGAATTCCCTCTGTTCAGTTAAAACATCCCTCAGAAATGAAAGGGGAATTAAGACATTCTCAGTTGAAAGAAAAGTGAAGATAATTTGTTGATAGTAGACCTACCCTAAAAGAATATCTAAAATTTTCCAAAAGGAAAAGAAATAATACAAAAAGAAACAATAGAAAAGGATAATATGGTTTTAAATGTTTGTAGAGGAAAGTTTTAAGGCATTTATATTTAAATGGGGAACAGTAAAGGGATTTAAAGGAATGTAAGATTTCTGCATTTCACTAGGTAACATGACAACATCAGTAGACTAATAAGTTATGTTTACATTGCAATAATCAGAGGAATGACTAGAAAAGCTATTCAAAGAGATAAAAAATCATCAATAAATCAAAATCATATAATTGCATATTGCAATTCCTGGGAATTGATCCCAGAGAAATGAAAACATGTTTACACACAAAACTGAAAGTTTACAGCAGATTTACTTATAACAGCTTAAAACTGGAAACAAACCAGATGTCATTCAACAGGTGAATGATTAAACAAACTGTGATGCATCCAGACCATGGAATACTATTTAGCAATAAAAAGGAATTAACTCCTGATACACACAGCTACCTGGATGAGTCTCCAGAGAACTATTCTGAGTGAAAAGGACCAATCTCAAAAGGTCACATATTGTATGATTCCATTATATTCCAGAACACTCTTTTTTTTTTTTTTTCTTTTTGGCTAAGCCACAAGGCTTCCAGCAGTATGTAGGATCTTAGTTCCCTGACCAGGGACTGAACTGATGCCCCCTTCAGTGGAGGTGCAGAGCCTTAACCACTGGACCTCCAGGAAAGTCTTGATTAGTCTTGAAAAGACAACACTAAAAAAATGGAGAACATATTGGTGGTTGTCAGGGGTTAAAGAGCAGGTAGGAAAAAGAAGGAAATGGATGTGGCCATAAAACGACTGTATGAGGGATCCATACAGTGAAAGAAATGTTCTGTGTCTTGACTGTATAAGTGTCAATTGATACTGTGATTTATACCATTTATTTACAAGATGATATCATTGGGGGCATCTGGGTAAAAAGCACACTGGAATCTGTATTATTTTAATACAACTTCATATGAATGTACAGTTCTCCAGATATAAAAAAAGGTTAAACAGAAATCATTCATTTCTGTATGGAGATACTTTTGCTTCTTTTCAAATGTCCTGAAATCAGTGTGTGTTTTTGTGAATACCAACTAAGGTTTGATTAAATTTGTAAAGAGAAGTAAATACATAAAAGCTAATCAGTTACTTATAGCCTCTGAGTCACATGGTATTTTATCTTCTGATTGTAAAAAGCAAATGTCTGATTTAATTCTAAATTACATTTAAAAAGACAAGTTTCCACAAAATGCAGTTATATTTTAGTAGAAAACTAAGCATACTGAAAATTTCCTAGTTACAAAGTGGATTGATGGCTGGGTTACAATTGATAAAGGGAACCTGATACTAAATTCATTGCTTTTAAGTGTAATACATTACATATAATACATATATTTATTATATATACTAAGCTTTAAAAAGTCAACTTTCAAGGCTCTTGTTTTTTTAAACTCATGAGAGCTAGAAGAAACACTGTCTCTGAGAAGGGTGTGAAAGTGACTATTCTGTACTAGACAGGGAAGCCTGGTATGCTGCAGTCCATGGGGTCGCAAAGAGTTGGACACGACTGAACTGAACTGATTCTGTACCTGAAATTGATCAGTCATTTAAGTCAAGGTACCTTAGTTTATATATTATCCACTAACAGTGTGCTTGCTCAGCAAACATATGGAATAAAAAGTTTATCCAATAACTAAGCAAACATCTTCCTCCAGACAAAGACTTTGAAATGCATCTTATCCGCACATAATGTATGGGTAATTATTTAGCATCATAGACCTACAAGTCAGTCTCTGGCTTCCTGACCTCTTATTTTGTATTACATATAGGATATGCACACACCACCCTCACCTTTCCTGAGAAACCAGCAAGTACAGGTGTCTTGCCAAGGACACCAATGTTAAGATCACCATTTCCAGGACTACCAGGTTAACTTTCCTATTGTGTCACTAAGTATTACCTATCCTCCTGTGTTCCCTATTTCGGAGAATTATACACCTATGATTTCTCATTCTCTGCATCTTGAATCGTGCTCATTTTTACAATCATTAGCAAATATATTACTAAAATATATTTATATAAATGTTGGTGCTTCTAATGTGAAGTGAATTAAAAAAAAAAAAAGAATGCACTCACATCCCTGACATCTTCAGACTCAGATACTGATGAAGAGAGAATTCTCTTGCTGCTGCTGCTGTTGCTAAGTCGCTTCTCTTGCTAGATAAAAGAAATCACTTGAGTATAGACAACTACTAGACAACTGTTAACAAAGGGATATTTGAAAAAATATATTCTAACTCCATTTAGTGTAGCATTGGCCTAGCGTGTGCATGCTCAGTTGTGTCTGACTCTTTGTGACCTCATGGACTGTAGCCCACCAGGTTCCTCTACCCATGGAATTTTCCAGGCAAGAAATACTGCAGTGGGTTGCCTGGCCCTCCTCCAGGGGAATCTTCCTGAGGACCCAGGGATCAAAGCTATTTCTTGAGTCTCCTGCATTATCAGGTGGATTCTTTACCACTTACAGCACCTGGGAAGCAAAATTAGACACTATTTGGCAAGACTCCTCGGGGCTTTTAATATAATTATATGTAGAATTAAATATATATTAAATTATATAATTTAATATAATTATATATATTATACTACTACTGAATCACTAGTAGAGGGGTATAAGTTGTTGAGTTTTTAAGTTTATTTGAACCCTTACTTTTCACACTACACACTCCAGTTGCTAAGAGCTGAATGCTAATTTTAGAAGCGGTGGCTAAGCATAAGAAGCTACTCATCTAAATCCTCAAGATTTCTCTGTGTAGAGTTGTACGCCAGGATGACATGAATGATCAGATGAGTACAAAATCAGAACACAGTGAGGTTAAGAGCTTCTATAAGGGTTGCTGTTTCTATTTAAATCACTATCAATTACTAGAAAAAGCATTTGGATGAAAATTCCCCATAAGATACTCAAGAGAATATTTTCCTTATTTTGGATCACTGAAAGTTGGTTAAAGTGACAGTGAGAATTAACCAGCACTGAAACTCAAGATAACTACAGTTGAAAGGGGACCTCATCATGGCATCTTTATCAGCGCCTTGAAGTATCATGAAAATCAGAAGTTTTGACGTTACATTTTAAAGATAATTCAAAAAACATAGAATTTTTTTAATAACTTTATAAGACAGTTCAATACAGAAAGGATGTTCAACAAATGGTACCAGAAAACAATTTTTAAAATGTCAAACTTAGCTTAGGATATAGAAAATCACAAGATAATATTGTTTCTACCATAATGAAAATGAACCTGATGTACCTGGGCATAAATATCTTTGAAATTGTCTTGTTGAGGTTCACTGAGCTTCCTGAATCATAGAAATCAAGCTTATAAATTTTCAACCCCATTGGGGAACTAAAGATATTAAGAAACATAAATGAACTAAAACCCAGAAACTGATGAGCTCCCACTCCAAGTAATGAAGAGACCCATGACTGCTTTTACCCTGGACAATGACGGAGGAGAAGTCTGCCACTGATAGGAATTAGGAGAAACCAGATAAACTTTTTACAAAATTTTAAAGGTTGAGTATGCTGGTGTGCTTGTTCAGAAACCCTAGAAGCCCCTACGGATTGACATACACTGTCAACTTCTTGTCGTGACCCTTCACTGAATCACCACCTATAAGTACTGGGTCAGACGCAGAGAGTTGAGAGAGAACTCCCCTGAATTATGTGAGCCGCAGGAAACACTAAAGATAAGGGCACAGCACAGAAAGCCCTTGATACAGTCTTGGCTGTCAGCAAGGACTAGACAGGGACAGCGAGCTGCTGCAGAAGGACCACAGACAGCTGAGGGGAAGAGTTACACTCAGGAGGGTGTGCACAGGGCTTCCTAACTGTAACTAAAAGCAGGAGGACCAAGATGCGCAGAGGCACTCCAAACCCTCGCTGAATACACAACAGCCCTCTAAGGCTAAGGGCAGGGAAGAAGAGGAGAGGATAACACGGAAGGCGTGGAAAAGCTAAGAGTAGGACAAGGAGGCAAAGATCTCTTCCCAGTGACTCAAAATGCTACGAGCTGGACTGCAGGCCAAGACATCTGAGGTCAGCCATGCCTTCAAATACTGGCAGTTGGAATAAAGCAAAGGCGATCTCCAAGGCCTTTGAAGGGCTCAGGTCGAAGCCAAGATGAAGGGAAGGTATGAATGCTGACCTAAAAATCCCTTGGCTCTGCTTCCAGCTAAGATGGAGCAAGCACACTCCAGCAATCTCTCTCACTTGATGCAAATATAAATCCTGGGTGCACAGAACTATTACCAGAGGACTCTGAAAAGTGAAGGTAACAGGCATATTGGAGAAGGAGATTAGATGTCTTACTGAACGTAGTGAGTTTACTAGTTTTCCCCTCTGATACCACTTGGGCCGGACTCAGTGACAGCCCCAAGACTCAGAAGTACACAGCAGGTGTGGACAGAAAGGCTCCAGGAACAGCTCTCTTTCTGGCCTAAGGAACAGGAAAGGGAGTCCATAGGATAAGAGAGTGTACGGGGCAGGAGGGGAAGTATTTAGTTGTTTTCTATTTCCCTTTCTCTCCTTCCCTAGCCCCGCGCAGTAGCGGGAAAACAAAGTTGAAAGAGTTGCACTGTACTATTTTAAAACTTACAAAAGATTCACCATATTCAGGCAATACAGTATTTGCAAAGGACAGAGAAATGTATACGAACAACCAAAGTGAATTCAGGAATAAATCTGTACATATAGAGTCAAATGACATCCAGCAAAGGCAACAAAGCAATTCAATAAAGGAAGTAAAGTCATTTAAAAAAATGATAACAAAATATGTAGATATCTATACTTTTAAAAACAAATCTTAACACCTAACTCACACCACAGAAAAGAATTAAGGGTCAGTGCATCATGGATCTAAGCATAAAAAGGAAAGCTCTGGAGAAAGTAGTATTTCTGTCGATATAGGGTAGGCTGAGACTTTCAGAACGCAGAAAGCACTAATTGTGAAAAAATAAACACAATGTCATCAATATTAAAATGTCTCTGCTTATCAAAAGACAACATTATTCAAAATGATCAGGCAAACCAACAATGGAAAATCTGTAATACATACTTTGACAAGACACCTGTATTCAAAATATATAATGCAACTCAATAAGAAAACTAGCTACTTCTCTCAATTAGACAAAAGAATTTAACAGACATAAAATGAACAATAGGGTAGATGAAAAGTTCTCCATTTCTTTCATCATCAAGGAAATGCAGATAAAATCATAATGAATTTTTCACCTCTTTGGTTAAATTTATTCCTAGTTATTTTATTTTTAAACTGAACTGCTTTCTTGTTTTCTCTTTCTGATAGCTTCCTGATGTAAAGAAAACCAATAGATTGCATTATATTAATTTTGTATCCTTCAGCTTTATTGAATTCATTTATTTGTTCTAACAGTTTTTTGGTGGAGACTTAAGGGTTTTCTATATATAGTACTATGTCATCTGCAAACAGCGACAATTTACTTCATCCTTTAGGAAGCCACTGTACACTGTTGATGGAAATATAAACTGGTGCAATCACTTTGGAAAACAGTTCAGAGGTTCCTCAAAAAACTAAAAGTAGAACTACCATATGATCTAGCCATTCCACTCCTGGGTATATACCCAAAGAAAATGAAAATATTAATTAAAAAAGATACAAGCACTTCAATATTTACAGCAGCATTATTGACAATAGCCAAATTTGGAAACAACTGAAGTGCCCAGTGATGGATGAATGGATAAAGAATAGGTGGTGTATATACACAATGGAATATTACTAAGCCATAAAGAATAAAGAAATTCTTCAATTTGCAACAACGTGAATGGACCTAGGGAGTATTATGCTTAGTAAAACAAATCAGAAAAAGATAAATTCTGTATGATATCACTTATATGTGGAATCTAAAACCAAACAAAAGTAATAACAAAACAGAAACAGACTGACAGATATAGAGAACCAACTAGTGGTTACTAGTGGGGAGAAGGGATGAGGGAGGGGCAAGATATGGGTACGAGATTAAGAGAGATAAGCTACTATGCATTACTATAAAATAAATAAGCAACAAGGATATATTGTACATCACAGAGAAATATGGCCATTATTTTACAGCAACTTTAAATGGAATATAAACCAAAAATATTGAATCACTATGTTGTATACCTGAAATATAATATTGTAAATCAAGTGTACTTCAGTTAAAAAAAACAATGAGATACCACCACATATTCATTACAAGAGCTAAAATTCAAAAGACTAACAATTTCAAATCTTGGCAAGGATGTCAGTGGACCAAAACTCTCAAATATCACTGGGTAGAAATACAAAATAGAACAACTACTTTGAAAAGCACAGTGGCAATTTTTTACAAAATTAAACATATATGCATCTATCATAAGGTACGCGGAGAATGCAATGGCAACCCGCTCCAGTACTCTTGCCTGGAGAATCCCAGGGACGGAGGAGCCTGGTAGGCTGCAGTCCATGGGGTCGTGGAGAGTCGGACACGACTGAGCGACTTCACTTTCACTTTTCACTTTCATGCATTGGAGAAGGAAATGGCAACCCACTCCAGTGTTCTTGCCTGGAGAATCCCGGGGACAGAGAAGCCTATTGGGCTGCCGTCTATGGGGTCACACAGAGTCGGACACGACTGACGTGACTTAGCAGCAGCAGCAGCAGCAGCATCATAAAGTACAACAATTCCACTTCTATATATTTACTCAAGACAAATAAAAGCATATGCCCATAATAATGAATTGCACATGAATGTATAGAGTAGCTTCTTCATAATAGCTAAAAACTAGAAACTATCCAAAAGTATACAACAGGAGGATAAACAAAATGGATGTATTTACAAAATGAACTACTACTCACTAATGTAAAGGAATGAACCATTTATACATACAAAGACATGAATGACTCTCAAAAACATATCCTGAAAGAATCTAGACATGGTAAGAGTACATACCCTAGACTCATTCATAAGAAGTTCATAACCAGCAAACTAACCTGAAAAATTCAATATAAGCCCTTTTAAAATCCCAATTGATTTTTTTTTTGCAAAAAATTAACAAATTGATCCTAAAATTCATATCAAAATGCAAAAGGTCTAAACTAATCAAGCAATCTTGAAAAAGAAGAATGAGGTAGGAGGATGCACAATTCCCAATTTCAAAATTTATACTACACCATAGCTCTTGTGTTACTTGACTACTCCAGTAATTCAGACAGCATTGTTCTGGCAGAAGATAGACATATAGATCAGCGTAACAGCACTGAAAGTCCATGCCAACTGGTATCGGGTTTCTTTGGGGGATAAAACCTGAAACTAACAAACACTATAAATCAATTATATCCCAATAATTTTTTTTAAACAAAATTCAGATAGGGATGATGTTTGGACACTCTAAAACACTGAGTTGTACACTTTAAAAGGGTGAATTTCATGGTATATGAATTATATGTCAATAAAGATATTATTTAAAATATATATATATATATAAAGAAATGGAAGTGCAAAAGCAAACCTCCACATTCACCTCTAATGATTTTCAACAACAGTGCAAGACAATTCAATGTGAGATAGAATAGCCTTTTCAACAAATGATGCTATGACAGCAGGATAGCCAAGCACAAATGAATTAAGCTGGACCCCTTCCTCAAACAACACAAACCAAAAAAACCTCAAAGTGGGACACAGACATAAATGTAAGAGCTAGAACTACAATAAAACTCTTAGAAGAAAATCTTCATGGCCTTGGGTCAGGCAAGATCTCTTAGATAAGACACCAAAGGTGATAAAAGAGAAAAAGGAAATAAATTAGAGTTCTTCAAAACAAAATAACTTTGCGTTTTAAAGGGCACTGTGCACAAAGGAAGTGAAAGAACCTAGCAGAATTGGAGGAAGCATTTGAAATCATGTATCTGGTAATGGGCTGACAGGTCCACAAGAAGAACTATATAAGAACTTTATAGCTGCCTTATTTGTAATAGACCAAGTGAAAATAAACCATATATATGTCAAAAGGAAACTGGATAAACAAAGTACATTTCATACAATGAAATACTATTCAACAGCTGAAGAAAATAACAAGGAAAACCTGAAAAAACTGAAAACACAATATATGAAGAATCTCAGAAACATTACATTGAAGGAAAGAAGTCAGACACAAAAGAATACATACTGTATGAAAGAATGCATATAAAATTCAGGAACAGACAAATAATACATGGAGTATCTGAGGTGTATCAATGGTTGTTTCTGCAGAACGTGGGGGGCGGGTGATGGAGGAAGGTTAAGAAGGAACCTTCTCAAAAATACTCTATATTTCAATATTCCTATATGGAGTATTGCTTTTACAGGAGAATACATCTACATAAGTGTATCAAATTGGAGACGTATGATACGTGCATCTTACTATATGTGAATTTTACTTCAAATTTTTTAAGTGCAAGAAGGGGGAGTGCCATGCTTCATGGTGTCCTATACCTTCCTGTACCCTTTTCAAATACAGAGCACAGAGGCAATGGGACTCTGCATGTAAGTACGCAGTCTTCTAAAAGCCCTGCCTTATTTGAAAATGGAACACACTCAGATAGTTCACAAGCTTCCTGGTAGAATACTGTCTCTATCTCCAGCATCAAACTTGCAATAAAAGGAAAATGGAAATTTTCACCTAATTCTTCTGTGGGCTAGACCTGGTTAGCAAGAGGTCAACAGATGAGTAAGAATATACCCTCTTCAGGGAACACTATTTCTACTTGAAAGAGTTCTAGGAAAATCTTAGAGGCTCTAGACTGATCCAACTTTTAAAATGTAGCTATATAATCTACTGGAGAAGGAAATGGCAACCCATTCTAGAATTCTTGCTTCAGAAATCCCATGGACAGAGGAGTTTGGTGGGCTTCAGCCCATGGAGTCACAAAGAGTATGATATGACTTAGCAACTAAACAACAAATATGTAATCTATCAGTTCAGTTCAGTTGTTCAGTCATGTCTGACTTAACTGACTGTAGCACACCAGGCCTCCCTGTCCATCATCAACTCCCGGAGTTTACTCATGCCCACTGAGTTGGTGATGCCATCCAGCCATCTCATCCTCTGTCATCCCCTTCTCCTCCTGCCTTCAATCTTCCCCAGCATCGAGGTCTTCTCAAATGAGCTAGCTCTTCACATCAGGTGGCCAAAGTATTGGAGTTTCAGCTTCAGCATCAGTCCTTGCAATGAACACTCAGGACTGATCTCCTTTAGGATGGACTGGTTGGATCTCCTTGCAGTCCAAAGGACTCTCAAGAGTCTTCTCCAACACCACAGTTCAAAAGCATCAATTTTTCAGTGCTCAGCTTTCTTTATAGTCCAACTCTCACATCCAGCATTACTCAAAAGACACCTGTGACTATTTCTAGTTTATGTCTTTCTATCATGTCTGCTGCTAAAAGGTGTGTTTAATTTATTAATTCAGTTTATTCAACCTTTTGCTCAACAGAAGTAACAGCTTTTAGCTATCTCTTCTCCATCATTTACCTTCACAGTTTACGGCCCTGCATGAGACATGCGGGGTGTCATACAGAGACATGACTAGCTATGCCCTGATCATAAAAACAACATATATTTTCTAACAATTTCCTCTGAGAAATCTAATATTTTCCTCTGATTTCTCCTATCTTCTCTGCTGATGGTTATTACAGCTTTATTTTTTAATTTATTTTTATTTTTGTAATTCTAAACTCCACTGAGGAACAATCAATATCTGTTTAATCTGTACAATGTGATGATTTGTCATACATATACATTTGATATGGGCTTCCCTGGTAGTTCAGCTGGTAAAGAATCCACCTGCAATGTGGGAGACCTGGGTTCAATCCCTGGGTTGGGAAAATCTCCTGGAAGATCCCCTGGAAGAATGCATGGCAACCCACTCTGGTATTCTTGCCTGGAAAGTCCCCATGGATGGAGGAGCCAGATGGGCTACAGTCAATGGGGTCATAAAGAGTTGGACACGACTGAGAGATTAAATACATACATTTGATTCATGTATACATTTTATGAGATCAAGATAATGAACCCATTCATCACCTCACATAACTAACTTTATTTTATTACTGAAGTACAGCTGCTATACAATAGTAAATAAGTGACAGGTGTACAATATAATTATTCACAATTTTAAAGGTTATACTTTATTTATTAGCTATTATAAAATACTGGCTATATTCCCTATCTTGTACAATATATCCTTGCAGCTTGTTTTACACTTAGCAGTTTGGTATCTCTTACTCCCCTATCTCTATATTTCTTTTTTAATTTCAACATTTTTTTACATTTACTTAATATTGTTAATGGTAAAATATTTTAAAAATTCAGAAAATATTTCAGAAATACAAGATGTCACTTGGCTTTACCCAAAAATTTTAAACATTTTAAGATACTTGCTTCATTGGAAAAATTAAATGGGTGGACATAATTAAGACATTCCCCCTCCCCAGAAGTATTCATTATGCTCAACTCAGTGTGTGTCGTTCCTACATTTATTAGATTTCTTCTACTTGCATATCAATAATCAATGTAATGTTTTTGAGACTGGTCCATGTTGACACATGCAGATATAGTTCATTTTAATTGTTACAGATTAATTTGCTTTTTAACAAAATCAGCTGGTTCACTTAATCTCCTACTGTGGGACTTTTAGGTCATTTTGACTTTTTTGTCATCAGAAAAAAAAAATGCATCACTTTATATGAATCCCTTTGCATATATGTTAGAGTTTCTCTAGGTTCAAAGCACAGAAGTAGCATTGCTAGACTGAAGGCTGTGTTGTCAGAGAAGACAATGGCATCCCACTCCAGTCCTCTTGCCTGGAAAATCCCATGGACAGAGGAGCCTGGTGGGCTGCAGTCCATGGGGTCACTAACAGTCAGACACAACTGAGCGACTTCACTTTCACTTTTCACTTTCATGCATTGGAGGAGGAAATGGCAACCCACTCCAGTGTTCTTGCCTGGAGAATCCCAGGGACGGGGGAGCCTGGTGGGCTGCCGTCTATGGGGTCGCACAGGGTCAGACACGATCGAAGTGACTTGGCAACAGCAGCAGTAGCAGCAGCAGGCTGTGTTGTATATTCATCTTTTTAGGTAACACAAAATGAGTTTCCTAAATGTTTACATCAGTTATACTCCTACCAACAATAGAGTTCCAGTTTCCACATATGCTTGCCTGTGGGCATTTTCAGACTCCTAAAATTTTTCCAAAATAGATGGGCATAAGATGCTATGTGATGTTTTAGCCTATACATGCATTTTTCTGAACAAGAAAACTATAAATGTTTATGGATGGCACTTTCATATTGATTCATTTTGCAAATCTCTTATATCAGCTAGGAGCTCACTCTTCTACTTGGCTAGTAATCTTTTTCTTTTTTTTAAACAAATATTTTTACTCCTAATGTATTAAGAATTTATTAATCTTTCTCTTTATTCCTTGTACAGATTATCTTCATTTAAAAAAAATTGTCCTCTTACTTCAATACTATAAAGATATTTCCTTATATTTATTTCCAAAAATTTTAAAAACCTTGCTTTAAGATTTGGACTCATTCAAAATTTACTTTTGTGCATTGTACTTGGTAGCAATAAAACTGTGTAGTTTACTTTATAAATTGTCACAGTGGTCTTTTTAAATTGTCCATTCTTTCCTCATTGAATTGTAATTCCACTTCCATTATATATTCCTATATATCCATGTGGGTCTATTCAAGGCCCTCTGTTCTGTTCTTCTGGTTTATTTGGGTATTTTTGCCCAACATTACACAGATGTAACTGCTTAAGCTTTAGAATAAATCTTCATGTGTGGGAGGATACAGCATCTCCTATTATCTTTCTATAAAATCATATCATCTATATGTAAACCTACATTTTTAATATTAATATTAGATTAGCTTTTTCTCTGATTTTTGGATGAGATGGTTAGATAGATGTAAACCTACATTTTTAATATTAATATTAGATTAGCTTTTTCTCTGATTTTTGGATGAGATGGTTAGATAGCATCACCGACTCAAGGGGTGTGAATCTGGGCAAACTCAGAGATGGTGAAGGACAGAGGAGCCTGGTGTGCTGCAGTCCACGGGGTCGCAAAGAGTCAGACATGACTTAAGAGAATGAACAACAACAGCTTTTTGTATTCTGTGAAAATCTTTCTGGGATTCTGACTGGAATTACATGTAATGTGTAAACCATTTTAGAGTAAATTAGTATCTTTACACCATTAAGTCTTCCCCTCCAAGAATTTATGATACATCTCTCCACCAACCTTTGTCCCTTTTTAAATATTTTATTTCTCCATCAATATCTCACATATTCCTTCCTTTTTAGATTTATTCCTAAATGCCCTTTAAAAAAAACTATTTTAAATACTGTTCTTTAAAATTACTTTAAGAGTTGATAATGGATAGATCAAATCCTAGATCAAATCCAGTCAATCCTAAAGGAAAAGAATCCTGAATATTCACTGGAAGGACTGATGCTGAAGTTGAAGTTCCAATACTCTGGCCACCTGATGCAAAGAGCTGACTCATTGGAAAAGACCCTGATGCTGGGAAAGATTGAAAACAAAAGGAGAAG
This sequence comes from Odocoileus virginianus, assembly GCF_023699985.2. Taxonomy (NCBI): domain Eukaryota; kingdom Metazoa; phylum Chordata; class Mammalia; order Artiodactyla; family Cervidae; genus Odocoileus; species Odocoileus virginianus. The sequence goes on along the minus strand of NC_069686.1, from coordinate 54,062,202 downwards.
AGGGCAGCAGAGAGTGAAACGGTTAGATGGCATCACTGACTCAATGGACATGAATTTGAGAAAATTCTGGGAGAGAGTGGAGGACAGAGGAGCCTAGCAGGCCCATGGGGACACAAACAGTCAGATACAACTGAAAAACACAAAAACAACAATGGAAATGCAGGATTTCTATTAATTTTTGTAATATTCACTTTATATCCAGTAAACTTCTAAAAGTGTGTGTAAAGAATCTCCTGGATTTTCTACTTAGACAATTATTTACAAATAATAAATTTGTGCTTTCTTCCTAACCCATATGTCACTTAATTTCATATGTTAGTTAGGTCCAGAAGTGTAAAAACAAATAGCCGTGCTGACTGGAGGAATCCTGGTCTGGCTATGGATTTTAAAAAGAACACTTCCAGTTTTTCACCTTTAAGTACAATTTTCACTGAAGATCGTCTGTGAGCACCTTTTGTCAACTTAAGAAAACATCCTTTTGTTCTTGGTGACTACATTTTTTAAATTACTGTGAATTGCCATTGAATTTTATCAAATGTTTTATTTTGTACGTGTCAAGCCTTTGTTCTCTGTGTTTAATCTATAGCTGTGATTAATTATTTTAATTGATTTTCTAATGTTAAGAAATCACTGCATTTCTGGAATAAGCCCCATTTTAAATAAGCCTCAGAAAAGTGAGTTGACATCTAGCAACCAGATCTTGGTTTCAAACACCCTTGTCTTCAAATAAAACAAGTGCACGTTAGATAAATAGCTAATTTGAAGACTGTGGCAGGAAATATACAATATGAGCCTGAAGCTCCTTGTAAAACCAAAAAAGTAAGAAAGCGCAGTGGTAAAGAATCCATCTGCCAGTGCAGGAGACACAAGAGATGCAGGTTCAATCCCTGGGTCCAGAAGATTCCTTGGAGGAGTGAATAGTAGCCCACTCCAGTATTTTTGCCTGGAAAATTCCACAGACAGAGGATCTTGGTAGACTGCAGTCCTTGGGGTCACACACGAAGAAAAGAAAGGAAAACAAACAAAACCAATGATGAGAGTGTGTCAGAGCAACAAGAGGACCGACTGGGAGGGCTGCTAATGGATAAAGGTGAACAAAACACCAATAAAAGTAAGTAGTTTATGTCAGTTTACAACCCAAAGTATAAACGCAGACACCAATGCATTCATAGTAATATAAATGATTGAGCAAATAAACATCAAAAAACAGACAAATCTCCCATGTGGAAGGATTACAAAAATACTCCACCCTCGGGAGGAGGAATACGACAGCACGCTCCATAAATATGGACCATGAAGAGTGATTTTCTTTCAAGGGGAACAGTACAGAAGGGGGGTTGAGAGAGAAACTTTACAGTGCAAACCTGACAAACGTTATCTGAGCCACATGACAAAGGTTCACCAAAATAATGGTAAGTTATATAGATCATATGCAATCTTGATACAATGTGATAAAAATGGCACTTTTAACTTGTGTTTTAAATACGTCCTCCAAATCTATCCACAGCTAACGATAAGAAAAACAGCAGGCAAATCTCCTTGAGACAAACCCCCCAAAGCAGCTAACCAGGACTCCTCAAAACTGTCAAGGTCAGCAAAACCAAGAGAAGTCTGAGAATCTGCCATAGCCAAGAAGAGTGTAAGGAGGCAAGGTGAGTAAATGTCAAATGAATCCTGGATAGGATTGTGAAACAAGGACATTAGGTAAAATTATGGAAATAGGAATAATGAATGGACTTCAGTTACTAATAACAAATCAACATTGTTCCTTAGCTGTGACAAATGTACCATATTAATAAAGGAGGTTAATAATTGGGAAACAGGCTATGAAACATTGGAAATCTCTGTACTATCTTTGCAATTTTTTGGTAAATATATAACTTCTCAACAGAAAAGTTTAGCTTTTATTTTTGTAAACAGTGAGTTGGGGATATTTTTTCATCTTCTTTCACATCAGTCTGTATAAAATATTATCTCTTTCACTCCAGGTTTGGTTGAACTCTGTAAAATCATTAAAGAAAAGAAAGTGAAGTCGCTTAGTCATGTCCAACTCTTTGCGACCCTGTGGACTGTAGCCTACTAGGCGCCTCTGTCCATGGGATTCTCCAAGTGAGAATACTGGAGTGGGTTGCCATTTCCTTCTCCAGGGGATCTTCCCAACCCAGGGATCGAACCTGGGTCTCCCACATCGCAGGCAGATGCTTTAACCTCTGAGTCACCAGGGAAGCTGTAAAATCATTAGAGCCTGCCAGTCTTCTGGGGGGTAGGCATGGTTAAAAACTTTTATCATGAAGTTTTAAACATCTGTAAAAGCATGTGCTGTGCTGTGCTTGCTCACTCAGTTATGTCTGACTCTTTGCGACTGTGTGGACTGTAGCCTGCCAGGCTCCTCTGTCCATGGGGGTTTTCTAGGCAAGAATACGGAGTGGGGTGCTGTGCCCTCCTCCAGCGGATCTTTCCAGCCCAGGGACTGAACCCACACCTCCGCATTGCAGGCAGATTCTTAACTGTCTGAGCCCCCAGGGAAGCAACGCTCAAACTGCTACAGTTATAAGACCAATTTTTTAGAAAAATTTATTCTTTTGAGGTAGAGTTGACTTAAAATACTGTGTTTCAAGTGTACAACATAGTGATTCAAAAGTTATACTCTATTTACAGTTATTATAAAATATTGGACATATTCCCTTTGCTGTAATTATACTCTTGTAGCTTACTTACTTTATGCAACGTAGTTTGTATCTCTTAATCCTCTACCCCTCTCTTGCCCCTCCTTCCTTCCCTCTCCCAACTGGTAACCACTAATTTGTTCTCAGTTGTGGTGAGTCTCTTTCTACTCTGTTCACCAGCTTGTTTTATTTTTTTAGGTACCATGTATAACTGATATTATACAGCATATGTCTTTCTCTGAAAAACGGCCAATTTTAATTTATCTAAACTCCAACTATTTCCCTCTTCCAGTATTATTTTGAAGTAAACCCAGATATCACAGCATTTTAAGGGTAAATACTTCCGTGTGTATCTCTAAACATAAGAACTCTTTTGAAACACAGAACCATAAGTTCAAGTTTACATATATATATGTACACATATATATGTACATATACACACAATAATTCTTAATATTAAATAGTCAGTGATCACAAGTACAATTATCTTACAATTTCTATGCATATCTGGATAGTGATGCTGAAAATTTTCTGCTATTTCTTCATTTTGTACTTCACTGGCTTCTGTTTTTTACTTCATTATTTACTTCCTCTTTACATATATTATTCCTCATTACTTCTTGAGTTAAATGATTAATTTAAAATCTTTTCCTATTATGTACCTTTAAAGGTAAACATCTCACCATAACTTTTGATTTAATTATATTGCCTAAGTTTGTGTAGATAGAGGGTTTTCATTTTCATCCAGCTTAAATATTTTAAATTCTCTTATAATTTATTTTCTAAAAAGTGGAAAAGACATTTGTGTATATATATATTTGTGTGTGTACATGTATAACTAAATCACATTGTTGTATACCTAAAACTAACACAATATTGTAAATCAACTCCACTTTAAAAAAATTTGAAGTGAATACTCTAAAATATTTTACTAAAATTTTCAGAGATTAGCAGTTTTGAAGGGATGTTATTGATTTCTGGTGTAACTGTGAACAAATATCATGAAAAGTATGACATTGATGTATTTGTGCAATAAGTATTTTATATTATAAATTTTATGAAAGCAAGTACTTCATTTTATTCTCTGCTGGATAAGTTGAATAGATAAATGAACATAATAATATGTAGGGCCTATTTCCAAAATTTAGCACATATACAGAAACATGTCCTTAAGTTTGCCACCTACCATTCTATACTCTTAGGAAGACATGTCTACTTGATTTTTCAACTTATTAAATTGCTGCTGTGAAAAAGAAAAAAAAAAAAGGTTCTTTTTCCTGGTTCTTTTTCCAGAGATATATTATGGATATATTTCAGCCACTGATAAACACTGTGAATGATGTATTGTCCAAGACACTTTAAACTCAACTGCCATGACTGCTGCTAACATCAATATATTAACACAGACAAGTCAAAACTTCCCATGAGACTATAACTAAGTTTTTCCAAAATTAGTTGATTTCTATATACTAATAACAAACTATTCGGAAGATAAATTAAGAAAATAATCTAATTTATAATTTCATCAAAAAGAGTAAAATACCTAGGAACAAATTTAACCAATAAAATAGCTAGGAACATATTTAACCAAATTTAACTCTAAGACACTGATGAAAGAAATTGAAGACACAAATAAATGGAAATATATTCTGTGCTCATGGCTTGGAAGAATTGACAGTTTTTAAATGTACCTACCACCCAAAGCAATCTACACATTCAATGCAATTTCCATCAAAATTTCAATGGCATTTTTCACAGAAATAGAACAATCCTAAAACACATATGAAACCACACACACACTAAACTGAATAGCCAAAGAAATCTTGAGAAAGAAGAACAAAACTGTATACATTGTGTTCCCTGATTTCAAACTGTATTACAAAACTATAGTAAGCAAAAAGGTATGGGACTGCCATAAAAACAGATACATAGTTCAATGGAACAGAATAGAAAGCATAGAAATATAGTCACACATGTATGGTCAATTTATGGTGAAGGAGTCAAGAATATACAATGAGGAAAAAACAGTTTCTTCAATAAATGGTGCTGGGGAAACTGGACAGCCATATGCAAAAAGGTGAAACTGGACCACTATTTTACTGTATCCACAAAAATTAACTCAAAAATGGATTAAAGACTTGAACACTGACCCGAAACCAGAAAACTCTTAGAAGAAAACACAGGCAGTAAGTGTCTTAAGATCAGTCTTGGCAATGAGTTTTTTGGATTTGACACTGAAAGCAAAGATAATGAAGGCAAAATTAAACAAAGGGGACTATATCAAACTAAACAGCTTCTGCACAGCAAAGGAAACCATCAACAGAATTTAAAGGCAACCTACTAAATGGAAGAAAACATTTGCAGTCATGTATGTTAAGGGGTTAATATCGAAAATACATAAACAAGTCATATGTATCAGTAGCAAAACAAACAATCCAATTCAGAAACAGGCAGAGGATCTGAATACAGGCACGTCTTGTTTTATGTGCTTAGTTTATAGTGCTTCTTGCTTGTGATTTTTACAAACAGAAGGTCTGTGGAAATTCTGTGTTATCAAATTATGGTAAACATTTTTAGTAATAATGTATTTTTAATTAAGGCATGTAATTTTTTTATACATAATGCTATTGCACACTTTAACAGACTACAGTGCAGTGTAAACATAACTTTTAGATGCCCTGGGAAATCAAAAATTCATGTCATTCACTTTATTGTGATATTTGCTTTATTGCAATGGTCCAGAACCAAACCAGCAATATCTCCAAGGTATGCCTATAGACATTTTTCCAAAGAGGACATACAGATGGGAAATGGGTACATGAAGAGGTACTCAACATAACTAATGACCAGGCAAATGCAAATCAAAATCACAATAAGATATCATCTCACGCCTGTCAGAATGACTATTAATGAAAAGACAAGAAACAAGTTTTGGCTAGGATGTGGAGAAAAGGGAGGGCTTGTGTACTGTTGATGGGTGTAAATTGGCAAAGCCTCTATGAAAAATAATGTGAAGCTTTCTTAAAAAATTAAAAATAGAACTGCCATATGAACCAGGAATTCCACTTCTGGGCATTTATCCAAAGGAAATAAAATCACTATTTTTAAAAGACAAGTGTACCACCATGCTCATTTCTACATTATTTACAATAACCAAGGCATGTAAACAACCTAAGTGTCCTTTGATGGATGAATGGGTAAAGAGAATGTGGTATATAATACATATAATGGAATACTATTTGGTCATAAAAAGAAGGAAATGCTGCCATTTACAACAATGTGGATGGACCTGGGGCATTATACTAAGTGAAATAAGACAGAGAAAGACACATACCACACAAATGTGTAGAATCCTAAAAAACAAATAAGCAAATCTCATAGATACAAAAATAGAAGCAAGGTGATGGGAAGGGGTAGGCAAATGGGTAAAGGAGGCCAAAAGGTACAAACCTCCAGTTCTAGAATGAGTCCTGAGGATGTAACAGACTGCATGCCAACTATAGTTAATAGTACTGTATTTTATACTTGCTATGAGAGTATACCTTAAAAGTTTTCATCACAAGAAAAACAATTTGTAACTGTGTAATGATGAATATTAACTAGACTTATTGAGGTGATCATACTGCAATATATAAGTAGAAACCACTTTTTGAAAGTTTACTTTGCATGCCTTCACTTTTATGAAAGACCTATATTTATACTGTTTTTGCCAACCAAAAGAAATTCATAGAGGACTTTCACTATTATGAAAAAGGTAACTGCTTCTAGTTTTACACCATTCAGCTTACCAGGGATTTCACAGGAATTATCTACTTTCAGACAGCAGGGGAAAGCGGTAAATTCATATATTGAACCATTATAGTGGATACCTCAAACTAATACAATGATGTATGTCAGTTTTGTCTAAAAAAAAAGAAAGAAACACAGGAAAGTTAATTCACCCTATAATCCTAAGCCCTCTTGTTTGACTACTGAAGTGAAAGTTGCTCAGTTGTTTCCGACTCTTTGCGACCCCATGGACTATATAGTCCATGGAATTCCCAGGCCAGAATACTGGAGTGGGTAGTCTTTCCCTTCTCCAGGGCATCTTCCCAACCCAGGGATCAAACCCAGGTCTCCCGCATTGCAGGCAGATTCTTCACCAGCTGAGCCGCCAGGGAAGCCCAAGAATACTGGGGTGGTAGTCTATCTCTTCTGCAGCAGATCATCCTGACCCAGGAATCAAACCTGGGTCTCCTGCTTTGCAGGCGGACTCTTTAGCGTCTGAGCTATCAGGGACGCCCACTGCTATCTGACTACTAGCAGTTAGAAAATCAGTTGTATTATCCACTGTCGTGAAGAGCAGTCTTCTAATTCTACCAAAACCAAACACCTGACCCAAGAAATGCAGCAGCAGGAATGGACATGTTTAGTACTGCAGCTCCAGGACACTTCCACCTGGGTTTCCAAACTCCTGGCTGCCCGCTTGTCTATCAGAAGCCAGACTATACAGCTGGGCAGGCATGAAAAGATGCAAGACACACTGGTCACAGTGCTGGCCATTCACCAAGGCTCCGTCACCTGGGTTGTGTGCAATGTTCCTACTTTTACATGTCTCTTAAATTAAAAGAAATTCTCTCTTCCCTGCTCAATGTTATGTGGCAGCCTGGATGGGAGGAGATTTGGGCGGAGGGAGGGGGGGATGGATACATGTATATGCACATCTGAGTCCCTTTGCTCTCCACCTGAAACTTTCACAACATTGTTAATCAGCTATACTCCAATATAAAAGAAAAAAAAATTTTTTTAAAAGAAGTGATCTCTTCTTGTTTAAGTGACAGCTATTTAACACTTGATTTCTGCTTCCTGTGAATAACTAAGAGGCAACGCAAACTCACGCACTGTAGAGGGCAGAGAATCGACAAGTTAAAAATAAGACTGGGACTAAAGTTTTCAAAAACCATGTAGATATTTGAAAAAGAGACCCTTGCAGATCCCTTTATATATCTATAAACAAAGACCCCCTAGAAACTGTGGATCCACAGGCATGAAGTTTCTTTTATGTGTTTTTGTATCAGTGAATTCAGCCAACTCCAATATCAGCACCACAGCTAGTGACTCATACTGTGGCACTGAATGAATAAGATCTGGTGAAGGTTTCTGCTGACTTAAATTTGCCTCATCCTCCAGCAAGGATGCCACAGAGGGGCCAAGGATTCTGACCTCCCTATCTCCTCCAACTTTCTTTTTTTCTCAAATTCCTGAGATGACTGAAAATATCCTAATCACTGATAGTTATTCCTTAGATGTTAATTACGCAAAAAACAAGGGGATATGGTTTCAAATTCAGCTGATGGTACACAATGGACACCCAGTCAGTGTCTGAATATCCATCTAGATGAAAGAAAAAGACCAATGAGCAACAGGGTAAATGGGGATACAATGTTTCCTTAGTGTCTTGAGATGAGTAATCAAAAATTGGTATTTTTCTTTTCCTCAAATTAGAAATTACTCAATGGGATGAAAGGGAGCCATACAGTGTTGATAACTTTGCAAAACTAACCCAAGCATTTAAAAAATTATATTTGGTAGAATATTAGTGTCTACAGATATTAATAAAAAATAAACTCATTGGTAGAAGTGATATTCTTTTAAAACTTTTTAATGTAAATGTAGAAAAGTGAACATATTAAGCTTTTTTCATGTCATTTTGAAACAGTCTTTAAGATGCTGTTTAGTCATAAGCATGTATACAATTTTGCTATTTTTTAAAAATCCAAACACATATTTTTAACCCATGACTCCTAATTGTTACTCAATAAATGAAATTATCTTTTATAAACTTGCAGAAGAAAATTAATCAGAAACAACTCAGCCTATAAAATATTAGATTACAAATTTCTAGTAATTAAAACAATTTAGAAAAAAAAAACAATTTAGGCTAGTGTAAGGTCCATCTAGTCAAGGCTATGGTTTTTCCAGTAATCATGTATGGATGTGAGAGTTGGACTACAAAGAAAGCTGAGCACCAAAGAATTGATGCTTTTGAATTGTGGTGTTGCAGAAGATTCTTGAGAGTCCCATGGACTGCGAGAAGATCCAACCAGTCCATCCTAAAGGAAATCAGTCCTGAATATTCACTGGAAGTACTGATACTGAAGCTGAAACTCCAATACTTTGGCCACCTGATGCAAAGAACTGACTCATTGGAAAAGACCCTGATGCTGGGAAAGATTGAAGGTGGGAGAAGAAGGGGATGACAGAGGATGAGATGGTTGGATGGTATCACCGACTCAGTGGACATGAGTTTGAGTAAACTCTGGGAGCTGGTGATGGACAAGGAGGCCTGGCATACTGCAGTCGATGGGGTCACAAAGAGTCGGACATATCTGAGCAACTGAACTGAAGACTAGGCTAAGGTTAATAGAAAAAATAAGCAGTCCAGTAATTGATGCAGATTGATAGAGACTGGATTTGGAAAATAATAAGTATGATAGCAAAAGTTAGATACTGCTTAATTTCCCAACATCATTTACTGAACCATTAATTTGGAAAAATACTCATTTTGATCCCTACCTCACAACAATGTAATTCCACCTAGAATATGCAAAGATTTACATACAGAAGAATAAAAACTATGTACATTCAATAAGAGAATGGGATGAATATTTTTAAGCTCTTGGAATGGAAAGAGCTTTCTTACATATAACAACATTTACGATGATATCAAAGTCTTTCAGACAGAATGGATCTGGCAGTAAATTGAGACAAGAGATAGGAAACAAAGGCTGAAACACAACTTCCCAGAATAAAGAGGAACATGACCTTATAGCAGTTTGTGAAAAAATAATGAAAGGTAGGTATGGAAACAATGGCAATAGTTATTTTATGGAAGAATTAATAAAGAACAAAGAAACAAACAGGAAGTATCCAATATGCAGAGAACAAAGAAATAAACAGGAAGTATCTAATATGCTGAAAGACAGCTTTGCCTAATAAAGACCTGAGTTAACAGAACAAAAGCACAGACAGAATTGTTAAAAACCCATAAAGAAATGTGTCCAAGTTACATAGCTAACTACTGGTGGAACTGTATTTTGGATCCACACCTGCCTTATTCCCATATTCATATTCCTCTGATTTCCACATATGTGTCAATCAGCCATCAGAAAGAAATCTTTTTACATGCAATGCAATACCTTGAAATGAATCCTAAATCAGAAAGGGGACATTATTGGAAAAACTGGTAAAATTCCAATAGAATCTGGAACTTAGTAGTAACATGTCAGTGTTAATGTCTCAGTTTTGATCATTATCCTATAGGCATATAAGTATTAACACTAGAAAGCTGGCTGAAGGGTCTGTAAGTGTGCAGCATCACGGAAGTCTAAAATTATTCTGAAATAGTGTGTTAAAAAAACAAAAGCAAACTCTCAGAAGTGATGCCTTTGTTACTACCTTAAAACTCATAAAGAAAAAGATTTATTGCATAGTCAAATTTTTAAAAGGGCATGTTTTGCATTATAACAAGTTCACAGGTTTGCTTTGATTATTAGAGGTTCACTGATGATTTTTAAAATAATGACCAGTCTTGATTATACATTTTTAGAAAATACAACTTATGTAACTTTTTTCATAACATTCTTCCTTTCATGTGATAAAACACAGAATACTATAAGTATTATTCCTTAAAAATGTAAGGTGATCTGGCTGTAATGAACTGTCTTCATTTCTGCAATAGACATGACAAAAGTTCTGGACTCGTAACAGTAAGAATTAAATTTAGAAGATTAATAGAACTGCCTCGTTTTAGGAGCTGTCAGATACTGAGAGGATCAGGACTTCAGAAATAAATGCATCCTAGGAGCAGAAAAGCTGAAGCATATAATTAAGTCAAAAACTCAGAGGGGGTTGACTAGGTAAGGAGAGGGGGGAAACACTGAGAAAAAGCAAAATAAAGAACATTAATAAAAACCAGGGCTTAGGTGTCCTAATGCATTGAGACGTGATAAACTATGGAATGGGGGAAATATCACATGAATAGTAGTAAGTCAGATTGGATAAGGGCACTCACTCAAAGCCTGCCAGTGGGTCCCATCACTCAGGGCATGGGCCGGGGATCTCTGGGAACGCTCAGGATGTACCTGAGTGCCTCCGTCACTTCTCTGATGCCTGTCCTACCACCAGCCTCTCCCTCACTGCCCTCTGGCCACTCTGCTCCTGCATGCTGTTCCTCAGGCAACCTGGGCCTTTGTACTTGCTCACCTCCCCACTAGGAACATTGTCGCCCAGCAGATACAATCATGGTTCACTCCTTTTCCTCCTCAAATGTTGCTCACATGCTAACTTTTCAGTGATACAGTAAACACTTGTACTGATCTTCTGGCATGCTACTTTCCTCTACCCTGATCTTGGTTCTCCATAGCTGCTTCCACCATCTATCAGTAATTCCATCAAACTGCTATTCTCCAACCACTAGAACGTATGCTCTCAGATATGTGCCTGATTGCTTGTTTTCCCACCAATACTTCCCCAGTGCCTATAATAAGAGCTGGGTAGGATAAGGGTTTGGTGCTCCATAACTTATTGGCTACTTCAATCAATACATAAATGTGATTTTTCAATAATATTATTTAAATAAGAGTAATAAATCACAGGTAACTTCTCCAAAGTTGTCTTTTGAGCAACCAGAGTGATCTTTTATTTGCTGGGCTCCAAAACCACTGCAGATGGTGACTGAAGCCTTGAAATTAAAAGATGCTCCTTGGAAGAAAAGCTATGACCAATCTAGACAGCATATTAAAAAGCAGAGACATTACTGTGGCAACAAAGGCCCGTCTAGTCAAAGCTATGATTTTCCCAGTAGTCATGTATGGAAGTGAGAGTTGGACTATAAAGAAAGTTGAGCACCAAAGAATTGATGCTTTTGAACTGTGGTGTTGGAGAAGACTCTTGAGAGTCCCTTGGACTGCAGGGAGATCAAACCAGTCAATCATAAAGGAAATCAATCCTGAATATTCATTGGATGGACTGATGCTGAAGCTCCAATATTTTGGCCACCTGATGTGAAGAACTGACTCACTGGAAAAGACCCTGATACTAGGAAAGACTGAAGGCAGGAGAAGAAGGGGATGACAGAGGATGAGACAGTTGGATGGCATCACCGACTCGATGGACATGAGTCTGAGTAAGCTCCGGGAGTTGGTGATAAGACAGGGAAGCATGGCGTGCTGCAGTCCATGGGGTCGCAAAGAGTCGGACACGACTGAGTGACTGAACTGAACTGATTCTCTCGGTATTTCCTACACTGAACAATAACCTCTATAATGTTTTAAAAGGGGGCTTCGTTTTACAAAAAACTAGACAGTTATCTGAGATGATTTCAACCCAGGTTCATTCACTGTCAGATTCAGAAAGATAAATTCTTCAGGGGTCTGATCTTATGAGCTTAAATAATATACCAGAAAAACCTTCTCATTATAAAAACTTCACATGAGCAAATGCTCATTCACATGATTCACTAAGCTAATGGAATCGTACAATCCCAACCTCCTCATTTTAAAGATGAAGAAACAGGCCTAGAAAAGCTGTCACTGCTTCACCTTCACTTTGAACACAGCTGAAGAAGTGCTGAACAGGAGCCAGCCTGAACAAAGATGGAACTATTACAGAATGACCTAGCTGAGAAACATTGTCCAATGCAGTGTAAGTCCAGATTGAACATTTTCAATTCACCAGGTAACTAAACTTTCATTTTCTTCAACTTATTCCCGTATCATTGTTCAGAGATCATACTGTTTGAACAGTCAAGATTTTCTTTGCCTTGAGATCACTAGCAGAGCAAGCAACATGATCACCTCCTTAAGTATTTTAGTATGTTCAAGGGCCACCAAAACTTCCAGAACCCACTGAACATTCAGCCTCTTATTCCAGACCTTTGCCTGCCCTCTGGAGAGAAGTTCAAGGCCAGCTTATTTTACAAGTTTCTTACTCTTTTCAGCAAATGAATTGCCAATTAACTCTCATGAAATCAAAAGGAAGCAGCTTTCAGGGTTTGAAAATGTGTGGCTTCTCTTTTTTAAAAAAAGCATTGGCTGAGAAATTGAACACATGCCAGTGTTTTGTTATCAGTGGGGGGAAAAAAAAACCTGGTGTCAGATTTCTCTTCTCAGAGGTAACAGCAGCAGTTAATCCACACAAGTCCATTTTCCAGGTCCCCCGACAGTCGTCTCTGATTTTAGAAGCACACAGGCAGATACTTTGGCAAACAAAGTCTATAAAATGAAGTTGCCTGGACCAAAACACCTATATTGATTCTTAGTACAATTCAAAACACAAGGAAACATCAGTTTCCTAAATAGCACATACTGAAATGGCCAGGGAGAGATACACCGCAAAGAGTTCCCAGAAAGAAGAGGGTAAAAGACAATTACATTAGCAAACATCTGAGTGTTCTTTTGTTTTGTTTCTGAGGTTGTGTTTCTTCTTTTTTTTTTTTTTTTCAGGTTTGTAGAACTGAGAGGCTTGAATTAAACTGTACTCTACTTATCTGAGAATCTGAGATTGCTCCTTTAGGGTTACTGTGCTCCCAGCTGGAAGCCTAGGCATCTAATAGACCTTCAGGAAATAAAGTCGACAACCTTTTGAACATTTTAACATCCTCCTTAAAGCCCTCAAAGAGTTATTTTTCCCAATTAATATTTCCTGCTCTCTCAGCAAATGGCAGATCTGTTTAAACTGCATTATAAACATATTATTTACCAATGTAGCATTCAGTTCGCTGCAAGCAAATATTTTCCTTTGAAATCCTTAATAAGACAAAATGCCTTTCAAGCCAAAGACCTTTGGAAGGGAGGTTGGGAGTTGGGACAGACCAGCCAGGACTTACCATGGCCCCCTCACTTCTTCTCTGGGCAACTTCTCTCTGCAGTCGGGCCACAGCCAACTTCTCCCTGGAGAAGCAAATGTACATGATTAGCTGACCATCCTTCTCAGGGCAGAGGGACACTGGCATGGCTTCGAAACATCCTTTTGCTGTCTCCAGGAAAACCCCCTCCTTGGTTTAGCTCACTTCCTCCACTAAACTTTCTATAAATATTTAAAGTGATTGGTCACGAGTGCATTGTTTTCACTGCGTGTCATGAAAGAGATATTTTGCCTTGGATTTTTGTAATAGCCAAATAGATGCTATATGCCAACTCAAAGCTTCCCTTTAAGTTCATGAACATGTATCACTTATAAATTCTCCATGGCTAAAATATTTCAGTTTTCCTTTCTGTATCGACTTTGTTCAAAAATAGTTTTAATTATTTTTATTTCTTTTGTTGCCCTATGTAGATAATTGAATTTGAAAAGCAAACAAAATGTAACCTGGTACCATTCTTGAAATAAGAACAGAAAATCCTTGGCAGGCTTGATACGTAACAGGAACACTGCTGGCCATTTTACCTGATTTCATGAGACTGACAACAACTCTATAATATTAATAGGCTTTATTATCTCCATTTCATACATATAGAAATAAGGCTAAGATGCTAAATAATATATGAAGCTCCCAGTTGGTAAATAGTAATATCACAGCCAAATTTTAGGTTTTCCTTAGTTCAAAATCTACTTAAAAATTCTGCATATTATTTTTTAGGATCTAGGAAATATGAAAATGTGAAATTGAAAATCAGATTATTTAAGTATTTTTTAATTCACAACAGGGAACTGTTTCTAAGAGCTTTGTATCCTTTATAATTGGAATTCTGATTTCACTTATAAAAAAATCTAATAGTCACCAAAATTTTAAAAACACTTTTGTAAGGTGACAGATATCTTCATTTTGGCCGGCTTTTCAATTATTCTTAAAAAGGTGATAGATGAAGTAGGGGTAATGAACTCTTCCAGTAATTTTCAAGTCTTAGTTCTAGCAAGGATCTTCCCTGAAATCCTCTGTCTTCAATTTGAAAGCTATGTCAGCCCTCTGCTTTGCCTCCACCCAGGATCAGCTACATGCAAACAGCGAGGAAGCAACCTGAATCCAAGATCAGGGTGAGGATTTCTCCCTCTCTAACCATTTATGTATTTGAAACGCTCAAGACTATCAAGAAGGCATGCACTTTAGCTTGGTTATGGGCTTCCCTGGTGGCTCACATGGTAAAGAATCTGCCTACAATGTGGGAGACCCAGGTTCAGTACCTGGCTTGAGAAGATCTCCTGCAGAAGGGAATGGCTACCCACTCCAGTTTTCCTGCCTGTAGAATTCCATAGCCAGAGGAGCCTGGCAGGATATAGTCCATGAGATCGCAAAAGAATAGGACACAGCTGAGCAACTAACACACTTTCACAGAAAGAAGACTGAGTTTGTAGTAGGAGAATTTCTCTCTCTGAATAAACACCTAAAGACACAAACTAGAAGGGGGAAAACTAGAATCAGGAGACTTTTGAGGGGTAAAGTTTTGTGGGCAGGACCTGTGCTTATAATCTATGAGACAGACAACAAAGTAGGTGGGAAGAAGCCAGAAAGAGATGGGGTCATGTGCCCCTTTATGAGGTTAGCCAGGCAAACAGCCTACACGTGTTTTCTGATCCAAGTCCAGATGAGCAGGAGCAGAGAACTGAAAGAGAAGACTATGACAGATTTCTGGTTTATATGTTCACTGGAAAAAACATAGCTCCGACTGTATGGACATTTGTTGGAAAATGATGTCTCTGCTTTTTGATACGCTGTCTAGGTTCATCACAGCTTTCTTTCTAAGGAGCAAGCATCTTTTAATTTCATGGTTGCGGTCACCATCCTCAGTAATTTCAGAGTCCAAGAAAATAAAATCTGTCACTGCTTCCATTTCTTTTCCACTTTTATCAAATAGGAAGAGGTAAAAATTGTCTGTATTCACAGACAACATAATGTTCCAAACAGAAGATTCAAAGGAATTTACAAAACAATACAAAATTTAGCAAAGTCACAGGATACAAGTGAATATACAAAAATCAATTGTGTTTTATGTATGAGCATCACACAATTGGAAAATCAAATTTAAAGAATTTATAATAAGATAAAATACTTATGGAATAAATGTAGTAAAAGACTTGTAATAAAAGACTTCTACACTACAAAACACTGTGTAGAGCAATTAAAGGAGATTTTATGATACACCATTCATGTGATACAAAAACTTAATATCACACTCAAAATTTTTACCAAAATAAATGATAAATTATTTCTCACTGGAATATACAACATCATGAACTAAATAAAGAGAACCCAGAATCTACTCTGATGCTTATGATGATAATTAAGATAATATAATAGTACCTGAACTCATTGCTTTCTCTGTGTACTGAATACAGTAACATTTAACTTCTAGTCTACACTCTAATCTATGCTGTATTATACTTCCTTTGATTGTTAATTTAGTATACCTTTTCCTCTAAATAAGAAAACCTTCCTATGTGATCAATGCAAAGAAATAGAGGAAAACAATAGAATAGGAAAGACTAGCGATATCTTCAAGAAAATTAGAGATACCAAGAGAACATTTCATACAAAGATGGGCTCAATAAAGGACAGAAATGGTAGGGACCTAACAGAAGCAGAGGATATTAAGAAGAGGTGGCAAGAATACACAGAAGAACTGTACAGAAAAGAGTTTAATGTCCCAGATAGTCACGTTGGTGTGATCACTCAGCTAGAGTCAGGCATCCTGGAGTGAGAAGTCAAGAGGACCTTAGGAAGCATCACTACGAACAAATTTAGTGGAGGTGATGGAATTCCAGCTGAGTTATTTCAAATTCTAAAAGATGATGCTATGAAAATGCTACACTCAATATGCCAGCAAATTTGGAAAGCTCAGCAGTGGCCACAGGAATGGAAAAGGACAGTTTTCATTCCATTTCCAAAGAAAAGCAATGACAAAGAATGATCAAACTACTGCATGATTGTACTCATCTCACATGCTGGAAAGTAATGCTCAAAATTCTCCAAGCTAGGCTTCAACAATACTTGAACCGAGAACTTCCATATGTTCAAGCTGGATTTAGAAAAGGCAGAAGAACCAGAGATCAAATCACCAACATCCGTTGGATCATAGAAAAAGCAAGAAAATTCCACAAAAACATCTACTTCTGCTTTATTGACTACATCAAAGCCTTTGACTGTGTAGATCACAACAAACGGCAGAAAATTCTTCAAGAGGTGGGAATACCAGACCACCTGACCTGCCTCCTGAGAAATCTGTATGCAGATCAAGAAGCAACAGTGAGGACCAGACATAGAAAAATGGACTGGTTGCAAACTGGGAAAGAAGTATGTTAAGGCTGTATATTGTCACCCTGCTTACTTAACGTATATGCAGAGTACATCATGCAAAATGCTGGGTTGGATGAAACACAAGCTGGAATCAAGATTGCCAAGAGAAATATCAACACCCTCAGACATGCAGATGACACCACCCTTATGGCAGAAATTGAGGAGGAACTAAAGAACCTCTTGTTGAAAGTGAAAGAGGAGAGTGAAAAAGCTGGCTTAAAACTCAACATTCAAAAAACAAAGATCATGGCATTTGGTCCCATCACTTCATGGCAAATAGATGGGGAAACAATGGAAACAGTGACAGACTTTATTTTCTTAGGCTCCAAAATCACTGCAGATGGTGACTACAGCCATGAAATTTAAAGATGTTTGCTTCCTGGAAGAAAAGCTATGACTAACCTTGACAGCATATTAAAAAGCAGAGACATTACCGAGAAAGCTCTGTCTAGTCAAAGCTATGGTTTTTTTCAATAGTCATGTACAGATGTGAGAGTTGGACTATAAAGAAAGCTTAGCACCAAAAAATTGATGCTTTTTAACTGGGAGTTGGAGAAGACTCTTGAGAGTCCCTTGAACTGCAAGGAGATCAAACCAATCAAACCTAAAGGAAATCAGTCCTGAATATTCATTGGAAGGACTGATGTTGGAGCCCCAATACTTTGACTACTGATGAGAACTGACTCATTGGAAAAGACCCTGATGCTGGAAAAGACTGAAGGCAGGAGGAGAAGGAGATGACAGAGGTTGAGATGGTTGGATGGCACCAATGACTCAATGGACATTAGTTTGAGCAAGCTCGAGGAGTTAAGTGATGGACACGAAAGCCTGGTGTGCTGGAGTCTACTGTGTCATAGAGTTGAACATGATTTGGCAAGTGAACAACAACATGTGAAGATATATGCCCACTTTCAAACAGCCATTTGGAATTGTGTGTGATGCAAACACAGAGAATCTCCGAGTAGTCTGAGTCACAGGAAAGACAATTTCCATCCCTAGCCTTGCTCCCTGGTTGCCTTCATTTACAAGTTGGAAACTCACTTTAGTCTAGTTTATGGAAACTACTCTCATTCAAAGCAGCCTGGTGGTGAAGGAGAATTTTCATGAAAAACAAATACAAGTGCCTCTTTGGGTCCATGCTCTGTAATGCTCTAAATCATGTGTTTAGGAAACACAATATATATAATGTCTTGGAACAAATATTACTAAAGGATCCCAATAAAAGCCCAATGTCTTCTTTGGGGTGGGTTGGCAAGACCAATGGCAGCTAAATCACACTACAGTGAGGGAACCCCAATTTTATGTCCTAGGAGCTATCTCATGTAGTAAGGCTCTGAATCATATTTCCTTTGAAAAGAGGGTTTCAAGGCTAAAACTCTCCAAAAAGGGTCTTGAGGTTCCATATTTTTGTATTCCCCAAATCTCTCAAGCTTCTGGTATTTCATGTATGTACATTTTGTGTCAGCAGTTTTTCCCAGTAGGAATTGTAATTTTTTGTATATGAAGAAGGATTGTCTTTTTTTTTTTATTAAAATTAAGAAAGTAATGGAGTTATTGAATGGGTAAAAGGATCTAAGATAAAATTCTTAGGATTTCTAGATGTTAATATTTCTGGGCTCAAATTATGAACTTAAAGTATTAAAACTTAAATTGGTCTTTTTTTTTAACTGTACTCTCATTTGCCCTCAGTTTAGTTGCTGCTTGGCAAGCCATATCTTCCAATTCCCATGGCCCCAATATATGTATGAAACCAACTGGGACCAGCATCTTTTTCATATATATTCAGGGTTCTTAAAAACAGCTTTGTATAAGAAATAAAGAATCCTTAACTTGCAGGCTACCCAAGGCAAATTAAACCCACTCCCAAATACTCTGGTTCCTATTTGAAGGCCTTAGCTTATCTGCTAAAAATTGACAACTGTGCTTTTGCAATGTATCTCTGTTTTGTTTTGTGTTTGTAGCAAAGTCAGTAACTCATTATGAAGAGGATATTGACTTTATGATTGCAAGACAAATGTCCAGAGATATTTTATCAAGAGCTGTGGCCCCTTATTTATAGAACAGGGATAAAAAAGGATATAAAAAATAAACAAACAATAAAACAAAAGAGATCACAACACTCACTTCTCCTTCAGGTAAATGCAAAGAGAACTTTTCTCTCCAAGAAGGATGAAACAGAGCTACATTTTTATTCAAGTTTATACCCAAATGCTGAATTAGTCCCAGGTTTCTAAATCTTTCACGGCAGCCCCAGACAATCTCATCTAAAGATCGTAATAAACAACAACAAAATTATTTACATGAACCATGAACCTTCAGAATACCACTGACACATCTGCAAGTTAAGCCACAGAAAGATTGTCTACAATGATATTGACATCAACAGGATGTTGGCATTTGTAAAACCCAGAAAAGACCTGCAAGGTTTGGATGTTTAGAAAAATGATCCCCAGAGAGAAAGCAGCTTGCAAAGTGGGACTGTATTCAGTTTTTGATGTGTGGAGACCTCAAACTTCAGGGCACCAAACAGCCATCTGTTGCAGGAGTGGGGCAGGCGGCCCTGTCTGGAGACAAGTCAGTGGTGTTCTCTTTTCATTTGCAAGGAAGCCCTGCATCCATCCTGAATGCACAGGAATGATGCCACTGTTCAGGCTTGCTCTCCACCAAGCAGATGGTACCCCTGAGACACTGCCCTGAAGGAAGGGTCTGCACTGGTTGATACTCCATGGGCGTGTGGAGAATTACTTCTATTCATTGTAAGTCCCATCACACCCAAACTGGCTATATACAAAACACATTTGAAAGGTGCAGATCGAAACACACATCCAGCAAGCTATCAATACAGTAAGCACTCTGTGTGTTTTCATCAAATTGCCAGCTAATCTGCTATTTCTACTTGACTCTTCTAGAAAAATAAAGTATAACAACTAAGCATGTTCACGTATATATTAAAAAAAATATTATTGAGCAGCTTACAAACCTTAAGTCCATTTCCTTTACTGTGGGAAAGATACTGTGATATTTAAGAATCTTCTAATATCCCACCAAACTGTACCTTCATGTTCGTTTTGGTTGTGAGGATAAACTCCTATATTTTAAAGTATTTAAACTCAAGTTATTTTATGTATTATATAATGTATATCTCTATCCCTATTTTAATTTATTTGGAATAGTCTGCTGATTATGTGTAGCAATCCAATGACGGAAATACTAATTCATTCAGCAAACATTTAATGTGAGTTTACTCTAGGCCTGGCGTGATACTAGGCACCGGGAAATAAAGATAAATAAGATGGTTCCAAATTCAGAGAGATCAGGGTATGACAGAGAGGGCATGCCCAGGCACACCTGTGTCATAAGCTGCATGAGCGTAACACAAGTGGTGTGTATTAAAAGTGCTGTGTGCCATATATATGGAATTTAGAAAGATGGTAACGATAACCCTATATGCAAAACAGAAAAAGAGACTCAGATGTATAGAACAGACTTGTGGACTCTGGGAGAAGGCGAGGGTGGGATGTTTCAAGAGAACAGCATCGAAACATGTATATTATCTAGGGTGAAACAGATCACCAGCCCAGGTTGGGTACATGAGACAAGTGCTCGGGCCTGGTGCATTGGGAAGACCCAGAGGGATCAGGTGGAGAGGGAGGTGGGAGGGGGAACCAGGATGGGGAATACATGTAAATCCATGGCTAATTCATTTCAGTGTATGACAAAAACCACTGCAATGATGTAAAGTAATTAGCCTCCAACTAATAAAAATAAATGGAAAAATAAATAAATAAAGGCATCTGAGCCTGAAAAAAAAAAAAGTGCTGTGTGCTTAAAAGCTGGTTTTTAAAATGAATGTTAATGATGTTTTAAAAAAAATAGAAATTAGTATACTGTAATGGTCTTTATCTTTCTGGCTTACTTCACTCTGTATAATGGGCTCCAGTTTCATCCATCTCATTAGAACTGATTCAAATGAATTCTTTTTAATGGCTGAGTAATATTCCATGGTGTATATGTACCACCACTTCCTTATCCATTCATCTGCTGATGGGCATCTAGGTTTCTTCCATGTCCTGGCTATTATAAATAGTGCTGCGATGAACACTGGGGTGCATGTGTCTCTTTCAGATCTGGTTTCCTTGGTGTGTATGCCCAGAAGTGGGATTGCTGGGTCATATGGCAGTTCTATTTCCAGCTTTTGAAGAAATCTTCACACTGTTTTCCATAGTGGCTGTACTAATTTGCATTCCCACCAACAGTGTAAGAGGGTTCCCTTTTCTCCACACCCTCTCCAGCATTTATTGCTTGTAGACTTTTGGATAGCAGCCATCCTGACTGGCGTGTAATGGTACCTCATTGTGGTTCTGATTTGCATTTCTCTGATAATGAGTTGATTGCACTATTAAATTCCTTAAGTTTTGCAGGTGATGGTACTGGATTTCAGTTCCAAGTTTTGCCCCTTTAGACGATAATGTTATCCAGGTTATTATTATTATTTTTTTTTTTTTTCAGAAAAACTCAATCGACTTCTTCAGCCCTTTCCATTCCAATATACCATATCACAATTATAAAAATTAATATTAACAGTTAATATTTATTAAGCAGTTAGTATGTCAAGCACAGTTCTAAATACATGAAATACTGCAACTTCAATCCCATGAGTTAGGTATTACTATCATCAACAGGACACAGAGCAATGATTCTCAAACTTTTTAGAAACTTTTTACACTCTGAAAAAAATCTGAGGACTCCAAAGAGCTTTAATATATGTAGGTTATACCTACCAGTGTTTACCATAGTCAAAATTAAAACAGGCTTTAAATATACATTAATTTATAGTATAATATGTATACTACATATACTAGTCTATTTGAAAAAATAATTTCATTATAAATATGTAATTATGAAATGCAACTATATACAAAACTAAAATTAGTAAAAAGAATGGCAGTGTTTTACAGTTTTGCTAATGCCTTCCATGTTTGCCTAACAAAAAAAGACATCTGGATTCCCATAACTACTTCTGTATTCAGGATGTTGCAATGTTACACATTCAGTAGCCTCTGGCAAACCACTGTACACCCATGAGAGTGAAAAAGACAAATAACATATAAGTATTCTTATAAACACAGTTTTGACCTCTGAATTCTTGAAAAAGTTGTAGAGCCCCTGGAGCCCCCGGTCAGCAGCCTGAGTGCTCTTGATGTACAGTGACACCTACGTTCCGTGGGCAACCTGAGGCTCAAGTAGTCTGGAAAACATGCCCACTGTGCCCTAGCTGTTAAGTTCAAATACAAACACACAGGTATTTCTATATTTGCAAAATAGTAATGAATATTTATGCAGTTAAAATCTCATTTGCTAGAACTTGTGCCTCTGCATTTACCATCAGCTATAAAACACTGCCTCTCCTGCTAGAAAAGGAATCACCAATTGAAACAAGCTGGACCTGAGACCCTTTGCTAAAAGGCTTGCACCTGGAAAAACATCTCCTCCAGCAACAAAATACAAAGAAACTATAAGGGACTAAAAATAACTGTGTGCATGTGCAACTGAGCAAATCATGGACAACAAGATACAAAGAGACCAAAAAACCCCACTGCCACTTCTGAGGAGCAGGGAGCAAAAGCAGGTCACTGCATGCCCCCTGAACACAGCATCACCAAAGCAGTGGGTAAACCACCTAAGCGACCCCTCCACTGGATTCCTGGACACACACCTCTACCTTCACCAAATATAAAGAACCAGCTTGCCTCCCCGATGTGGGAGTGAGTGAGGAAGAGAACCTGTTGCTTCTCCAAGCTCTGGCCCCCATAACTACACCAGAGGCCCCAATAAAGCCTTGCCTGAATTTCCTGTCTGACCTCTGATCAATTTCTATTGATTAAGGAGGCCAAGAACCCTTGTCAGTATCACAATAATGCGAGAAATAATGGGGGTCTTTAAGGATAAAACTCTTGACTATTTGAAGGGCAATCAATAGGAAAATTTCTGATCAAACTTTTCAAGGACATACTGAATTCCAAGAACTATGAACCTACAGTTCTGGCAGAGTAGAAGAAAAATACTAATGATATTCCCCATACATGCTCAGGCACACACTTTATTTCAATTAACTCTTCCCCCTCCCCCATTTTTTTCCCTACAAAGATCTCATCAAGTGCCCAAGGAGAAATGAGATAAATGATTCCTATCATTTATACCTTGGGGCAGAGAGTCACACTCTAAATTCTTGGAGAAAAGTTTCAATAAGTTATCCACCTTCCCATTTCTGAATGGGCCCCACGGATAAGACCATGTGTGTTTGAGAGAGAGGAGAGCAGGTCTGCTCCCCCAGGAGGCCTAGAACCATTCTCTGCACACACACAGGCGTCCTAGGGAGGTGTCAGCCACAGAGGCAGGACAATGCCGAGTGCCAGGTGCGCCTGTGGAGTGGGCAGATGGGGAGATCAGTGGCAACAGGCCCTGAGTAATGGTTAAATTAATTAGCCTTCCAAAACAGATCATTTAATTACTCATCCACTTGGATATTCAGAGCGAGAGGAGACTTAAGAGAAACTTTGGGAGCTATAATCCAGATGAAAGAAATGTTTGTACAACTCTTTCCAATGCACAATGTCAGTGTTGGCCCCAACACTTTTACATACTAAAAATCACCCTCTTATGCCGTATTTCAGAGGACTCAATTAAAATCTACAATACATAAAAGGCAGTAAGTTGAGAGTGGTTCTAAATTGGTGACCTTAAACGGTCTGGGGCAGCAAAACCTAAGGCAGCATACACACCCACTGACTTTGAGAGAGAGGGGCAGTGTAGTAACAGTGTGTTGTGCTAATTAACCAAATTCCCTTTATACCAAAAAAAAAAAAAATGTTAACACAAACTTTTTAGAGCATTCAGCATACTGGAACACAGAGATCATAAATAAAAACAAATGCCCACTCTAATTTCATTTGCCTGAATTCCTGACGGTCTTCCATCCACATGCTGTTCCTCATGGTGCTTTCTGAAGTGCTATCAATTTTTTTTTTCCAATTTTCTAAATTTCTTGAGAATTTTCTAAAAGTTCTCTAAATGAGATGTCACGTTTAAGTATCTTAGACTTTGAAAAAGCATAGATACATGTATGTGTTACTGAATCACTTTGACGTACACCTGAAGCTAACACAACACTGTTAATCAGCTATAATATAAAGATTAAAAAAAAATTGTTCTACAATGAACGTTCTTCCACTCTCAAAAATGGTGTCTCAAATGACACCCGCATGTTCATTTAGTGGTTCATTAATTCATCCATACAGCCGCTTGTTCCACCCACTGTATCCTAATTGCTTACCAGTTTCTCGCCTCCACTGGGTGCTAAGACCCAGACAAGAAGGACTTCACTGTCCTTGTGTGTCAGAGGCACAGACACATCCTCAATGAATGAAAGGCCATGCTTCAGGGCAAAGACAACCTATGGGCTTGAGGCAAGACCACAAGCTGTCTTCTGAGTATCTGAATCTGTCCTGAGGATCAAAGGTTAGTCCCATGCCCCAGAGCTTAACAAAATGTGCCAATAGTAAATCCTACTACTACCAACACACTGGCAGAACTCTGCTCATTTTAGATGAACCATGTACTCTTGTCAGCAAATAAATAAACTAGTGAAGAAATATTTCTGGGGTTTCTCTCCTGTATTTCTAATGCTTAGAATTATTAGCTTTCACTAGAAGAATACATGCTTTCATCCCAACATGTTTTATAAACACAGGGTCTACTAACTTTATTGAACAAACACTGAGTTAAAACAACCCCATTTTCTTCTCTTCTTTTTGTGGGGCCGAAGAAAATCCCAAAGGTCTTCTACCTAATGTGTACACATTACAACAAAAAACTACCCCCCCCCATTAATACAGGAAATTTGAGTCTTAACTTTTGCTATAACTTCTTTCTTGAATGTTAAGCGAAGTTAAAGGACTTTAAAAAAGATCTTCTTGAGACACTCTTTATGAGTCATTGAAGAGCAATTTAATTTTTTAAACTTAACTTTCACTTCTGAAAAACCTAGATTTCTGAATGAGGATTCCTTAGGCTTCGAAGTTTTCTAAGAAATGTGAAATTTTGTATGTTCTCATATTCTACACCCATAGTTCTTCCTTTAATATTAAAATGCCACTAAAAAAGATACATTCAGGTTTGTTTTATGACAGTCAATTAAGGGAAAAATGGAAAAACAATAGAACTTCATTAATAATGTTTGATTTTCTTCCATAAATTTTAGTAACATTCAAAAGGAAGGAGATGTAGTGTCATTTAATATATAAAGAGAATTCTTAAAGAAAACACATGTTAACTATCTCCTAAGGAGCATTACATACCTGTGGGTATGTGAGACAAAAGCTTTTATATGACAATTAATTTGGTTTGCATGGCTTTCAATTATCAGTAGCCCTGAAATCTCATTCTGTCTCTATTTTCATGAAAGTCCCAAGACAGTATCTGTGAGTGGATTCAAGCCATCTGTCTAGACCAAGAAAAATAAGGCCTTTGAGTTCCTATGGGAATTAAGATGAAGGAGATAATGAAGAAAGCCATGGTAAGGCTGCAACACAGAACGAAAGTTTATCCTCTAAGTACCCCTTCTTCATCTGTGGAATGAGCTACACATACAAGGTGAATTCGGCTCAACAACATGGTGGCCACTTAGAATGGATTAGCAATTCCATAAATTTGTCCCACAAATGTTCCCATGTCTACTATTTTGGAAGGGGCTTCCCAGGTAGTTCAGTGGTAAAGAATCCACATGCCAAAGCAGGAGACGCAGAAGACCCAAGTTCAATACCTGAGTTGGGAAGATCCCCTGCAGGAGGAAATGGCAACCTGCTCCAGGTTTCTTGCCTGGAAAATCCCATGGACAGAGAAGCCTGGTGGGCTACAGCCTACGGGGTCGCAAAGAGTTGGACACGATGAGCAACTAAGCACGCACGAACTATGCTGGAAGCACTTTGCTAGTCTCAGATACAATGAACAAGCAAGGCTTAATCCCTGTAGCCAGGAAGCATCATGTCTCAGAAAACAGAGTCTACAGTCAGTGCTATGACTTAAACTGTGTCCCCCTAAAAATTTGAATGACTTTATATGTTGAAGTCCCAGCTCCCAGTACCTCAGAATGTGATCTTATTGGAAGCAGTGTTTTTACAGAGATAATCAAGTTAAAACATAGTCA
The DNA here is from genome assembly GCF_023699985.2 of Odocoileus virginianus. Taxonomy (NCBI): domain Eukaryota; kingdom Metazoa; phylum Chordata; class Mammalia; order Artiodactyla; family Cervidae; genus Odocoileus; species Odocoileus virginianus. Next base: position 54,036,059 of record NC_069686.1, on the reverse strand, counting down.
TTAGAGCCGTAATCCAATATGACTGGAGTCCTTTAAAAGGGGGGGGTAAATTTGAAGACGGGTATAAACAGAGAGTATACCATATGAAGACAAAGAAAGAGATTGTGAAGATTCTTCTATAAATCAAAGAACTACCAGCAAACCAGAAGCTAGACAAAGGGTATGGAACAGATACCCTCAGAGGAAGCAACTGTGCCAGCACCTTGATCTCATATCTGTAGCCTCCAGCACCACGAGACAAAACATTTCTGTTATTTAAGCCAGCGAGTTTGTGGTACTTTGTTAGGGCAGCCCTAACAAATAAAAATACATTCAGATACACTTAAATTTTAACATAAAATCTACCAAGTGTATGTATTTGGACATAATCCCTCTCTCTACAAGCAAATATACACATAGCTTAGTAAAATATAATGGCTGCCCCAAGCAAGTGTCATAGAGTTTTAGTAGGAGTATGTACTTCTGACCAAGAGAATCAAGGAGGTCTTTATAAAGGAAATGGCAGTCACATTTAGACAAGTTAAGAGCTGTATAATAAGTCAGAAGGCAAACCTAGGAATTTATGACTATAGAACTATAAAGTATTTATTGCAAAGTTGTTCCTATTGTTTCTCATCCAATAAACTCACTTCTTTTACCATGTCACTTCTCAAGAAAGCTCAAGAAGTCTATATGAATGACTCAAATGGCACATTTCATATCTAAACTTCTAAAAACATACATTAACTTAGCCACAAAGACATTTTTAGTCCTTTCATCTTTGTATTGCTTTTACTAAGGCTACTGTGACAGAGGATGATATCATTGAGTGGCATCACCGACTCAATGGACACGAGTGTGAGCAAGCTCCAGGCTATAGTGAAGGATGGGGAAGCCTGGCGTACTGCAGTCCATGGGGTTGCAAGGAGTCAGACATGACTGAGCGACTGAACTGAACTGAAAGGCTGCTGTGATATCTAGTATAAGATAAAATGCTGCCTCCTTGTGCTATTATAAGAATACTGACTTAGTTGGTCTTTCAGAGTGGGGATGATATGCAAATATATTTACTCTGGCTGCCACCTTCTCACTTGTAACTACACTTAACTCACTCTCTGACCACCACCCTCATTACAGGGATGGGCACTGGTCACTGGCAGATAATAAGGAGTTAGGAGTCATGTATAGTCCTGGAACTGGTCTGTCTAGAGACAGAATCCATGACCAGGCTCCCATGAACTTAAGTCTCTCCCAATAAGCCATTATCAAGCCTTAGAACCACTATTAATTTTCTGATTTTTATAAACCATCCAACTTAATAACCTTCCCGGAAGCATTCAGGAAGAATCATTTTGGAAGCTTTGCTCATTTGCCAGTTCATATTAATGAATCCATAATCTATCAGAACCTAGCTCACTTACTTTAATTTCAGCATTTTCATTATTGAATAGCTTTGTAACCTGATTAAATTCTTTTCCTTTTTTCTCTCTAATCTTTTCAAAGGGAATGTATGAGTCTGATTTTTCCTGGTTGTAACAGAAACAAACTCCAGCTAGCATAAGAAAGATGAAGCTTTTTACTGAACAGATTATTGTAGGAGCAACTGAACCACCAAACCCTAGAAAAGGCAGGACCCTGAGCATGTCCAGAATTGATTTACCTTCTCATAAGGCACGGCCATAATGTTTGAGCTCAGTTCTGGGAACTTCTGGTTTCTATTTCTCACCAGTTTCATATTTTAAATTCCCTGGGATAAGATCCTGATTGGCACAGCTTGAGTAGGGCACACCCTCTGAGTTGATGGGCTTTGGCCTGGAGGTCAAGGTCACACAGCACAGTCTTAGACATACTCCTCACTAATGTGGGCTGGGGGCTGTTCTCAGAGAAGAAAACAGTCTATCTTATGGGTTGATAACATGTGTTGTCTTCTCTTCGGAAAATGGTTTCTATAGATTTCCTAATAAATCTTTACTTGGACCTGTGGCAAAAATAAACAACCAGATATCATACTTTTTCTTAATTTAATAATTTTTGCATTCATTTTAATTGGACTAACTCCTTTTGAGGAGTCCTTTTAAAATACTGGGCTAGAATGGAGCCTATACCTTGCTTTCTTCATATACTCTTGACCCTTCCACCATCTCAGTGACTTAAAAATTTATACTGAGCACATTTCTCATTTCTTTCTAGAATAGATTCAGTCCATATATGCTTTCTATATATTGCCTTACTAGTCCCACTGTCAGCATTACTTAATTTATATTGAGCACATTCCTAACAATACCATCAACTATGAAACATTCTGTACATGTTCACACAGTACACATACTATTAAAAATAGAAGACTCTCAGAAGATATGAAAAGATCAGGGTGTATCTTCATCCTCTAGCTCCTGTCCTTTACACCATTATCAACAAGTCTATTCAAAACACCAACAATAACATTTCAAGACAATCTGTATCTTTTAAAGGCATATTTAAAGGAATGCCAATGTGGGAAAGCTAGAAAATAAGAGCTCATACTTCCCCATATTCTTTGTAAACAACCTAACTTGGGCCAACTACATACACTATCCAATTAGTATCTGAACGGAGTAGCCACCAGAACGTCAACAATGGGAAATCTTAGAGGGAAAAGAGGAGACATGGGTGAAAAAACAGAATCTAATGTCTGAGAAACCAATCTGAAATCATATAATATATGTGACACCACTAAGACCCTAGTAGGGAGAAAAAATTCTCAGATATATAGGATACTCTCAACAGAAGTAAAAGTGTTTGAGAAAAAAGGAAAACAACTCATATGCAAACAACAGCAGATGTTTTTGAAGAATAATAATAGCACAACAACCAGTAAACAAAATTAATTCTGTCAAAACAGGTTACTGTAAACTTTCCGTTTATAAGTAATTAAATCTAAGCATTTAAATTACCTGTTTAATTATCATAGCAAGAAAGAGAAACATTTGAAAAATGAAGGCATCTTTCATATCTTAAAACAAGAGAAGAGAAAGTCAAGTGGTGAGTAGTTTAAATTCAACAAAAAGCCATTTTCTGAAGAATGACAGGCACTCATCATCCTCAAGGCAAAAGGTGGCTGAAGAAGTGAGGAATCATTTTTGAACAAATTTTGGTTACATTTAAGAAACTAGATAATAAGAGTAATAACAACAATAATTAACACTCACATTGTGATTACATTCTAAGCATGTTAGTTATTAACTCATTTAATCTTCATCCTAACCAAAAAGTAGGCACTAATGTTATCCCCATTCTACAGATAAGGAAAATAAGGCAGAAAGAGATTATTTATCTGCTCCAAGGTCTTGGAGGTAGTAATTGATGATGTCAGGATTTGAAGGCAGACACTCTTGGTCTCAAAGCCCCATTCTCATCTGAATGCTGTGCTATCCATGTAATTCTAGTGTGTGTGAGTGTGTGCTCAATTGTGGCTGATTCTTTGTGACCCCAAGGACTATGGCCCACCAGACTCCTCTGTCCACGAAGTTCTCCAAGCAAGAATAACAGAGTGGGGTGCCATTTCCTACTCCAGGGGACCTTCCCAACCCAGGGATCAAGTTCATGTCTCTTGCATCTCCTTCATTGGCAGGCGAAGTCTTTACCACAGTGCCACCTGGGCAGGTATACTTCTAGCTGGAGTTAACAATTTTTCTTGGCGCATTGTTGTTCAGTAATATGGACACTAAAGTTCTGTGTCAATTTCACAAGAAACTCTCAAAATCCATTTTCATTCCCTCTGAGAGTCAAGCAACTGAAGAGGCAGAACAGACTCTACAACCAGGCTGCGTGGGTTCAGAATCCAAGCTCACCCACCCACCAACTCACTGACTGAGGGGAATTTACTTACCCTCCTGATACAGAATGTACTATCACTCACAAATACAGACTGCCCCTTTTCTGGGGAAACATTTTGACTTTCCCACCTCACTGATACCAGGCTTGGCAGGAGATCCACCTTGGCAATGAAATGTTGAGTAAAAGGAACATGTGCCACTTTGGGGCAGAAACTTGTAGAGCTAGGACAAAATCTGCCATAATTATCTTTCTCATTGTGATCAGCATTGTTTGAGAAAGAGGCTGGTCTGGGTCCTGGAGTGAGGCGGCCTTGAAGGCAAGCAGCAGACACACCACAGACTCCTGCTGGGTTAAGAAATCACCACTGCATCTATAACCCACTATAATTCGGGGGCTGCTTGTCGCATACTGGCTCTCTGGTCTCATATACTCTCTGTGCCTCAATGTCCTACACCTGCCTTTAGGATTGCTATAGGAATTAATGCATTATTTTTATAAAGTATGTAGAACAGTGACTGGCAAGCTGTATGGAAGTGTTCATGCTTATAACCATTTTCATCTATAACTGGTAGGAGATAAAATATTAGTGAGCCAGACACTCACATGGAAAAAACCACAAGGAGAAAAAATTACTAGAGGAAACATTTCTGGTACTAATCAAATCCAATGCTTCTCTAATTTTCATATTCTTTCAACTCAGTCCTAAAGTTCTACTGGTTGCCTTTTGGGCTTTTTGCACACTTCTCTTCAATGTTCCCAGTAATCTTTTTCATTTATTGACAATCCAGGACTTTAATATTGAAGACCTGAAGTCTCTAGTTTTCCTTCTACAAGATCTAGTCAGTTATTTTGCCC